>NC_139452.1:14342704-15044963 GCF_963924565.1 Ascidiella aspersa
GTTGTGAGGAAGTAACATTTAATCAAAAAAGTCAAGTGAACGACAAGAAAAACAAAATTACCAGTAATAAAAAATGTTTGGTCCAAGTTAAATTTTTGTTTTCGGAAAGTTTGTTTTCAATTTGACCTATTAAAACAAAGAATGTATTTTAACCAGATAAACTTTATTTCAGATCACGCTTGTTTTAAACACTGCCATAGGTAGCGCCATAACGAACATATTAAACCAGCGGTTCTTAACGCCCCCCCCCCCCCCCACCTAGGGGGACGCCAAGCAATTCTAAGGGGGGCGCGAGCTTGACTTCAATATTTTAACATTTGCAATGATTTTAACGGTTTCGTTTGGGTTAGGCATAATTCCCACATACAAACTCTGTTTTTTGCCAACTTTAACATTAAAACTGCAAAAAATTTTCGCGCTGGGCGCGAATCTTCTAATTCCCTTTTAGAAAATCCACGCTATCACCGCCCTATTAAATTAACTTATAGATAAACGATAAAAGCTAGCGCCCTTTCGGACTATTTTTCTTCCATATTTTATATATCATAACAGGCTTTAGCAACAGGGGGAGTCGAACTTTTTTTGCGCGAAACTATATTGTTTTTGCAATTGTGCCGTTGTATTGTGTGTTGTTACATCTTTTGAAACACGATAACGCAATGTTTAATATTTGCGCTTGACATTTTTTGCGCTTGACATCATACAACTCTTACACCTGTGGAGTCAATGCCCTCGCAACACGTTTGTCAAAATGAGCTCGATAAAATCAATGTGTCGAGCTCCGCAATTTGTTGTGTGCCTAATACGAAACGCCTCTTCGGTTGCAGTTTAGCCAATTCGACCAAATAAAACTCAAAATTTTTCGCGCTTCGCGCGACCAACAACCCCCTTCAATATTTTCCTGTTTTCTCAGTGATATTTAATTGCAAAATGTCGAAATATTTTCATAGGGGGGCGCAAGGCATGAGAAAATTACCAAAGGGGGCGCGGCTGAAAAAAGGTTAACAACCACTGTATTAAACTGTTTTTAGAAAGATAACATTAAATATCTTGTCTCTTTGCTCAGGGTATTCTTGTGAATTGTCTTAATCTGATAGTCAATGTGTCTATGCCATAACATTTGAAGTCATCTTGATGTGCATAACATTCGTTTATATTTTTGAAAGTTCTGTGTATAGTTTGTTGAATTTATTATTTGTTAAAAAAGTTAAACGATTGTTTTTTTAACGCAGTAATACGAGAAACATATAGTTGAGTTTATTCGGATAAAAGTATTGTTTTCTGGTAATTATTTGTCGTAATATACCGCCACCTTACGACAGTATTTTAATGAATCAGTTCGAGATACCTATTAACAGATAAGTGCCAACAACTGTAACGATAATTTACTATGAGACGATTTATAGACTCATTGCAACAAATGCCGTTCTTACAAAAAAATAATTTTAAAAATAATATATTCCTCCGAATTTTAACTAACATTAAATATTTATTTGCTTTATCTGTTTAAATATTATAAGCAATATTGATTTTATTAAAACATGCCTGAACGAGGTTTCATTTGGGACAGCGAAGAATAACTTTATAAGAGACCAACGTTTTACGTTATACTTAGTGGCAGACAGCAAAAATTCAATTAGTGAACAGGTTAGGTGTAATTTTTAACATATTCATTGAAATACCTCTGTTCTTCTATATGGTTGATGGTAATTTACAATATAAACTGGGCATATATTTAATACACTTTATAGCGATGCGGCAATAGGCCAACTAAAGTATAAATTGTTACCTTTAAGTTCACTATGTTTTTGATAATTGATAATTTAATGATTCCTGTTAAAAGGTCTGCATTTTAGCAATAAAATCTTTTAGAGTTTTTGCGCAAAATGTACGAAGAACATCGACAAAAGATGTCCGTGTGTCATTACCCCAATATTTTGATAGCTTGCCTTTTTTTATACGTTACCGAGTTCGGCATTTTTGCATTCATACGTTACTGAGTTGGCCATTTGTTTAGGAACTTCGATAAAAATTAGGTTTTCGATATCAACAAAAAACATCAGATACAAAGTGGGGTGCGTTGTTCGCTGCCCTGTTCGGTTGGTATGGTGATAGCGACAAAGCCACTGTGAAATGCTTAATAACGTCCTTGACCAGATTGATCGACATTGCATTTTTTTGTATGGTAGGCTTCTTTTTTCCTGTTTTTTTCTTACAAATATATATGCGGTCTCATTTAATATGTGATGGGACTTTCAAACATTTACGATTTGTAAAAATGAAAGGAAGGCTTACGATATATATTGTGAAGTATATATAACGTTTTTCAAACTTAAAACATGTCAACCTCAACGAAATATGGTTTCTTTTCTAACAGTTACATATTTTGTTGCTGTAAAAACTTAGGTAGCCTACCTGGATGCGTTTTTTAAAAATCGTCAATATAGTCAACAAAAACGTCAAGAAACACGTCGTGTTCTTTATACATCCTTAAGTTTTCCAAATGATTCATTAAACAAGTGGCCTTTATATTAAAAATCATATCCTGTATAGATAACACTGGCCTGCAAAAAAAACATTTTTCATGCTGTTTTACAAAAAGAAGTCTTATCTTGATTATTCTACTTTTTTTCTGATATAATTTTCTATCACGTCAATTTGTTTCACTAAACTCAATTCATTATTTTAGAGCTTCAAACCATCCTACATTAATTATGCAGAAATGCAAAAGGGATAAATTATATTTTCAGGTAATACTCAGTACTGATTAACAAAACGCTGAGAGTTTTTTTAGACATACCATAGGACATATGGGGGTATGGGCGTCGGCTAAGGGTTAGAAACTATAAAAAAGTATCCATATGCTTTTTACGTCCATGGGATAGTAAAGTGAAAACAAAGAATGGTGAACAAGAGCAATGGCACATGAGAAATTGATATACCTTTGGAGGAAAAAAACATCTGCAACAAAGTATTGCTTTACAACCTATTCACATTAAGCTGGGGATAATGAAACTGTTTGTAAAACGCGGGTATAACAATATGTTTTTTAAATTTTGTTTCCAAAAACAATCCTGTTTTAACTAATGAAAAGTTGAAAGACATGAATAATTAATTTGTCATAAATAAGATTGGTAATAAAGGAAATATGTCAAATCATGATTCAAAATAAAAAAGCAAGCTTGGATTGCTTTTAGCCAGGTTGTTCAACTCTTTGGTAAAGTCTAAAAAACCTGATTACAAAGAGCTTGCATATTTTGTTTTGCGCATTTCAAAAACTGGAAATTGTGACATGGGAGCAGAACTGTGTTCTCTGCACATTTGTTTGAGTTATTTTCCCGAAAACTTGGATTATTTTCTCAAAACCGATACAAGTGAATAGCAAGGTAAACAAAAAACTATGAAAAATATTACAGGGAAAATTGAGTTGGTTCCGTCTACTTTATGCTTTGTGTGGTTGTTTATTTTATTGCGTCAAAGAAGTAGCATTGCGCTTACGAAAGAGACCAGAAAATACTGTTTGGGCCTACTGGGAGACCATGGATTTCTCGCCCGGAGAGAAGAAGACAAGAAGACTAGGAAAGAAGACAATTATGTCAACACAATATAGATACCTGGTTAGGCAGATAAAGCTACCGCTAGGTAGAGATAGAGAAGTTTTCACTGCACCGGGTTATCGCAACTTTAGCATAAATAGCCGATTACGGTATCTTTTGAAAGATATGGAGGAAGCATATCAACTGTAGCGAATCGGGGTGTTTAGTTAGGGGTAAGAAGGCTTCTGGCTCTGAAGATGAGAGCCGACGGCTGCCTAGTCTCTTACAAGTTCTTAATCCGACTCCAAAGGAGCAGGCCGCTAGAATATCTGTCCTTAACTTCTTGTACTCTAGGCAAAGACACTTCACTCAGTAGATGTTGCCCGTCGAGTATATTAACACATCTCAGCAGTACATACGATAAACGGAGGGTTAATTCAAGCCGCTATTAGTAAGACGTATAAAATAGAATAGAATGCGAAACGGTCAAAGCGCACGATTCAGCGTTAGTCATGCGTCAGTAAACAACGGTCACGTGTCTAGTGACGTCAAAGTAGGCTAACTGCTACACAACACTATCGAAAGTCAAAAAAGAAAAAAAAAATCTATAAAATAATGTTAGTTCCACTATTGTCCTCTAGAATCTAAATACAAATGTGGTGTTGTTAACTTTTATTGCTTTTTACACATAGGCTTATTTATATAAATATAATTAGTTCGTGTTATGAAAAATTTGAATTAACGTGATAGAAAAAAGTGAGGTCTTTTTTTAATCAGAAACCCAAAATCACCCAAAACACCTTTTACTTTTAATCCAGCAACATTGATGCAAATTTGTGCAATTAGTGGTGCAAGACAAACTAAAACATATTCACTTGACCGTAGGCCCGCTCCTGAAAAAAAAGTGAGCTAGTTTGCAACAGTGCGCTCGACTTTGCCGAAACGTCCACCTCGCATGGAATATTTATATTAGCCGTAAGCATTTAAGGTGGCGCCTGCAATTATAACAGTTATGCACGTCTGTCTGGTCAGTTATCTTCGGATTCGTCTAAATTAGGAACTGAAAGATACACGTAGATTTTAAGTACACAGGCGTCATCTGCTGTCAAGGCCTTATGGAGTCCTACTGGCCAACAAAAACGGCACCAATTATAAAAAATATCCTTAGGCTGACTGATGTCGGTAAAACTTTCCGAAGGCATCCCGAGTACATTTAAGTTAGGTACGAAATTTTAAAAGGTGCTGTAGTGCTGTATTTTTTCTGCGCTGAAATTACAGTACGAACGTGTAACATCAAATAAAACAAAATCAAGAGATGTCTGTTTGTTAAGATAGTTGGCGATTTATTCAACGCATGAAAGTCACCAATCAAATGCAATAATGAGGAAGAGGCAATTCAATGTCATAATATAGGACGGCTCATATAATGACGCGGCGCGCAGCAGGTTATTTCACACTGGTGAAGAAAATATTGGCAAGTTTTGCGACCCAACAAACTGTGCAAACCACTTATTCTGGTAAATGTCGATCTCCGCAACACATTTCTGAATTACAACAAAATGACAATTGTTGGATTTATACGTTTGAAATGTAGCACCGCCTTGTCTAAAGATATATTAGGCTACGAGCTATATATATTGTGACTGCGCGGCATATTTGTGCTGGTTTGATGGCAATATGGCAGTTTCGCAACAAAAAATGAAGTAAGAAACTTCTAAATATAACTTACTCCATACATATTTGATAACACTGAAATCGAAGAGTACGAGAACTGTGTGCGAAAATTAAAATAAAATATTTAAATGCACTTATTTGGCTAATCTGTCGGTAAGGACCGTACCAGAGTTTTTTTTTAGCAGGAAACAATTCACCCAAATGGCACTCTGAATAAATCGCATATGGCCGAAAATTGTTTTAACTGAAAGGCATAAAATAAACGTAAGATATGGCTGAGAAACCACCAACCAGAGTTTATTGAAGCAGGGAGTGTGTTTAACTTTAGCTCAGGTTCAAAAAAAGCAAATTTGTAAACCCATGCTTCATTTGGGTTACTGTTCAAACTGCATTAAATAAAATGGCGAAATCTATTTTGAAAGGTTTTGTCCTGTTTACAATTACGTCAGAGTCTTTACCACCTTTATGCCACGGGGCTACTGTATGACAAAGTGCCTTTAAAAGACAAGGAAAAGACAACCGGGTGGCCAAATAAATTGCCTCGAGTATAGTTCTTTGCTATTGATTCAGGCTTAGAATTTAGGTCACCTCAATAAGTTGGGACAAATCACCAGAGCGGGAACACATCGTCTTACATCAGTGGACCTTCGCTTTTTATATTCGCATGCATGTTTGGCGAGCGAATACGTCGCCCAGCTCCCAGAGAGCAAAACAGGCGATTCTCGAGCGCGAGTGAAAGGCTGCAAATATCGCGTGCTGCGTGCAAAACCAGCTAACCCCGCCTGGGGCGCTCAATTAACAAACATCGCTGTGCCGAGCGCAAAATTTGATGAGGTGCAGAGACAAAGGCGACAAGTATGCAGGTGGTCGTGTGCAAAAGTTGTCCACTGTTGTTTTTAAACTCCGCCGCGCAAATATTTGACGAGTTTATTAATGCGTTATGGCGTATTAATTTTCCCGTGAAGCCAACATGGTTCTTTGTGTGCAACGGGAAGTGATGCAAGTGGAGGTTTGATACAACACGTGTGTGATCTCGTGCGTGATATTCTTAGGTGGAAAAGGAATAAGAATGTATCATGAAACGAGATATGCTAAATTGGTTTAAAAAACAAAAACGCGGTAAAGCACCTTTCGGACCTCAAGTTTTTGATAAACATATAGACGTAGAGTTTTGTTACTTTTTGACGTTACCTGTTAAACAAATACAACAACATAAAAGGTAAATTTACGAATATTATCACAAGAAATTAAAAAACTAAACAAAATATGTTAAAACAAAATGATTGGATAGATAGGGGAAACATAAATTTAATGTTCGTCATGGCAGTGTAAGTTTTTAAACTAAAAATAATCCTGCAGTTTTAGTATCAAATACAGCAAAAAGGTAAAACGACTCAAAGTGATGTGAACGATTTGTTGGGGATGTGTGTCATTTCAAACTTTTTGAAAATAAAATACAATAGATCGGACTTGGGGATGGCCGTGAGACGGAGATAACTGGATCATTCGTTTGAGTGTAAAGTTCGAGGTATTCGCGCTATTAACGCGTTTCATGCACAGCAGACTTCCGGAGACGAACCTCGTTTTGCGCACGGGCTGCGTATGACAGCGCGGCGAATTAGCAGAAGACCCCTGAAAAGGCAAATAGGTGCGGTGCGCAAAAGGCGATTTACATGTGCTGTGCAAAGATGGTACCGAGCACTGCGCCGTAGCCAACCAGCAGCGACACGACCTTGATCAGGCGGTTGCCGCTGGTTTCAAACTCGCGCACTAGCACCTCGAAGAATGTGATATAGAGGAAGGTGCCGGTGGCGATGGCCTGCAGTATGGCGTTGACCAGCACTGTACCTGAATCATCACCGCCGGTCACTTTGATAATTATGCCCACGGCAATGCCAACGGGCGACATGAAGGCGAAGATGAGGGCGGCGGCTACGATTCGCTTTACCGCCTGCTTGGAGCGCACAAGGTTGGTGCCCATACTGAACGCCATCAGGCATTTGTGGAAGAGCACGGCAACGAATATGGCCAGAACAGAGCCGGTGTCCTCCTGTAGGCCCACCGCAATGCCTTCGAGAAGCGAGTGCACCGACAGCGTGGCGACCAGCATGAGGGACCTGATGGCTGAGTGGTCGTGACTTGGCGTGTCAGCTTCCGAGCCGTGATCATGATGGTCGTCCACTTTGCTGTGCGACGCTTTCTGGTCGGTTCTGCTCCTTTGGCGCTCCGACATCTCCAGTTGCTCCCCCGCCTCCACTTCCAGCGGCCTTTCGCTCCTCCGCAGTACTTTCCTCCGCTGCCGCCAGTGATTCAGTCCGTGGGCTCCCTGCTCTGTTGAAGGAAGTTGCGGCTTTAAACACGTTGCGACTAAAAGTGAGTCCTGGCCAATGAACTGTGTTGAAGTAAATGATCGAACTCAAAACGATTGGTAATGACTAATGACTGGCTCACAATATTAGTGCACAAAATTGTATAAGTTCGTTTTGAACCAAATTATTTAAAGGTTAATCAGAACACAAGCCTCTATGTATATATTGTCCATTTTAATCAAAAAGTCTCAATAAAATAGAAAAAACGTCATATAAAATTTCGTGTCAGTAATGACCACATACTGTTATAATGAAGTAAGGACACCGTAAACGTTTTACCGTGACTTTTAAACTTTTGACCCGACAAAAGGAAATTACTATAGGAATGTCTATTTCCGAATAAGCGTGATCAATTGTCAGGCGCGGATAAGCCTGATATAGTATACTTGTTCGGGAGAGCCATGAAAAACGTGACGCCACAAAGTTTGGAGAGATGTTACTTTCAATAAAAGTCTTGTTATTTTCAATTAAATTCTATATAGTACAATTGGTTATCGATTCACAGAAAAGTGAAAAAACTACGACTTTTCAACTTGCCTAAAATTAAAAATTAAATTTTACAATTTTAGGATGGTATGGCCACGTGCCTTTCTATCTTGGATTCGCCACAGTCAATCTTTCACAATTGTATATTTTGCATGTATATTAAACCTAATATTACTTTTATATATTCCGATCGGAACAACTTATGTTTATAAGGAAATACAAAACAATGTTCTTTATACTTGGGTACAATTTTAAAATAATTTGTTTAATAAGGTTGAAAAAGTCATTATTCAATAAAAAGAATTCGGTTGAAAAATCGCTTTTTTACAAGGTTTACAAAGGCCTGTGTTTTGGTTGCTGGTACCAAAAGTTTTTTGATATTACAATGTTAGTTTACACCCATTGTTTAAAATGTATTTGTATCAATGATTAAGATAAAATATCTCAGATGTTTTCAAAGATAATTCCAAGCAAATAAAAGGCCGGATCATTGAGGTAAAGTACATGTGACCGAATTTTCTACTGGGTGTACAAAATAAATGGCCAGGCTTATTTGGAGAAATCTAAATGTACAAAACCTTTTGTAACATCCCAGTTTTACCCCGCACCTTGGTTGCATGCGCCGAATTTCGACAATAGCCAAATACTTACAGCACGTGCACTGTGCACACTCACCGATCGATAAAATGAGAAAGAGGCCACAGGTGATCACGATTTCGGCGATCGGCATTAGGGCCACTTCCTCCTCGCCTTCGTCCGAAGTGATGTTCACTGGTGGGCTGCAAATGTGATTTGGAGTGACTCGTTATAAAATAGTGTGCTTTAGATGACCAAAAAATTAATTTCATTGAAGCTCTGAAATCAATTTTTAAATGGGGGAAATCTTTAATATTGACAATTATTTTAATTTGGTAATAAAATCATGTATTTATTAAAATATTATTTATATATTTAAGAAAAACATGATTGCAATATTTGCTGTTGAAAATTAATTGCCACACAGGCCGTTTGATTTGACGTTCAAGCAGGTTGTCTGGCACAAATAAACTACAAGTTACATGCTGGCCTTTATATATAACTCAAATCAACACATTGTCAGTATACATCAACACATAGTGTTTTGCGAAAATCGTTTTTACGGGTTAATCGGTGATCGTTGCAATCTATCACGTCCGATTGCGCTTTTACCATCCTTCGGCAAATGTCATACGAGTTCGCTTTTACACGACTGAAAACCAAAAATCCTATGTTGCACGCTGTCGTCCCTTCAAAGCGAAAGGTAACAAAAGGAAAGTTTTCACAGTCTCTACATAGTTACCATTTTACAGGAATATTAAAGGTGTTACAAAAAGATGTTTTGCATGTAAATATAGCGAAAGGCCGTTGTGTTTAAAAATATTATGCTTAGGGGGTGAAGCATTAAAAAAAAACATTGTACGGACCAGAGCTGCCATTTCATGCGACAGTCAATCACCTGGGATTTCGCTTCGGCCAAGCGATCTGAAACGTTTCGAAGCTCTCCCGGATCTCCGGCAATAGACCCAGAAAGCTGGTGGCGAGGAAGATGCCACCGGCGAAGCAGTTAAGGGCGCTAATGGCCACCTTGGCACGGGACTTGCGAGCCTTCGTCGAGTCCTGTCTAAGCGGTGCGGAGTTGTCCGCTAAGGGTGTCTTCGCGCCCTTTTCGTCGCAACAGAAGAAGACGTCGCGCCACGTTGAAACTCGCCCGTCACTGGCGTTGGTCATGCGGCGGCGCCTGCGGCGTCTTTGGGCCGTGTAGCGAATGCATATCAGTGGAAGAAGGGCGGCTAACAGAGTTGAGATGAGCAGGCCGAAGATGATAAGGATTTTGGTCGTGGTCACGTCCATTTTTCTTTGATGGCAACGCGCTTCGGTCGCTACTTTTGATGCTACAATCGGAACATTTTTTCGCGGATATTTTTTAACGACGCTTCCTTATCGGTTTTACACCTGTCAAGTTAAAAGAGTTGTAAACATTAACTGCATTTATGTATTTTCACACAATGTACGATTTGTAAGGAAGCTTGTTTAAAGTATAATGCCGTGTACTAAGGATTGCAATCCCGGAGTATTCTTAACCAACGCTGACGTATATAGCTGATATTGCTAACCTTATGAACTTGTTCAAGCTACATGTTGCCGCTATCTAAAATTAAGCATGGGATAAAGGATGAGAAGTACGTGTGAAAACGTGTCCCTAATTTTCTAAATCTTCACAACTGCTATCCTTAAAAGTTTGTTTTAATTCCTCCACTTCGCATAATTAAAAGTGTCATAATTATTTTCTACGAATTTTGTACTATACTGCCTGGCGATTTACTATTATTAAACTAAGTACTTTCTGTGACATGTGTCAATCGGTTGCAATTCACTCAAAATGTCAATTTTGGGTACCAGAGCAACAACGATTTTCTAAGGCCCTTCTCTCCAACAACTAAATAACAATAATTAAGTACACTCAGTTTTAACATTTGACTTCGTGATGATAAACGCACCTTTCTACACCGTACTCCACAACATTGAAGCATCAAACTACTAGAATCAGCCAAACAATTGACAAATACCATATTACCAATATCCGTGAAAACCAAAACCATGCTTCGTCAAAATAAGGAAAAAGCAAAATGGCACCTTGTACAACATATAACTATACCCAGTGTGTTTTATTTTACACCACCCTCGCTTTAGGCCTTGAAGTGCTCACATATAAGCCGCGGGCCATTTGCAATTTAAAATCAATAGCACCTTTATGAATTGCAAACATCGGGCATCGAGGGTCGCTGACTGGCCCTTCTTTTGTAACAGCATCACTCATCAACGCGATTAACTGGCTACTAATAAGTCGATAAGCTGTGCTTTGAAACAGACTGGTGTCTGCTGCTTCGATGACTCACGAGGTGACAGAAAAGCTTTCACTGGTTGTCGACAAATAAGGACTTGCTATTTCCAACACACTCCAAGATAAGCGAGGCGCGATTGTCAGTTTTATCGCATATCCGGGGTTCCAAGAGACAGATTAAAAATACGCAGCGTGATTAGATTGCACGTCTCAGAGTTCTGTTTCTCTCTAAATACGTGGCCACAGGTAGGCACACCACGCTGAACCATGCAAACCTGTTGGGCTGGAGAAACACTATGATATTTTTAAGAAAATAACATTGCATATACAGTACAGTTTGAATTTCAACTTGACTGTTCTGTTGTGACGGCTAGTTCAACATAACAATATACTGTAAACGCCAATAAAAACATTATCACTTTCTTTCTTGTAAGCATGACGTTCCATCGGAAGTCACGGTTGTCTCAAATTTGATATTAGGCCTTGCAATTTCTTGGATTATTTTGTTGAACGTATCGATTAAACGCCGAGGTATATTGATTGAGCGCGACCGATTACTTGGCAATGGTTTTGTTTTACATCCCCTGCTTCGTGTAATAGTTAACCACCTTGCTAAACGCGACATTTATCGCTAACGTGCTTCAAGCAAATGGTAGGCCTATACATTTCACTTTTAAAAAAAATAGGGGCCCTGTCTGAGCGTTTACTTCGACAATTGTTTCTCCATTTAGGTTTTAGCTGGTGAAACGTAAATCCAAATACTTGTTAGGCAACAGGTTGTGCAATATCTGAACCTATAAATCTGTGCAGCATAGCCTTACACTTGAAAATTGCACTACAAAAACGTAATTTAGGCCACTTGGCACCTTTATGTTGCTTACTGCTGCTAATTACGAATCATGCACATCAAACTCTGCTTAAGAAAATGTCACATTAGATTCGACTGATGTCATTATCTACAGTCACTCTAGTGTAGGGGTGACATGCATGGCACACTGACGATAATAGTGTGTCATGGCTAAGCGAAATCACAATTTGCTTAAAACAACAATGCACTTCTGGTAAATGTATACGTGTGTTAACATCATCAGATGGAAGTTTCGACATTCAGTGACAGACAGTTTCACCCGGCCTGACGAGGTCGTCAAGGCAAACACAAAACAGGGACTGTTTCTTTTATCAATCGCTAAAATTTCCTTTATCAATCGCTAAGCTAGTAGTTGGTGCAGTTTTGCTTTCACATTTCCTGCTCACATCCAAAATCGATTTCATACTTTCTCGATGCTTTTCCGGGTTTTTTGGACATGTCGGTTTTAATGTTTGTTGTTGCGCGCGTATTGGTGTTAAAGTTTGAATACATTTTTAGGTTAGGCAAACTACAAACAACATATAGTCAATTTTAGTGACGTCGTAGTTATCCTACACAGCTGCTTTAGTTGTACAGTCTTGTATGTCACGATAATGATGCGTATGAAAGCGCCTGTATCAAAAAGTGCTTAACAATTCATGCTTTAAACTGACCAAATGTCACAAACTCTTTAGGTCGACAACTATAAACGCTTAACTTTAGTGTGTTTAAAGCTTACTGCATTCACAGATATGCACTCGCACAAACCACTGTCTAACACGGAACTGTTATCTTATTTTGCGAGCTCAAGGAACATGCGGCACCAATTTAAATCCCAGCAGAAGTCACAATCAGTGTGCATTGCTTTACAGACTGGGAGCGCAGCCAGGATTTAATGCAGCCAACTACCACAGCGCGGCTGTTGCACCGGTCGATTGGTATAAAATGGTTTCAGTCACGCTTCGGTGCATTTCTCAACCGGGTGCGACCAAGGCGGGACAGATTTTCCTTGGCAGGAAATTGACGTAGGCATAACTACCTCATATCGTTGGGGCCTGGGGTGTTGTATGTTTGTGACATTCAATTTAATCTGACCGTTTCTCTGAATACAATGTTATTTCTAACATAAGGTACATAAAGGTTTACTCACTTCTTAATATCACCGCCAACGCCAACTTCAATGGCGGAGGGCGGGGTGGGGGACGATAAAATTTGAGATTTTACTAAAAATAAGTGCCCTTTTTTATTTGGAATTGTTGGTAACAAATTTGCAGCTTTCTTCTAACGTAAGGTCGAGTTTTCCACTTTTTTAACAGTTTGACGGCATCACCAAGCTGACGTATTATATTCAAGTGCACATAAAGAAGATGCGATTTAACCATAAACAGTCGTGTACAAATTAAATGAGTCAAGTAGCTCATAACTTTTTTTTACAATTTGTTATATTTATTTTCCCCAACATGACATTTTCAAAACAGTTTTTAACAACCTGTGTGGTCACCTGAAGCTTTAGCATCTATTCCACTAGATTTGGTATTGAGTGAACAAACATTTTAAAATGTTGTTGTACTGCGAGGTATCTATACCAACTCTATGTTTGTATGGAAATCGCGTTTTTTAAGCGGGGTTTATTTAACATGGACCAAATATTTTCGATTATAGGTACATGTCAGGCAAGCTTCCCGGCTCAACTAAACATTTATTTCAACTTATTAGTGAAATTGTTTCGCTTTATTGGACTATAATGTGGCGCAAAATTTTGCTGGAAGTGGAATGTTCTTCTTCTGAAAAAAAGCCCTTCGCATGTCAAGTCACCGTTCGTGAGGTTATTTTAAGTTGACGAACCGAATTTATCATTCCTTCAACTGGTGTAAAGTTTAAACAGCAGAAAAGCTGAAACAACCTCATAATATTTTTTATGAGGATGTTTTGCTGTATGATTAAAATGCGATTTATTAAAACGCCTTCTAGCATTATTGTACGCCACAGGATACGTCCAAACAATTGTGAAGAAAGTTACCAAGACGTTAAAATAGATGCTTTCTATTGGACGAAAACCGCGCTTGATTTGAAAATAGGAAAATTTATAGCACTCTACAAATTTTCGTCGAGTGTCTACTATCAAGTCTGTGGAACCTGCGTTTTTGTTTTAAGAAACAGATGATCGTGGTAGAATTAGTTTGCCGTTGTTAAGAGATAGGTCCCTTAATTGTGTAAAGAAACTAGCAGCGGACGAGTTTTACCAAACAAAAAACGCACCGTGCTGAGCTTTATCCATCTATTTTACATAAACACACACTCTTGGACAGACCTGGGAAAACTATACGGCCGGCGGGTCAAATTCGACCCGCAAAGCAATTCAATCCGCTACGACGCTTACTTTTTATCAAACATTTTTAATAGAAATATGTCTTTACGTTTTTTCGTTATTATGGAATATTTTATTGAATAAATTATACGGGCCAGGGCTCCTCACTTATTCCTATACTCTTTCCAGCTTGTCAAAACTAAAATATTTATAGCTATTTTTACAAATGAATCGCACTTTATATTAAGACTATTTCAAATCCCTTTTTTGATCCGGGGGGCCAAGATATTTTTCGTCCCTCATTTGGCCCCTTGTTTAGAAAAATTGCCCATCCCTGCCTTTGACAGTGCTTTACCCAAATAACGATGTTTAAAAGAAAGGTTACAACATTATATACTCGGTAATCGTTACAGTCTTTCCAGGTAGAAAAGTGTCAGTGGTGTAACGAAATTTCTACGAAAAAACTGTTTTCTAAATATAGCGATTGAGCCATCCTTATACTTTTACTCCAAAGTCATAAACAATAAAACTTTCAGGGAAGCCAAAGAGTGCGTTCCCGCAGATAATGGTATTTGTGTTATTAATGCCTCAATCAATCTTTTAGCGGGGGCAACCTTTAGTAATTTTGGGGGTTAAAGATGCTCGGAGAGTATAGTCGTTATTGAAAAAATAGAACAAAATTATTAAATAAGAATTAAAAATGTTTAAATCATGTTGTCCTATACCTATAGAAAAATTAACGTGAAGCCTTGTTATTTCATTCAAATACCATAAAGGCAACTTTTTTTTTTCAAGGCCGATATAAAACCACCAATGATATTACGACAATGGAGTTTGATCCGATTGGAAGTTGCGTCGAAAGTTTTTCGTGTTTTTTGTGTCAAAGAGCTTTCAAATCAATGTTGGTAACAATTTGTCATGTGATCAACACTAGGAACGCACGACAAAAAATTTTTTCCAAGTTCTTTTTGTATGTGTAAAACTAGTGTTGGCATATCTGAAGATATTTAGCTACTTCGAGAAACACCGCTACTTTGGTATTTATTGCTGTCTGTTCAGCTGCTAGAATGAACTATCGCAGTGCAGGCCTGAATGTGAAAAAAATGTAATGAATTAACGAGAATAAATATTTTATTTCCTTTAAATATACATCACAATAATCCAAGTTTTTTTTAAATAATTTATTTACGACACAACTAAACGGATAAAGATTTAATCAATGTACACCCTGCTTTAAAACTTTTGAGGTGCCACACAACAAAAATCAAGACTAGGTTTCTACAGAGCCCTGTTCACTTAAATCACTTTTTTCACTATTCGTTTGTCGCGATAAGGAGTCCAGGTGTCTATATATTACGATGTTGTTATTCTAAGGAGCATTTTCAAATTCGAAAGGGATCGGCGTTATTCAAACGGTAAATTACAAAACATGCACAAAACATTACACAATTTAGTAGGACTTCGGATTTTTCGACAATACGTGACAATATATGCACTGGATTCCTCACCGCGTTTATCGAAAGTTTCGCCGAGATCCAGTCCGTCACTTCTGCCATCACAAGTATACCGAAAACACGATCTCAAGCAGCGCTCTTGCGCTACCAAGCGTATGATACTTTAACAGTTTAACTCACCAACATAAATACGTTCACGGCCATGTTTCTGCAAATATATGTTAAACATTTTTATAAATATAACACCCAAACGATATCAAGTACCGATTGAATAAAAATGAAAGGTTAAGATAAATTATATTACAAAAGTTTCCGAGTAACACGAATCATAATTTTTCGTTTACAAACCCTTTAAGCAGATGTTGTTAACATCTTATTTGAGGTGTTATTTCCTGCTATATTTCTATATTTATATGGGCCGAAAATTTATTTTCGGGACATATCTTGTTTTTGCCGTTATTATATGGGCCGAAAATTTATTTTCGGGACATATCTTGTTTTTGCCGCTATTTATATGGGCCGAAAATTTATTTTCGGGACATATCTTGTTTTTGCCGTTATTATATGGGCCGAAAATTTATTTTCGGGACATATCTTGTTTTTGCCGTTATTCTTTTTTGGTTTCCTATGGTTTCCTATGGTTTCCTATGGTTTCCTATGGTTTCCTATGGTTTGTTTCAGACCGACTTTTGTCCGAAGCTTTATAGAAAAAGTAGACATCGTAGAACCTTCAAATTTTCAGACATGGCGTAGAGTGGTATGTAGGTGCTTTGTAAAAGTTTATGAGGCTGCACTCCCAGGGGCCTTTGCTTGGGGGGTAAAAACCTGAAATATTGCGTTTTAGCACTTTGTAGCTAACGACAGCCATCTAGCAGCAGAAAAACTTTCATACAGAATTCGTTCATATTCGCTTGCTTTGTCCAGCTCGCGTCGCGACGAGGCGGCTGCTGGCATCCCTGCTGCGCCTTATTGTCCCGCGCGTGCAACATTTGTGTTGGAAGTGGCTTGCCTAGTAAAACTATGCACATGCGACTTGCCTTTCATAAAGAGGCCTCTCTAAGTAAAAAAACCTATTGCTCTTACAACACAAAATATTTTACCACCGCAAATTTAAATGCGAATCCTACAGGCAGTGTACACATCTCTGTTAGCACATGTTGTAATTGTTGCACCATTCAAACATATCAACACCAGGTCTAAGCAAATATAATTATACAAGGGCCGCAACAACAAAAAGCTTAAGTTTAACGCATTCTTAACGACGACGTTACAAAGCTACGTCATAACATGGCGTCATAAATAAATAAATCTTGCGTTTATTGGATTTAAATTGGCAAAACTTTCAATATAAAACGTGGCTTATTAGGCACATAAACGTGTTTGCATATTGCTCAAAACTACAGATTTAAACTCTGTTTCAACAGTGATTGCTCAGACCAAGGCATGGTAAAAATTTACACAGTAAAAGTTGGAAAAAGTATAGCAAACCATAGACGTTAAATCATTTAGAGAGAATGAAAATATTGACTTTTTAAACATGCTAGCTGACCAAAATGTAATAACATGGCCGTAAGCATTATCTACGTAAATTTTTATTGATCAAATGTATGTTTCGATCATTTGCCAAAATCTACTCCATATTTGAAACCCCTTCGCTTCAAAGCCATAATTTATTATATTATTATACACAACTTATAATTGTGTGTAGATATGTTGGATTGGAGTAACATACAGAACAGGTGCAAATACGATGTTTCCAATATTCTCCAAATCGTATTTCATCGTATTGTCGCGGTAATACACAAAGAGGTAAGGCCGTGAATAAAGTTTCACCCAGCGTACAATTAACGGAGGGAAGCATTGCGAGTAGAGATGTTCAAAGCAGAATATCGGCGACACATTTATAATGCTTGCTTTAAATGCAGCGTCAGCATTTTTTCGGGCGACCAATTACTTTGCGATAAGCTTCGCCTAATAATCAAGTGTCCGCTGCAAATTTAAATGCGAAATCTTAAGGCAGTGTACGCCTCTCTGTTAGCACCTGTTGTGCATGTTGCTCCAACCAACCTACCAACATCAGGCCTAAACAACTAGCAAAACTTTCGATTTAATAGTTTGCGTATTGAGAACATAATAGTGTGTTTCATATTGTTTAAAACTACAGATTTAAAGTCTGTTTTAACAGTGATTGCTCGGACCAAGCCATGGTAAAAATTTACCGAGTAAAAGTTTGCAAAAGTATAGCAAACCATAGGCGTTAAACCATTTTAAGTCTTTGGGAGAATGATAATATTTGATTTTCAAACACGTAAGCTGGCCAAAATGTAATAAAATGGCCATACACACTATCTACGTAAATTCTATTTATCAAATATATGTTTCGATCATTTCCCAAAATCTACGCCATATTTGAATCCCTTTCGCATCAAAGGCTTAAGTGGGGAATTTTTCGGCCCATATCTGTTTTTGCTTGCAGAAACAAGTTAAGGAAAATGAAAAACAAAATATATAATATAAAATACACAATACAAAATATTAAAAAATAAAAAGTATTAAATAAAAAAAAAAATGAAAATAAAAATAAAACATAAAAAATGAAAAATTAAAACAAAAATCAAAAAAAACTAAATAAAAAAAATAAATAATAAAAATAAAAACATTAAAAAATAAAAATATTGAAAAATAAAAATAAATAATTAAGTCAATCAAAAATATTAAAAAAAAAATTGAAAAAAAAAAAAAATTAAAAATTAAAAAAAAATAACACTAAACCTTGAAAGTATACCCCCTGACAAAATAAACAACAACCGCACCCCCGTCTAGTTCTTTTTTGGTTTCCTATGGTTTCCTATGGTTTCCTATGGTTTGTTTCAGACCGAGTTTTGTCCGAAGCTTTATAGAAAAAGTAGACATCGTAGAACCTTCAAATTTTCAGACATGGCGTAGAGTGGTATGTAGGTGCTTTGTAAAAGTTTATGAGGCTGCACTCCCAGGGGCCTTTGCTTGGGGGGTAAAAACCTGAAATATTGCGTTTTAGCACTTTGTAGCTAACGACAGCCATCTAGCAGCAGAAAAACTTTCATACAGAATTCGTTCATATTCGCTTGCTTTGTCCAGCTCGCGTCGCGACGAGGCGGCTGCTGGCATCCCTGCTGCGCCCTATTGTCCCGCGCGTGCAACATTTGTGTTGGAAGTGGCTTGCCTAGTAAAACTATGCACATGCGACTTGCCTTTCATAAAGAGGCCTCTCTAAGTAAAAAAACCTATTGCTCTTACAACACAAAATATTTTACCACCGCAAATTTAAATGCGAATCCTACAGGCAGTGTACACATCTCTGTTAGCACATGTTGTAATTGTTGCACCATTCAAACATATCAACACCAGGTCTAAGCAAATATAATTATACAAGGGCCGCAACAACAAAAAGCTTAAGTTTAACGCATTCTTAACGGCGACGTTACAAAGCTACGTCATAACATGGCGTCATAAATAAATAAATCTTGCGTTTATTGGATTTAAATTGGCAAAACTTTCAATATAAAACGTGGCTTATTAGGCACATAAACGTGTTTGCATATTGCTCAAAACTACAGATTTAAACTCTGTTTCAACAGTGATTGCTCAGACCAAGGCATGGTAAAAATTTACACAGTAAAAGTTGGAAAAGTATAGCAAACCATAGACGTTAAATCATTTAGAGAGAATGAAAATATTGACTTTTTAAACATGCTAGCTGACCAAAATGTAATAACATGGCCGTAAGCATTATCTACGTAAATTTTTATTGATCAAATGTATGTTTCGATCATTTGCCAAAATCTACGCCATATTTGAACCCCCTTCGCTTCAAAGCCATAAGTTATTATATTATTATACACAACTTATAATTGTGTGTAGATATATTGGATTGGAGTAACATACAGAACAGGTGCAAATAGCAAATATTCTCCAAATACGATGTTTCCAATATTCTCCAAATCGTATTTCATCGTATTGTCGCGGTAATACACAAAGAGGTAAGGCCGTGAATAAAGTTTCACCCACCGTACAATTAACGGAGGGAAGCATTTCGTGTAGGGATGTTCAAGGCAGAATATCGGCGACACATTTATAATGCTTGCTTTAAATGCGGCGTCAGCATTTTTTGGGGCGACCAATTACTTCGCGATAAGCTTCGCCTAATAATTAAGTGTCAATAGGGTGTATTTACCGCCGCAAGTTTAAATGCGAAATCTTAAGGCAGTCTATGCCTCTCTGTTAGCACCTGTTGTGCATCTTGCTCCAACCAGCATACCAACATCAGGCCTAAACTTATCTAGCAAAACTTTCGATTTAATAGTTTGCGTATTAGGCACGTAATAGTGTTTTTCATATTGTTTGAAACGACAGATTTAAAGCCTGTTTTAACAGTGATTGCTCGGACCAAGCTATGGTAAAAAATTACCTAGTGAAAGTTTGCAAAAGTATAGCAAACCATAGGCGTTAAACCATTTTTAGTCTTTAAGAGAATGATAATATTTGATTTTCAAACACGTAAGATGGTCAAAATTTAATAAAATAGCCATATGCATTATCTAAGTAAATTCTATTTATCAAATATATGTTTCGATCATTCCCCAAATTCTACGCCATATTTGAACCACTTTCGCATCAAAGGCATATTTTAAGTGGGGAAGTTTTCGGCCCATATCTGTTTTTGCTTGCAGAAACAAGTTAAGGAAAATGAAAAACAAAATATATAATGTAAAGTACACAATACAAAATATTAAAAAAAAATTAAAAAAAAAAAATTAAAATAAAGTAAAAATTAAAAATAAACACTAAGCCCTGAAATATATTCCCTGACAAAATATACAACAACCGCACCCCCGTCTAGTTCTTTTTTGGTTTCCTATGGTTTCCTATGGTTTGTTTCAGACCGACTTTTGTCCGAAGCTTTATAGAAAAAGTAGACATCGTAGAACCTTCAAATTTTCAGACATGGCGTAGAGTGGTATGTAGGTGCTTTGTAAAAGTTTATGAGTCTGCACTCCCAGGGGCCTTTGCTTGGGGGGTAAAAACCTGAAATATTGCGTTTTAGCACTTTGTAGCTAACGACAGCCATCTAGCAGCAGAAAAACTTTCATACAGAATTCGTTCATATTCGCTTGCTTTGTCCAGCTCGCGTCGCGACGAGGCGGCTGTTGGCATCCCTGCTGCGCCCTATTGTCCCGCGCGTGCAACATTTGTGTTGGAAGTGGCTTGCCTAGTAAAACTATGCACATGCGACTTGCCTTTCATAAAGAGGCCTCTCTAAGTAAAAAAACCTATTGCTCTTACAACACAAAATATTTTACCACCGCAAATTTAAATGCGAATCCTACAGGCAGTGTACACATCTCTGTTAGCACATGTTGTAATCGTTGCACCATTCAAACATATCAACACCAGGTCTAAGCAAATATAATTATACAAGGGCCGCAACAACAAAAAGCTTAAGTTTAACGCATTCTTAACGACGACGTTACAAAGCTACGTCATAACATGGCGTCATAAATAAATAAATCTTGCGTTTATTGGATTTAAATTGGCAAAACTTTCAATATAAAACGTGGCTTATTAGGCACATAAACGTGTTTGCATATTGCTCAAAACTACAGATTTAAACTCTGTTTCAACAGTGATTGCTCAGACCAAGGCATGGTAAAAATTTACACAGTAAAAGTTGGAAAAAGTATAGCAAACCATAGACGTTAAATCATTTAGAGAGAATGAAAATATTGACTTTTTAAACATGCTAGCTGACCAAAATGTAATAACATGGCCGTAAGCATTATCTACGTAAATTTTTATTGATCAAATGTATGTTTCGATCATTTGCCAAAATCTACGCCATATTTGAACCCCCTTCGCTTCAAAGCCATAAGTTATTATATTATTATAGACAACTTATAATTGTGTGTAGATATGTTGGATTGGAGTAACATACAGAACAGGTGCAAATAGCAAATATTCTCCAAATACGATGTTTCCAATATTCTCCAAATCGTATTTCATCGTATTGTCGCGGTAATACACAAAGAGGTAAGGCCGTGAATAAAGTTTCACCCACCGTACAATTAACGGAGGGAAGCATTTCGAGTAGGGATGTTCAAGGCAGAATATCGGCGACACATTTATAATGCTTGCTTTAAATGCGGCGTCAGCATTTTTGGGGGCGACCAATTACTTCGCGATAAGCTTCGCCTAATAATTAAGTGTCAATAGGGTGTATTTACCGCCGCAAGTTTAAATGCGAAATCTTAAGGCAGTCTACGCCTCTCTGTTAGCACCTGTTGTGCATCTTGCTCCAACCAGCATACCAACATCAGGCCTAAACTTATCTAGCAAAACTTTCGATTTAATAGTTTGCGTATTAGGCACGTAATAGTGTTTTTCATATTGTTTGAAACGACAGATTTAAAGCCTGTTTTAACAGTGATTGCTCGGACCAAGCTATGGTAAAAAATTACCTAGTGAAAGTTTGCAAAAGTATAGCAAACCATAGGCGTTAAACCATTTTTAGTCTTTAAGAGAATGATAATATTTGATTTTCAAACACGTAAGCTGGTCAAAATTTAATAAAATAGCCATATGCATTATCTAAGTAAATTCTATTTATCAAATATATGTTTCGATCATTCCCCAAATTCTACGCCATATTTGAACCCCTTTCGCATCAAAGGCGCCGCAAATTTAAATGCGAAATCTGGTGGCAACTCTAATCCAACATATCAACACCAGGCCTACACAACTTAAAATTGTGTGTTGATATGTTGGATTGGAGTAACATACTATACAGGTGCAAATAGCAAATATTCTCCAAATACGATTTTTCCAATATTCTCCAAATCGTATTTCATCGTATTGTTGCGGTAATACACAAAGAGGTAAGGCCGTGAATAAAGTTTCACCCACCGTACAATTAACGGAGGGAAGCATTGCGAGTAGAGATGTTCAAAGCAGAATATCGGCGACTCATTTATAATGCTTGCTTTAAATGCGGCGTCAGCATTTTTTGGGGCGACCAATTACTTTGCGATAAGCTTCGCCTAATAATCAAGTGTCAATAGGGTGTATTTACCGCCGCAAATTTAAATGCGAAATCTTAAGGCAGTGTACGCCTCTCTGTTAATACCTGTTGTGCATGTTGCTCCAACCAACATACCAATATCAGGCCTAAACAACTAGCAAAACTTTCGATTTAATAGTTTGCGTATTAGGCACATAATAGTATGTTTCATATTGTTTAAAACTACAGATTTAAAGTCTGTTTTAACAGTGATTGCTCGGACCAAGCCATGGTAAAAATTTACCGAGTAAAAGTTTGCAAAAGTATTGCAAACCATAGGCGTTAAACCATTTTAAGTCTTGAGGAGAATGATAATATTTGGTTTTCAAACACGTAAGCTCTGGCCAAAATGTAATAAAATGGCCATGTACATTATCTACGCAAATTCTATTTATCAAATATATGTTTCGATCATTCCCCAAATACTACGCCATATTTGAACCCCTTTCGCATCAAAGTGGGGAAGTTTTCGGCCCATATCTGTTTTTGCTTGCAGAAACAAGTTAAGGAAAATGAAAAACAAAATATGAAATATATAATATAAAATACACAATACAAAATACAAAATATTAAAAAATAAAAAGTGTAAAATAAAAAAAATATTAAATAAAAAAAAAAATAATAAATAAAAATAAAAAACACACAAAAAAAAAAAAAATAAAAAATGAATATGAAAAATAAAATTGAAAAAAAATAAATAAAATCAATTTCAAAAAAAAATTAAAACTAAATAAAAATAAACACTAAGCCCTGACAATATACCCCCTGACAAAATATACAACAACCGCACCCCCGTCTAGTCTTTTTTGGTTTCCTATGGTATGTTTCAGACCGAGTTTTGTCCGAAGCTTTATAGAAAAAGTAGACATCGTAGAACCTTCAAATTTTCAGACATGGCGTAGAGTGGTATGTAGGTGCTTTGTAAAAGTTTATGAGGCTGCACTTCCAGGGGCCTTTGCTTGGGGGGTAAAAACCTGAAATATTGCGTTTTAGCACTTTGTAGCTAACGACAGCCATCTAGCAGCAGAAAAACTTTCATACAGAATTCGCTCATATTCGCTTGCTTTGTCCAGCTCGCGTCGCGACGAGGCGGCTGCTGGCATCCCTGCTGCGCCCTATTGTCCCGCGCGTGCAACATTTGTGTTGGAAGTGGCTTGCCTAGTAAAACTATGCACATGCGACTTGCCTTTCATAAAGAGGCCTCTCTAAGTAAAAAAACCTATTGCTCTTACAACACAAAATATTTTACCACCGCAAATTTAAATGCGAATCCTACAGGCAGTGTACACATCTCTGTTAGCACATGTTGTAATTGTTGCACCATTCAAACATATCAACACCAGGTCTAAGCAAATATAATTATACAAGGGCCGCAACAACAAAAAGCTTAAGTTTAACGCATTCTTAACGACGACGTTACAAAGCTACGTCATAACATGGCGTCATAAATAAATAAATCTTGCGTTTATTGGATTTAACTTGGCAAAACTTTCAATATAAAACGTGGCTTATTAGGCACATAAACGTGTTTGCATATTGCTCAAAACTACAGATTTAAACTCTGTTTCAACAGTGATTGCTCAGACCAAGGCATGGTAAAAATTAAGTTGGAAAAAGTATAGCAAACCATAGACGTTAAATCATTTAGAGAGAATGAAAATATTGACTTTTTAAACATGCTAGCTGACCAAAATGTAATAACATGGCCGTAAGCATTATCTACGTAAATTTTTATTGATCAAATGTATGTTTCGATCATTTGCCAAAATCTACGCCATATTTGAACCCCCTTCGCTTCAAAGCCATAAGTTATTATATTATTATACACAACTTATAATTGTGTGTAGATATGTTGAATTGGAGTAACATACGGAACAGGTGCAAATAGCAAATATTCTCCAAATACGATGTTTCCAATATTCTCCAAATCGTATTTCATTGTATTGTCGCGGTAATACACAAAGAGGTAAGGCCGTGAATAAAGTTTCACCCACCGTACAATTAACGGAGGGAAGCATTTCGAGTAGGGATGTTCAAGGCAGAATATCGGCGACACATTTATAATGCTTGCTTTAAATGCGGCGTCAGCATTTTTTGGGGCGACCAATTACTTCGCGATAAGCTTCGCCTAATAATTAAGTGTCAATAGGGTGTATTTACCGCCGCAAGTTTAAATGCGAAATCTTAAGGCAGTCTATGCCTCTCTGTTAGCACCTGTTGTGCATCTTGCTCCAACCAGCATACCAACATCAGGCCTAAACTTATCTAGCAAAACTTTCGATTTAATAGTTTGCGTATTAGGCACGTAATAGTGTTTTTCATATTGTTTGAAACGACAGATTTAAAGCCTGTTTTAACAGTGATTGCTCGGACCAAGCTATGGTAAAAAATTACCTAGTGAAAGTTTGCAAAAGTATAGCAAACCATAGGCGTTAAACCATTTTTAGTCTTTAAGAGAATGATAATATTTGATTTTCAAACACGTAAGCTGGTCAAAATTTAATAAAATAGCCATATGCATTATCTAAGTAAATTCTATTTATCAAATATATGTTTCGATCATTCCCCAAATTCTACGCCATATTTGAACCACTTTCGCATCAAAGGCATATTTTAAGTGGGGAAGTTTTCGGCCCATATCTGTTTTTGCTTGCAGAAACAAGTTAAGGAAAATGAAAAACAAAATATATAATATAAAGTACACAGTACAAAATATTAAAAAAAAAATTAAAAAAAAAAAAATTAAAATAAAGTAAAAATTGAAAATAAACACTAAGCCCTGAAAATATATCCCCTGACAAAATATACAACAACCGCACCCCCGTCTAGTTTCTTATTGTTCTGCATTGACTGATTTTATTATTTTCAAATGCGAATATCTGCTAGCCTTTTTCAGGAACTTACGGTGCCTTCTTAAACTTGGAGAAATGTAGGTTCCGTCTGAATATGTTAAGTTAAAATAATGGAGTAACAATTCAGTTGGGGTTACTTATAACAAGAGAGAGTGGTAATTTATTAAATACCACCCAACTTGGCCGTAAGGAAGATTCTGCTTACGGGATTGAAAAAATGTGTGTGTTTAATTTACCCTTTTCTTTTTAACCAGGAATATCCGTAAAATAAAAAAAGGAGATAGTCACAGGAGTGATGGGATAGATCGAAATATGCCTGTGGATAATGTACTCGAGAAAGTGAGAGTTTCACGTTTGCGCTATTGCTTCAATGACAAGGATATGGAGTTGTATACCCTATCTGTATATTTGTCACAAAATACAATGGCTTATAGTAGTATGTCACAACACAATAAGTGTAAGCAAAGAATAAAAAAAACCTTAAAGCCACCATGTTTCTTTTAAACAAATAATCCTGGTTTGTCTTTAATTTTGACGAAGCAGCAGCCAGAAAGAAATTAAATAATTACAGTAAAATAACAACCGAGGTGTCATCAATGATGTTAGCAGAATGTTCAATAGCTGCTATATTCCATCTACAGTTATTTCAAGAATAACATTTTTGTTGAGCACCAATACATCAATAATTATAGGAAAGCTATAGTTTAACAATAAAGAATTTGTCCTCTTTTTTAAAGAAAAATTTCTTTCTCTTATTTAATAGAATTATATTTTATAAGACTTTTGTTATTGCTTTATTGCGGCGGCCGAACAACTACTTTTTATCGTTTTTCCTAGAAATATTTGACATTGCGAAAATTTAAGGGAAACACAAAATATTCTCGTTTTTGCGCGTTTTCGGCGTTTCTTTTGCTGAATGCACATGTGATTGTCTGAAAAGAGTCAATAAAATCAAAACTAAACCATCATTTGGATTGTAGTTTTTTCGTGCTTTTGTGGCAGTTTTATCCCTGCTTGCATGGTTTTGGTGAATTTTGTCGGCTCGGGTATACCTTATGTTGCTCCAGTGAAAACATATTACTGTTAAAAATGCCAGTGAAAACATATTTCTGTAAAAAAGTTGTTGTAAAATTTAAAAAAATGCTTACTACAGTTTGGTGTATTAGTTTGTAAAAGATTTTGAAATAATTTTGACAAATATTGACCTATGTTACTTTTGACTCTTTTTTTGGTTTTGATTTTTTGGCAAGTCAAAAATAATCCCTCCAGTTATAATACAAAAATATCGTCATAGGACGCGGTGGACTGTCGTGCTCAATCAGTAAGTGTAGTTGGTTTATTTGAGTTACGGTGCCAGTAGATCCCCACACAAGACCTTACAGCCATTCGAGTAGCCTATATTAAGTGAGGTAACAATATAACTTTTATAAGTTTCAAGTCAAAAGGTTATTATCCTCTCTAATAAACATCTGTAATGTTACCTCAAAGTTAATATCTGCTATAGTTTAATCCGTATTCTAATCTAAGGAATATCGATCGCCTTAAGTTATCTCAATGAACCAATGTATTTTATATGTACCACGAGAAAAATAGATGAAACAACCAAGAACTTGGCTGATATTTTTTTAATATTGATACTTTTTTAATATTTCGCTTTGGCTACTCATATGCAGTACACATAACAAGAGTGATTTAAATAACAATTACGGTGCAAAGAATACTATAGTACAGTGGTTCACAAACTTTTTTATTCCGTGGCCCAGTGTTGTTTTACAAAACTGATCGTGGCCCATCGTTTTTTTCCACCTCTATTGATGACTAGTTCATATTGATTAACAAAGGTTTTTCAATATTACATGGATTTTATTCGTTGATACCATTTGTCTAACAACAAATGGAGCTTTGATAAGTTTCCAGTCTGTTGAAGTTAAACAACTCACACGCGCACAGTTTTCGCGGTCACAAGATATTTTACATAGGCAAACAACTATTTTATACAGACAAAATGTATAGTTATAACGTTTTTAAATAGCTCTATGGCCCACTTAAAATAGTCTCATGGCCCACAGTTTCGGAACCACTCATATAGTAGATTATATTGTCGAATCGTTAAATTTTCAAAAAGAGTATTTTGTTCGTGTCCCCACAATATTTGGCGTATCACTGGGTGTGCGATTTGCCTTGCCGAATTCCTATTGGCGTATCAATTTTTTTAGTATATTCGCGACTACGTTATGGGGTACGTTTTTTCAATTTTTAAACCAATAAGTGTTTTTAATTTAAAGCTCAGAGGTAGACTTTGTTTTGCGTATAGAACATGGTATTACAAAAAGGTTAATTATAGACATAGTGCGTAAAAAAATCACTGTCAAACCTTCAAAATGTCAAAATACTGATCAGCATAAATGATTTTTAACCACGTATTTCACAAACAAAATCTATATAATGTGTAGTCAAACAAGAGTGTTTATATAGGAATGTGGTATAAGTGACTTGTATACAACGAGGGCTAAAACTATACTTTGTGTCATGACATTTAGTCAGCGATATAACAATGAAGTAGGGTTTTTTCCGCGCATTTCCGAATTTAGGAGTAAGCTGACGCATTACATGGTTTGACATAAAAGCCTGCATACACGTTTTGGTCTAAGCGACTCCTCTGTGCGTGACAAGTTTGAATAGCGGTCCCGAAAATTTAAGCGTTTAGTAATTGGTAACATAATTGCAGCTTGCATAACGTTTTATTAGACAAATATGTTTTGAAACAAAGAGAATAATTATTTATTTGCCGGACATAATCTTTGAACTTAAATATTTTGTTGTTTTTTCTATTAATAACATACCTGAAGTTCATATTTTTCTTTTGTAAATTAGTGTGATAACAACGCTTCAGCAACGCAAAACTACACTCTATAGTTACAGCATTAAAAATTTGTTTTAAATATTGAATTAATTATAACTCGTTTCCTATCTAGCAATAATTTATTCCAGATATAGTGAAAAATTATTTCCTGGCCATTTCGATTGCAGTAAAACCGATAAAAGCCATTAACGAGTTTCACAGTCACGGCACTGAAGCCACATTACATGTCAAACGTATATATCGGGCCCGGAAACTACGTGACGTAACAAAAATTACGTCGGGCACCCATCGTCACACAAGTGCTTTACTGGCGCTAATGAATCTCTTTAGCGATTGGTGACTAATCATAAACGAGACCTATGCACCAGATTGCATTTTAATAGTATACTATTGTATGCAACTAAAAAGAACGCGAGTGTGTGGTTCATTGACCGCCATTCAGCGCTTATTTGATGATAGTCGTTAGTATAACCTGCAATGGATGTGCATTATGCCAGGTTGCGATAGCCCAGAAGAACCATAATAATAAATATTCTGGTTTAAGTCCTCTTAAAATATACAGATGGTAGGTTTAGCTGAATTTCTTTCATTGTTTAGTGTTACAAAGTTTGATAACTCGTGTTAACGGTATTCATTAGATTTGGCATTGTTACGCTTGTAAGCGGTTTGTTAAAGGTCAAATGCCAGGCAAAGGAATTAGAGATTAAAACACGAACATGCTGTTAAGTTAACAGAATACCTAAACAGAACTGGTTTTGCACTTGTTAGGCATGAATCACTTTACAGAGCTGAAACTAACAAGGAAACGGTCAATTCTAATGATTAAATTATTGTCTGATTGGAAACCATTGGCCAGTATAGGTTTGTCAAACAAAATTGTAACAGAATTTATTAAAGCGTAGTTTGTCCATTTATGTTAATTTTAGGTCAGAGGCCACAGGAAGTTTTGCAACAGGATGGTTTGATGTAGTGGTTTGTTATGGCAGCGCTAGCTGAGGTTTGTGTAAATATACTTATATGTTATGTTGGATTATTAGCGCGCACCCCTGCAAACAAAACGATGAAAACTAATTGGCAAGAGAGTTAATTGTATTTCGATTATGAAGCTGCAAAAAGTTCATTTACAATCAAGAATGAGGTTTATTGAGTACAAACAATATTTGCGCTTGTGAAAAGCTGTAATTGATAGAGTACAACAAATTGTGATCAATTACGTGTTTTGGCTAGCATGTTATTTTGGGCTATTTTCGTATATTGGACTGACTATGTCTGATCACTATAACTATGTTGTTGCAAATATAACATAGCGATATCTGTAAGCTTGGTGGCATTACTCTGTTAGTCTGTACACATGTTTATAACTAAAATATAATCTATGAACTACAAAAAACAGCTAAAATGTATATATCATATTTCCAGTCTAATGATTTAGCACTTTGCAGTTTTGTTAGCAATCGTGCATAGAGATGGGTTACTTGTGAAAACTTCCGTTTGCATTCCACGTGACTTTTTATACAAAAAAACATTTTATAAATGTTAGGAAATAAAGCAATATGGTTCTCAAAGTTTTTTTTTTGTCATATGCCTCCCTTGCAAACCCAAACATGTCAAATCCTCCCTAGTAAAAACCATAACGTGTTTTAGATTTTTTAGTTTTTCTTGCATGTTTCCTGCTCCAGAAAAAAAAACCTACAGTTAAACAGGCAAAATATTTAAAAAAAAAGGTGTAAAACTGCATTAGACACGTATGCGCAAGAAGCCAAGACAGTAGAGGGCGAAGAAAGTGTTCCTGTTGCACACTAGGGGCGAAGAAAGTGTTCCTGTTACTTGCGACTTTTTCATCCACTCAAATTAGAATATTGTAGTTAAGAGGTAATCACGCACGTTTGAGTAACTTGTGATATTTGCAACGCGCTGTGGTCTGTCTGTCCAGCTGGAAAGTGTATCATGGAGAAATATAGCGCGGCATAAAACGGAAAGTGGGCGAAATTTTGCGTTCCGACGTTTTCTCTTGGTTTACGTGGGAGTTGCCGGTTCAAGAGGTTAGTTTAAAGATCATTTGACTAGCAGACAAACAACAAGCGTTACAAGGCATTCAACGTATTTCTCAGGCATCACACCGCAGTTCCTTTTTTGAATAACAGTTGATTGATAATAATTAGCGGGCTTATAAATTAATTTGACTGTCGTACGCTTTATTAAAATTTTGTGAGTATGTTGTGTGTATTAAATATTGTTCAGAACTAGAATTGAGCCCCCATACACGTGTGTTAACTGTTAAGAAAGAATATAGGCTTGCAGCAAGACCAAGGGAAGTTTAAGTCGCGTCAGTTTAAAATTCGTTGTTTGATGGAGAACCTGTCAATGCCTACACCCGTTAAAACGGTGATACTAGGGCTGTTGTATTGATGAAACGAGCAAATTGGATTCACACCAAAATTTGTGTTACTGTAAATAGGAAGGATAACGTTAGAAACGTTAGTTATATTTTAACTGTTTTGTTTCTTTCAACTATATCGACATTGATTTACAATTTAAACAACGTTTTAATCGACCATGTATGTTTGCTTTTATATACTTTTCATCACTTGTTGTACTAAATTAGGAATAGGATTTAACAGTCTGCTTCTTTTAAACAAAATGAACCCACATTGTAAACACTTTAAAATGCGATGCCCCTTTGATAATTAAACCGGTCATTTTGTGTCATTTTCCACCATTGCGACAAGATTCTTTTCAACGTTGCAAACAATTAACCCTGTTTGTGGTTTGATAACATTAAACAATAAAACAATCCGCATTAGGCAAAGTGGGCACGAATATGTTGCAACGTCGACCACGTTTTTGTCGGTCATTTCTTGCTGCTGAACGTTTTGAAGTTTGAAACAGCCCTTGTCTACGACGTGAGTCGTACTCAAGTACTCGCGTGTGCCAAGTCGTGATATGCGAACAAAGCAAAAATGAAAATGTAAATTACAGCCATAATTCAAAAAAGCCTCATCCATTCATTGGATGTGCATTATATGATGATTATCTCTAAACACTAAACAGCACAGTAGCTCGTACAAAAATGATTTTAAACACTATAGTTGTCCTGCAAGTGATTTTTAAATGACGTACATATGCATTTTCTCTGCAAAGTTTTATTGCCTTAACATCGGGCGTTGGGCGTGATATGTGCATCTTGCATGCAACACGTCTTACCGTACCTATAGTTATCAACCAATATCTTGTAAATGAAAGTTAAAATACTATGATATGGAAGGGGGGGAGGGGGGATTTCGAATGAGGATATCGAATGTAAAAACCTCATGGTCATGGCAAACATAATTATGAATTACAAGCTTAGTAGAAATGGCGCAATGGAAATACTAACAGATACATTATTCAATACATTAACTTCCATAAGATTTCATGCTCATTTGTGCTAACCTGAGTTTCGTTCGTTTTTCATTTTTTGTATTTAAACTTTAGTAGTTTTATTTAAACTTTGGCGGTGCAACGAGACATGCAATAGGCATGTTTTACGATTGTTTTACGACGTCTTTAACGTTTTACTTGTAACCAGGCCGCAAGCACTGCACCCCCCCCCCCACTCCGCTCCGATTTCTTGTATGCATAATTCTCGCAATCGTTCTGGCACGCTCACAAGCTCGCAGCGACACGCAGTTCGGAAAACAACTGCAAAAGAGAACGACTCCGCGTCACGAACAGCAGCATTGCGGTCCGAATCGCACGTCGTGCCCCATCACTTTGTTGCCAAAAGCGGCGCCTTTGTTACACGGAAACGACAGGCCATACGCAAATCCGTGTTCGGTGGGCTGAGCGACGATGGCTCTTTAACGCGAATCTACTGCCTGGTGTATATTGGGAAACAGCTATATGCTCATCGTGAACTCGGGCCGGGAGTCTGACCTCCACCCACTCTTAATGATCCTGCGTTCGGGCAAAAGGCTATGCACTTCTTTCGGTCAATGCTGCTTGAGAGACATAAGCGCCTTTGCTAAAGCACTATCTGTGTGCATTTGTCTAATTAATTCATCGATTATCGTGTTCATCACTTTAAATTGGTTGGTGTTTTACAAATTCTTTGGAGTTTTTGGATGGTTATCTCATCTCTAAATGCTAAGTGTCTTTGTAAGTTAGTTTACTTTTTATCTTCACTTAGTCATAAAAACGTGTTAGAGAGAGTACCATTATGTTGATTAGGAAAACGATTAATGATTTGCAAGCTTTTTAAGCTTTCTGTCTACGTCCGATACATTGCCACTCTTTCGTGAAGTGGGTGTATGCGTAAACCAAAATGTTCTTGTTAGTCTATTAAAGTTTTCAACGTATATTTTTATGAAATCTGGCAGAGTTAGAACCGAGGCATTAAGTGACAGTTAAATGTATTTTTTTTTTGTTTTTTTTTGGTGGTTGCTAGTGTTGTTTGTTCGGGCCTAGATTAAAACAAACACAGCCAATGGCAAAAACCAATAAAACTTCTTGCAACAGTACTAAAATATTTGTTACCTTAATAATGTTTACCGTTTGTATTTGTCGGAATACGGTAGTTGAGCGCGAATTATTGTAGGGTTACATATTTTGCTAGTTCAGACACTTTTTTTATTAAAGACCACCCAGTTACTTTTTTACCTGTGACGACAAACATTGAAATGCTTGTCCTTCCTTGTATCAAAAATCCTTGATCGACTCATTTTTGCGATAGCCACCGCAGGGCTCCTTGTGTTTTTGTGATAGAAGTTTTGTTAATGTTGTGCAACTAGCTAACAAAATGTGGTAATTTTTAGCGCAAGGTAAAAAGAAAGTGAATTAATGGCTTGTGAAAGGCCTCTGTCTTAATTGGCTTAAAAGTGCAAACTCGATAAAAGTGGAAAATCGGTGTTTAACGCTCTCGCATGTTTTTAGTGTGACAAGGAGTCATTTTGCAGCGGAAATTCGAATATAAATAACATAGTAGGAAGATACTGAAAAAAACAAGTTGAACTAAATCGCTTTTAGATAGGTTAGCCACTTTTGTTCCTTATAGTTGAAAATCGTTTCGTTTGCACTCGTTTTTTATGTCCAAGAATGTGCCTAATTTTAAATCAAAAAGCGATTGCTTACACCTAAATCAGTTTCTCACCGCACATGTCCTTTCGCTGTTCGGCAACAGGGGCAAGCGTATCCTGTTTTGGTCGAGAATAACTCAAGCGTGCCGCAGCAACAGCACTAGCCTAGTTCCCCTGACCCATTGACACAGAATCCAGCAAAGCACACGAACACGTCACTTGCCGGCCGAATAGGGTCTTACGTCATTAGTACAGGTAGCGCGGCGGTGATTCATAAGTTTTGTGCGATGCCTGATGCGCCGTGCCCGCGTCATCGCTTTATCGCGCAGGAAAACCTTACGCCGAGGAAGTTGGGTGACGTCACGCTGCACGTGCGCTAGAGCGTGAGAAGCAAAACATTTGTCGTTTCGACTTGGTTCTCGCTACAAACGGGCACTTGACTTTTACGAAGCTACGACTTTTCTTCGGGTCAAGGCAAGGGGGAAATTAGCATAAACTGTTGTTGACAGTGCGCCTCGTGTCGACCTCGCTACAATGTGACGCTTGTTGTCGTTTTTGTGAGAAGAGTGAGAACTTTGCAAGTCGGAGAGTCAAAAGATAATCCAGCTGTGCTACTGAACAAAACCGTTTCAGCAAACCAATCCCACACCACCAGCTCTCATAACTATCAAAAACATTTTTCGAATCAGTTTTTGTTTTTAATCGACAGGCGCGCAACAAGAATTCGAAAAGGTGTTTGGAACCATAATTTCGTTGAAAGCATAAAAACGGTTTGGCTGCTTAACAATTGGCGGAGTATATCCAAAACGCTCTCTTCCTTTAATCGTGATTGTGCTGTCGCGCGATTTCGTGGTTCTCCGCAACCTTGTGGCATCCTGCTTTTGTTGCAGCTACGTGGATGCAAAACGCTATTGTTACCACCTATTAAAAAAATCACGTGCTTGCGGTTTACCTGTTACTCGCCTAAAAGACCAAGTGAGACATTTATTGCCTTATAAAGCTGATAAAGACACCGTATTTAAAAATTAGGATTATTATAGCGTTGTAGCCCACGTTTAATACACGATAATTATGTTGTTCAATTTTCGAATCATCCCCTGTTGATTTTTATAAGAGTGTCCGACAACACAATCAAACGTGAGGAAAATGCACACGGCACACTTATTGGCTTAGATGGGCATTTCCATTTCCTTTCAACATCGCGTTAACGAATCCACCTTATACCGTCCAATGAATTGAAACGTCACAACAGTAGTCTAAATTTTCGTTTCAGTCCGCTGCATGTTTATTCTTAACGAGCTTCCGCACAGCTTTATCTGTCTATATATCATTGCCGGTTTATTAGCAGGTAATTTGCGCCGCAAACGACTGCACCCAAGAGTGTAATTATACAGCCAGTGGAGAACAATTAGAGGCTGCCTTTATTTTCAGTCTTTGTTTGTCGCACTCAAATTTGGTACTATTTGGCTGTCAACAAAGCGCAATGAGCGTTGCTTAGCATTACATTACCAAGGCGAAATTGCTTTGTCTGTATAATCTGTATGCAGTGCTATTCATGTAGGCCTACCGTTATCAGATGGGTGTCGTTTTGCTTAGACGTAATTAGATTGCACATCAAGGAAAACTTTGCTTAAACGTCTAAATGAGGCAATCAATTGATTAATCCCTCGTTAGTCGAAGTTATAGCTGATGCTGCCTAAATAAAAGCTTCGATTTACAATGAGAGGTGCTCAGTCAGTCGTATGGGAATTAGTTAGTTTTGTATTTTACCGACGATTTTATACAAAACAAATTAAAAGTTGTTTTTTGTGTCATACAAAAATAAACCTATTTTGAAGACGTTCATTGTAAGGCAATTTCTAGCAAAGCGCATGCTTATTTAGTTTTTTTTTTAACCAACTCGCAAAATCTTCCAGACATCAGCAAACAGATAAGTGGTGCCAGTCGTATCGCTACAGTTTGGTGTCCACATATTTATGCGTCCCTTTATCGTTTCTGACGTCACTGTGGTCTGTTTTGTTGGTAATACATTATATCGTGACGTCGCCGGGAATAGGACGTGGATGATTCTGAAGTGGTTTAAATACTTACAGCTTAAAAAATTGCTTCTCATAACTTAGTAGAAGTTAATGCAGACCCAACCCTGTCCATAACGTAGATCTTTATCAAATGAATCAGATTGGTTTGACTAAAGATAGACCAAATTCTGGTAAAACGTTATTAAAACCGATGAAATCGAAATAAACGTGAGAAAATCGGTAGCCCCAAAACGCTTTAATCGCAAAAGCAAAGTTTCATTTACCTACAACTATACACATGAGTAGATTGTAGGTAAAGTATAGGACAGCATAAAGGTAGGTTTTAAAGCAAGTTGAAAAAATGAGACCATTCAAATAACATTACAAAACGTTGAGTATTATACAAAAACTTGCCCCGTCCCTTAAGAGTCAGTAAGACCTCAAACGTGTGATACTTATTTATACTATATAATCGACTTAAGATATAGTCTTAGAATTGCTGTTTTCAATTTCAGAAGGTTGTTTAAAAATTGAATGTAAACATCAGCTTGTGTCGTCACAATCCCTTAAAAATGTTCGAGGAGGTGTTATCAGGTAGCGCCATCACGTGGTACCTCGCCTCCGCGATCGTGCTCCTTTCTCTGACCAGCTTCTTCGGAAGAAAGGCCGACTGCAAAAAGAAACTCACCAACCCTCCCCCGGGGCCCAAAGGTTATCCCCTAGTAGGGACGTTCCCGAGTTTTATTCATCAGCCAGCACACATCGTGTTTCAAGGTAGGTAAAAATCAGTTATTAAGAAACTGGGTTGTATTATATCCTTCCGCTTTGCCATGCGCAACTATTTACCGGTTCATCCGTGAAGCAACCAGCTGACGATTTAAACCTTACAGAATGGAACAAGAAATATGGCAACGTGGTGCAGTACAAATTGGGACCTGGTGAATCTGTTGTGCTGGGAGATAGAGAGACCATTAAGGAAGCCTTTGTCACTAAGTCGCCCGATGTGGACAGCAGATGCCAGTGGCGCGATAGCTTCATCACCATGTTCAGAGGTAAGGATTTGCGTAAGTTTATACAACCAGTATAGGAAGCGTAAATTCAGTATACGTTGTCATTAATATTTGTGACTGTTTACTTTCGTTATGCATTTTTTAAGTGTTTTGTGATACCTGTGATTCTCATTAAGGACTGTTTTTCCTATTTATTTCCTTTATATTGTTCATAGTTTTTGCTATGCGGCATATCGCTTGTAATGAAATTAAATTTGTAATTCTAACACTTTAATATGTTTTTATTGTCAATGACTTGGCTTGGAACTGACATTTGTGAAATTAATGACTGTAAGTAATGCATTTGAATTGTTGCTTATTTTGTGAATGACTTGCCTGTAACTTGAGTCGTTTGGAAATGCCTTGTTTACACAATTTCCTAACTGCTGCATGTGCCTCATACGCAATCTTAATGCACAGGTTTGTCCGTACTTCCATATTGCGAAAAGTGGCAAAACACACGACGACGAACCTTGACCATTTTACGCGATATGGGAATGGGTAGATCTTTCATGGAGGATCAAATCAACGAAGAAAGTATGTCAAGATTTTTTTGTATAATTGGATATATTGGCTGAGGCCAAATATAGATTCCGCAAGATAGAATAAAGCTGGCTGTTAACGTTCCTAAAGTCACGTCCAGTTAAAATGTTACTAAATGCGTGTTGTCGTGTCTTGATTGTAAGAAGTGTTGCCAGGATAATTTTAATTAATTGGTGTTCTGGATCTAGTAATCATTGAACGGATTTATGACTCATTAGAAACACTGGCGATCAGATTTTCTATACAAAATTTTAGGCTTAGTACAACGTGCATGGTCTAAGTCAGTGGTCGGCAAACTTTTTTTGTCGCGGCCCAAAGCAATCTTTTCAGAGCTATTGAAGGCCCACTACGTAAAACCACTACGAAAGCAGTGGCGGATTCAAAAACTTTGCGTTTACATGCAATTAAAGTTGGCAGTTAATATAGTTCGACAGGAAGGCTGCTCCAGGACCACATTTGACACGTGGACCTGAACCATGCCTAGACAATATAAAAATTCTTGCAATCGGTACAGGAAATTTTAAAATTAATTGCAATAAATGTACAGCTATCACGCGGCCCACAACTACATGGTAACACTAAGTTATTCAAAAGTAACTCGCGGCCCACTAAAAATGGCTTTGCGGCCTACACTTGGGCCGCGGTCCACAGTTTGCCGACCACTGGTCTAAGTAATAAACGCTAATACTAAAAAAAGGCGACGACTCGTAAAGTCAACTAAACTTAAAGCATTGCCTATTTCAATAAATCAAGCAGATATATTTATTTTACGTTCAGTTGTGAAACAAATTTTCTAATTTCCATGTTTGATTTGCCAGCGGCCCAACGAGTTATTTTTGCTGCAGATCGCGATTTGATAAATTGCATGCTAACGGCGGGAAAGAGTGGCCATATTAACTTTCAACCTCGCGATATGCTGAGAAGGGCTCCGATGAACACAATATACTCGATAATGTTCGGCCAAAGGTAAGTTGTAAATTAAATGAGCGCCTAGTTATCCAAACGACACGACAAGGTAAATAACACCTTGTGCTTTGAAAACCAAGTTGTTTATTTAATATACGTTTTACACTAAATGACAATACACAATGCTTGCGTAAATTTTGTTACAAACGTATGCCCTGCACTTTGGTTATGCGTATTTAACATAAATCAAAACGAATTACATTATAAAATACTGTCAACTGTGCGTTACAAAATTTTTGTAAAATGTCTATCTCTAAATAAAATACATGTAAGTATTTATTTTTTATACACCAGGGTTTTACGTTGATTAGATCAGTGTTTCTTATCAGGTGAATGGTTCACCGTCAGAAATGGATGATAACTTACAAAACAACCTAAGTCATTTTGTGCTGTTATAGACGAGACAGTTTTATCGTATCATGAGACAAGGGTGAATGAAATCTGGATATAAATGCTATGGGTGAACAAAACTAAAAAAAGTTTAAGAAGCACTGACTTAAATCATTTAAACAAAAACAGCTTTGCCAATAGTAACGATTTTTAGCAAATCTTGCCTTTCGTCAGGTTCGATTACAAAAACCCCAAGCTCTTGCAATTGATGAACACGATTGCGTACCTCACCGACACACTCGCGCTCGCCAGCGTATACGACATCCTGCCGGCTCCCTTGCGCCTCTTAGCGGGCTTTAGCATGAAACATTTCCGCAGCAAGCTGGCCGAGTTGTCGTCGACCATGCGAAACAAGGTGGAAGAGCACAAAAAAACGTACAAGCGAGAAACGACGGGAAATTTTGTCGACACCTGGCTGAGGGTATGTACGATTTTTTTTAGGCAGTAATGGCCGCACTAACAGCTTTTATTAGAGTTGCGTTTAAAATGCCTATATTGAATCTACATCGTACAGTCTAAAATCGGTCCCGGCAACCTGCTGTCCGCAAACCGGATCCGGCCGCCAGTGTAAATCATCCGGCCCGCCGCCTGTTTTCCAAAATGGACACAAGGAAACGCCCTATATATTTTGACTATATTCTTTTGTGTGCCTAATGCATCAATGTATCATGTCTCCTTCTTTATTCAAAGTTTTTCCAACTAAGCACAAGCCAACTTTTTGTTTGTTGCCTTCTTCCGCAGATATTTTTTTAATGATAAATTGCTTAAAATCCATAGGTTTTGACTATAAAAAATCTGTAACTCAAACTATCAGCCTTTTTTTTAGATGAGCGATCGCGATAATCTCATTCACGCTAACGCAGCGAAAAACAGTCAACCGAAACCCATTAGTGACCTCCCGAATGTTATTCAAGACGTTATGGTGGCTGGTGCCCACTCGACCGGTCTGGTTGTTCATTGGTTCGCGCTCTTCATGGTTCTCAATAAAGAAGAACAGGATCTCGTAAGTGTTCTTTGTTTGCGCATGAAACTGACATTTCCATTCCTAACAGCCAATGATAAAAGTTGGCGTTTACAATTGCACCGATCACATTGTCGTTATGGCCTTTAAGTTTTACAGGGGATGTCAAATAATAAAATAAAGCTTTATGAAATATATATCTGACAGTTGGAAGCAACCTTGTTGAATGTTTTGGTAAAATTTTTCTTTCGGTCAACCCCAGTTTAAATTATTATTGACACTTCTATCATATAATTTGATATATGAACTTAGTTGGCTATATTGCTGTTTCATCATACTGAGATTTAAATAAGGTGGATATTTTATTTTCGTTACAATTTTAACGACTTGGCTTAGAAATAAACTTAACCTAGGGTTATGCTAGCTTTTGAAATCAACAAGAATTAATATAGCTTGATTTTAAATAGAAGATTTTTGGACTGAACTGTTGATTTGTTACCGCATTATGCTGCTTATTGCAGGCCTACAAAGAAATTATAGACGAGATTGGTCCCGACCGATTGCCCAGAATGTCGGATCGTTCCAAGTTACGTCGGGTTGACGCTATCGTGAACGAAACACTGCGATTAGGCACCGTTTTGCCGCTAGTGGCGCACGCCGCGCTACAGGACACCGTCATCGGGGGCTATGACGTCAAACAGGGAACCGAAGGTTGGGGAGATTTATTGGAATTAATTAGTTGACCGGTCGTTACACTAGCGTATCAATTAAATGACCAAACATTTTGTGTTTCGCAGTAATGTACAACAACTGGGCGCTCAACCGAGATGAAAAATACTTTCCTGATCCCGAGGCATTCAAGCCGTCCAGATGGTTCGACACGGAAGGGAAGATAAACAAAGACCTGGTACAAAGCTACTACCCTTTCGGAATAGGTATATATACAGTGAGAACATTTTTGTGTTTAAGGCACTATTTAAATGCTTTAAATTGTTTATATATATTGTATTTAATCTCAACCCAAAATAAACAAACAAGTAGCCTAGTACAAACTTTGCTAATGAGAGGTCGCCCTCGTTTTACTGAACCCAGTGTTAAATGCAACATTTTTACAGGAAAGCGGGCTTGTGCAGGCGAGGGCTTAGCACGAATGGAACTGTTTATCACAGCTGCTAGTCTCCTTCAAAACATTGAAATGCTTCCTCCAGGTATGTTTTGGCTTTTCTTAACTTTAACATGATGAACTCAAATTGAACAATTCAACAGCATTTTCAATTGAAATGTTTCACATGTTTCTAATCAAAAAATACTACGCAAATCGAAAATTCAATTTTTTAATTAACGAAAACGCAGCAATATCGAGATATTATTGACGGTTTGTGCATTTTCAGGAAAAATAAAATCCAATTGAAATCAGCTTAATTCATTTAAATGCAAACTTTTGTGCAGACGATACCGTTGACGTATCACTGAGGCCAGAAGTGAAGCATTTGGTGGGCTTGCTGGCCGACTGCAAAGAGTTTCAAATGCGTGCCAAGAAAAGACCTACAAGCAACCTGTGACACTTCTGTGAAGTAAACAATTTCAACTTTTCGAGCGTCAGCAACCCAAAGGCTTTGAATCCGAACGGAGCCGACACCCGTTAAAAGAAAAGAACATTAAAAATCCTGGAAATGTCTTTGCTATATGCGCTTACTACGGGAGAATATGTCGCGACACTTCCAAGTTTATAGGTTAACACGTATGTCCTATAACTTTATCGCATAGCTTTGAAGCAGGGTTTTAAGTGTCTATAGACATCACCTACATCAAAACAACAAATATTTCTCGCATTGATTTACCTACCACTTTAATTTTTCTTTGCGTTTTTTCTGGTAATATTGGCATTTGTCTGTTTACTTGTGAAGGAGGTGTGGTGGCAACTGTAAGAGCATTTTTATATCGTTTGCAAACACTTGATATACTGGTTTAGCTGGGTATTTCGGCATGTTATGCAAGAGTGCATGTTTTTTGACTGGGGTTTTGCAAGGTGCACTGTTATTGCCTTTAAGTTGCATTTAAAGTTGTCTTAAACCTGTTTTAACTTAATTTTATTCTCGTTTATTTTGCTGTTGTGTTTTTTGCAAGCAAGTTTCAATCCTCGTTAATTTGTGCAACGTTTTTCCTGATGTGCAAAACTTTCGAAAGGCAATAAGGTTGTGTTCTATAACTCTCTTTGTTTTAGTTGGAAAATAAACATGGCATTTTGTTTATGCTTTACTTATACTATGCCCAAATGTTAAACGTCAAACCATCAAATGCATGTATGCCATGAATAATAATTGATTAAATATTGTTAATTCTCAACAACTAGTAACTATACTACATGTTAATTACATTTCCTAATGTTTTTATACGACAAGCAATTCTAAGGAACCGAAAAATAATCAAACAATGTGACGGCCGTACCGTATATTATATAACCAAAAATCTCCTAATATTTTGCAGGAAAATTTCTTTCGTTTAAACGATTGTCCTGTAATTGGTGCTTCCAAAACATAAAAAGAACCATTAGTAAATGGCCTGCCGGATGCCGGCTGCTACAGCAGGCGTTAAATGTATTGAGGAAGAACGAATATAGGCAAAATTAATAAAAAGGCGTAAAAGGATAGAAGCGGACAGCAACTAAAGCGGGATATTATCGATAGGTAGAATATGTGGCTTGCTCAATAGCTTTGCTCGAACATGTCTCTATTTTTCAATGCGTTCATCCTAACTACAATGAGGGGAAAGTGGTACGAGTGCCTAATGCAAACAAGGTGACAAAAACCATGCTCAGATAGGAAATAAAACGTGAAAGGTGAGATACAAAGGTAAAAGAGGTTACGAAAAGTAGCGGAAGCAAAAGAGTGCAGAAGCAAGCATAAAAATATGGAGGTAAAAACAACACACTTGCAAACGATAAAACAAAAAACAATAGTAAAATATTCTATCAACACAATTAGTGCCCGAATATTGCGTTAGAACCGCAGCCTAAATGTGAGTCTTTTTAGTGACTTTTAGTAAACCTCTGTGATTATATTGTTTTTAAAAATGCGAGAACAAAAAATAGGGCGGGTAGAAAAACAAAGTCTGAAAATAAAATTGAATTAATTTTGCCAAGATCTGTCCTATACTCCCCCTACGAGATGGAGTATGCATGCGGGAGTTCTGTAAACAGGTGAGCAAGGTTTAAAAAACTTTGTAATTTAGTCCACTATTCCGAGAGTGGGCCTATGCATTTTTACTGTTCTGCAGCATTTTCTAGGGACAATTTCTAATGGTTCCACAAACCTCCCAAAACCTAACTGTCTTGATCCGCACAATGTTTACCAAAAGTTTAGCACTCTAGAATAAAGTTTATTTTAGTCTAACTTTTTTATCCGGCCCGCCACAGTGTTTTCTGTTTCTCATGCGGCCCGCGATAAAAAATAATTGCCCACCCTTGGTCTAGGCCAGTGGTTTCCTGGGACTTTTGGGACTTTTAGTAAATCCTTTGTACCAAAAAAAAAACTTTTCTACGAAAAAAATTGCTATTTATTTCGTTTATACTGTTTATTGTTTATGCTTTGCGAAATATGGCTTGTAATGAAATTAAATTTGTAATTTGAACAATTTAAGATGTTTTTAATGCCAATGACTTTGCTTGGAATTGACTTTTGTGAAATTAATGACTGTAAGTAGCATTTGGATTGTTATTTATTTTGTAAATTACTTGCCTGGAAGTTAAGTTTTTGCTTCCTTAAATGCTACATGTGCCTTATACGCAATCTTAATGCACAGGTTTGTCTATATTGGCTGACGCAAAAACATAGATTCCACAGTACAGAATAAGGTTAGCTGTGAAGGAATGTCATGTAAAGTTAAAATGTTACTAAATGCGTGTCGTCGTGTCTTGAGTGCGAGAAGTGTTGCCAGGATAAGTTTATCTAATTAATTCAGGGGTTCCCAACCTTTTTACGATCTCGTACCACTTAAACGCTCTGTACTGCCACCCGTACCACTTCTTGCAGAACAACTAATTTGATAGAATCCTATTTTATTGAGAAGAAGAATATTGGCCTACTAAAATAACACTAAAGCATTGATATCTATCAAGAGTAAACGTTCGCCATAATTAACGCTCACTTTCCCACAGCGTTGTACGACTTTTCAAAGCAACTGTGTTCTTTGTTGACAATTGACATGACCTGTATTTTGAAGGTCGTAATGTTACGAACAAACAGGGATAGTTACGTAACAATGAATAGGCTTCGGGAGTTTTTTTTTGTAAGCAAAACCATATAAGCAAAGTATCAAGCTTCGAGTCCATTTTTTGTAAAAAAAAAAACGGAAGCTACTCGCGTACCACAGGTTGGGAACCCCTGAATTAACTGGTGTTCTGGATCCAGTAATCATTGAACGGATTTGTGACTTAACACTTGCAACCAGATTTTCTATGCAAAAATTTAGACTTCGTACCGCTTGTATCCAGGGGCGCACGCAGAAAATTTTCCAGGGGGGGGAAATCAGGAGCGTAACCAGAAAAACAAAAAGTGGGATCCTGAATTTTCAACTTAGGGAATTCCCCTATTTTTCGTCTGACGTTAATGAATGATGACGTCATAAAACAGTGACAATATTAAGTCATAGAATGGTGACTGCAAGACGTGATAAAAAAAACTAATTAGAAACAGCCAAATACGACCAGCAAACCGACCGCGTGCGTCGTCGACAATCCTGTCAGGCGCCAGCTGCGAAATCATAGTGTGCAAACTTTAACTTGGGGCGAAAAAGCAAACGAAGACCGTGAAATATGTGTTTGAAATATGTGTCACATAATTCGACGATCAGTAGCGCAGTTTTCAAGGTCCATGAACGGAACGAGCGCTAAATTACAAGCACGTCTTGTACCACCTGCAATACTAAATACTAAACGAAGATCGTGTTTTCCGGGTGTTATTATGCCACGATTAGCGCAACATCTGCGCGGAGCTGTGTGTCAAGTCAGCTAAATTACAAGCTGCGGTTGAGGGTAAATAAGTTGTGTCTACTGCACACTTAGCACGTGGTCTTACAGCATGCTTAAAGTGCATAATTTTGCGTTAACCATTATTACTTAAAAATGGAGACTTTGAAACGCGCACGACAGTCACCATTATACCTTCTTTTAAGAAACTGCTTCGGTTAAACAAATGTCGGTGTTACACCACCATCGGATATTAGCGCAGAGACCGAACAGCGAGGAACATACTGCGTATAACTCGACGCCCCGCGCCCCTGGAGACGCCACCTGGGGGCAATGGATAATGCATAATATTTTTAACCTTCATAAATAATAAATATTACATTTATAAATAATACTAATATTCCCATTTTGAAATTCCAGGGGGGGAAAGTGCCCCCCTTCCCCCCCCCGTGCGGGCGCCCATGCTTGTATTTTCTGTGTTATACACGGTAATACTGAAAAAAGTGAAATGCTGCCTCAAGGTATGCTTTCATTTTCAGTAACCTTAACATGATGAAATCAATTGAACAATTTACCAGCATTTACAATTGAAATGTTTCAAATATTTCTAATCAAAAATACCGCGCAAACGAAAATCCAAATATTTTTGATTAACATAGAAAACGGCAATATAGAGTAATATGATTAACATAGAAACGGCAATATACAGATATTGTAAACAGTTTGTATATTTTCTGAAAAAATAACATTTAATTGAAATAATCCTAATAGATTTCAAGGCAGACAAATCCGGTGACGCATCACTGAGGCCAGAAGTGAAGCATGTTGTGGGCTTGCTGGCCGACTGCAAAGAGTTTCGTGCCAAGAAAGGACCTACAAGCAACCTGTGACACTTCTGTCAAGTCAGCAATTTTAACTTTTGGAACGTCAGCAACTCAGAGGCGAAGCCGAACGAAACCGACACCTGTTGAACCAAAAGAACATTTGAAAATCCTGGAAATGTCTTTATACATGCGCTTACTACGGTATAATATATCGCGGAACTATTCTGCTTATAGGTTAACACGTTTGTCCTATAACAGGGATGGCGAACCACTGTTCAACGGGCCACGAAGTGACCCACCACAGATTTTTAATGACCAACCTGAAAGGGTTAATGTAAAAAACGTTCTTCGTTATACTGTTTAAATTAGGGCTGGCAAACCTGTGGGTCGTACAAAAGTGTTTTAGGTGTGGCGCGTAGACCTACATCAGCTGCACTTCAACAAATGCGTGCAGAAAAGCAGACAAATAAAGGAATTTTGATTATCGCTGTAAAACGTAACGGGTATCGATCCTTTAAGGGAAATTAAGAGTTCGCGGACTAAAAGTTCTAAAAACCCTGGATAAACCAATAAACCATGCCGAAAAGCTTTTTGCTGAACTCCTGTAATCCCATACAAAATGCTGCAGCATTTGTTAACTATTTAGCTTCTTAATATTTGTGGGAATCTGAATTCGGAAATCATTGAAAACCTTGAATTACCAACCCAGACAATAACACCTAAAACGACGCAGCAGCAAAGTTTCGCTTAAAATTAGCAAATATTTAAATATATGACCCACTTGTGCATTTTGTAAAGATTAACTTAGTGTTTATGACCCGCGCGATGAAAAGGTTCGCCACCCCTGTCCTATAACTTAATGTGGACGCCGCCCACAATAAAACAACAAATATTTCTCGCATTGATTTACCTACGACTTTAATTTTTCTTTGCGTTTTTTCATTTTGGCATTTGTCTGTTTACTTTTAAAGAAGATGTGGTGGCAACAGTACGAGCATTTTGATATCGTTAGCAAACTATTAAAATACTCGTCTAGCTTGGTATTTCGGCGTGGTATACAAGAGTGCATAGTTATTCAGACTACTGTTAGGTTCCTAAGACTCCTTAGATTTGATTCCTATCTGAATGTTACTACATCGACCCAACGCACTACTTAATTTACAAGTCCAATTTAATAGCAATCAAAAAAGGGCAGCACCTGGTAACACGGCCAGACTCGACTGAAGACAAGTTTAACGCTAAAACACACGAGAGAGGAAGTGAGAGTAAGGGGAAGAGAGAGAGAGGGCATAGGCTAATACTGCGTAGCAAGAAATGGAAAAAGGCACAACGACTCAGTTTACGTCACGGCGATAATACTCATAATTAGATTATGTTACCACATGTTTTGTAGTGGGGTTGCATAGTGGAACTGCCTCGTACTTTAGGCCGAAAAAAACGTTTGCTGTCCATGGTGCTGGTCTTTGTAAATTGATACGATTGCCCTCCTGAACAAACTTGCAGCTATTTTAACCGAACTTTTTTTGCGCGATTCATAGCAATCGGTAGAAAAAGGCGCAACATTCTCGGGCGTAGTTTCCAAATAAGTAAAGCTGCTGATTTAGTAAACACACTCAAGTATTTAGTAGATGACTTGAAAACGCTTGATTTGTAAGCTTTAAGCCTAACCAAATTCAACCATCGTTCGAAAGTTTTAATGCATCTCTATTTAACTTGTTTCAATTTTGCGCTTTTAGATCAAAAATGCAGTTTTCAATAATTAAAACGCAAGTCAGCTTGGACAAACGCCAGCTAGAAATCTTGTGGAACGACAGCCACATAAGCAGGTAAGCGTAGTAATGTTGCTATAGGTTCCATGCAATGTAGAAGTATTGCATTTTTATAAAAAAAAGCCTATTCCTAAAAATAACAATAAAGTTTGTTTACAACAAGTGACGATTTGTGTTACTAGTATTGTTTTGCGGTAGTTAAAAATATTTGCTCAAATTTGTTATATGGTGTTTAACCATTGTAAAGTTTGTTGTTGGACAAGACTACCTCAGTCTGATGCGTGTTGCGTTCTGCCCTATTGGTGTTAAATATATTTGTTACCTACGGTAAAAGAATATATAAAAACATTACAGAAAAGAGTAACAGTAATATTTATCGTATGACCAACTTTTAGTTTGATTATTAATTATAATTGGTCATAGACATTTTGTTTGTTCCATTTTTGTCTAGATTTCATGTAAAATGGCTTCGTTTCTACTGTCCGTGTAACAAATGCCAGTCAGAGAAAAAGGGGACATACCTGGTAGACTATTCCCAATTCCCGGAAGAAATATCGATAAAGTCTGTACAACTGGAAGAGAAAGGTGTCATAGAACATTGATGTCGCACTGATTACATCTATATTGTCGTTTAGAGACGAGATTCTGCCAAATGAACTTTTTGGATTTCCTGTGAAATGCAATTATTAAATTTAAAGCTTGCAGAAAAACGCAGCAACGTTGTGGACTTTCTTAGTTAGATCTTGCACACGAAGCAGTGAAAAACTGTAATAAAGTTTTGGATTTATTTAGTTTGAAAAATAAATTGTGCGGACAATAAAACCGTTTCTCTTTTTAAAAATATTACATTAATGAAGTATGTCTTTTTATCAAAGTTCGAATGCTATTCGTATTGTTGTTTTTTTAATATAATTACGAGTTTTAAACAGTTTGACAAATCACACACTGAAATCATATTCAACAAATTCACATTGACCGTTTATCGCTTTATTGTTTCCTATGGGGCGTTTGCGAGTTTATACCGATATGACTCTAAATTCAATTCTAGAATTTACACTTAATTTTGTTTAACATTATTCATTTTTAATATAACATAATAAAACTTGAAGAGACTGAATCAACCATGGTTGTCTACGTCTGTTCGAAAGAGACCCAGACTAAAAATCTTCACGAGCCATTCTCTACATCATATAGGCCTACACCGTGTAGAGCAGGGAGTTCCAACCTTTTTTGCAAAGGGCCGCATTGCAACTTCAAATATTTGAATGGGCCGCACAACCCATTAAATTATATTTCACGAAAAATGGCTAGCAATGTAAACGGGCCTTTATAGTTATATATATACAGTACATATATATGTTTTCACTGCTGTACTATTACTGCACCCTAAAAGCTGACTGGTACATTTTTAATTAGGCTAAGATTCAAAGTTCAAAATACTACTTGGAGTGAAAATGACTAGCGGGCCGTACAAAAATTTCAGGCGGGCCGCAGGTTGGACATCCCTGGTGTAGAGAATAAACCTTATCCTATAGATTTGCGTGTTATTCCTTACGGTATTTTGATTGCAAACCGAGGACTGTCTAAATTTTTCGTCCCAGGCACTATTCTTCAGTTACGCATCACCGACGAAGTAGTGCCAGGTCACGTGTGCACGATCCCGTCACAATGGCTGCGCTCCTATTGCTACTGTGACGCGTGCCTAGCCAAGCAGATCGATGAGCGTGACGTCATTGGTAGGCATCCGATCGAATCAAGCACATCGGTTCCGATGATCGACTACCAGGAGATGGTCGATGAACCCGACAAAGGATATTTCAAGTGTGTTTTTCTATTTCAACTATTTTATTCTTAACATTGTATTGCGCCAGACTAGTGTATGAAGTGAGACCATCATCAACAGAATTAATGTACCGAGTCGTATATTTCCGTATTACCAGAAGGGACGAAAAACAGATGTTTTCACTGTGGTCTTAAAACTAATATTAAAGTGAGGAACACTAAACTCGGATCTGTTCACAATCTTCAGTAGAAAAAAAGTGGCCCAAATAAATGATACAGGGTCAATTTTTTATTTGCATACGTTTCAGTAAGTGCTTATGCCACCTTCAAAAAAAGAAAGAATCTTTTATCATTTATTTGAGTCACTCTTTTTCTACTGAATATTATTGAACTGTTTTTCAACAAAAAATATTACTTTAATTGTTTGCCAATAGAAACAAAATAATCCAATTCTATTTCGAAATAATTCAACAAAATAAGTTATAAACGATCAACCATGTGCGAGTAATAGGCTACATCTAAATTAGCTAAATTCCAGTACCTGAATAAATCAAAATTATTTTAGTTACTTGGATTTGACAGACTAAATTATATTATGAAACTACTTTCCTTTATTTTACTCTTTTAGCCAGGTTACGTTCGAAATATATAACCAACAGCATTTTTAATTTTTTAGATGGCTTAAAATTATACTGGAGAAAGGATTTTGTGTGGTCAGAAATGTTCCTACGGAGCTTGAGACTATTCTAAAGGTAAATTACCACTAACTGGACAGAAAAGTATTATTGCAATTTGCTTTTGCGTAAACGTTCATTACTTTGCAGGTAGTCGGCAAGATTGGACCAGTACGCGAAACTATATACGGAAAGGTAAAACAAAAGTTTGGTTAAACACGCGATATTTGTATAACGTATACAGTATGAAAAGTTAAAAATTTACGCATTGGTTTTCTGAAAGGATTATTCATTTACTTTGTAATGCCATTAGCTCAATCTTGGCCTTACGAAATATTCGTTGTACTACATAAGATCATCGTATCTTTTCGATTGGATATTTTTTATAGGAGATTAAACATATGTCCGTATGACTCCTGAGTAAAGGGCCTTAAACTGCCTAAACTAAGCGGAAAGTGCCAATACAGCTGCGCTGAGCTGAGCTGAGCTGGGCGTGAACTTATTCATACTACAGCTGAGCTGAGCTGGGCGCGGGCTTAAATTTAGCAAAGCGTGAAACGCTCGCCACAATAGAAATTATATGTTTGTTTGTTTTCTATTTTATTTTGCTGCAGTGCATTAATATTGACCAAGTTGGAACAGACCACGGTGCTAACACTTCTCATCAGCTTCCGTTCCATAGCGACCAGCCAACGTACGAAACAAAAATTGGACTGCTTGCGATGCATTGCATACAGTAAGCTTACTTATGACACAAGCTATTTCTTCGGAATACTGTGTTTCTATGACTATGTTTTAACCATTTCGCAGTATAGCCAGTAGTCAACAAACTACACGGTTGCTACACCGTTATTTTGTTTTCGGATACAGTTCGAATTTTGATTTATGTGTGCCTTTTGTCTTATTTAGTTTCTCAAAATTTTTTCATCAATTAGGACACTTTAATAAGAAGGAGTAGTAAAAAACTTCATTCAACACTTATTCAAATATTATCTTACTATAATGTATTTGATAAAAATTGTGGTAACATACTAATTCGTCCACGTAATAGCAATAGGTTATATTTTGTGCTATGTGACCAAGTAAACTTTTCAGTTTAAAGTACATCTGGGCCCTATAGGACAAGATTGCATACGTTTACATGTTCGTATCAGGCATGCTGAGATTTAAACATGCAGTTTGTTTGGAAGATTAAATATAGTTTTAACGCTTTTTGTGATGAATATAAAAGTAATGCCAAACTAAAAATTTCAGTTAACTTATTACTTATTCGTAAGTATCTTTTTCTTTAAAGCAACCTGATGTTAGGATTAAATAGGCAAGTTATATTAGTATTATTTTACTATGTAAATACATACATTTTTAGTCTGATTTTGAGCTTCATTTTACCCACAAGTACGTTCGAGAACAACAGTTTTTTTTAGGTATTTGCTTTATGAACTGGCGGTATGACGCAAATTTGTGATGTCATCCTGAAAATTAGCATGCCCCGAAACAAAAACCGTGATCCACCACTGGTCGTCACAGAGTAGCGTGGTTATGTTCAGTCTTTGGCAGGTGGTAAACAGACTTTACAAACAAATATCAGGACCAACATTGCTAAGAATATATCGCACAGTTACGGCAACGGTGTTTATCGACTTTCTACTATATTTAAAGATTTGACGACTGCATGGAAGGTGGAAAATCAAAAATCATCAATTTCTTCCAAGCCGCGGAAATCTTGCGCGACGAGTTTCCGGAGGACTTTAGGACCTTGACGGAAGTGCCAAGTGGTTGGGAGACAAAAAGCAGATTTTCTCTCTATCCAACAATCCAGGAACACCGAAAGTGTCACATAGAACTCGACTACTATGGAAAGGTATTTATATTTGTTCGAAAACGGCACCAGCGTTGCGAATTAGGCCTTGACATTCTCTTTTGGGGTGATCGCCTCTAATGTTACGCTGACGGATGTTGTACATCGTTTTCTCAGTATAAGTTGATCGGTTTTTATCTTTGTTTCTCGTTTTATCCTCTCGTTACATTTCAGTAATTATTCTGGTAAGTTCGTCTTTGGCACAAAACTATACGTTAAGCTTTGATGCGCAGATAGTATCGGTCAACTGGAATCCTGAACTTGGCGCTCCACTTCGTGCCAGAGAAGAGGACGTGGATCGTTACTTCAAGGCTACTAGGCGATATTTCGAAATACTGGAACGGGAGGAACTCCAGGTTTCGTAGTATTTTGATAAAGTGGTTGGAGAAATTTTCATTTTGAGATAAACATTGCCTTAAACTAGATAAAAAAAAACTCAGTGTTTATAGCGCGCTTGACAATTATTGCAGGTCGTGTATAGACTTCAACCAGGAGACTTGCTTTCGATGAACAACAAAATCATGGGACATGCGAGGACGGAATATCGGCGGGAAAATGGCAAGGGTGTGCGCCATATGCAGGTAATTGTAAAGACCGCTACAGCGCCAAACTCATACAATTATATGCTTTAATGCAAACATTGTTTTTAATTTGTGTTTGTTATTTTAATCCGTTAAAATAATACGGGCTAAGCTTGCATATAAAAATTCGTACCGAAAGTATTTGTTAAAACAGTTCCATATAGACAACGTATTTTTAAATGTTATATAATATGATTTGCCTACTACGTTTACTATACGACAAAGATAGGATTTTCATATCAACAATAATACACCGATAGCCATAAATGTTTTTTTTTTATTTTGTCAGCTCGTCTATGCCAACATTGATGATGTAAAGAGCAGGTATCTGTACCTTGCTGAAAAACTTGGCTATGACGTTTTGCCACCAAAAACCGGAAATAGAAGCTCTTTTTAATCTCAATGTCACGAATTGTAAACAATTGTATAGAAGGTTTTTTAATTTGTAGTCCATGTTTTAAAGATATATATCCCATATGTGTATATTGATATTAATATATATATACTATTGTATGTTGTGGAAACGTTTGTACTTACTGATCTAAAACGAATAAACTTTATCCAAACCTTATTTCCAAGGACCCGGTATACTATTATTAGTATGCCTTGGTCGTTGGTCAGAATAGTACTTCAGAAGGGCAAGATCAGAATATATGTGGATCACATGGTTTAGTTAAATTTTTGGTGTGATATTATAAAATCAGGAGTAGCCTATATTTGCGGTATATAAATTGATAAAAAACTACTCGATATAATAAGCACTGGGGCGTTTAAATTTGGGGTTTGCTATAAAATAATTCTAAAAAACGCCTGAGATAGCTTACAATTTGTCCCCCGTAAGTCCAAATCCTATTTTATGACCGCAATTCGACAGAACATACGACATGTTTTTTGTTTTTTTATAAAATGCTTGACTACAATTCAGAAGACATAAATCTTACGACGATTTATGACAACTATGACTTAGGGTTAAATTTTTCTATAAAAATGTAGCCAGGGTTTTACAGGAGAGTATATTTAAAATCAAGTTTGACATTTCGATTGTAAGTGCATTAGTAATTACTAGGGCGATTATTTTTTACTTGTGAAAAAAGTCAAAATTTTGTCAAAATATACACGTTAAATCAAAATTTGTCAAAATTATTTGAAGTCAAAATCGAATAAAAAGGGACGTAAATCGTTTACAAAATTAATAAAAACTATAGTCATCTTTTTGAAATTATCCTTAATTTCGTTTTAATTCGTTTCTCAATTTTATCTAAATAAATTAGTTTTACTTTATATTGAACGACATTTTAATTCAATTATATCTTTATTAGAGCAATGTACGTTATACGCGAACAGAATTAACCATCGAAGCCTCTCTGACTTGGATCTCTGATTTGAATGTATTAAACCGTATTTGCTGTCTTTTTTCGCTTGTGATTTGCAATTATCCCAGTTCCTATTTCGATAACTTGGTCTTAAGCTGCATTTCACCGGTTTACATCACATTTTTCTATTTTGGCATTTTTATAGTTGTTTGTCTTTTTAAAAAGAGAAAAATATCAAAAGTATTTTCATGAGTTTTTTCTTAACTCGAAAACTGATTTGTGTTCGATTTGTAGCCAGTAAAACATCAAAAACTTGTGGTTGACGGCGCCAAGACACTAATGCAGTACTTCAAACAACAATACGTTGTTCAAATCAGTGTATTTCCAACAGGTCAAAATTTTGTCAAAATAAATTATTTTTAGGTCAAAATTTGTCAAAACTTTAATTTTTCAGATCGAAATTTCTTATTTTTTAGGTCAAAAAATAATCGCCACATAGTAATTACACGTTCTGGGTTTGTAGAAAATTCAGATTGAAAGAGCAAGTTGAATAGGACATATATTTTGTATAGTTTAGCAATATAATTTAATATGTTTTTTTATAGAATTCAAGAGTTTTCATTCATATCGAATGTTTATATTGATTAAAAAAATGTTTGTATATGGCATTTCCTGATCTAGATCACGTGTATTTAGCTATTGCATTGTAAGCAACACCTCCCACACTATTTTCGTTTTTACCAGCAAACTATATTTACGTAATGTCTATACAGCTTACACCTAAGGTGTCAACAACGCCCACAACTTGTTTGTCAACAAACATCTTGATAAACATCCTTGTATCGACCAACGGGGTTATTTTTTTTTATTTCCAATACGTTTTGACATTTGGCGCGTCATCTTTGAAAAGTTTCCAGTTTGAACAATAATTCTTAATTTGTCATCACTCTTGTAGCCTGAACAGCAGTGTGTTTTAACCTTTTTATACAACGAACCACGTTATGCGTGAAAATAATCTTGCGAAAAACCAAACGAAAGTTTATAAGAGTGCATTAAAACAAACAACACAACAGCAATTTAATGACGTTCACTTTTTCTTTAGATATCTGGGCCTGTTTTGGTGACCGCAAAATTGATATTCGAGCTGTATTATTGTGCCTAAGCAACTACAGACCCACCAAATTACGATCCAATTGTTACACAAATCTTAATGTTACACAACAATTAATATTAAAGAAAATCACAACGGAGAATTTCAATTGGTGATAGCTTTTATAGAAAAACAATACTTACGCCCATTGTGTTAAATCAGTGATTTTTCAGCAGTGTCCAATATAACATTGATCAAATTAAAAAGTTTTTTGCGGACACCTGACGATCTTTCACGGAACAGCAGTGTTCCTTGGAATACTGGTTAAAAATCACTTGCCTAAACTATGTGGCCCTCAACAATATGCAACAAATGTTGTGGCTCGCGATGCTGACAACTTTGCATCACCCTGGTGTGTATGCTGTAGGGAACGCTAATTTCTAGAAATGTATGTTCTGCGCACGCCCGTATTAATGAACAACAATCACATTTTTCACGGCTCCCTTCATTATACAATAACATATATTATTTAGTTTTTGTGTTAAGTTTGCTTTGTTAAGATGCTCTTTCGTAACAGTGTCCAGAAAATCTTTTTGGGCAAAATCGTGGCGCCAACACAAGCTTCTCTACAGCGACCAAGCAACGTATGAAACACCTATTAGACTAATATACACTGTATCCGTTTTGCTAAGTTTGTAGTTTTGACGATTGTATCCAAGGTGGGTAATCGATAATCGTCAATTTCCTTCAGGCGGCTGAAACCTTACGCAACGGGTTTCCGATGGATTTTCGACATATTTTCCGCTAAATATCTGTCTAATGTCGCCAAAATATTAAGAGATAAACACACGGAGAAATGGTGCTTGGGGTGTATTGATTAAAACTATATGCCAGCAAACTACCACTTATCTATATTTAATACTATAGTACAAAAAACTTCTAGTTCTCCAGAACAGGCTTGGCCCCTAACAAAGTCCCTGTTCATGGATTTAAACCTGTCGTTATATTCCTTATCGGTTGATCTATTCGCAAGACCTAAATGTTACAACAGTATGCGATGCTTACAATGTAGAACTAAATTGCACATTCTGTGCATGCTTAACCGTTAGGCGTTAGGGTTTTGGTTTAATTTACTTTTTGTAAAAGGTAACGCTTGTTCAAAGACTCAGTGTTGTACAATTACTAAAGTCAATGATTTAACTTAAATGCACTGAAGTCACTGTTTTCAAATGACTTGACTTGTCTTAAGTTGGGGAAATGACTCGACGTAACTTTAATCATTCACTTATTCAGATAAAAAAATTGTTGCACTAAAGTCATTTACATCACTCGACATCAAATTAGGTGTTTTAATTGAATTTCCTTTAGTGAAATGGGGTTATTAAAGCCAATTATTTTATTATTAAATGTAAAAATTAGTAACTTAATTGCTAATTGTTTCGGTTTTTATTGTTTTACATGTGAAATATTGTTCCGAACGTACCCCTCAATTTTAAAAGTTTTATTTTTATTTTTGACGCAATGCATCTTATTTATAACTTTTTTTACTGGCTTTAACAATGGCGTACATTGGGACTCAACACATTTGTTTTACAAATGAAGTGACTATGGGACTAGTTTTGTAGTGACTTGACTGAGACGTCATTTTAAACGACCCTGAAAGGCTACCCAAACCCAGGGCCGGATTTACCAATAGGCTTGGCAGAAGCCTAGGGCCTCAACGTCCAGGGGCCTCGAAATTCGGTTTCGAAGTTTGTGATTCTTTTAAAAACTCGACAAGTTTAAACCCTACCTAAAGTATATATATATCAAGCTTTTCAGAGTAGAAAATTATATACACAACTGGTTGTAAACTGTCATTATTACGTCGTTTGCATCATAATAAAGGTTATCTTAAATTATTACGCGCATTCTGCTGGAAGCTTCTATGTTAAAGTACCGTAGTCTTCTCTGCAAAAAAACAGTATCGGTATTTGACATGTTGCTGAAATAACTAATATACATTGTGTTGCTTACCGTTAATGTGTTAACGCCCCTTGTAACTCACCAACGCCCCCAAGGGGGCGTTACCGCCCACATTGGGAACCTCTGGATCAAGCTATAATTTTTTATCATAATTTTTTGAACTTCCTTTATTTAAAAATTTGCAACCATGAATGTGGAAAATGAAAAGAACGGAGAGTTTAATGCACTCATATTTTTAACATTAAGCAATAACATGTAAGAGAGAAATTCTGAGCTTAAAAGGGGCCTTACAAATGGAATAGCCTAGGGCATCTCATGGTCTAAATCCGGCCCTGCCCAAACCAATTACTATTTCGTAATATTTCTGTATTTATACTGTATTCGCATATTAATAGATTCCACGGGGACATATAGAGGAAATACAAAATTAAAAAATCTAAGTTTTTTTTTAATCGAAACACGGCCTGAAATCTATAGCTTTTTATACATAATAGGTCATTTAAACAAACAATATTAGGCAATCATGTTCTACTTGTAACGATAAAATTAGCACAAACGATTGGATTGGGCTAAAATGTATAACACGACCCCAAGCACGTGGTATGTTAAGAACGCTGCCTACACAAATGCAAGTGCTAATGGACATCGAGCATTAGCACAATTTACATTAAGTGCCCGCGAAGGCTTCGTCGTCATATGCGTTTAACCCGTGATCGCCACAGCTATACTATGCATAACTATAATTGCTAGCACATATATAGGTTATATGTTTGCGAGTTCTACAGTTAGTTGCCAAAGGTTATGGTTTATGGGAAGCAGATAGTTTTTAGTTACAAGCTGCCAGGTGTAATTCGTGCTGAAATACGCCTATAAGTGTAACTTTACTTTTATAATATTTTACCACTTAAACAAACTTGACAAAATAGATCTCAATTGTATACAGCACTTTCGTTTAAAGCAACTGGTTTATGCTCAATTTAATTGTTTACTTATTGTGTGGTGAAAATTATTGTCGGTGTTGGGAAAAGGAAAACTTGCTACTGCGCTTCACTGGGACGCTACACAAACACGCATCATGAGCAACCGATTTACCCTGTATAACATTTTGTCCGAAGCGGATCTGTGGGAGCACATTCAGAACGACAAAGCAACCGATCTGGTCGTGCAAGCGCTTCTGGACTGCCGCATTCTCGACAAGACGGACTTCTGGGAAATTCGCCTGCAGCCGACGGAGAAGACCAGGTTCCAAGCACTTATCCTGTTTATCGACATTGTTTTGCTCAAAGAAAGGCTCGCTGGTGAGAACGGTCCCGATTGCGCGTCACAGTTTGCGAGTAAACAATTAGCCCGGGGGTCTGTGGTTGACGTGGTTGCGGCGCAGTTGGAGAGTTCTCTGGCTTGCTGCGGCTTCGACAGGCAAATACACAACTTCCTAGACGCAATCACCTTTATATTTAGCGACTATCACGTGCGCGATTCATCACATGGTCTCTGCGACCTAACCGCTTCTAGACACGGGATAAATCAGAAAAGTAAAGCGCAATTAGCCACACCTACTTGTACATCAGCGACCCTCGACTTCTCTCAAATCCACCATTGCTTTGGTCGCGGTTTTGAGCCAGACGATCCCTGCGTCCGCGAAATGACGTCAACGACTACTTACTCGCGCCTGAGCGAGGATTTGCCGCCAAAGGTCAGGGACGAAGCTAATGGAACACGGCCGATAACTTCTAACGACGCTGTAAACAGAAGCCTCGACTGCGCGAAGTGGACAAACGTCGGCGCCTCCTGCGATTGCCACGACGCCCGGGGGGAACTGATCCAATCTCGTCCGTTTGATTACATCAGCGCCGCGGAATGTCTCAGCGCTGAACGTACACAGCAGCGAGATAGGCAAGTGTCGAGCCTTATCAGGTTGAAGGAAAACAGCAAGAGCTGCAGCGTCTGCGCAAGCCAAGCAGAGATTATGGGAAGGACGACAGAGAAACACGACGACGAGCGTAGGGATCAGCTGGACTTAGTGCCGCAAAGCAGCTTAGGTTCGTTCAACTGGCCGTACCGCCGCTCCTTGCAGAAGGTGACCGTTCGTAACGGCGAAATAACAAAGGTATTAGCCAGGCAGCAAGGAAAAACGGGCTCGCTCTCCGTTCTCGACAAGCTGCGAAGTCTTAGCAGTACGGAACAGCTCGTGACCGACGAAACCGCAGCTTATTGTGACGCAACAGTCGTCGAAAGTGACGGAGGTTTCGTGTCACATGACGACGCCGAAGACGACAGTTCATCCTTTGCATCAGCGTCCAGTTTTTCTTCCGAGATCTTAAACGGCTGGCTGGACGAAGACGATTTCGATTTAGTGGACAGTTGCAATTTCGACAAAGAATCGTCGAAACAAGAAACGGAATCAAGTGAGACACTTGTTGCATCGTATCAAGGTTCTGCCTTGGCTAATCAATCGCCACCAAAAACACATAAGTTAGTACAAAACAGAAAAGACCTCAACTCAGCGAAGTCACCGCAACAGTCAAAGACATATTCCACAGCCGTTATCAAGCCGTGTTCCCGCTTACGAAACTCATTTAACGGTTTTTCAAATAAAACCTCGCAAAATTATCTGTGTCGAGACGGATTGCAGCGCAGCGTAAGACAAAACAAAATGGAGAGCAGCAGCGAAATCCCGCTGCATTCGGATTGCAAGTCACACCGCGACGTGTTTTGTTCGATGAGGGCGGAGTTGCAATCTTCAGTGGACTTCAATCTGGTCTTAGGCGAAATGATCGAACTAAATGTCTTCTCGGAAGAACAACTCAAGAAGTACGACGGTTTCGAGGGAAGACACTCGGACGCTGTTCTTCGAGCTGTGGGAGAGCGCATCGAAGAAAACGAAGGTGCGATGGGAGCCTTCCTGCTTGCTTTGCGCCCTCACTACCCGGACGTGGTAAATAAGATCCACCTACGAACAATGGCCGCGGGTTTACCAACCGTGAAAGCGGTTATAACAAGACGAGATTTTCCGGGTGTCTGCGATAGAATGAAAACTGCGAAAAGGTGTGTTAAGTATTTACTTGTCAATTAAACTATTTTAAACGTGAATCGCTAAAATGAAAGAAACACACATATGTGTTTAATAACAACTTTGACTAGCCCCCCGGAAGCGAGTCTGAGATGGCTTTTGGTGTACTGAATTGTTAAAACGTATTAGATATCAACTGAGACTTTAAACAAGTGTGTGTGTTGTATTATATTCAATAAATAAACATATTAACAGTATTGCACGATTTACCAAAAAGTTATCCCAAATTTACTGTACCAACAAACCTTCCGCATTATATACGTGACAAACACTAATCAATCTATTGTTTCAGTGAGCCTCGAAATCCCGTGTCATCCTCGAATTCTTCCACCTCAAACTCAAGCATGTTTAGACGCTATGGCAACAGCCACCAGGCGTCTCCCTACTCCCGTCGACCCTTCACCATCAACACGGCACGTGATCGGGATCACGTGACCAATCTTCAGAGGAACTACTTGGCACCGCAAAAGACGAACCGATATTTTTCGAAAGGTTGGTAATGCCTTTAGGTTGATATTTTCTTGTCAATGCTATGCTTAATTTTAAAACTTGCGTTGGTTTGCAGTTGGTTTGCTTTGAGTAAACTTGTGTCCTTTTAAATGAAATTAGATTCATCTATGGAACTACATAATGAGTAAAACGCTTCTCTTGTTAACTTTGATATATTTCCCTTAAATCAGAGGTCTCCAACACGCGGCCCGCGAGCCCTTTGCAGCACTTGAAAATATTTTGTGCTACCCGCGACGCAACTTTCTGTATAACATAAATGATTACTATAATAAGTGTCTCTTGTGTTTGATTTTTTGCTAAAAACAAATCTTCAGCGATGAACTTAAACCTGATGTTGAGATGGTTTCTTTGCTAGGTTTTCTCGCCCCTTTTTCTTTTGAATATGCAGTCATCTAGTTTTAGTACAAGGTTGTTCACATTCAGGTACACAAGCCACGTGGGCTAGCGGTATCACTACCTGTGTGTACAATGTTCGTGTCCTCAATACAGGGGAAAACAGGGTAGATTGATAAATTGGGGCTCCAGGCCATGGATCCACAATAATGCAATGTCTACAAAGTCCGCCTATTTATGTAACTTTTGCCATTTGCGTCAATCAGCAATATAAATCTTTGCAACTTGGTAATTGTATTCTAAATGACACTACATACCTTTCGAAACTCGATAAACAAGTTTACTTTGTCTCTAAATGGTCTTAATGAACACCATTGTATTGTAATGTCCTTTTTTATGCAATCAGTCTCTTTCTAACAATTAAAAGTCCCGTTCTTTCAGTGCTTGCCTGCGATTGGCATATGCTATAACCTATTGTGTTTAACCCGCGAAGAATACGCACAATTTTCGTGGCCCAACGTGGTGAAAGTTTTAGACACCCTAAAATATTTTATTGCGGTCCTCGTGTTGATCTAAAATGTAAATATATTTTACATGAATACAGTTGACCCTCATAGCAATTTGAATTTGAGACCCTTGCTTTAACTATAGTAGTATACCTCAAAACACACTTTTTCTACAATAGGCTAATACATTTTCTTGTTTTAGAATCCTCTTTAAAGCACTCCGTCATTGACCCAAGAACAATCTTGCTTCCGGATAGAATGAAAATAAGCAACTCCCAATCGCGTTACTCTCGTACAAACTCCAACATTACACCGCGGGCAAACAATGCAAGTAAATCTAACCAACGGACCCAAAACGACACGGCTACAAATAAGGCGTACGACGTTTCATCTCAAAACCACAGTTCCAATTTTTGCCAAATGTTTGCCAAAGTAAACGCTGCATCGGATAGCAACAAGAAGTCTTTCACATTTGTTCACAGCGAATCCGGTGACCATGAATGCTGTATTTCGAACAAAACGCCTTCCAGCAATCCCACACAAGAGAGTATTTTAATAAAGCAGGAAAATGTTGGCATACTTGATAAACCAGAAGAAGAGCAGTTTTTAAAAACAACGCAGTCCGACGATAAGGTCGAACAACTGGATTGTAGAGGAGCACCAATTCACATCAAATTTGTTGAGCAGCAATCTGTGGAAATATTTGATGTCATAGAGCTACAAGAACACGACGTGGAGACAAAAAGTCCAGCACACATAAAAGCCATTGGAAATGAAGAATCTGAAGATCTATCTTCTTCAAAGGTCATATCAGATAAGAATATTATCAACAATAAACAATTGGAAGAGTATTCACAACACAAACAACCCAATGACCCTGGAAAAGAACAGAAAAAGGAAATAGATGTCAATCAAGAGAGCATAGACGCAGAACAAGGTAATATTTTAACTTTTATACTTTTTGACACCTAATAATTGTTTAATTCGGACATCGAATACGCTTCGTAATATGTTTAAATTTCGTTCTTTTCAGATTTTCCTAAAAAAAATTCGTAATAATAAGGAGCATTTAAATATCAATTTACTAAGCAAGTCTTGTATAGCTTAAATTGTAACAGAAGAAGCAATTTGTCAGCACTGCAATACGAAAAGGAATTTTAATGCGGGTGCAAACTCGAGTTTCACGAATTTAGAGTTTAATGGATATCCCATGTCGAATTTAGAAGAGACTCTAGTCCTTATCAGATGTGATTTGATATGCCTGTCTTGAAAATAGATCTCCTTGTACTTGAAAGCGGAGACCGACAAAATATTTCGGTTCAGCATTTGAGAGGTGGAAGTTCATGAAATATAGGGCAACCGCGTTAAAAATAACCTCGTGTGTATTTTAATTCACTTTAAACAGCTTTATGATACTGTATGTATAACAAAACTATTCATACTAATTTAAAACAAAATAAATGTTTTCCTGGCATTAAAAAAATCCTTTGGAAATTTCCCCCTTTTTTTATTAAAAGTTTTATTTGCAAAAGTATCACATTCAGAACAGGATCTAAATGGCCTAACCAAGTTATTATCTATATTTATGTACTTTTTGTGAGTTAAATTTGCTTAAGATGCTTTAAATTATAAAGGTATATTCAGAGATATTTGGCCACTTTACGATGAGATATAGACGATAGGCCCTTCTTAAAACCATTTTTATGTTGTAGCGTTTTATCGATAAAACGATCATGCACGATCCCGCCACATCTGATAGTGCATAATATGTCGGATCCCGGAAGGCTGTTCCAACTTAGGCGGTAGAACGATCTAATCTATAGAATGCACTAATACCTATATACGTGTCGGGCGGCGGTTCTACTTATAAAACAAACAAAACACGAACAATGCATACGGGCTATCATGAACAATGATTAGGGATAAAAACTTTTATTGATGAGTGTCTTGTTAAGAAAATGCTTTCGCCTCGAAATGATGTTAAACGTCTTAATAAATGCGGTGAACTTTAGAAGTTCCTAAGTTTGGCGTTATCTCGTTACCCTTATCGATCTTATTTTAGAGGTAAATTTAAACCGGTTTTGTATCGTGGTTGTAAGTGCCCCTGCAATATTAGCCTAGACCCGCAAATGTTAAAATGTTACAACGTTCAAAACAGGAAAAACTAATTTTTGCGGACCGCTTACCAACGTTAAGCCGCCATCTAAAAATGTCGCTATATTCGGACCGCATTCAAGTGTGGCTGTGTGATGTGCAGACCTAGATAAGGTGATTACCGTTAAATTCCATAAAGTACCTCTGGCAACATCTCCTGAAGCTTGTTCAGTTTGTCCTTCAATGTCTTTTAAGGGCGTTTGTTTTGTCCAGTTTGCTATTTTAGGAAATAAATATAAAATAGTGATTTATATTAGCAATAAAAACACCAAAAAATAATTCACAAGACAAACTGTCTGAAAGAATTTTAATAATTGTTTTAAATGCTTTCGTGATAGATAGGTACATTTTATCGTATGTTTGCATTTCACTGTTCAATACGTTTATCATGCAATTTCCTACTCACTCAAGATTTTACGACCGAACATAAAGACTCATTTGTGACGTGTCCAAAACCGCAATGGTAACGAAAGGTGACCGATCGTCAAATTACTTTAAAGCCTCATACCATGACTTTTACGACCTTTCTCATGTTTGAACTGGTAAAACTCATAAAACATCAGTTGAAAAAACTGCCCGATTTCATTCGCTCTGTTGTACAAAAACAGACGAAAGTATTTACGTGTGTTATATTCTTATTACGTCTTACTACAACCTCCAACCATTATGCTCCAAAGACTATGATTTTTGTAAAACAAATATTCTGATATATACTTATTTTTCTAGATTCACGTGAAGGTCTTGACCGGATAGAAAGCACATTCAGCGATCCAACAAAACTCAATTTAAAGTTTACCAAAGGAGCAAAGCGATCAGCTTCCTTCCAGGGTAGTAGAAGCAAATCCTCTGGCCATGAAGAAAAGCTGAAAGCCAAGAGAAGTGATTTACTTAAAAACTTCTTTGAGAAGCAAGAAATTGTGCCAAGACCACGTGCCAACAGTTTATCTGAACCACACAGCACTACCGTACCAGAAAGTAACCAAAGTTCCATTAAAGAAATTAAATACGAAAATGTCGAAGCCCTGCGATTACGCTTTAAATGCATTTTTAACGATGATGGAGTGACTTCAGAAATTGAAATCTTGCAAGACCCCGACGCTGATGCTGTTTTAAAGGAACTCGTGCAGGAATGCATTGTGAGCGCGCGATCTAGCTGGATAATACGAAGATGCGCTAACACTGACGAACGCCGAGTCAAGGTCATTGACCTCTTGGCTGGGTTAACCCAAGTGGACGTCAAGGATGTGGTGGAAAAATGTGCGACAACGGTTGCTTTTGTTCGACAGGCCTGCAATGCGTTGAAAACTAATAAAGAGGTACGGACAGCGAACTAATATATCGTATTTTCAACTCATTTGGTATTTTACGCCATATTTATCCTTGCTTAACATGTCTTTATTGAAAAACATGATTATGGTCATTTTTAATTTACGTGAAATGTTTAGTTTATCAACAAAATTTAAAACATAGAAGATTTAATCAATATTTTATATCAATAATTCAGAATGAACCAATATAGGGGTGAAATTTCTGTATTATTTGTTAAAAACATGTATGCAGCTCATATCGTTGTTATTTTCAGACGGTACACACAACACTTACAACGTCAGACTTTTGTGGCGTTTCCAATTTAATTCCATTAATATCTCCTGGGTAAGTACAATTCATATGCTGTGTTCTAGTAAACACTTCAGTGTTACACGGTACTAAACTTTACGATGCGTCACAACTGCACTAAGTATAATGAGAAACGTTCAGGAACGCCTTGAGGTTGTTACGCTTTTAGGATTACGCACAACTCCGGATTAGCCATTACGCGCGCTTATGGATTATTTTTGGATAATTTATCACCCTGTGGTAATGCTAATACGCGATGCACGTATAAAAACATAACTGTGTGCATAAGAAACAACCTTTTCTGTATACTACATGCAATATTGTTTCACCACGTGTTTGAAGACAATAACATGTAAAACTGAAACACTTGTCTTCCCAAATCCATTGGTGGTATGTGTATTTCAAATCCTCTTTGAGTCTTAAAATAAACCATATAAACGCGACCTATGTTATTACATCGCAGGGCAAACGGGTCCTCAGCCGATAATCCGCAATCGTCCGATGCCAAATATGGACACAAGCGCGTTACCAATATACAAAATGTAACGAACAAACTGAACAGCGACGCTATGTGTCGCGATTTACCGAGTAAAGTGGTGGATGATGCTGTCAACAAAACCGAATCGGGTTTAATCGCAAATGCAGTGGGTGGCCAAAACAAGGAAGAAGAGAACGAACGAAAAAGGCATTGCGATCCACTCCCTCTCGTCGAAGGACTGTGCGAAAAAGGCGTGGAAGCCCACTCTGCTAAAGCTTGCCAACAGAGCAAGCAATATAACGATAAAACTGCACAGCTAAACGACTGCACAGTGTCTGTAAAGAATTCACATGTTGCAAAGCGTTTAACGAATCCTGTTTTTCCATTAAAAGGAAAACTTTTAGAAAAGACTCGTTCTAACGGAGGAAAAGGCAAAGGTAATTTCGTTAGCCAGGTACTGTTCCCAATTTCAAAAAGGAAAAACGCAGAAAGCAGAAGAAGTTTGAAATTAGAACTGGAAAGCAGGCCGGGAGTGTCCGTAGATTCCGAAGATAGCGAGGGTGGAGTGGAAATTATTCAACTTTTAAAAGGCAAAGTCACCACAAACGAGCATTTGAAGATCGAGTTCAACGACATGCCGCCAGTCTTAACCGTGACACCGACCCGAAAGTTTTATGACAGCTTCATAGAGGTGTCAGGCACCGCGGAAGTACCCACGCTACCATTAGCTGATAACGAGAAGCCTGCGCGAAGTCCAACCACGATACTTACGAATGGCGGCAATGTGTCGCCGACCTCGGGCAAGAAAAAGGGAGCTCGTGTCTCGTTCAGTTGCCTTCCCCCGATTGAGATCGACCTAGGCCCGCCGGACGTCGATTGCAGCCTCGATGTTACAGAGCAAGTCGTGAAATCCAATTCAAGCCCGTTGACCGTCGTGGTGGATGAAAGCGAAACAACCAAGACAACAGGCTGTGTTTCGACGCCCGTCATCATTTCGAAAAACAAGAAGAGCAAACCGATCAATCACACGATGAACGAAATAGACCAAATTAACGAGCTGCTCATGGACATCTTGGAGGAAATCGAGGCGGAGAACGTCTCACTCGACCAGTGTCTGTGCAACTTGGTGCGCGAGAACCTGCTCAGTGAGCATATGGCGACCGGCGTCAGTCCCAGCTTCGCGGAAGCGTTTGCGCGATCGCCATCTCCAACGCAGACCTGGGAGAACAGTTTAAACCCGGCGGCCAAGGAGGCGGGCGTTGAGAAACTGCTGGACGTGCTAACCAATCTCGGCCTGGAGACTTTGTCGCGCTGTCGTAACTCGATCCTGGGACGTCTTTGCCAGCTTTCCTCCTACGAGGACTTCGAAAACGCCCAGAAGGCCGCGGCCGCCGCCAGCGACTCACCGCCCGGATGGCTCGCGATGACATGCACGCCAGCATCAGTGACGTCACAGGACGCATTTCGGTCGCGCTCCGCAAGCGGAAGGATGCCGTCGAGCGAGGAGTCGGAACTCTCGGCGACCGAGTCCGACGAGGACTTTCACTCTTTACGTCATCAAATGGACAGGCGACAACGCGAGGTGGAAGACGGCAATCTCACAATAAAGGAAGTGGAAGAGGAACACGGCAGCGACAAGGAGCCACCGGTCGATGTAAATCACAATGTTGTGAAGGCGGACGCCTGCGACACGAAAGCAAGGGTCGATATTAAAAGCACCCTTCCGATTTTGATAGACGAAGGCGTTCTGGAGCCGCGACAAGCCTGGCTGATTCTAGGAGCCGGCGACGAAGAGGCGCAAAGCACTAAGCTGCGTGAATTCTTGCTGCGAGCCGACCGTTCGCAAGTTTTACGGCTCACGACTTCGCCCAGCTTCCAATGGCTACACGGGTTTACTGAAGAGCCGCAAAGCGAGCAGCAAGATAAGCCGCGTGTTTCGTTTTTGAAAGCTCGTGAGAGGTTCCAAAAGTCGCCATCGCGTGTTCAACGGTCGCGTTCACTGTGCAACAGCAGCAGGGTTACGGGGGAACCAGGTAACCCAAAGTTTTCCGAGGTTGCCGACCTTATACGTGAACACGCAGCCGCTCGCGAGAGACAAGAGGAGCGGCTTTCACCGCTGCAAACCATTCTAGCCGAGGCTGGACTAAAAGGATCTCAGTCAGTAAAAAGAGACATGAATTCTAAGGTTAACAAAACCTTTTCAACGAAGAATGACCAAGTTCAGGACACGTCAACACCAGGTATACTAAAATAGCAAACAATGCGATTCCGAATTAACCTCTTATAGTAAATGTTATTAAGGGCTACATCTAACTTTCGCTTAAATATGGTCATGCGTCGTGGAATTAGCGCAGGTGCCAACCTAGTGCAATTATATTTAATTTGAATAAGCTCATGAAATCCACTTGCGGCACGTTTAGAATCCAATTAAGTATACAATTATTTCCAAGCCCATGCCTTAAAGGGAGGTAATTGTTTGATGTTTGCAACCAATTATACGTACCACCTCGGATAATTACAGCTATAGATCTCTAAGTAGAATTGAAGACCATTTTGAGGTCCATAATATATAGTGGAAAAACCTGCATTTTAAGCGACTTGTTTGTTTAGAGATACCAGGGATGCTGAAAAATAATAGACTGACTCTAATAATTAATACTATTTAAAGACGCCCGAGGCGTACAACCTTGTAATTTTGTCAATGTTTTAGATGTACAGTAGCCTACTGCAAAAATAGAGGCAGCTTAGCAGTAATATAAGCCCGAAGCCCCTACTTCGAGTCCTGGTCATGACTTTTTGCAAGCAAAAAAATACAGCAGCATTGACGAAAACTAATCTTATAATTTGGTCATCCAATTAGCGGACTTTTTAAGCAATGTAGATGGTTTTCGTAGAAAATGATTGCAACTGTCAAAAAGAAAGATTAGATTTTAGTTATTTAAACTATAAAGCTATCCCTATAGTAGCGTTTTTTTCTATGCAAATTCATGTTGCACATATACTTAACTTAAATGTGCCATGATAGCCTTTTAATCGTTAACATATGGACGCGTTACGCAGAAGCTTCCACTTTGGAGGAGTGGTGCCGTCTCAGCGACCTTCCCGCCCGAGTGGCAGACCTCCTGGGACGTGAAGGGTTCGTGGGAATGACTGAGCTGCTAGCGATCGGTGAACGCGAGATCGACGTCCTGTCCGGACTTTCCTGGATTGACAAGGCAAGGCTCTGGGTGGCTCTCGAGAACACCCGCCTTGAAGAGTTCTACCGCAAGTCGCACAGCGGTCTGACCGACATACTCAAAGCCCTCGGTGACTGAGTTTTTTGTGATTGAGCCTCGGAAAAGTACCGAGGGTCATTGTTCGTTCACAATTGGTCATGTGGGCCACAGCACGAGGCAGGATTTCGCATCTGGCAATCGACGAAGAGTAAAATGCAGGGCGGTGTTGGCTTTTGACACGAAAAACTCAGCCACCGGTTTACCCATTGCGTACCATGCCAGAAATTGTCGTTGCTCCGTGTTTTGAGTTTGGCTTTGTTCGCGGCTAGCGTTTTCAACTTGCAGTGTCTTAACGAAAGACGAACACATTTTAAATTTGGATAACAGTTTGTAAGCATTTAAATATTTTGATTTTTGACTGACCAACTTAGCAAACTATGGTGTTGTATAAAAAGAAGGCTAAATTTAACTTTTTCAAAAAAATAAGTTGATATTTATAAAGACTAAAGCTATATTTGAAGCCCAAAAAGCTAACTGGAGCACGTTGCAAATCGATAATCTATTGGCGTAAATCTTATTTGCATTTTTACTTTGATCTTACAACTTGTTCCGTTTTTACCGTATTTTGAACAATTTAATTTTAAAACGGTTCACGTTGCAGCATTGTTTCAATGCTTTACACATTTTACATTTATATCGGTTTTTCGATATTGTATATAATCTTGTGGCATTATATAGGTTTTATGAAGTGTGGACAAATATATAAGTTAACATTTCTCTGTTTTAGAGGCTTTTCAGAATTTAAATTAATAAAACAACGTAAAATTGAGACCGGCATTTTTTACTCAATTATTATGCATGGCGTATTTTTGACGAAATGGCATATTTAATGCGCTCTGGCCCGGACAGGCACATTTGTCAGAAAATAAACTGTAGAAATCATGCATGCATACATTGGTTTATCACCGCTTTGTTCGAGTTTGTCGAAAATGTCGTTAAGCGCGTTTTAACGGAATATACCCATGACCAGGACGATTATTTTTTGACCTAAAAAATTAATATAAATTTATATTTGTGACAAAAATTTTAACGACGGCATATCACGAAGGGAAACATTGCACATTTTAGACATGATTATAAAGACATATATGGAATGCAGTGAATTTTTAAGGTCAAGCTGTGCAGTGTGCACATTGCTGTGCGACTGATTTCTCGAGAAAGCCTTTAAGACTTTTAACGACATAGTATGATATAGAGATTACCAAGTAATAATTTGGTGAAGATTTTATTGCTCAATGCTCAATAATAACCTTTACAAATTTTTTTTTTTTTTTTTTTGAAGTTAGTGGTTATTTAAAGGAATGGTTTAAGCCGGATTTTATTGTTAATCAGATAACTAAATGACAAAAATTAAAAGGGGCGTTGCAGAATATAAACGTTCTTTTAAAAGTTTGGTTCTATGCGTCCTTCTATATTTTATTCACGATAAGCTACTCTTAATATATTGTCAGATTTATTGTTAACGTCTGCTAGGTAGCCTATATTAGGTTATATAATTTTTTTTTATGTGGTGTATCGGCAGTAAGTTCTTTCGTTAACCACTGAGTCGAAATAAATGTTAAAGACATGGCAGTAACTTACAGTAGTCGCACCATTAATAGTGACGGGTATATGCACAAAGCCCAAGTTGTATGACAACGACCCATCTCCATTCAGCAAATTCAGCCAAGCGGATCCAAAAGAGTGGTGGGTACAGTGAGGATGTAGTGTGTGGTACAGTGAGGATGTAAACAGCAATAGGTAATTCAGTTTTACAGTCAGTAAGTCATTAAACAGTTTTTGTAGCGATAGTATGAAGAAGAGTTCTGCGTTGGGCTTTAATGCTGAAAAGTTTCGTGAAAATACTGCGTTTAAGTTAAGAAAATGTTTTGACTAGTTTTAAATGCGTTAAAGTATAGTCTACGAATTTCAGTTTGTAGGATTCTTGTTCGAGTCATAAACTGTAATTTTCCACCCAAAACTTGAAATTTACACATTGGAATCAACATAACGTCATCCTGATTGACCAAAGAACAAAAGTTAACGACCTGGTTAATTTGTATGCTTTTATTTACCTGTTTTAAAATATATCCTATACAGTTAATTCGAAGTGTGTTCGTCACTGGGGCGATTGACAAATTGGTTAGAACGACTCAAGACTCCAGGTAAAGATGAAAAGCAGTCGATTTTTTACATAAACCGGCTGAAGTGGAACTTAAGAACCCTAAAGTTGTTGACCTGGTTTTCGTTCATGATTTAAACTTTTCAACTCATTCTATTTAATTAATTTAACACATTCCATTCAGTTCAAGGTTGTGTTGTTTCGCGTTTATAATATGTATGAAAATGAAATTCGAAGTGAATGTAGCTTCATTTGTGACGGGTTTCGCTTTAGGGCTATGTTTGACGTTTCTGAACACCCTCATTCCATATAAGCCAATGCACTCAAGTGTCAAGCAGCAGCCTTCAAGTAACGCCAAAACAGATGGTCGAACACCCGACGATTCCTTTGCACATCTGATGGAAGCGATCCAGTCGGAAAGAAAGCATATCCTTTTGAATGCCTGTGCAAAACGAGATCCACGATTTAAAGGACCCACCGACGAGCCAAATCGTAACACGCTATACGCAAAATCATACCAGGTTAGCAACAACGATAATTATCGGTCATTTATAAATAACAATATGCACTTTTACATTTTAAAATTCCTAGGTTTATATTATATTGGTTTTAGATTAACTCAAAATATAAATATGTGTACACTACATATCTGCAACAAAGTTGTGCGAATTACACACAAGGAGATTGATATTGATCGTCCGCTTTGTTGCACTTTTAGGTAGAAGTCCTATTTTGGTCTTATTCCGTCTTTTATTTCGACGTTGATGTTAGCCTTATTTCGGTTTTAAGTTACATTAAACTAACCACCGGAAGATTTTTAAGGAAAGTAAAAACCTTCCCTGTGCTTTTTTATTAGGCATATTAAACCCTGGTAAATATAGTTTAACAAGTTTGTCACTTTTACACCAAACTAAACGTTCCGTTTGTTTTTGCAGTACGCGGTGTGTGAAATTCACAAATGCGGGTTCTCTAGTTGGCTAAAGGCGGTTCTTGTTATGGAAGGACATTACAACTTGGACGATTATTTTAAAAATGCGATCCGTGGTTCCAAAGCTATTCAACTTGGTAAAAAAGAAGCAAGTTTTGGATTTAACACAGACGAAAATACTGAGAAAGCTTTGTGGAATAGTGAAACTTTTACGGTAAAACCGAAATATTTAAACGCAAAAAAACTTATAGCATTAAGCTGAAGTTACCTGAAACTTCTTTTTTTAGGATTCTAAGAACACTAAAAACATTTTTAAAGCTATACCATTTATTGTGATTTAACATTTAAAAAAATGTTTTTTTTACAAGCAAGTGCAGCGTCGCTGACTTCTACTGTTCGCATAATACTTATTTTTGTTGTTTCAGATCATTACTGTTCGAGAACCATTAAGTCGGCTAGTTTCCGCTTATCATGATAAAATGAAGTTGCATAGTTCTGAATTTGGCGAATTTTACGAACCCTTGTCTCGACAAATCAGCAGGGATTTTCGCCATCTGAGGCACAAGAAAGAACAACGCAATGTTACCGGAGACGGCACAGCTACTTTTGAGGACTTTCTTAACTTTCTACTTTCGCGAAAAAAAGCGAACGACGGGCACTGGATTCGCTTCGATTCAAAATGCCGACCATGTCATTTTAGATACGATTATATAATGAAATTCGATACGTTAAACACCGATGTCCAGTATCTCAAGCAACGCCTAAATATTAGCAAACTTCACAGTAAGGCATTCTTTCCTAAAGGCCAATACAAAACTAATTATGAAAAACTTGAAAAACAATTTAAAGACATTTCTAAAGAATTGTCTTTAAAAGTGTTCGAATACTACAGAATCGACTACGAACTTTTTGGTTTTGATAAACCTTCCTGGATTTAATTAACATGCTTTTATTGAATGCGTTTCTAATATAGTCAATTAATATGAAAACTGACCTTACTACTTAGCCGTAACGTTTGTCATCAAGCATAATATGCCCCGCTAAACGGGTGCTGTCATGACAACCACCGTTCAGTATGGGCAGTGTTGTTATCAGACTTGGACAACTATCCTAGATAATTCTGGTTGGTTTATGCTACGAATTCGGGCAAAATTCGACTAAATCTAATCTAAATTATGAATGAATAATTTGTGGAACTTGGAAAAGTTTCACATCCAATCAGTGAAAATAAACAGCACCGCAAAATACACCCAACTTGCTCTTAAGATGCAATTTGCTAACGTACATTTAACTTGAAAAGCAGACCTTTTTATTGCGTGTACGCTAGAATATGGAAATCGTTGACCTTGTGCCGAACTGGTCTTCATAACACTACCAGTACCGGTACACCAAAACCTGAGCTGGGGATGATGCACGGGTGATTAGTTTCGATAAACTTTACCCAACCAGGTATTGTATTCCAAGATTTATTGATCACACAAAATAATAAATAAAGTTATTTTATTTATTAAAATGTCATGTATCATCAATTGATTAAATAAAATATATGCATTTTACATACACCCATATATATTGAGATGGCTTTTTAACTTGCGATGTTTTGTATATAATTAGTCCATACGCAAATGGAAAATTGTTCTAGCAATTAACTCCCAGCTGTAAGAAAATTCTCATAATTGAACATAGACAAACCAAAACAAGCCAAAATGCCCCAGGGCCTTCTAAGTAATGTATTGTACGTCTTGCGTGATGCTGCAGTTGGCATCAGAAGGTGATGTAGATGTATAGCAAAATTTAGCTGCCTAATGTGATATGTACGGTAATACAGATTGTATGAAATTTACACATTGGAATCAGCATAACGTCATCCTGATTGACCAAAGAACAAAAGTTAACGACCTGGTTAATTTGTATGCTTTTATTTACCTGTTTTTAAATATATCCTAACAGTTAATTCGAAGTGTGTTCGTCACTGGGGCGATTAACAAATTGGTTAGAACGACTCGACTCCAGGTAAAGATGAAAAACAGTCGATTTTTTGCATAAACCGGCTGAAGTAGAACTTAAGAACCCTAAAGTTGTTGACCTGGTTTTCGTTCATGATTTAAACTTTTGAACTCCTTCTATTTAATTAATTTAACACATTCCATTCAGTTCAAGGTTGTGTTGTTTCGCGTTTATAATACGTATGAAAATGAAATTCGAAGTCAATGTAGCTTCATTTGTGACGGGTTTCGCTTTAGGGCTTTGTTTGACGTTTCTGAACACCCTCATTCCATATAAGCCAATGCACTCAAGTGTCAAGCAGCAGCCTTCAAGTAACGCTAAAGCAGATGGTCGAACACCCGACGATTCCTTTGCACATCTGATGGAAGCGATCCAGTCGGAAAGAAAGCATATCCTTATGAATGTCTGTGCAAAACGAGATCCACGATTTAAAGGACCCACCGACGAGCCAAATCGTAACACGCTATACGCAAAATCATACCAGGTTAGCAACAACGATAATTATTGGTCATTTATAAATAACAATATGCACTTTTACATTTTAAAATTCCTAGGTTTATATTATATTGGTTTTAGATTAACTCAAAATATAAATATGTGTACACTACATATCTGCAACAAAGTTGTGCGAATTACACACAAGAAGATTGATATTGATCGTCCGCTTTGTTGCACTTTTAGGTAGAAGTCCTATTTTGGTCTTATTCCGTCTTTTATTTCGACGTTGATGTTAGCCTTATTTCGGTTTTAAGTTACATTAAACTAACCACCGGAAGATTTTTAAGGAAAGTAAAAACCTTCCCTGTGCTTTTTTATTAGGCATATTAAACCCTGGTAAATATAGTTTAACAAGTTTGTCACTTTTACACCAAACTAAACGTTCCGTTTGTTTTTGCAGTACGCGGTGTGTGAAATTCACAAATGCGGGTTCTCTAGTTGGCTAAAGGCGGTTCTTGTTATGGAAGGACATTACAACTTGGACGATTATTTTAAAAATGTGATCCGTGGTTCCAAAGCTATTCAACTTGGTAAAAAAGAAGCAAGTTTTGGATTTAACACAGACGAAAATACTGAGAAAGATTTGTGGAATAGCGAAACTTTTACGGTAAAAACCGAAATATTTAAACGCAAAAAAACTTATAGCATTAAGCTAAAGTTACCTGAAACTTCCTTTTTTTAAGATTCTAAGCACACTAAAAACCTTTTTAAAGCTATACCATTTATTGTGATTTAACATTTAAAAAAATGTTTTTTTTTACAAGCAAGTGCAGCGTCGCTGACTTCTACTGTTCGCATAATACTTACTTTTGTTGTTTCAGATCATTACTGTTCGAGAACCATTAAGTCGGCTAGTTTCCGCTTATCATGATAAAATGAAGTTGCATAGTTCTGAATTCAGCGAATTTTACGTACCCATGTCTCGACAAATCAGCAGGGATTTTCGCCATCTGAGGCACAAGAAAGAACAACGTAATGTTACCGGAGACGGCACAGCTACTTTTGAGGACTTTCTTAACTTTCTACTTTCGCGAAAAAAAGTGAACGACGGGCACTGGATTCGCTTCGATTCAAAATGCCGACCATGTCATTTTAGATACGATTATATAATGAAATTCGATACGTTAAAAACAGATGTCCAGTATCTCAAGCAACGCCTAAATATTAGCAAACTTCACAGTAAGGCATTCTTTCCTAAACGCCAATACAAAACTAATTATGAAAAACTTGAAAAACAATTTAAAGACATTTCTAAAGAATTGGCTTTAAAAGTGTTCGAATACTACAGAATCGACTACGAACTTTTTGGTTTTGATAAACCTTCCTGGCTTTAATTAACATGCTTTTATTGAATGCGTTTCTAATATAGTCAATTAGTATGAAAACTACCCTTACTACTTAGCCGTAACGTTTGTCATCAAGCATAATATGCCCCGCTAAACGGGTGCTGTCATGACAACCACCGTTCAGTATGGGCAGTGTTGTTATCAGACTTGGACAACTATCCTAGATAATTCTGGTTGGTTTATGCGACGAATTAGGGCAACATTCGACTAAATCTAATCTAAATTATGAATAAATAATTTGTGAAACTTGGAAAAGTTTCACCTCCAATCAGTGAAAATAAACAGCACCGCAAAATACACCCAACTGGCTCTTAAGATGCAATTTGCTAACGTACATTTAACTTGAAAAGCAGACCTTTTTATTGCGTGTACGCTAGAATATGGAAATCGTTGACCTTGTGCCGAACTGGTCTTCATAACACTCCCATGCAGTACCGGTACACCAAAACCTGAGCTGGAGATGATGCACGTATATATTTCAACAGGTTAGACATGACCACCGTGCTATCTGAACTCCACTAAATCGAAACTATACTGTCAGGTCGCTTATAGATTTATGGTACATTCACATAATTTAGCATAGCTCGATTTCAATAAAAGAGCTTACAGCGCAGTAAAAACGGGTCTCGCAAGTAAGGCATGCATCAGTTGACTGTAATGTTTAATCCAACAGCAGCGTGACACTATATAGCACAAGAGCGACTGTGATGGAGATTAGCTGAGTCGAATGTCGGCTAGATTTGCCAGAACGGCCACGAAAGGAAATGAGTATCTAGGTGAAATATTTAACACTTTACCAGGCGAACACGTTATAATTACAAGCACAAACAGACATGCGTCGTTTCTCTACATCCTTTCCTTCCTCCCTGGAAAACGAAAAAGGTCTCGAGCAGTTCGTTGGGCCGTGCTTCTTCTTTAAAATCTTCCCAGGATCCGATCACGAGTCGACCAGCAACCGCAGAACATCGGACATTTGTGCAATATCGATCCAGCACGTATTGGAAATCGTGGTGTACAACAGAGCGAAAAATGTTCATGAATTCCTTGTCTTGGCGGCAAACGGACAATTCCAGGGGTAGCTGATTGTACGACACGATGCAAGTCTGAAATGGTACTTAAAAGGCACAATAAACAACAATGCAAAACACTTTTGAATAGCCTATAATGCAGAAAATTATCGTCTTAAAACGCAATTCGAATTTAAAATCGCAAAACTGAAGTTAGTTGCTTAGAGTCTTTTGCTCTAGAATACCAATTAAAAGGGGGTAAGGTGCTAATCTCAAAAACGCAAAAACAAATTACATCGCCTAGTCCACATTAGATGGGTTCCCTAAAGCAGACATAATAACCTTGGCGCAAAAGGTTATTCGAGAAAGTTACTCTCTGTATGCTAGTAACTTCATGTGGGCTATATGACGGTTATCTCACACCGTCTGAAAGGTAAATGAGGCATCAAAGGCCTTAGCAATCATGGGTTTATAATACCCAGAGCATTTTCGCTTGCAGTCACAAATGAGATAAATCTCGCGTTATGTTGGGAATTGGCAACAAGGTTTGGCCTTCTGCTCTGTTTTCCTTCTTATAAATCATAACGGTTAAGTGACGCAGGAATTTCAGACAAAGTGATCAGGTTATTTTGGGTGAGATATAAAACATCAATCACCATAACACGTGACCAGAGACAGTAGCCGCAGTGGCTTTGACACTTTAGAAGTAACGACTTCTGTAAGTGCTTGTTGAGATAGAATCTATCCGTTTATTAGTTTTGAGATTAGATATCACGAGAGGTGTTCGCAGTCAACCTCGATCGTAATATTTTCACCTTAAAAACTTTACCAAAAAAAAGGGCCATAATTTCGCAACAATAACTATAACAGTCTTGCGTAACCACTAATTTAAAGCGTCAAACGATTTTTCTCTGCATTACGGCTAATCAAATATCAAATTGACAAGCAATAACGCTGGCATAAACTTGTTAACAAACGTTTCAACAAATCATAACTGATCGGCGTAGCTTAAAAATACTTACAAACGATAAAAATGCGCTAGCAAACCAAATTAACTCATATTTTCTATGCAACCTGACATATGCATAAAATTTAAATCAGAAGGGTTTAATTGCGTGTTCATATCTCAGTCGGGGTCTCCAATATATATTTCGACAGGTTAGACATGACCACCGTGCTATCTGAACTCCACTAAATCGAAACTAAACGAAATGTCATAGCATTTCAAAGTGCATACTGTCAGGTCGCTTATAGATTTATGGTACATTCACATAATTTAGCATAGCTCGCTTTCAATAAAAGAGCTTACAGCGCAGTAAAAACGGGTCTCGCAAGTAAGGCATGCATCAGTTGACTGTAATGTTTAATCCAACAGCAGCGTGACGCTATATAGCACAAGAGCGACTGCGATGGAGATTAGCTGAGTCGAATGTCGGCTAGATTTGCCAGAACAGCCACGAAAGGAAATGAGTATCTAGGTGAAATATTTAACACTTTACCAGGCGAACACGCTATAATTACAAGCACAAACAGACATGCGTCGTTTCTCTACACACGGGTGATTAGTTTCGATAAACTTTACCCAACCAGGTAGTATTCTAAGATTTATTGATCACACAAAATAATAAATAAAGTTATTTTATTTATTAAAATGTCATGTATCATCAATTGATTAAATAAAATATATGCATTTTACATACACCCATATATATAGAGATGGCTTTTTAACTTGCGATGTTTTGTATATAATTAGTCCATACGCAAATGGAAAATTGTTCTAGCAATTAACTCCCAGCTGTAAGAAAATTCTCATAATTGAACATAGACAAACCAAAACAAGCCAAAATGCCCCAGGGCCTCCTAAGCAATGCATTATACGTCTAGCGCGATGCTGCAGTTGGCATCAGAAGGTGATGTAGATGTATAGCAAAATTTAGCTGCCTACTGTGATATGTACGGTAATACAGATTGTATGAAACTTACACATTAGAATCAGCATAACGTCATCCTGATTGACCAAAGAACAAAAGTTAACGACCTGGTTAATTTGTATGCTTTTATTTACCTGTTTTTAAATATATCCTAACAGTTAATTCGAAGTGTGTTCGTCACTGGGGCGATTAACAAATTGGTTAGAACGACTCGACTCCAGGTAAAGATGAAAAACAGTCGATTTTTTACATAAACCGGCTGAAGTAGAACTTAAGAACCCTAAAGTTGTTGACCTGGTTTTCGTTCATGATTTAAACTTTTCAACTCATTCTATTTAATTAATTTAACACATTCCATTCAGTTCAAGGTTGTGTTGTTTCGCGTTTATAATACGTATGAAAATGAAATTCGAAGTAAATGTAGCTTCATTTGTGACGGGTTTCGCTTTAGGGCTTTGTTTGACGTTTCTGAACACCCTCATTCCATATAAGCCAATGCACTCAAGTGTCAAGCAGCAGCCTTCAAGTAACGCTAAAGCAGATGGTCGAACACCCGACGATTCCTTTGCACATCTGATGGAAGCGATCCAGTCGGAAAGAAAGCATATCCTTATGAATGCCTGTGCAAAACGAGATCCACGATTTAAAGGACCCACCGACGAGCCAAATCGTAACACGCTATACGCAAAATCATACCAGGTTAGCAACAACGATAATTATCGGTCATTTATAAATAACAATATGCACTTTTACATTTTAAAATTCCTAGGTTTATATTATATTGGTTTTAGATTAACTCAAAATATAAATATGTGGACACTACATATCTGCAACAAAGTTGTGCGAATTACACACAAGGAGATTGATATTGATCGTCCGCTTTGTTGCACTTTTAGGTAGAAGTCCTATTTTGGTCTTATTCCGTCTTTTATTTCGACGTTGATGTTAGCCTTATTTCGGTTTTAAGTTACATTAAACTAACCACCGGGAGATTTATAAGGAATGTAAAAACCTTCCCTGTGCTTTTTTATTAGGCATATTAAACCCTGGTAAATATAGTTTAACAAGTTTGTCACTTTTACACCAAACTAAACGTTCCGTTTGTTTTTGCAGTACGCGGTGTGTGAAATTCACAAATGCGGGTTCTCTAGTTGGCTAAAGGCGGTTCTTGTTATGGAAGGACATTACAACTTGGACGATTATTTTAAAAATGTGATCCGTGGTTCCAAAGCTATTCAACTTGGTAAAAAAGAAGCAAGTTTTGGATTTAACACAGACGAAAATACTGAGAAAGATTTGTGGAATAGCGAAACTTTTACGGTAAAAACCGAAATATTTAAACGCAAAAAAACTTATAGCATTAAGCTAAAGTTACCTGAAACTTCCTTTTTTTAAGATTCTAAGAACACTAAAAACCTTTTTAAAGCTATACCATTTATTGTGATTTAACATTTAAAAAAAATTTTTTTTTTACAAGCAAGTGCAGCGTCGCTGACTTCTACTGTTCGCATAATACTTACTTTTGTTGTTTCAGATCATTACTGTTCGAGAACCATTAAGTCGGCTAGTTTCCGCTTATCATGATAAAATGAAGTTGCATAGTTCTGAATTCAGCGAATTTTACGTACCCATGTCTCGACAAATCAGCAGGGATTTTCGCCATCTGAGGCACAAGAAAGAACAACGTAATGTTACCGGAGACGGCACAGCTACTTTTGAGGACTTTCTTAACTTTCTACTTTCGCGAAAAAAAGCGAACGACGGGCACTGGATTCGCTTCGATTCAAAATGCCGACCATGTCATTTTAGATACGATTATATAATGAAATTCGATACGTTAAAAACAGATGTCCAGTATCTCAAGCAACGCCTAAATATTAGCAAACTTCACAGTAAGGCATTCTTTCCTAAACGCCAATACAAAACTAATTATGAAAAACTTGAAAAACAATTTAAAGACATTTCTAAAGAATTGGCTTTAAAAGTGTTCGAATACTACAGAATCGACTACGAACTTTTTCGTTTTGATAAACCTTCCTGGCTTTAATTAACATGCTTTTATTGAATGCGTTTCTAATATAGTCAATTAGTATGAAAACTGACCTTACTATACTTAGCCGTAACGTTTGTCATCAAGCATAATATGCCCCGCTAAACGGGTGCTGTCATGACAACCACCGTTCAGTATGGGCAGTGTTGTTATCAGACTTGGACAACTATCCTAGATAATTCTGGTTGGTTTATGCGACGAATTAGGGCAAAATTCGACTAAATCAAATCTCAATTATAAATAGATAATTTGTGAAACTTGGAAAAGTTTCACATCCAATCAGTGAAAATAAACAGCACCGCAAAATACACCCAACTTGCTCTTAAGATGCAATTTGCTAACGTACATTTAACTTGAAAAGCAGACCTTTTTATTGCATGTACGCTAGAATATGGAAATCGTTGACCTTGTGCCGAACTGGTCTTCATAACACTACCAGTACCGGTACACCAAAACCTGAGCTGGGGATGATGCACGGGTGATTAGTTTCGATAAACTTTACCCAACCAGGTAGTATTCCAAGATTTATTGATCACACAAAATAATAAATAAAGTTATTTTATTTATTAAAATGTCATGTATCATCAATTGATTAAATAAAATATATGCATTTTACATACACCCATATATATTGAGATGGCTTTTTAACTTGCGATGTTTTGTATATAATTAGTCAACACGCAAATGGAAAATTGTTCTAGCAATTAACTCCCAGCTGTAAAAAAATTCTCATAATTGAACATAGACAAACCAAAACAAGCCAAAATGCCCCAGGGCCTTCTAAGCAATGTATCGTACGTCTTGCGCGATGCTGCAGTTGGCATCAGAAGGTGATGTAGATGTATAGCAAAATTTAGCTGCTCAATGTGATATACAGATTGTATAAAGGATTTATAAGAGGCTTTTAGAACATATTATAAGGTGGTTGATCGTTTTGAGTATTTTAATACACGCTTCAGATGTTAAAACTGGCAAAATCAAGAAACATCACAATAATTTATAGCAGCTGCTACTTAACAGTTAGAATTGAAATATTTGCAGCAAAACCATGTTAAATTGTTTTACAGGAAACAAGGGCAAGAATGCTTATATTTGACCAAATATAGAGATATGACTCTAAAATTGAAATTAGTTTTGTCATTCATACTTGGATTTGGACTCGGAATCTGCTTCTTATTTTTGCCAAATGTTAATGTTCTCGTAATATCAACTAGTCCGCAACGGGTAAACAAGAACCAATTTGGCGACTTGCTCAAAATGGAACAAGAGCAATCCCTATCACGTTCTGTTCAACGTGGTGCAATTAATGAAAACAAGACTAGCACAGAAAGTTTAGATTACTTAGAAACTTTTACACGTCTAATGGAAGCGATTCAGTTGGAGAGAAAATACACGCTTCTAAATGCTTGTGCAAAATGGAATTCAAAATTTGAGGGACTGTCTTCAAAGCCTAATCTAGGAGCATTATATTCAAACAAATACAAGGTATGTAGGCCTATATCGATAGTTATATATAGATTTATATTTTTACAGAAGTATAATATTAGTTACACAAAAAATTCCACTTAATATTAGTTACACATAAACCTCAATTTTTGTGATTGTGTTGGCTGTGTTTCCATGAAAACAGTGTTTTCATTAACCCAAATTTAGTTCTATTATGAAAAATAATATTGCGTTGCGTAGTGCATTAAAGGTATCTAGAAAAACGTTCCAACCATATTAATATGTTATGCAAAAACACTGAACATGGCAAGTGCCTTATCAATTATCCCGTTGCAGTTTGCGGTCTGTAATATTTTTAAATGCGGATACACAAGTTGGTTGGAGGCCGTACTTGTCATGGAGGGATATTACAACATGGACGAATATTCAAATCAAACTATTAGAGGGGTGAAGGCGATGCATTTGGGAAGTGTTAATTCAAGTTTCGGATATCAGAAAGACGAAAAGACTGCGACAGCTCTCTGGAATAAGAAAACATTCAGGGTAACTTTTGTCGTAAATATTATATTTTGTTTATTGAATCCTAGTTTCTTTTTAGTTAATTCCTTACAATAATTATGTGTAAGATACATTTAAGTTAGTTTAACTCGGTAAAATGGCTTATTATCCTAAATAACTTAAAATAAAGGCGTTTACTGGTTGAGAAATTGTCGTCAGATCAGATTATTACGTAAAGATTGCTGTAAACGACATCCGAATTTAATTTTTCTAACACTACATATTACATGTAACCAAATTTCTTGCCCTAAACTTCTAAACGCTAAAATCTTACTCGGGGTATACAGTTTGCTGTTATGGTAGTTTTTGTTGTTCAACTCAAGCAGAATACTGGAGCAATTTGTTGTAACCTCCATATTAGGTTAATGTGATAGAGTACTTTTTGTAGTAAAACAGACTTTTATCATTTTATTTTTATACAGATCATAACAGTTCGCGACCCGTTTAGTCGACTGGTTTCAGCATACAATGACAAAATGAAAGTATCCAGTCCAGGGTTCACTTCATTTTTCGAAGCCATGTCGAGGCGACTCAACAAAAAGTATCGTCATCTCAGGGGTAATGAGCTGGAACGAAACAGGACAGACGACGGCACCGCAACGTTCGAGGACTTTCTCAATAATATTATGATTAGCAAGCACAAAAATCAACACTGGAATTTTTTCGACTCTAAATGTCGACCGTGTCATTTTCAATACGATTACATCATGAAGTTCGAAACTTTGAACGACGATGTACAGTACCTAAAGCAAAGGTTAAATCTCAGTGACTTCCACAGCAGAGTATTTTTTCCCAAAAGTGTTTTTAAGACCGATAACGATAAGGTCGAAAGACAATTTAGAGTAATCCCAAAAGATTTGGCTAGTAGGGTTTACGATGTATATAGAAAGGATTTCGAACTTTTTGGCTTTCCAAGGCCATCTTGGCTTTGATAAAACCAATCAGCGTTAGAAGCTTTCATTGTGGCATTAGTATATTTTTCGAGAAAAAAAAAAAAAAAAAAAAAAAAAAAAAGCTGACATTTGTTGTTTTTGTTGGTCAAAGATAAAATTTACTCTATCGTGACTGACGATACTGTTAAATTGCAGGGCTACCTTTGATGTGCACGTTAAATAAGGACGACTAAAAACAGATTTTTCTACTTAAAACAAACATTTTTACAGTGCCCTATTTTCAAATAAAGCTTGTATTGATTATTTAAAAAAACTATCGTTTGTAAATCACTATACATAGCTAAGAATGATATCCAACACCCCTTGTTGAAACAAGCAATGATTTAATAGTAAAATTAGGATTCAGGATAATGTGAGTCTACTTGCACGTACAACTTTTTCTTTGTAAAAAATCAGCAAAATAACAAGTAACAAACGAAGACACTTCTTAGAAATGGGAACAATAATAAAATTTTCTAAGACGTAGACCTAAAACTAAGGACAAAAGTTAAAAAAGATCTCTTAATGCTTTCAACAACAAACTATATTTTAAATTAAAGAATATTTGTTACAGCTACATACATGTGTTTAATGTTTTGTTACACAGTCTGTTACTTCATGTTTTACTTACATTGATTATGAGTTTTAACGCAAGCTGCTTTAATCGCACACTGTCGTCATCTTGAACGCCCCAATGGCACAACGATTAACGCGCATAAAACAAATATGTTGTAAAATCAGCTTGAAAAACAATAAAAAGAAAATTTAAATGTTTTGATAAAAACTACTACTGTTTGTCAAGATCCATTTTGTTGTTTATATTGTTATTATTATGTCGAAATCAATCCTAAAAAACAGAATTAAAAAAATCAATTCGAGCCCAATAGTTATTGCAGATTAAACAGTTATTTGCAGACGTCGAAATGTCCCCCGCTCACAAACGATTGCCGTAGAAAAATCGATGCAGTTTGGCAAGAAGTTTTTGTTTTGCGATAACGACAAAGTATCCGAAAGATACCGCCGCATAAACGCAACAAGCGCGGAAGGATCTCAGCGCATTAAACATCTTGATTCGCGTTACGTAGCCGACGGCAAGCAGCACGCAAAGTTTAACAGCAAAATAAAATGTCAAAGCGGCCCTTGCCCAGATGGTTGTCGGTTGCGTAGTGTTGAGAGCCGCTTCCATATAGTCTTCAAAACAAAGGATTTTGAGTGGTCACAACGATGTTTGCCTTTTGAGAAAACAGTGAGGTTGACCATGAGGCTGTTCACCTTGACGTCCTTACACGCAGTCGAGACATTGCAAGCTGTTGGCAACTCGTAATAGTTTTTAAATGCTGTTAATAAATTGATTCCTTAAAAAACAACCTTCCGAAAATGTTACACAATGTAAAACAGCGCACTAGTTTAACGCAACAAGTAAAACAAAAACTAAAATGTAATTGTATGCTACAAAATTTTCACTTAAATGTTTAGCCATTTCAAGTGTGATGAAGTAAAAACATTTTTGAGACATTATTCCCTAGGTCTTTTTATCGTTATTTAACAAACCCTACCCTAAAATTAAAGTTTTAGCTGCAAACAACACTTTTACTGATGCGTTTTTCAGCAAACCAGCTAATTTGTTTCATGCTTCACTTTTAAGTTCATCTTATTTAAAAATCTACAAGTGTTTAGGTTTGCTAAGTGAATGATCGAATGCCAGGGAACAGCAAAGAAAATGTGTTCCGCAAACATTAAAGTTAAAACCAAGCTAGCTTGGGACTCCGAGATCAGCAGTAGGCCAAACGCATAGGGAATGATTGCCAACAAATTGACCTAATTACAAGGCAAAAGTTGTCCTGTGATCTTTTGCTGAAAAAGGTGCCTTGATTTTTTTCAAAAATCATTAAACGAACTTAAAAAAAAGAATCAAGAATAAACGACGTACTTTATTTTAAGAGGATTGTATTTTAGCTTAGAATTGAGGACACCTGTCAAGAACCCATGTTACACATCATAAAATATCCTGTGCTAGAGTTGCCATATTTGAAACGCACAATCACAGACAAGCGAGTTATTTGGTCCATTATGGCGCATTTGCACGTAATATATTGCACATTGTTCAAGTCCAGTGGTGGCCACCCAGTTATACACAAAGTGACGCATTCATTTCTTAGTGAACCTCAAAGAGCCACACTTTAAACTTTGGCAGAAAAGAATATAGCCCTGTTTCTTCTTTGCTTATTATAAAAACCTTTGCTCAGCTAGAATGATCAATTCATTTATGTTACACACTAACATTATTTAAATTAAAAAATACGACACGAAACGTAAGAGACGCATAAAACTGGTTAAAGAGCCGCCTGCCACTCGCTTAGCGCGGACGGTTCACTCCTGTTCTATCATCTAATGACCTTTAGATAATTTTGACAAACAAGTTGTGACAGCCATTAACTCCACAGCAGGTAAGAAGCAGAAAGTGCCAAAATGCCAAAAAATGCAATTATGAAATTGTAATGAATATATATAGGTAAAATTCTTGCGTATATGCCTTTTTTTACGAAATTGCAAAAAGTTGAAAACAAGTTTCGCGGCACACTTGACAATTTCTCGAGGCACACCAGTGTGCCGCAGGACACAGTTTGGGAATCGCTGATTTAAATCATTAACATTATAGGTAACAAAAACTATTCCATCTTGTATAAAACTGATTTCAAGAGAAAAAACCCAATGAATAAAAAAATAGTAAAACATAGACGTCTGTGGCGTAATAGTAAATAACAATTGAACCAACGGAGTCGAAGACCGAATGGCAAACGAAATTTGTGGATTAATTGCCAACATATTTAAAATCTTGGACATTTGGGAGCATTTTAGCTTTTTTCCCTGACGCGGATCTCAATGCTAAATTCCCTGACATGTCAGAAAAATCCCGACGTATGCCAACCCTAGCCTTTACACACAATAAAGGATAAGGGGGGATCGTATGCATCTCAACGCTATAGCTATAAGACGTGAATAATTTACATCCTTTCTAAAACAATCGGTCATCGTGTGAGCCCATTAAAATAGGATCAACAGGATGTGCTGATAAGACGCATTCTTGCTATAGCAGGTAACAGCACAACGGACCATTTCTACTTGTCGCGAGGTTTTGTTTAGAAAAATCATTACAATTCCATCACCCGGAGCATATTTTATACAAAATCAATTAAACAAAAGTGAGAATCAGCCACGACTTGTCAAAAATAAATGGTTCAAGTGGTAACAGAAATTGTAACCGTAAAATATAACTTTCCACCCTTAAAACACGTTTAATTTTGATTTAAATTGTAACACATTATGTATTATTAACAATGAAAGCATTTAGGTAATTGTATGCCATAGTTGATTTCGATTTCTATTTTTGTGGTGTCCTCACAATTTCTAAAAAATATGTAAACCAAAACATTATGGAAGCCCCCAAAATTGAGTTTTTGTTTTTTACGTAACTTAAATCACCAGCTTTGCTAATGAGAGGTTAGCCCCTGGGAATCGTTAGGTAAAGACGCCCTGCAGATAGAGGTAAAAGATAGATTCTCAGGGCTAATCTAAAATGTCAAAAGCAAAACTTTCCCTAACCGCTACTATAACATTGACATCGTTCATGGGATTATTAAATAAGAAAGCCCTGTTGGCAATTATAGTTACCATCGACTTGACTTGTGTGAAGTAACTAATACACCAAAACTGGCACTGCAATGACGGCCTTTTCGGAGTATATTTGCTTGCGATGGCTGCAAGGTCATACTGATTTTGACCTTGTGTTCAAACTCTTATATCAATATATAATAATTAAATAAGATGCTTGGTGGGACAATACTAGGGCTTGATTTTCGAGGCGTGGGCATCTGTGCTCAAAGCACGGTGCAACTGCCTATAGGTAGGCTAGTAGTTTCCATTTCTAATAGTTCTCTGTTACACGTATCCCTTCGTGAAAGCAAAACTATTCCATTTACTACCATTTGCAAAACATTCATTTAACACTGCTCCTATCCCGTCTGGCAAGCCATACGTGATACAATGCTGATTTGTTTTTGATGGCTACGGTGGACAACGGTTATGTTGCTATTTTTACGCGTGTGGTCTACGTGTACGTGGTTCCTGTGAAGTTCTGGGAAACGGTGTTGATGCCCGTTTTGATTAATAAAACGTCAGGCGTCAGAAAATCGAAAGGCAGGTCTACTAATGGAAATGAAAGAGAAAGTCGTGAAGTATATGAGCTATAGCACAAACATTGTATATAGTTCACCTAATCTCCAAAAGTTGCAATTCATAATATGTTTTTTCAAACATTTTCTTTTTGTCTTGGTGCAATTCGGAAACTTGAGACTCAAAAAAGTTATGTGACTGCAAGTGCAAAAGGGTGCCAGAATAAAAAACACGAAAGTCAACTCATTTTTTTCTCGTGATATTTGTCGATAGATAACAATCGAAATTACGATATTGACATTGATTAATTAAAATTTAAGTTGTACCGGTACATAAAAACACAATGTTCAACCAAAAAATAAGTTAGGTACATTTTTTAAATAGTAACTATAGCAATTGACAAAACGATATGCGTTCCGTGTTTGTAGTCTATCGTCTATCGAATTATGACAGCAATAACCATATGTTATAACGTGTGATATTCCTCTTCAATGAACTGCGCATACGTAAGGAGTGTATTCGACTAGGATTTTTTCAGAAAATAATTGCAACAGCTTACTGCGTTTAATCGCTAGACGTAACACCTAATTGGAAATGTTTCTTTTTATATTTGGCTTTATAGAGTTGTTGGTTGGTAGTATTTTTAATAATATACACTCCAACTGCAAACATTTAGACTATAATTTTGTGACACAGCTTGACGTTATTTAAACTCGCAATTACGTCGTTTGCCAAGGAGCAGGTCATCAAACGGTGCAGACTTTAGTGTAGAGCAGCGGTTCCCAAACTGGGGTCCGCGGACCAAATGGGGTCCGTACATCAGTTTTAGAAGTTCCGCAAGGAGATTTAGTCGTTAGGTATTTCAACATTAGGTTTCAACGAATCTTTTTAAACATTATCTGTCATCATTATTGTCTTTAGGGATGCTATATCATTCGATCATATAGCGTGTTTTCTGATGCCTATTGTGACATCATAAAGCATCTATTATACTGTACTACCTGCTATCAGCGAATCGTTCGTATTAGTCAGAAAGTTGTTACATTAGATTTAGAAAGAATCGTGACTGCACTAGTGTACTACAAGAAACATGGGTCAACTGACCCTTGAATTTTTATAGGGCCGCGAAATATCAGAATAATTAAAACGGGTCCGCCAGGGAAATTTTTTAGAAAAGTTTGGGAACCGCTGGTGTAGAGGTTCTCAACCGGGGGGAATTATCCACTAGGAAGGAAGTTCCAAGAGGGAATTCGGTATTCGTGCATTTTTGAACTAGCAATTATGCGGGGTTTATATAAGCATGGTTCGTATTCATGGTGCAAAAACAAGTGTTTTATTTTTGTTAAATATTTTATTAGGACAAGGGCATACTCTACGTCTGTTCTTTCATGTACGTATTGTATCGCTTGGACGCTTGACCTATGCATTCTGTAGCTAAACATACATTCCATAGAGAGGCAGTGAACTTAAAAATGAACTTACAACTTGTTATACAACCTTGATGTTTTGCTTAAATTATCAGTTATATCTTCGGGCCCAAACAGTGTTACCTTTTGCTTGTGCTTTCCAGAAGTAGTAGCCTAAAATTATTGTTGGAACCGCCAAGCAGTGCTACGAAGAGTGTTAACGCTCCGAAACTAAAGCATTTCACTCATCTAAAAAGGTGGATACACATAAATCCACTTATAGAGGTGTCATATAATTCAACCACCCACAATAGGTGTTAGAAAAATTCACAATATGCTATTCCACCTTTATAATTTACAGTTTGTGGCCTAATTAGTTTTAAAATTTGGTACTGCGCATACGCATGGGGTAGTCTTACTTGATTCCCGAGTCCGACTCCAGCAACAACTCGACTCCGCGGAGTACCGAGTCCGACATTGTTTCTATAAAAAATCTACCAACTTAAACCAAACAGACGCACGCACGTTTTAGTTAGTGGTGAAAGTTTTGACCAATTCTCCATGTGCATATGACATGTGTATTGGTGCGAGTTATCAGCAGAGATCACTTTAAAATCTAAACAGGGCAGGTATATTTTTGTGACTGAAATGAACAGTCTTATTATTACGTCACAATTTGCACTGTGTGCTTTCTATTCTTTATTACTACGACAGAATTGTGTTGTTATTAGACTATCATTCTTCAAAGTTCAAAAATTTGGTCACTGATATTGCGACCAAAAAGCTTGCAGTTTTAAATAGCTTATAATCTATTTTTGGAATATTTAAAGGTGGTGTTTTTCTAAGGGTTTATAAAAAATAAAAGGGTCCTTGGAATAAAAAAGGTTAAGATCACTGCCCTACTGCCCTAGTGGATTGGGTTTAATGCATAAAATCATGAAGTAAAGGCACCACTACAGTCTAAAAATGAAAGTAAAAGAAACAATGCAGACAACATAAAAACAAAAGTAAAAAACGAAAAATTTGATTAAAGTACCAAACCAACTAATAAGAACAAAAATGTCATTTAATGTACGGTGATGTGCCTCTAGGTTTCTCTTATAAGCCATATGTATTTACAAATAAGTCATAATAAGGAAAAAAAGGTTACATTATTTAAAAACACATATTCGACCATGAAATCCAATTAGGGTATGGCGATTACAAAGTAATAGTATTGCTTGAATACAAATAAGTAAATAGAAGCACATATAGGAGATGAAATGAAACGACCACAATGAGTATGTTAAGAGTAGGTACATAAAGTTGTATCTGCGTGGCATAATGTGCAAATTCCTATACCAGTTAAAACAAAAATGAAAAACAAAATTAAAGAAATTAGAAGAATCTTTGTGGCGAAATCGCGATAGATGAAACAAATTGCAGCGGTATAGTTTCGACCCTTAAGTGCAAATCTCTTGCTACGCGGAACCCAATGTTGCGCAGTCGCGCTTTTCTTCAGCGTTTATTAGTCGCCGTACTGTCTCGGCCTGGTGTTTAGCCTGGCGGTATTGTCTTCCAAGCTGTACAAACATACACAACATTATTATTCGCTCAGGTTTTTCTTGGTGTTGTTAAGAAAACGTCAATACCCCGTGTCACAAATTAGTATATAACGGTTGTATTTAACATTCTTTCCTATATGTTTTTTTTTTTGTGCGACTACATTTTTATGAAAGCTTGCAGATTGCACTTTTTGTGCATTTGAAAATGCTGCATACAATAAAATTTACTAAATTAGCTTAGAATGCGCAGTTTGTGCTAAAGCAACAAACAGAAGACCCTGAATAACACAATGTCACACTGTTTGATCGACATGATTCGCAACTCACCAAACGGCTGTGGTTCAATTTCTCCTTGTCCAAAACTTTCTCCCACTGTTTTCGTTCGAAATTTTGTCGTCGCGACTGCAGCCATTCGCCGTGCGACTCCTGTCGATTCAACTGATCCAGCTCTTTCTGATAGAAGCTGTTTCGAAATCTCTGTAAAGGTAGTTGGCAGTTACTGAATAGGGAGAATCTTGGTATGTATAAAATCTTTATGTGAACAAAAAAGGAAACCTTATCAAATGGGAAAACGATTGAAATAAATCAATCAATGATTATTTATAATTGTGGTATTACGAGACGAAAAATTTGCCATTTGGTCCGAAGTAGGCTACCTAAGCTACTTCAATGATTTTATATACCATGTTACTAGAACTAATTTTTAAACAGAAACGTAACATTTAACATTTCATTTGTCTTTTTTACTAAGTGCACCTGGTTGATCTTTGCTTTGGCGTCAATCGTATCCGCTAGTTTCCTCTCGTATTGCCGCTGTTTTTCAACATCTGAGCCAATTCTCATCAAGGCTTGTTGCCTGTAAAAAGTTTCTTTGATAGATAATATCTAAATAAACACAAATGCCCTAAAATAGTTCATGATGTAACACCTAATAGGCAGTTCAAAGCAATGAATTTCCTGGCACACAGTCGAAATATCGGAAATACAATAGGTATATAGATAACGTAAAAATTTTAATAATAATTATAGTAAGTTTCACACTAATGGTTGACTAATATTTGGCGTTTCAACTGACGAATACTCATTTCCCTTTCAACTATACCATCAATAGAAATAAGCAAACAATAACAAAACTTGACACGTTACTTGTTTCATGAATAAACGATTAAAGAAATGAATTTGCAACGTTTTCTGGCGATAAAGTCAAATGTGTGCGAAACACAAAAAGTACCGTTTGGTGTCTTCGACATGGTACGACTTCCGCATGGCGTCGCACTCGCGTTCGGCCCAGGCATGAGAACGCACCGACGCGTGACGCCGTCCAAGTTCCTGAATGCGATCCTGACGTCGATTAGCCATGAAATCATTTGAACCGATTTTTGGCGCGTAAAATGTGTGCTGCGCAAAATCGACATTAAAAACAATTCCTCGAACGATAAAATTTACTTCAGCCTAAAAAACAGCTCCGCATTCAGTATACAAGGTAGCTTCATATATGGTTTTCAAAAGCATAAATTTTGAAACAAGATTCTAAAGTTTATCATAGTTTGTTATTGTTAATTAATTCCAGGTAAGTAAATAAGTTTTGATTTTTGAAACCTATCACCTATCAGCACTGAGGTATTCTCTTTGAGTTGCACATATATATTATAACAATATATGGCGGGATTAGGTTTCCGAAACAACGGTTATGCAATATATGACCAAGTAGTTAAAACTCGATTCAATTTTGTCATTGAGTGGTGAAACTCAGAAGATCTATACCTCTGGCCTTTCCACATACGGGGTCTTTAAATGTTCAATCATCTTCATTCGGTCGCTTCTAAATTTTCCTTGGCCGCCGACCGCGTGAAACGCCGACCCTGTGTTCACTGGACCCTCGTACGAACCAAAGTCGGGCTCTTTCCAAGTGCTAAACTGCAGTGAAACCAGGCAAACAAGTAAGCATTTCCTGCTTACACGCTACAATATGTGAGTGTAGGTAAAAATAGAAATGTTCTCCCGTAAAATTTTCTGGTAGGTAGCAAAACCTAACATTCGCCAAAAAAGTCAATTTGAACATCAGAGAATGAGAAAAAGTCTGACACTTTTACCATTTCAAAGCCTATGACGGCAACAAAGCTTATATTTATCCTTTGACGGGCAATTTAAAGTTTTTAAAAGTGTATACTTTATGATACTGATGCTATATTTGACAAATTCAAAGCAGAGAGTGGTTTACAGACTTTTTACAGACAAAATTATGTTGTTCCCATTTTAGTAATCAAGTGCAGGTAATTTTTCATTCCTGCAGTGTAGTTAATTAATTAATTGACTACAGTTCACTATTTTCTAATTAAAAAAGGGCTAACTAACAACTTTCATGTTCTTCTCAGGGCTAAAGGCACTACAAAGTTAAGAACGACTCTCCTATCGTTCCTTACCATAGCTCCTCTTCTATTGTGGAAGTCCGGTTGGTGGTGGATCCTCGGCTGCGGACTCTGCGGCCAGTACTTCTTCCATTCCGGCCTCTCCTCATCCCGTTTGTTCCTTCTTACGTAAGAGGGCCTCGTGTTGGTTCCCTTATTAACCATGAGCGGATAACGCGCTAGCGCCAGGTCGTCTTCGTAGTCGGATTCGCTGAAAATTCAGATTACAGTTTAGTAAGGGATATTGCTGTTATCAATCCTTAACTGGTAAATGTCGCCAAGCGAAATCAACAGAGTACAATCGAAAACATATCTAAGCCTGCACTTCACACGGAAAAGGTTGTTGTTAATTTTGTGAACTACAACTTTTAACTACTCGCATTTTCGCCTGTTTTCTGTAAGGATATAATAGCATGCGTTTCTGTGCTCTGCATTCTTACTACTATATATCAATCGAAACAAGATTAAAATATTAAATCCTAAATAAACAAGACTCTATAGTCTATACCGGTCATGTTCAAATGGCGAATCGCGATCCGGTTCCGGATCTTTTCAACGTTTTGCGCGGATCTTCTAATGTATAGTCTTGAAAAAATAAATTACTTACTTTTTTGACTATTTTAACTATACGTAAGTGCGAAAATTTTTCGCGCGAATGATTTTTCTACGTCCAACTTTATTACGTATTAATGCTGTCTTTTCAACTAGATCAGCGCTTCAACGGAAAACGTATTCAAAAATAGTCATATATTTTTTAACATTTTTTATTTTCGGCAATGTAATAAAAACTTGCAAGAAACTCAAAAGAAATGCTGGTATACCTAAAAAAAAATCGCGCTCGCTTCGCTCGCCACGTGCCCCTGACTTAGAAGGTTAACAAAAACTAAACAAGATTAACTATTAAAGTTATCGCGTTTCATCGAAGTACTTTTATTACACTTTTCATTAGTAGTATGGATGACGACGTTTGGGCTCGAATTTTAAACCAAACAAACGCCTTTTTTCGCGCTTTGCGCCAACACTTTACTGTCTCCTTAAATGTAATTAAACACGCTTTTAAGGGAAAAAAGAAATCCGAGGTCCGCCTGATTGAAAGTTATTCTAACAATTTAATAACACAATTCTCAGTTAACATTTTGTGCAGCCCACAAAGACCTATCTGAGTTTGGTGTTGGCCCGCGACTAGAAAAAGGTTGCCGATCCCTGGTCTAAACCAACTCATCCTTTTTCTCACTGAAACATTCTTGGTGCTGTAGCACACTTCATTTTTGACTTTTAAAATTATCAATATGTTGTAAGGTACATTTACATAAATAAAGCACCATAAAAATTAATGCGTGACCAATATGTTTACTATTCGCATTTGGTGCATCATCATGTTGTCAGGTTTGACTGTGGTGGATCATGGCAGAAATCAGTTGAACACCCCTGGTCTATACTCATATAGACTAGTGGATTTTATTTGTTTTTATTTTATGAGCTTTTTGTTATTTTTCTGCACCTTAATTGGCAAATATATAGTTCAACAGGCCCATGGCCCTGTGACCCATCTGGATCTGGATATTTGCACAGCACAACTTTCCTTTTCCAAGACCCTTAGTAGTAAAATAGTTTAGCAAACGCTTCAAATGTATCCAAAATGTTTAAAAATTGAAAAACCCTGTTCCACACCCAGAAAACAATGGCCAAGCTAAAATAAATAAATGCGACAACGGTGTAGTTTGTTTGGCGTAAAATTAAGCTAAGTTCACATTTTTGTGTAAAGTGACAGCGCAAAAGTAAAGCGACAGCGCAATAATATAAAGTATTTTTTGTATTTATTAATTTGGCGTACAAACTTTAGGAGCTAGCCAAGAACGAAAAAATTTAGTACAAAGCACGCACTAAAGCCTATTACAAAACGTTACAGCTGTTACAGAATGGTCTATTGACCATACCTACATTTCCCATAAGGAACCATCACAGTTTGACTTTCATTACCAGGATCGAAATAGTTTCGCTAACCGACAATTGGTTACCACATACCTTTCCGAAGAGCTGCAACTTGACGAGGAGATCTGGACTTTCTTTGACTTTTTGCGTCGTATTCGTTTGTCGTGCTTATCTTTCGCTTCAAATTCTTCTAGTTGTTTGTCGACAAGATCGGTCAGCTGGTCTTTGGATAACTTTGAACCTGGAAGATTGGCAAAAGTAAGTGCAGGTATGAAGCAAGAGTGTTGGCCCTTCATTCAAAGGCCGCTTACAAAAAAATACGCAAACTTTAGATTGGTGAATATTACTGCAAAAAATGTCATGAAAATGATCATTCGCGCGAATCGTTAAACCTTTTTAAGCAATCTACATTTTTCTGATTAACATTGTATGTTAGGAATTCGATCAGATCATACTGATTCCAGGTTCTTATCCAACTAGCATTCAACAATCCGTGAACTTAAGAAAGATTTACATATGACACAATTTTTAGGTCTTGCTTGATAGTCGTAAATCAAAGTACACAAGGGCCCTGTCCGTTTTTACTTAAAACAAATTGTATAAACAGCAGCCAACTTGAAAAAAATTCGTTTTTATATTACCTTCCAAATTCGGTTGAGTTATGGGGTAGCGTCTGCGGTACGGAAGTACGTTTTCCGGGTAAAACGGCCAGGGCCAGCTTCCGTAGAGCAGGTCCGGCCGGGTGAAAATCGTCTCGGGCCACGTTTCCAGAAGACTTGGAACCGGGGTAAGCAGAGGGTAGGTGGGTAAGTAGAAAGAGCCCCTGTTCAGCCAGGGGTAATACATGATGTTTCTCCTGCGAAACGGCAGCAAAAAAGTCGATAGAATTTGGACAATTAACTCTATTGAAGTAAACAATTAAGTGTCTACGTTAGTCAAGTTAAAAAGATTAACAAACATGCGAAATATGGCAGTTTATTAGATTGCTAGTTAACCAATGCATATAGTCATTTTTGTGAAGGGATTTGCTTAACTGCAGTGAAATGTAGGTTTATTAAAAAAAATTATGAACAATTATACATAAAACTGGTCTATAAATAAAAATATTTTTTCTGATTTTAATATTTTTTCATTTTGAAAAATAATTTTATGAAAGTAGTTATTCGTATTCTCTAATTCATGACTGCACCGTCTTGCCAGATTATCAGTTTAAAAAACACAAAAACAAAACAAAGTGGAAACAAACTCATTCAACTGAATAATTCAGCACTGCTCAACGTTTTAACTTTGCGTCCAAACATCACAAAACTCAATGTTTCTTTTAATTAAAGAGGTGTATGAATAAAAGTTGTTCACTTGTACCTCATGTCTACGAGCGGGTCCCAAGCAGACTTTACGACGTCATCCACATATGGGGGCAACGAGGGGTAACCGTGAGGTAGATCAGTGGCATCGCGACTATCAATAATATCCTTTCGAGCCGTAATCTGTCGACGAGAGGAATGATGCTGTTGTTACGTGAAAGCAAAAAAGTTAGCAACACGAAAATTTACATTTAATTATTTATATTTGGACAATTGAACTCTTAGTCCAGGGTTTCTCAATCGTGGCCCTCGGCCCCCTCGGGGAGCCACGGAGCGGTCATTTGGGGACCGCGGGCATAACTCTGTAGCTATAGGTATTGCAAAACCAAAGTGTCACTACATTTGAAATTTGCAAGTTAACTTTATTTGTCAATTTTATTATAACTGTAAAACTTTCTTGTAACGTTTCGTAACAAATTTATCTGACACGTTCTTTGGCGCGTCAGTAGGCCATGTTTCAAGTATACGTGCCGATAATCTTAAAAATCATAAAATGTGCGTCAAATGCTGTTGGGCGAACTAACGTGTAACCTAGTGATCGGCAAACTGTGGGCCGCAGAGTCATATTTAGTGGGCCGCGAGTTACTTTTGAATAGATTGGTGTTATCATGTAGTTGTGGGCCGCATGATACCGGTACATTAATTGCACAGTATTTCAAAAGTTGGTGTGGCAAAGAATTTTTTAAAGTCTCTGCTTGTTTCAGGCCCGCGTACCAAATGTAGCTCTAAGAGTGTATGTCAAACTATATTTTTTGCAAACTTTAACTAAGTGAACGCAAAACTTTTGTCGCGCTTCGCGCGTAGCCTGATTTTTGGTAATGTGGGTATTGTATCATGACTAACATTTATTCACATTTTAAAACAAGATTAACATTATTTATTTCTTTTATGAGTTTCATGCGAACTTTGTAGAAAATTGCGTGTGTCGCCATTCATCTGTGGAGATGTTTTTTTTTGCGTGTTGCGCGACAAACTTGGTTTAGTTGCATACTTACCACACCGGTTAGCTCGAGAACAACACGTTTCTCAAATTACTTGAACCATACGGCTTTATTTGCTGAAATGTAAGGATTTTTATGCATTTTTATATACTGTAAATGATTTTGATCAATACTCGAATCCTTTCATGCGCCATATGCGTCACGTAGGCCTACCCACTGTTTTTGTAGTTGTTTTACGGGGGCTCTGAAAAGCGTATACCTGGGGCCGCGACAAAAACATTGTCGAACACAAGGGTAGCCTAATGCCAGGTGAAAAAAATTTGCAATTTTTGGGCGTTAACTTGGGCGTTAACTTGCAAAATAAACTCGCAATAAGCAAGTATGGTGCAGGGTTACTCAAGGTCAATTTTAGGCCAATATTCAGCGAGGTTATGCACTGCGTATTTCTCAAGTAATAGTAACGAAATAATACAACGAAAATCTAGAAATCTTCTCAACGAATGTAGTAACGTTCGCTTGGCTCAGTACAAAAATGAGCCGAATGTAAAAAATTATGACTTACTATGTCAATTTAAATAAAATGGCTGATTTGTTATTTTTTAGAAAATTACTGTTTTGTTAAATTTTTAGAAATCTTTAGAAACTAAATGCATTTATTCATTGATTAATAGCCATGTTTGTTATTACCCTGAAGGAGTAAAACAAGTGAAAAGTTAAACACAACGCTAGGTATTTTTAAAACAAGGGTCCACGAAAGTTGATAGCCTTTCAAAGGGGGGCCACGAACCATAAAAAGGTTTCACTGTCTTAGTGCAACGTTTCCGCGACAGAAACGTTTTCCATACTCGATGTAAAAATTGTTTAAAAGAATCAAACGCCTTTCTGTTCAAAGCCATTTTTCATTTAAAACACTATAGGCTTAGCTAATACCATTAATTATTGCTTTGTATGCAAGAACCATATTGTAAACAAGTCATTTTTAAATAAATGGAGTCCCAGTCAAGTAATTGGTAAAATAACTTACATCTAAATCAAAGTGTTTTGCAAAAACAATAACACAGGTCCCAGTCCAGGTGATCAGTTGCCCAAGTCAAGTTACACTCCATGTCATTATATGAACAAGAAAACTCAAATTTAAGGTATTGATAATAAAATAAAACTACTAAAATTGGTTAACTTTTACATTAACTAACATAAACCAAACTAAATAGATAAAAAGAGGAACATATAGCAAGCAGATTAATTTAGGTGTAGGCCTATATTCTATAAAAGTTCGTTTTATCAAAACACGTAATTTCAAATGAAATTATTTGACTTAATGATTTAGGTCCAAGTCAAGTCATTTGCATGAAAAGTCAAGTCAAGTCAAATGTTATGAAAACAGTGACTTTAACGGACTTCAAACATTACAACACTGGCAAGAACACAAATTCAACGACTGCTAATTCTTACCGGCATTTGTAGTTCGACCACTATCCTGTCGTAAAGAAGTTCAGGTATCCAAACTGCGGTCCCTTTCGAAATCCGCTCGGTCTTACCGTTCCAAAAAGCAACTAGTAAGTCACTGTCTGCCTCGTCTCCTGAACAGTGGCACATAAGGTAAGCTACGTAAGAAAAATTCTTTTCAATTTGGCTATTCAACGATACGGGTAACAACATGGCATTGTTGTCCATGTCCACATCTTTGTTGCGAGCGCAAATGAAAAAGAATGGTGTCGCACAAAGGCATTTTGTCAAACTCGAGTAAACACTGAGTCGATCTTCGTATAATACTGATAAATATTTTGTTTGATTTCAACATAAAACTAGTGAAAAGTTTTTATCCAAAATGCTTTTCGTAAACCTCAGACAGGTGCACAAAAAGTAAGGCTGCAAAAAGCAATTTAAACTTTTGCAATTAAACAAACAACTTGTGTGTGTTAAAAAAGTAGGCAAAAAGTGTTTCTTCAAGGACGTTAAAAACATAAGGAACGGTTACAAAAAGGTTTAATTTATGTGAAAAACACAACATTTTCAAATTGTCGGTTATCAACAATTAACGAAATACCAACTGAATACTATAAAATATTTTGAACAGGCTTTTAAAAGTTGTGTTCCAACAAATGTACAGAGTAAATGTTAATTGTACAAACCTATCATGTAGCGTTTCTCAACTCCGCGAACAACTTTACCAGGCCCATATCTCTTTCCACATGATTCCCAGGGAGCTAAGACCTGTAGAAAATACCTTTGATAGAATAGCAACGATGGCTCGCTATACACGTAATTTTAACATATTTGCTTAGTCTAAAAACGCAAAACATTCAGATTTTAATAGTTTTCACGAATTAAAAATATCCCAAGAAAATTAATTAAGGAAAGAATACCGTTTATTTATTTAAATTTTATTCTAAATCTGAAAACGTGAAAGTGCGAATCATTGGATTCTGCTTAATGACACTAATTATGTTCCCAACGAAAGCTTCGTACCTTATCGTCGGGTACCACTGAATGCCGAAGGGCGTCGTCGAAGGCGATAAGGTCATGCAGAGCTGTTTCCTGCATCCTTAGGTCGCGACCTTTCTTGGTCCGGTCAAACTCGATCAGGAACCTGTGTTTGTTGCCCTTTTATTGCAAACAGAAAACAGATTCAGAAGAGACAAACTGTGAAATGACAGCCTACGACTTTTTCCAGCGAATGGCCATCAATTGGCATATATTTTATTTTGTATACTTAGTAATAATGTTACAGGAACAAAGAAGACTTCAATTAAATTGTTTCTGCTGGGTTTGGTCGTATGTCATTTTTCACACAAATACACTACACGGTATTTTGATTCTTAATGCAGGTCAAAGCATGTCGCAAAACACACATGCGCCACACGTTACGATTGTTTATAAAAAAAACTTAAAAGACGTAATAATGTTAAAGCCCATATAGAAATAGGTAACATTTTGAACGATTCGAGTATATCTTGATTCATTTTCAACTCGGTGGGTTTTCTACTTCTTATGAGCTCTGATATCCTTACTGGTGTATGATCTCACACAATTACGCTGCAAAAATGTAGGGTTGTCGGATCAGTGACTCACAGTAACTTCCTGTGCGATATGTGCGGCGTAATAATATCCGTCCTGGTCGCGCCTCGCTAAGACCTTGGTCCCACGTGCTACTATGCTCGCCACTGGGGTGCGCTCCAGAGCGTCTTTGAGAACTTCGGTGTGAACTTGCGGGTAGTATCTGAACAAGGGATTTGACCGGCAAATTACCGACTAAAAGTTAAGGTGATAAACTGATAATTTAAAACGCTTCGCTTGTGATTTAGTTCAAAAAGTTATTCTCAATTTTAAAGATCTAAAATAGACAAACAAAAGTTATTGTAATTTTCTAAAAACCTAATACAAGTCCTTCGGTATATTATAAAAATTGGTTACTAGTATAAAGAATGCTTAAAACTTACGGTACAGTTTGTATATTGTAAACAATAATCTCAAAATATGCTTGTTTCGAAATCATGTGCTTCCCATAAATATATATATATATTTAACACAAATACCCACATAAAAATGTCGATGAATCCAAAAAATAACCCATTTGTAATACGAATAGACTTGAATAAGCTAAAAAAGTTTAAGAACCACTGCGTTACACCAGAGGGCGCCAAACGGGCCAGACCCGCAGAAGTAATTATGCCAGCCCGCGGAATATTTCTTTAATGGAAATGAATTACAGTTGAAATGTTGTCGGGTGCAAAGTTAAACTAGATTTTGATGACGTTGATTAGTCATTTATAGTTTTTGTTGCCTATTTATTTATATATGTGTTTGACGATATGCATGTTAATAAAGTTATATCCCTCCTACGATCGTCCATTTTTTTTCGCTATTTACAAAAAAATGTTTGGTGATATCCACTTTACATCCTTCACTGCTGTCATCCTTTGTTTAATCTTTCGTTAAAATAATGCAAACTCGAATTCTCACTTACCGATAAAAAGGAACGTAGGGCGGACAGGCTGCAGGAATTGCAGACAGCATATCTACATAAGGGTTGTGGGTTAGAGTCGAATTGACACTGCAAAATTTCTTTCCTTCTTTCGGAGTATAGCAAGCGTTGTAAACTTCAGTCACCTGAAACCAAAATTAGGAGAGTGTTTTAGTAAACTAAATATATACAATGAATATAAAACCTGTGGAGTAAATCATGAATTCATTTAAATCCGGTTTCATAATTCACAAGCAAGCAATACCAGGTTTCAATTATTATTTAACTAATAATTTTTTGGAACCCGGCGTGTCTTTAAAAATTACCAACCACAGACCAACAATAAAACGAAACTAAATATTGTAAACGATACAATAGCTTATTTAAGTCACCAACGGTGGGAAATAAGACAGACAGGTTTTAATCACACCTTCTGGACATCGCCAACTCTTGACAAGCACAAAACGTGAAAGCTGCCTCGCGTCGATAGTGACAACTTCTCAAGGAAAACCTTGGCTGAAGACGGCATCTCAACACCTTGATCCATAACCGAGATACAGTGAACCGGCCTACCTCGGCTTACTTTTTGAACCTGGTAAATCACCTCGTCCTGACCTTGATCTGGCATTCCATCAGTCACCTACACAAGAATGGTTTAAGTTATTAAATCAGTGTAACATGCCGCTTGGTTGTGGGGGTTATATTTTGTCGCAAATTTTCTTTCAATTCTGTTAGGAGAATAAAAATCTGGAGAAAACAATAAAATAATTCATCATTATCAATAATATCTTTCATTTAAAGGAATTTATGTTCAAAAAACACTAAGCCTATGCATAATTCTATTAATATTAAGTAAATGCACCACTACATTGTCGATTAGTCATATAACAAACACTTACAAAACAATAAAATATTAAGTGGGATTTTTGAATTCATTATTCTTTTGAAATATTTTTGTAACTTATATACAAAAAAAGTATTTTAAACATTTAAAGTTTACAAAAATGTTTTGGAGAATGTGGCTTTTATTAATTGATAAATCTTTTTTAAAATATATTACCAAATAAATAGCATCGCATCTTGGTTCATCAAATGCCATTTGCAAGGCAGTTAGCATATCACTTCCTGTTCCACTCTCAATGCCACGAAGCCACCTGGTGGCAGCTGTTACTGTTGTAGGTGTGCATTCAAGCATTCGATCAGCCCATTGCGTCACCTAATCAAAAATTTGTTAATTGACTGAATATAAAACCCACATATAAGCCTAAACCTTGTTGTTTGACTGAATATAAAAGATGTACATACAGGCCTATAGCTTACGTTGTCTTGACACTAATATTAAACTGCACTGAAAATTTTATAACAAGCAACTAAACAAAATATAAAACTTTTCAGATATACTCACATCAGAACTGAATTCAATTATATTAAAAGTAGTCCCAGGCCTGTTATAGGCTCTTTCAATTAATAGTTCAGTAATATGGTCTTTTACATTGGACAAAACATCATACATAGAACCAGAGGTATCTATGACAAATGTTATGTTTTTCTCAGGCACTTCTCCAAAGATGTTAGTTAAATACATTGCAATTGTGAGCCTACTTGCACTAAAAAACATAGTAAATATAAGCAATTCAACTACAGGTGTTAAAAAGTAAAATTAAATTTAAAAATACTTAAAATAATTTGCAACAGGCAAAATAAAGTTATCTCCATGTAATTTATAATGCATTTAAACAAATTTGCAACATTACAAATACTCTTCGACATGCAAAACAAACTCATTAATTCTGCCTTGTAATTCAGAAGTTATCAAATTGATTGAAGTATATTTACATTTGGTTTCAAGTTTCTAGGTAAACTACAACACTGCTTAGTGTGCAAAAAGTAAAATTACTGTAGCTCTATTCTTGTGTTTATCTGAAGACAAACTGAACTTGATTGTTTTGTCTTATAGCTATACCGATATTGCGGTATATATACACTTGCGTTTTTTATTACAAGGATTCGGAATTTCTACCTAGGAGATTAAAGATAGTTAAAGACTGCTGGAAATCTCTTTAACGTATAACATTTAAACCACGTGCTTTGTACCTGGGTAAGGTAACACGACTGAACTTTATAGAAACAATACGATAGGCATCTCAGCCGCATCTGTAGCAACTCGCGCGTAAGTAGCACTTTGTTGTAATAGCGTTGTCTGGTTGCTTATAGTTACGGTTACGCAACGACGACTGATTCATTTTCCTCACGAGAAAGTTTAACATAAAAAGAGTTTCGTGAAATATTAAAACTGTTATCTTTTATACCGTATCAATTTCATTAGTAGTTTCTATCCATTTTTTAGGAATTCGATCTCTCATATAATATACTTTGGTCATAAAAATTACTTTTTACTTAAATTAGTCAACCTTAACAGGCGTATTGACAATTTGTAGACACGTGATTTAAACTCCAGCTGATATTACTACACACGTTTACCCACACGTGTTTAGAAACAGAGTCTTAAAAGTAATTACACTGGGGTTTCTCTAAAAACTAACGAAATTATGGACAATTTAAAAGCTGATGGTCGTTTTAAATCAGTCCTGAATGATAAAAGATTTTCATCCATCAAGCAGAAGCAAAGAAAAGTGAAAATAGATAGTCGATTTCAGTCTATGTTTACAGACGACCGATTCAAGGTAATCTAGAAGTATAGTCCATTCATACTGCATGCTATAAACATTTGAAATCATAAAAAAACACATTTATTAAACAATAAAACATGCACACATTTATGTGAGTTTACAACTGCATATGATCCAGATTGGAAACTTTGGATTTTGCGCAGGGGAGACGATTTTGCAGCTTGAAATTGTGCGGCTGTAAAATAAATTTATAACGTTATTTGTAAAATTTGCACGGCTAAAAATGGAGTACTATACTGAAAACTGTTACCTCGATGGCATTTGAGCGATTTTTCGCGGCTGTCCGCATTTGACGTTGATTTTACATGAAATGCGCGGCTACAACCGCGACAGAACGGGAAACTGCGCAGGGGATCTATCACGCCATACTTTCCAACCTGGCATGTGATCTAGCCTAGGGTTCCTCTTTTTCCGGATTTTCCAGCAATCTCGGGAATCTTGACGTAATTTTTGTGTCCTTATTACGTCATTATGGTGTTTAAAATTACTTTAGCTCTAAACGTTTAATTAAGCTCATTAATGTTCTGTAGTATTGCTTCTGCAATCTTACAAGACCTTCTCGTATTAAAAGCTGGACCCTTATTTGCTTTTATTTAGAAAACACGCGCATGCAGGGCGCATTTTTATCAGTAAAATAAATTTAATTAGGATTTTTCCGCTGGTAAGCGGCTAAGCGCAAATAAAGCAACTCAGGCAATGGCTTTAATAGGTTTGGTAATATTTTTTTTCTTTATATTGGTCAAAAATGACAAGTTTTGCTTTGTTGCCGAATAACTGGGATTATAAAAAAAATTTCCTGGGATTCGGGTTCGTTATTTCACGGGAAATCCCGGGAATTTCCCGTTGAAACATTCCCGGAGAGGAAGCCTAATCTAGCCCTCTGAAACATTAAACACAGTGCATTTGTACGCATTTTGCATGTAAAAACCCAGTCTGCATTTTGTAGTAAGTGGTAAACCCGAATTTTTTTTAAGTAACTTAGATGCACACCTGAATTACTGAAATTCCTAGCGCTGGCCTAGAATCCTTCCACTTTTGTTACAGTAACAAAACAAGTTAGCAAAAATAAATTTGTAATAAATAAATAAATATGGGAGAATGAATATAATATATAATATTGACCCACGCTTAACCCAACCTAAATAATGTAAGCAATATAAACCCCTGACAAAAATGTGGTAGAATTCCAGACCAGCCCTAATTCTTGTGATAGGATTCCTAATGTTTATAGTCATGCCATTGAACATCTGCACTGAAAACTTATAGCCGCAATTTTATTTAACGTATGTTCTAGCTGAAATATGAAGTGGACAAGCGTGGAAAACCTGTCAATGAAACCACATCAGAAAACCTTAAAAAGTACTACCGGTTGTCAAAAAGAGATGCAAAGAAGCTGAAACACGAAAGGAAAAGGCAAAAACAAAGTATTGATATTTGTAGATAATTTATTTTTTTGTTTCAATTTTAGATGCCTACATTTAATTTTAAATATGTCATTTTTTCAGAACTTCGTAAGTTATTAAGTGAAGAGGCTCCCATTGAGAAAGAAACTGAAATTGAATCAGGAGATGATAGTGTCATAAAAGTTAATGAAGAATATTCTGACTCTGATGAATCAACAATAGGGTTAGAGTTTTTTAATCATAGAAATTATATATGTATGAATTTAAGTGCAAAAATGGGGAAAAAAAGTTTTAATATAGTTTGTGGTGGTTCTAGTTTTTAAACCAATGTGACTGGTGAATGCCTGTTTGTATGCATTGATTTGACCTCCCAAGCATTGCGGCCTAGCTGTTAAACTTTAAAGAAATTTGCAGCTCTGATTCTGAAGATGATAGCAGTGATGAAGGGGTTGATCTGGCTAGAGGAGAAGGGAATGTTGAGTCAAGTTCTGATGAAGACGAAGAAGAATACATCCAAGATGATGCCCAAAACGGATTTGATCACCAATGGGGTGAGATTGATGCTGATGCAGTGAGATCAGAAGAAATAAGTTTCCGACTTGCTCTGTGCAATATGGATTGGGACAGAGTAAAGTAAGAATTTTTTTTGATGAAACCTAAATCAATTTAAGATTTTATTAGTATTACATGATTACGCAGAATCTTACCAGCCTTCTTATGACAAGCATTTTTGTATAAACTTACCATGCTTTTAATGTTTGAACCTTACCATGCTTAGGCGATTAACCAGGAGAAAAAGTGATCTCACATTAACAACTACATAATAGGGATGCGTCAGTACAACCTGTTGCTTTTCTTACTTTGACACTGTTACACAGATAAGGTGTTTTTGAGCAAACTTTTGGGCAATTATGCAGCTGAAACCAAAAAATGTGAATGTGCTATGCACAAAAAGGGCATTCAAAAGAGTAAATTGGCAGAATTTGTCAATTTGTAAGAATATGTGATGCTTTAGGTAAATAACAGAGATTTGCATACTACTTAAAATAACGACATTTATAATCCAATTAACAGAAATTGGTTTCCAAGGTTATAAGTCACACAGGCACAACACAACAAACCAGCATGTATAGCGCCTTTGGTTGCCTGTTTAGGGAGGAGCATGGCCTGGCGAGTTGGTCATTTGTCTATGTAACTGGAATTGCAACTATCATGATTGCTTTTTAAGTCACTATAGGAGTACTTAAGCACTACCAGTCTAATTAAAACTGCAGACAGCGAAACACACAACAATTATATTATTAAATTCGGGTACTTTAAAATAACATTCAATCTAAATACTTAGCACCGCCTTTTTTCTATTAAACACCGTGCTTCACACTTCTCTAACATTTTACAGAATGACGCAACAAAATCAATTCCCATGGCAAAATGTTCCTACATATTCATGCTTTTAAAGATATACAAAATGAATATGTACGATAACAACCTTAAGGTTTTTCCATGAAATTAATCTTTCAAAAATAATTAAACCTCTTCTTTATAAAATAAATATTTTTTGCACAACTTTCTTTGGTTTCTGGCTGATTTTTTTACCAATGTAGTCGCCAAGTCACCAGCATTCTGCCATACTTATTAAAACCCATAACCCAGTTGTCATTTACAGGGCAACTGACATACTTGTCCTGTTAAACTCCTTCAAACCTCCGAATGGTGTGATTAATAAGGTGTCCATATTTCCTTCTGAGTATGGCCTGAAGCGGCTAGCAGAGGAATCGATAAATGGACCTTCTGAAATGGTAAATCATGAAGAAGAGCAAAAAAATATAAGAGATGACATTGAAGTCTCTGATACAAAAGAAGGCCAGAGGTACTCAACTCGTAAAAAACAAAGTGGCAGAGTGTATGTTTTCTGACTATATTATAAATACTTAATCTTGACAAATTTATTTTCAGCTATAGCAAAATGCTCGTAATAATTTTTAAAAGCATTATTGTAGACATATTATAAACGAAGTTTGTTACAGCATTTTAAGGTGCAATTATTTAAACAAAGAGCCATAATTTCTTAGATAATAGGGCTATTGTTAAAAACAACTGAGTTTTAAATTGTATGATTTTTAAGGTTTCAAGTGGAAAAACTGAGACAATACCAAATCAACAGACTCAAGTATTATTATGCTGTTGTAGAATGCGACTCAGCTCAAACGGCTGATACAATTTATCAGGTAAGAGTGCAATTCAGTGATACAAAGTTATTTAATAAACATATTTTTATAGTGTTTATTTTTCTACACTTACATAGGAGTGTGACGGCATGGAATATGAAATGAGTGCTACTAAACTTGATCTGCGGTTTATACCAGACAGTGCTACATTTGACGATTCACCACCAAAAGATGTGGCATTCCACATTCCCAACGATAACCAATACAAACCAGCTTCATTTGTGACAACAGCACTTAACCAATCTAAGGTAAACTAACAGCGTGGTCCAAACCGAAGCCCGGAGTCCCATATGTGGTCTCAAACATTGTTATCTGCGGTTCAGAGAACATTTTTGAGTTTATTGACTCACAAACTTTTTGCTTTGCATAAAAACAACATCCAGAAAGGTATTAAAATATTAAAATAACATCCAAAATAATTACCAAATATCAAACAAATACCACCACAGGGTTGCTAAATTAACAGTCCCATCATGGTTGATTTTGGCGATTTATAAGTTCAATCTTACTCCTGGGTATCAATGATGCAAATTACTCCAGATTAGTTTTTTAGGCATGTCTTGCTTACACAGAAATTGTTATATACGGTCTGCTAACGATTGTCAAAATATTAAATGACTTTAAAAATTATTAACTAAATTACTAAAAACTCAAATGTTGAAATTGAGGTCTAGCAATTTACAAGTTGTGCTGACCGCCGATAACAAAACAGATATTGTTTAAGAGTTATAAGTTTCTTGTCTGATAACAGAAAACATGTAATTAAGTTTCAAAATTGTTAACATTTTAGCATTTCTTAAATGTGGTGCTCTAAAAGGCACACAGACATGTATAACCTTAATTAGGGGTATATTTTTAGTTGACTAATGTATGGTTACCTTATAACAAGCATAAAATCACAAGCCTTTTTCTTAGGTTGATTTAACGTGGGATGAAACCGATCACAAAAGATTAGCCATAACTATGAGAAAGTTTAAACCAGAGGAGCTGGAAGATCTTGATCTTAAAGACTTCTTAGCTTCATCAAGTGGTTCAGAGGATGATGATACTGAAGGGCCTCCAACAGCACGAATAGGTAAAAGTGATATATACATGTTTTTCTCTCGAACTAACATGAAAAGGTAATTCAAAGAAACAAGTTTTAATGATCAGTTATCACATCACTTGTCAGCATTTGTTGTTGTTTTGAGTGATTTGTTAAATCTGTGTTATTTCGTTTTCAGTACAAACTTGGTGACACTACATCGCTTTTAGATAGGTTAATATATATTCACTTAAATCAGGGGTTCTTAAACTTTTTTACCACGGACCCCTAAACTTTTTTTTGCTTCGCGTGGACACGGTAGGCAAGAATTTTTCAAAAATGAGATCATAAATTGACGTCACTATTAAATAGACTTCAGAAATATGCTGATTTTTTCATAAATCTATATTGCAATACAAATAGACTTTCAGAAAAACCCTGATGATTTAAGTAAAATGGAGTCTACATGCTAAAATGTTTTATTTGTAATTAAACTCTTTTTAAAATTTGATTACCTCTTAAATATACACTAATATTACAGTTTGGCCTTCATTGACCCCCTAAAATTAGTTCACGGGCCCAATGGGCTCCATGGGCCCCACTTTAAAAGCTCCTGACTTAAATAAACTAAATTGAAAATGCATTCATTTAAAGGAATATCTTCACGAACAACGGACGCCGATCAGATTGCAAGGTATAGGAGTTTGTTGTTGGGAGATGATGAGGAACATGAAGAAAAAGATAAAACCAATGACATCGATATGGAGATCACTTGGGATCCGATGCCAGACGATAAGGAGGTAAATGTATTATAATCATGTTTTTTATATTACATAACCTTAGAGCTTAGAATTAACATCACACATTTCAAAAACATTGATGCCAATATTCCGTTTTGTTTTAAAAGACTATCACTATATCACGTATTGTGGGTAGTCTAATCTTGTTTCGCTTAATTTTGTTGTCTTTGTTCTAAAAAACTAAGCCTTCCGACCAAAAAATTCCTAGCCTGCTACCTTGGGCATTACTACATGTAGGTACTGGACTTGTGTTACCAGTCGTTCACTGTATTTGTTTGTTTTTTCGCCTTCGCTAAAAAGGAGAAACCATCCGAAATAGAAGAAGGCGATGAAACCGCAGAACGCGAAGTCGAACAAGACGATACAAGCCAGGCCAAGAAGGGAAAGAAAAGGCGCAAAAGAGTCGTGGAGCCAGAATCGGACGAGGTCGTTAAGGAACGGGCGCAACTCGAACTGCTCATGATGGATTCGGAGGACGTCGATCGAAAGCACTTCAACATGGACGAGATCGTAAAACAAGAGCGTACCTCCAAGAAGAAGAAGCGAAGAGTGGACGCCAAGACGAAGTCGGACGAAGACAACTTCCAAATCGACATTTCTGACCAAAGGTATAGATGCACTTTTTATTTTTACACTCGTAATGCACGCTGGTGCCGTTGATGTCGGATTCTCGCATTTATGCGGTTGGTTTGTATTTAGATTGTTTTGACGCCGTTTTATAACAAATCACTTATGAAAAGCTTCTATAGTATTTGTTATTTCCACGCAAAACCACATCCTCCACATCTTTATTTATTTATTTTTTTAGCCTCAGCCTGACTTTTAAAGATCCCATCCTTTAAACTGGACATGATCTAGAGCAGGGCTTTTTTGCAAACAATGTCCAAAAATAGACCCTTGCCCAATTTCCTTGATTAAAATAGTTTTTTAAGCACGGTATTTTATGTCTTTTACCTAACAAAATGCAGTGTAGTTTGGCCCAAAAGTTGAGCAATTAGGAAATCGCAGTCTTCATAGAAAAAAGTTACGGTTAGTTACGAATTACGATGCTGTGTTTTTATAGATTTAACGCTGTCTACACGTCGTCGGACTTTGCCCTGGACCCAAACAACCCCGCATTCAGAAAAACCAAGGCTATGCAAGAACTTGTTCACGAGCGACAAAAGCGATTGGCGGATCCCGTCATTCAGCCGGACAACACTAGTCCCGAAGCCAACGAAAAAGAAAGCAAGCCCGAAAATAGCGCGACAATTTCACAGCTTGTCAGTTCGATAAAAGCTAAAACAAGAACACAGTTTTTCAAGAAGAAACAAAAATTGTGAATCGAGATTATTTGTTCAAAAATACACCCAAATCCTTATGTGGCGTAACGTTGTATTGACAAACCTAGTGGGACGTACGCAAGTAATAACAGATTATCCTACAAATTCTGATTTAGGAATTCCGAAAAAAAGACTCGTCATTAGTCTTGGGAAATTGTACCATTTTGGTAAAACCGCTAAACTGGACAAAGTTTAATTTCGTGTAGTTGTCGGCAGTTCTACGCACAGGAAGGTAGTTTCAGGATGAGAATCTATTAACAAGACGACAGAATTTCACAATCATTCATTTCCAATGTTAGCTTGACTGTTTCATTAAAAAAAAACACAGCCGCTGCTTTTGGGTCAATTAGTTTTTTTTTCGTAGGTTTACCAATTAAATGTAACAATGCATGGCTTCCAAAACTTTTTGGGCGAATCTTAATAGCGATAAGCAGAGCAATTCTTACGGTGTGTCGCGGGGCTGCGAAGTCAGTTAGAAATAATCCTAGTCCGGTCTTGACTCTTTAGACTGTATTCCGTCATTTTACGTAACTAAAATAACCTGGATATTCAGCAGTTCACTTATAGTAGTGTCGTATAATTCATCCATTAACAATACGTGGTTGGAAAATATTCCACCATATTCTATTCAACCTTTGCTATTTCCAGTTGGAGGCCATTTCAGTTTAAAAACTTGGTACTGCGCTTGCGTATGTCGGACTCGGGACTTCTCCACAGCCCTGGTATGTCGTTGCACGCATTTCTTGACGTTAATATGCAAGTCTGCAGAGAAGGCCTACACGACTTAAAATAGTACAAGGATCGCAACAAGCAAATAAAAACTCAGGTGCTACATACTAATTTAATATAAATAGCTATTGTAACGTGGGTATTATGTATATTCAAGCGAACTCTTGCACTACTATGCAGCTGAAAACTAGCATAATCGATCGAAGCTATGAAATGTTTCGTGTTTTGATTTACATTGCAAAAACTTTCAAATTAAAAAAAATGTGTGACGTTTTGGAAACATGAAATAAATTCGTATTTAACTTGCTTTCGTAGTTGAATTTAACATATATTTGTACGTTGAATAGGCTTGGGGGCTGAGTAGATTTTAACAAACAAAAAGTTTTGAGTAACGGATAGAAGTTTAAAAGAAAGGCACTTACCTAGTAAAAGTTGGAAAAAATAGTTGGAATTGGGCATGGTCTGTGTTACTGAACCCCACAACAGACCACTCCTCGTACTCTGGCGTTGCAAACATATTCGACATTAATCTACTCTATAATGCGTCCGCGCAAAAAAATTTTTGCCTATCTTTTTGTCCAACTGGTCTATGAGTAAATTAATTGGTATACGCTTGCAGTCGCTTCAACTGTTATGCGCATGACCACTACAATATTCGCTGTGTGGTTTTGCCAAACAATACACAGCAATTATGTGTAATTGTACAACACAAGCAAGTCCGCACTTATTTAAAATAGAAATAGTAAACCTAAAACTGTTAACACTTCGTGGATCGCAAGCGGCCACATTGAAAGGTTGCGCGGGTCGTATGTTGCAAGGGTTTAATGTAGAGGATGTTGTTTAGCAATATTTAAAAAAAGGTTTATGGGATATAAAGCATGTTAAAAAAGATAATCGCTATATGTTTAAAATAATGTAGCCTAACTGGTGAACACTAAACGCATTTGTGTAACAACCTGTTTATAGCGAGACCCAGTTCAAGGGGCACTGTTGTAATTAACGGAAAAGCTTAAATAATTTGCGTAAAAAAATTAAACAAAAGTTGTTAGGCTGGTCTAGTTTTATATCGACTAACCGCCCACTTATACAGTGTTTTTCGTTATTTATTCTTGCTATTATACAAGGGTTAAATAAATAGAAAGTATTTTGTAATCGCTTCTTTTGAGTATTCTTTAGACGCTTTACACAAACTTGTTTTAAATATTAACAAAAAACTAATGTGGCAACGGCGAATGGTTTATTTGACGTTCGAGGTAAAAAAAATCATAAATAGCGTAAAAGTTAATAATCAAACGTTACGTAAGATTATTCGAACGTTCGGAGGTCGCCGTCTTCACAGCCCTAATAAGCTGTAGAATAGCGGACGGGTTGATGCCCTGAATGCGCGTGGCGGCGGCAATGTTCTGCGGCCTGGCTTGGGCCAGCTTCTCGCGAACGTCCAGCTTGACAGCGAGCAGCTTGGTGTAGTCGATCGTCTTCGGGATTTCGAGCGCCTCTTCCCGGCGCAAGGCCTCGATTTCGCGCATCTGAAGGTGGACTAGGTTGCGGTATATCGCCTCGGCGCAGATGCGATGGGTCAACCAGCGGTCCTGCTCGATGGCGCGCGCCACGGTCGGGAATGCGGCTAAAAAGGTGTCGACCTGGCCGGGATCTCGCAAGTGGCCTAGGAACTGCAACGGTGTCTGCGCGTTCTCAGAAAGCTTCGGCGCTGCACCGGCAAGCTCGCGCCAGCGCCGCGATGATCGCCACTCGGCCTGCAGCGCTTCTACGCACGCGTCCAGCTCAGCCAGGCGACGTTCTGCGTTACGCGCGCGTACCTCCGACACGCAGCCGGCCTCCGAGTGCCCGCGTGCCGTCAGCCGCCTGTCTGCGTTGTCCGGCCGCAGAGTCATGCGAAACTCCGAACGGCTTGTGAACATGCGGTAGGGCTCGTTGGTGCCGAGCGTAGTTAAATCGTCAACGAGTAGGCCAATGTAGGCCTCGCTGCGCTGAACGATAAAGGCGTCGAGGCCGCTCGCCTTCCGCGCCGCGTTCACGCCAGCTATTAGTCCCTGCGCCGCTGCCTCTTCGTAGCCAGTCGTGCCGTTGATCTGGCCGGCAAAGTAGAGGCCGCGAACCTTGTAGGTTTCCAGGGTTTGATCGACTTGGCGCGGGTCCATGAAGTCGTACTCGACGCCGTAGCCGGGACGCGCTATTTCGGCGCTCTCCAGGCCGTCGATCAGCCGCACGCCGCGCTCCTGGTACTCTAGCGGCATCGTGCAGTTGAAACCCTGAGTACAAACAGACACAGCTTGTTGGTGAAGACGTGCCTCGATAAATGGACCGGGGAAATTACTTGAGGTATTTTGTTTGATAAGGACCGAGGAGCGAGGACGTTTAGCTTAATCGCTTATACAACTGTAGGACGTTGTTGATGGTTAGGCGTTCTCATATTTGCAACTAGGGTTTACAGAAGTAAACAATACATTCTAGACTTGTTATTGACTACCCTACATTTGGCCATAATTTTGTTCGATACTATTAGTTTTTTAATTTTGTCACGGAAAACCGTGACGTGATAGAAAACCACGTTCCAGAAGCAATACATTTTTGCATAATATTATTTTAATCCATTTTGGGGGAAATACAGTGCATTTTTTAAATAATGAACGATCTTATTCGATTGAGCAAATAAACCTAGCTGTAAAAAAATTTACCTCACAAACATTTAAATTTAACAAAATGCGTTGAATTTCAGTGATATAAAACCAAAAGTTGGTCAATCGTACAAAAGACAAATATTTACCTGGAGGTAAAGTACGTCGGAATCGAATCCTTCTGGCTCGAGCCAGCACATGTGACGTTCGTTATTGAAGCGCAGTACTTTCGACTCGATCGAAGGACAGTAGCGTGGACCGTTCACTTCCTCAACTACGTGCTTGTTCAGATGGAGAGAATCTGGAATTGAGACCAATTAGCACAAAAATAAAAAAGTGAGAGCTGGTCTGTCATTGCGATATTCTCAATAACTTTCCATTAGTAAATTATTGAAAATATAGCAAAACTAAGAGCAATACCTCCGCTAACAACAACAGGACATATCAAAGTAAAAGTACCACGGGTTTAACATGCTAGGTAAAAATATGTAGCAAAATGTATTAGCACTGTTTGCTTGGCATGCGAGCGCAGGACGGTTACGACTCAATTGATGTACAATTTACCTAGGACCACCTTTCTAAGTTCGGGTTTGGCATATGTGGTGTAGCACAGCAGCTGGTCCTTTGGCTCGATCCACACCGCGTCATTGTCAAACGAGAACGGATGGGAAGGATCGTCGCCGCAATATGAAGGCATGCCTTTGAACCTGGATAGAAAAGTTATTCTGACATTTTTTGCGGATTCTTTTGTTAATGACAATGGTTGATTTAGTACAGTGGTTCTTAACCAGGGTTCGACGCAGCTGGTTTAAGGGTTCGACAAGAACGTACTCTGAAACATAAATTCTGTTATTTTAAGCTAAATTCGAATCTCTTTTAAGCGCCAAGGTGTCATGTAACGTTATAAATTGAAAGTTTGAATGCAAGTTTATAATTTGATTATGCCAAGTTTCAGTTGCTAGGAGGAAGTAAAATACGGAGCGAAAATTTAGGGTTAGACTAAAGCTTGCAGAATAACATGGGAGTTCGACAGGTTGCCAACAGTTAAGAACCACTGCTCTAGTAGATAAAATATAGGTTTATAAACGGCAATAATTTCGATTTATTTAAGTCTATTCAGCGGCTATATAATTTGGGGCAAGGTCATTTTTAAACATAATTTATTAACTGTAAGTTCCTGGTTTTGAACAAAGTGCTGTCAAAACTCACCTAACAGACTTCTTGTATATGCGAGGAGGTGTACCAGTCTTTAAACGACCCATTTTAAACCCCAAATCTTCTATTGTCTTGGCAAGGCCAAGTGAAGGTTTGTCACCCATTCTGCCCGCCATTTCAGTTTTTAGGCCGATACATATCTGACCTCTCAAAAATGTTCCAGCAGTTAAGACAACACTCTTTGCATTTATTGAGGAACCATCAGCCAAATAAACCCCTGTGCATCTAAAACAACAAAGATACAGTTATTGGCCAGATGGACTTTAACACAAACTTAAAGCGGTCAATATTGATATTGCATACACATTACCTGCATTTCGCATCTGGATTTTCTTTGTCATGTTGGATAATTTCTTCTGTGATAAGATCTTCCACAGAGCATTCCAAAACTTCAAGGTTGGGAGTGCTAAATATTTCATTTTGCATATTTTCTCTAGAAAATAAAAGTCTGTTTTTAAGTTTTACTCAATATAGGAAGGTACAAATTTGCACTAATGTCTAGGTGAATCCTAGGCTGACAAAAATTCTTAAAAAATGAACAAAACAGTCAACCTGTTTTCTTAACTTTAAAATGCTGTATAACGTACGGTTTAGTGTGATGTAACAAAACTTCCTAGTGGTGAGAGTGCACTGTTAAGTTTGGTCGCTACCTGTAATTGGTTTACTGACGCCAACACTCTATTCAGCGCTTCCTAACTGGTGCTCCATGTAAGGTTGGCAGATGCAAAAATTATTAGGTAAACACAATATTAAAGATTAATTTTTTATTTATGTTGGATTAGCATGCAGTACAAAACAATGCAACTACAAGTCCAATGTAAAAAATATATCGCAAAAAATTGCACTTTCTTCGCTTATCCCTTCTACAGGTACGTACGGGAAAATGGTTAAGAAAGTCTTCAATGTTGTTAGCAGAATTTATTTCACATTAGGTATTGTGAATAAATAACCTTCTATCAGGATAAGTTATTTTAGCATCAGACTGCATGAAATAAATTTTGGCTATAACATCAAATAAATTTTGGCTATAACATCATTGTTTTATTGCAGGACAGAGCGCACATTTGTTTTATTAAGAACAATTTGTTCTGGCAAAATTGAACGAGACAGAACACATTGTTCTAAACATAATTATCGGTTTTTAATTAGCTGTTATGTTTGTTTGAGATCAGTAAGCATTTAGTACCAGTTCTCTGAAATTTTGAAAGTTCGATGCCTATGCTGAAGAAAACTCTTAAATTGTTCAACATGAATTTAGAACGAAAATTAAAATTCTAAACTTTTGGTTTTTAATGGTATATGGGAATGTAGTTACTATAGATATTAAATGTTTAAACATTATAATGTTTAAACATTAATTATTATATCAGTTCAGCAGAAAACTTCGTAAGTATTTATACATGAAGAATACCTGTAAAGATTTCTATCGATTTGGGCACGATATCCCCAAACGGCAGGTCCACTGCTACGATTAAGCAATCTGTATTGAACACCAGAAATATCACATATCCTGCCACATATACCATCCAAGGCATCAATTTCCCTCATTAAATGACCTTTACCAATTCCGCCAAAAGATGGGTTACACGACATCTCCCCTAAGGCAACAAAGGTAATATAAATAAATATATATCTAGGCTAAGAAAGAATAATGCTTAGTACTGCAATTGCAAAAAGATGAATTTTAAAATAGAATTTTAACCATTTCTTACTATATTATATTATATATAAACGCTTTTATTTCTCTTGTGCATTATAAACACATACATATATATAATATATGCTTACCAATAGTGGACTTTTTATGTGTCAATAATAGGGTCTTTGATCCAACTCTTGCTGATGCAGCTGCAGCCTCACAACCAGCATGTCCACCGCCAACCACAATAACATCATACCTTTTGTTTTTATTTAATTGTTCAGTTGTTTTTGATGAAGCAAAACGTTTCGACAACTTGACCCAGTTGGTTAATGATTTTTGTTGTAATTGGCATATTTTTGAGCAAACCATTGCTATGTTGCGAGAGGGATGCCACATTTTTAATAACTTTTTTCCATTTTATTTTTAGTGAATGATCAAACGCTGTAAATATACATTGAAAGAACAGCAACAACATTAATTTCTTAGGAATTTCGTAGACATTGTGTCTCCACCTACAATACATGCAAATATAGATAACCATGTTTTACACAAAATATTTTCCTAAAATTAATAAAGTGAAACATTTAAAGGCAAAAAGCACATTAATTAAAGATAAGTATTATAGAAGCATAGTATTGTCAAATTTTTGTTTGGATGCAGCATACAAACATATTTTAAATGACAGAAAACAATATCGTACTAAACAAATGAACTAGGAATCAGGAACTTCCTTTGAAACAGTGTATGAAAAAAACAGTACACAGACAAAATTTTCAAAGCAACAAAAGCAAATGTTTAGAACACTCCTTAATCTTAAGCACAGAGCCATGTACAGTTCGTATATGGTTTACAGCATTTTTGGCATCCAATGATCGAGCAATGCTTTGTGCAACATCATTGTCATGAAGTAATGTTCCAAGGGCCACTAGATAACGAAAAGCTGCTTCAGGTGTGACACTTCCATGAGAATCTAAACATTTTAGCAAGAGTGGTACCGAAAAGACGCCAGCACTCTGACAGTGCCTAGCAACTGCTTCTGGGTTGATCTTTCTTGCTATAAGTACTGAATAATTGACAAACAAAGTGGCTACTGCAATTTGGATGTTCTTGGCACTTGGGGAGGAAGTAGTCGAAAGAAACTCCTCTGAACTGATAGACGAAAGAATTTTTTCATAGCCGGCTATCAAAAAAGCAAGGCCATCATTTGACAGAGCCAGATTACAAAGGACACGGATAGCAAGCAGGCGATTTGCTGTGATGACATCATCACGAGGATTTATAAAGCTGAGCAATACAAAAAGCAATTCTTCTGCCTTTTTATGGCAAACAAATTTTCCCACTTCGGGGTGTTTGGCCAGAAGCAAGCGGAACAAATCAAGCGCTGGAAAAACAGTCTTGGGATTACCATTGAGAACATCCCAAAGCAAAGATGTGGATTCCTGGTCAGGCTTTTGACTAGCAATCTTGGACAGCACATCAAAGGTGCCTTCAGGCAATCCATCTGTTTCAATCATCTCTTTCAGCTTGCCTAACATGGCATTTACATTTGCAGTTTCGAAAGCAATAAAGCCTTCTTTTGGAAAAAATGAATTGCCAGACGAGAAGGTAAAATTGACATCGACCTGCTTATCCACCTCCATGTTTTCGGGTTCAGCAACATAACGAGAAGGATTGACCATTGGGTCATTGGCGGCTGATCTTTGTGTTGAACCATCTTCATTAGAGCCTGGAATATACCTCCCACTCCCAGTAAACGGGTCTGCCTTAGGCATCGAGCCAGGGTTACTGTTGGTTGAACTTCCAGGAACATACCTACCACCTCCTGTGTAAGGATCAGCACCAGTACCATTAGTGGCAGAACTAGAACCACCTGGAACATATCTTCCTCCTCCAGTGTATGGGTCTACATAATCTGATGTTCCATTTCCTGTTGGGTCCGACGCAACATCTGCATTCTCAATTATAAAGTTTGCAATAGTTTCCAGAAAGCTTTGGCTCAAGTTTTCGTTGTCAATAAACTTCTGGGCAGCCACCCATGGATCCTCAGTAACATTGTATGGAAGATTCAGTGGCGGCTGACCTTCAGCAATATCAATTGTAAAAAGATAGTCGTATTCCTTGCCATTGTACTTTGTTTTCTTTCTGTTCTTTTGATCAGCCGTACCAACCATGTTCCCAACTTTAACCCATTGTTTATCAGCCATGCTCCATTGATAAACTTCAATATCTGATTGTTCACTTTTTATCAGGATCGTTTGGCCGTCCTTTTTTCCAGGCTCTTGCAGTGCTTCCAAACCAGGAAGTTCATCCAAATTAACGTCGTTTTGCAGGTCCTTGTTAGTGGACGAGGGCAACTGAGAAGTTGCCAATTCTTCCTCATAAGCAACCTTGGCAGAAGGTTCTGCATACCTTACTTCAGACCTAGTAAAGATCCTAACGGATCCATCACTACACGCACCAGCAACATCTCCGTTTTTGACACATACAGCTTTCCATACACTTGTGGCTGGGGTCGGGATGGTTTGTGCTGGGTGACCTTCTCTTAAATTCCAAACCCTAATTGTTTTGTCCTCTCCAGCAGTGATGAATTCCTGACTATTAGGGAACAAAGACACAGAGTAGACAAAACTTCGGTGACCATAGTAGGTTTGCAGACAATTTCCTTCTACTGACCAACGTTTAACCGTTGTATCATTTGAACAAGACAAAAACTCTGTGCTTGAAATTGCAGCCAGGCAGCGAACACAATCACTATGGTCAGTTAGTGTAAAAACACAATGTGCAGCTTTCCATAGTTTAATCGATCTGTCAGCAGATGCAGTTATAATTAAAGTATCTCTATGTGGCATTTCCAACACATCCCAAACAGCAGCATTATGGCCGGAGTACGTTAATACACATTTTGTGTTTACCATTTCAAGTGATGACAAATCCCACAATTTTGCTGTTTTGTCCCATGATGCACTAAGTAGATTCCCTGACTTTCCAACATAGATAGAACAAACAGTGTTGGCATGCCCTGATAGACAAGCAATCAGTTCAGCAGTTTTGGGGTGAAACACCAATATTTTGTGATCATTACCTCCAGTAATAACCAGCCCATCTTTGTGGCTTTCATTTGGTGGCACAAATTTTATACATGACACAAAACTTTTGTGCCCATGAAACGACTTTACTTCATCAAATTGAAATTTGCTTGTTTGTTTCCACAATTTTGCAGTACTGTCGCGCGAACAGGTGAGAATACCACCAGTTGCTGAGCAAATGTCCCGAACATCAGCTTCATGGCTATGAATGGTGGTTGAGTATTTGAAGTGATTTATCTCAGACATATCGACAAGTGTATTCTTAATTAAATCTAGTAGCGTGTTTTTGAACTTAATAACATATATTTATATATTGTTCAAGCTACAAACAGCTAAACAGCAATAAAAAATAATTAGTTAAATTTATACGGTAAATTTCCAATTGTTACATCAAATTCAGTGTCGCTTTATTTAATGGAATGCTTGATAAAATAGAAGACATATACATTTAGGGTTAATGTAGCTGACCATGTTGTATATTTAGGAGTTTTTTAGTTGAAGAATTAATTCCAAATAAATTTAATTCAATAGTTCGCGGCCAAAAGACTAGTTAACCAAAGATTGAGTATATGCAAAAGACTATTTTTTATAGTGAATTCATTGGGCAGGTAATATTTTCATCATATAACAGCTGCATCTGGGTTTTGGGCAAGCAGAAATGTAAAGAGGTTGGTTTATTGAATGTCTGCTAGAAAAGTTTCTATTTAAATGCATTATAGTTTCTATTTGATTTCATTGTGTGTGTCCCCTGCTAATACAATAAATTTATAGTGCTACAATAAAAGCATGTTGTTGAATGTGTATATATTGTTTCAGTAGTAAAATTCCTTTATTATGTTTTTGCTGTCTCAGTTTTAGATTTGCGCAAAGACAATTTCCAAGCCCCTTTTTAACTACCGACAAGTCAAACACAAAAGCTCAATACTGATTGTAGCGACATTACATTTTCCTCCATTATTAAAAATTGTTACTTCAAAATTTCGTTGACAGAAAAGAAAAAAAAATACACCAAATGTTGCACTTTAAATATTTGTTTGTATGTCATCCAGGCAACATAGGTATGCAAAGGGCCAATGAGAGGCACTTGCACCATAACTTGGAAATTATTTTTTGTAATATTTCCATTTTTGACCTGCAGCTATGTACAGCCGACTATTGACTTTATTGAGACCTTATTTAAGTTGCCATAGCAAACATCCCTGACAAGAATTTGAGAAGATGCTATGGCGCTGGTCTAGAATCCTACCACATTTATTTTAACACAAACAAAACTAGTTGCCAAAGTTAAAATTGCAAAGAAGACATAAATATGTAAGAATAAATATAATAATAATACTGCACCCAACCAAATGCTAACTCTCACTGGACGAAAATGTGGTAGGATTTTAGACTAGGGTTCCTCTCCGGGAATGTTTCGATGGGAAATTCCCGGGATTTATTGCGATCTTGGGATTTTTTTTATAATCTTGGATATTTGGCAACATAGCAAAACTTTTAAAAAAGTTATCTTTTTTGACTAATATAAAGAAAAAAAATTACCAAACCTATCAAAGCCGTTGCCTGAGTTGCAATAATTGCGCTTACCAGCGAAATAACATTAAATTCATTTTCAATAAAAATGCGCCCTATGGATGCGCTTGTTTTATAAAAAAAAACAAATAAGGGCACCACCTTTATCATGAGAAGGACTTAAGGTTGCAGAAGCAATACTACAGAACTAAGTGGGCCTAATTACATGTTTGGAGACAATTGAAGATAATTTTAAACATCATAATGACGTAATTAGGATACAAAAATTTCGAATTTTAATTATTTAATACCGTTTCTCGGGAGTGAAAAACTCAGGGAAAAAGAAGAACTCTATTTTAGGCCAGCGCCGATGCTATTAGACCGGCAACCCATTACCGAACTTTCGAAGTACGACAGCCCGAAGTGCTAAATTTGAAGTTCGGTAGACTGCTATACAAATAGTTTGCAACTAAGAAGTACCTTCTGCACGATATTTTAGTATGGGTGCATGGGGTTAGAAATTATGTTTATCATATATTGAATAATAATGCTGATCATCTTAACCCAAACGCTAACTCGCACCCTAACCCAAATCATGTGCGTTGTGTCGTATATTATTCTTACCTGATGTAAAACACTATATTCACAATTAACCTTATATTTTTTGCTTTACTCTTTTTCGTGAGAAAAAGAAATGACAAAGCGTTTCGTTAACCTGGGATTTTCCCTTTATTCATAGAGCTCTACCACTACTGTTTTTGTTTTAACTTTACTAGTCATTTAAAGACAAAGAGTTTAAAGATATGTCGTACGATATCCGAAAAGATATCCGAGTGTGGTTTTGTGAGGAGGGGTCGTGACTTTTTATTGACACCCTGTCAACGATTCAGTGACACCCTGTTGCCGATTTGGTGACACCCTGACACCGATTCGTTGACACCCTGTCACTCAATCTTTTTAAATCTGGAAAAAGTTTTCAGTGGACAAAAGCGCAGTTTTAGGTGGTTTAAAACGCAGTAGTTTGTTCCGTAGTAGTTTATTTGTTACCCATAACTAAGTCCAGTTTCATACTGTATTTGACCTGTTTTGGGTCAATTTTTTTCGAACCGTAACCGAACCCGAACCGGTTTTTGTAAGATTTTAAGGAGCCGAACCGGAACTGAACCGAATATTTTGAAAGTACCGAACCCGAACTTGTCAAAAATAACGGTTCACTCAAGCATGACGTCACAACTTCTATTTTAGTCGAGTTATGCTATGTTCGAAATTTTATGAAAAAAATATGAATATTCAATAAATAAAACGTTGATTTTTTACTTTTCAGATATTTCAATAATGAGTTGTTTTTTATACGTCACGTAACTTAGATTAAATGACTTACAGTTCAAAGATTATTCTCTACATGTTTTGATCCACATTTTTAGATTTAGCGCAACTAATATTGTATCCGAACCGGAACTTTATGAACCGGTTTTTAAATAACGATTGTCGAACCGGAGCTGAACCGGAACTTTTAAATTTCACCGAACCGAAACCGGAACTGAACCGGATTCCGAAAAAATACTTGAACCGAGCCTGAACCGGAAAAGTCAAACGGTTCGACTCCCTGCTGTTAACACGCTACAAACCAGTTTGCCAACATTTCAGTACTAATTCTGAAATAGACACATAGGTAGTCACAATTTATAATGTCTTTGTTTTGTTACTTTTAACGTTATTAAGATTTTTTTTAGAATAAGGTGAGTTCTAATGTTAAATGATCTTTATGGGAATCCGGACACTTTATTTCAGGGAGTCGAACCGTTTGACTTTTCAGGTTCCGGTTCGGTTCGGGTTCAAGATTTTTTCGAAATCCGGTTCAGTTACGGTTTCGGTTTTGACTAGGCCTACCATATGTCTTCTTTTAGGAGGATTTGTCCTCTTTTCTCAAGAAAACTAAATGGTCCTCCGAGGACGCTCAAAAATGTCCAAATGTCCTCTTTTTTGACATTTCGAGTTACTTAGCATATATACTTACCGTATACTTTTAACAAGACTTTTAGGCGTGACGTATTTATTTCCAAAAATATACTGTAGCCAAGAAACATGCCGAATTGCTGGTTTAAAACAGGTTTTCCAACAAATTGTCCTACATGCCCTACCTTCTTAATTGTTATTGCAAACGTTGCGCCAGAAAAACGGCAACAGAACCTCACATCTAAAAAGGCCCATTAATAAGCAAAGTTATGAGTTTTGCAGGCCTATAGCAAATCCCATACCATCAATGCTACTGTATGGTAGTCTATGTTCTTATTTCATACAGAAGCTTGTCTAGTTAGTCAATAACAGTGGTTCTTAACCGGGGGGCGCCAAGCAATTCTTAGGGGGGCGCGAGCTCTAAGTTAAATTTTATGCAATGATTCTATGGTTTCGTTTGGGTTGTACACCACTCCTACAACGCTGTACAAACTCTTTTTTGGCAACTTTTATATTGAAACTGCAAAAATTTTTTGCGCTCCACGCGAATCTTGTCTTTTTTACGTTTGTTAACTTTTTTAGCACATAGTCTCTTTAAGTGCCATTGCATATTTTCATATCACCCAAGGTATAACGGCCATATTAAATTAGAGTTTTGCAAACTTATGAATAAACGATAAAACTCTTCAACAGTTCGAACTTTTTTTTATTCATATTTTATATATGATAACAGACTAGCAACAGGTGGACTTGAACTTTTTTGCGCGAATCGATAATGTTTTTGGTTTTTGCAATATTGCCGTTGTATTGTGTGTCGTCACTGGTCACATGTTTTGAAACAGGATAACGCCGTTTAATTTTTGCGCTTGACAATTTTATTTGAACTCGAGATGACTGCCTTACAACTTTGGAGTAAATGCCCTCACAACACGTTGTCAAAATGAGCTCGTGCTCGAGCCATGTTTTGTGTGCCTAACGCGAAAAGCCTCCTGAATTTACAGATTAGCATCAATTCAACCAATTAAACTCAATTTTTTAGCGCTTCGCGCGAGCGACAAGTTACAATATTTTCAAGTTTTCTCACCAATGTTTAATGGAAAATGCCGAATTGCTGTTCGGAGGTGGGGGAGGGGGGGTGTGGGGCGGCTGAAAAAGGGTTAAGAATCACTGGTCTATAGTATACCGGTAGTTTTCAGCAGATGTTTTCATTTTTCTTTATTATTCTTTAAATATAGACAACCATGAAGCAAAAAAATCTATAAATTATAATGCCGGAGAGGAAAACTCTGTTTACTGATGAGCTACGCCAGAAGTATTCCTTGTTTTAGGAAGGGACGTATTTATTTCGAAGCAGAATGCATTACTTGTGGATATGACACGATTTTCTCAAGCGTAACAAATTTACTTTCGTTTCACTTGCAGGCAAAAAAATGTCCTCTGTTTGGGTGTTGAAAACATGGTAGCCCTAGGTTTTGAGCAATTTAAAAGTTCCGGTTTAACTCCGGTTTGACCATAGATAGTTCAAAACCGGTGCATAACGTTCCGGTTCGGATACAATATATTTGCGTTGAATCTAAATATATGGGTCAATAAATGTATAGAGAATAATCAAACTCATATAGGTCTAAGCCAGTGGTTCCCAACTAAGCATCACGGGTCCCCAAGGGGTCCGTGAGAAGGTCCCAGAATGTCAGCGAATGCACTGAAAACTGACAGAACTTTTTTGGCTTAAATGCGGACAGTCTTGCAAATTTTCTAACAATTTTGTGAAGAAATGCAAAGTGTTTAGGGAAGTTCCTATAATACGATTTGTATGCGGACGACGGACGTGTATGTGTCACAATTAAGGGTGATGGTAGAATAATTGTCTTACCGTTACGCATGAAAGTTGTTAAGGTCATGGAAATGTGGCCTTCTCCAGGGATCCACGTTTTTTGGACGCCAGTGCATTATAATATTAGTTTAACATAATTTTATTATCTCAAAAACACGGTTCTGGTATCAACAATGTTTCCGAAGAATGCAGATGATTGTAGTTTTATTGCAAGTATTAACAAAAAGTAAAAATTGCGAGGAAAAAAATGATACTTAACTTAGTAGGCTATAAGTTCCATTCCTGTAAGCGTGTTTGAAACGTGATTCTTAAGGCCCGTTTACACTACAGCTGCACTGAGCTGCGCTGGGCGTAATTTGCATTTAAATTCTATTGTGGCGAGCGTTTCACGCTTTGCTAAACTCAAGCCCCGTGCAGCAGCTGTAGCTAGCTTAAAGTTACGCTTTGCTAAACTCAAGCCCCGTGCAGCTGGAAAAAAATACGCTTTGGAGCGATTTCCACGCTTTGCTAGCTAAACTCAAGCCCAGTGCAGCTGTAGAAAAACATTACGTTTTGTCGCGATTTTTACGCCCAGCGCAGCTCACTGCAGCTGTAGTGAAAACAATTTCACGCCCAGTGCAGCTCAGCTCCGCTCAGTGCAGCTGTAGTGTAAACGGGCCTTAAGCAGGTTGAACCAATTTTAATATCGAATGAACGAAAAAGCTACAACCTCAAAAATACATATATAGCCTACGCTATATTCTAAATAAAATATATACAAAGTTATTATAAAAGTTTTTAGTACCCTATAGTAAACCAACGCGGGCCTACTTTTCTCCCGGGGCCCCGCTGCATAATAGCGGCTGTACCGATGTTAGTTATGGTCCTGGGTTTAATCATGCATATTCGGTTCAGGTTTGTTTTGACTCCGTGGTTTTATTTATCGAACCCAACCTTAGATTTATTTTAAAAATAATTAAATCTGGACTAATGCAATAAACGCTTTGACCTTACCCAACTTAAACGGTTTAACTCCGTTATATAACTCAAGAAGTACTTAAATCCGGTAAAAGAGGTTTAAATAATCTCTTTGATTAGGCGAAACAGTGAACTCGATTTGGGGTACTTCCCAGTTTACGGTTGGCTGCAATTCTATGACGTCAATTTGCGAAAACCAAAACTAAACCCAGAAGAAACAACGAAAGCAGGAAGAACCTTGTATTAGGCTTACATTTAACTTTGCAAAAACGAAGAGATGGCGTGCTGATTAATCGCGTGTTGCAAGTTTTTGCTAAAATCTGTATGCTTTTTGCATAGTCTCGTATTCCTAAAAGTTATTTTAGGATCCTGCAATGCCTTTGTTGAAAGGTGTCATAGGATCTAGTAAAGTTCTAGTACAATTAACCAAATTATTCGGGAATCAGTCAATCGACCAATTCCAACTTAAAATTTGATCTTAAAATAAAATATAATTGCAGCAAAAAAGTTAGAGTTAAGCAATGACAATGTAAGACAGTGTTTTTTAACCTATGGGATGGAACCAAAATTGGGTCGCTAGTTTGATTTGGTTGGGGAACCAACCAAATGTTGTTATATGGTTATATATATTGAAATTGGTTTTAAGCAAGATTATTGGCAAATTTGAAATCTAACTGACATACATTATTACATTAAATATATCTAATAAATGCAATTTAAAAACTTTGAGTTTGTTGCTTTTGATGTACATTAATTACCAGGCTTATAATTATAAATTTAAAATAACTTTTTTGCAGGAAAAGTAGAAATTTTGACTAAGCTGTAGGAAAACTTGAGTTTAGATTCATATTTCCTTATTAATTCTGATGGCAACATTTAGCCATCCTTATGAAGTGGTCCATACAGTTACTGATGGTATGTTCAAGAAATGTTTTGTATGAAATTTCAATTTTAGAAACTACTTATTACATGCAGTTTGTTTTATATTACATTTTTACATCCAATTGTTTTTATTTTCTGTTGTTTTGTGCATCACTATGCTTTTATATATATATTTGTTTACTTTTTAAACCCAACTATGTGTGAATTGAATAATTGTAAAAGCGGAAATGCATAGGACTTTGTTTGTGCAAAACTTTATATAAAATTTGGCCATGGCAACATTGATAAACTCAAACATTACATTCTGTAAGTTTAATGTCTATATCTTGTTGCAGCCAACTTGACTGGCCATGTGGAAAAAGTTGGCTTGGAAAGCTTTGAACTGTTGAAAGTCCTGGGAACTGGTGGTATGTTATTTTATTTACATTAAATTATACTGTAAATTTGTTTAAACTGTTATAAATCTTCTAAGTTTAATTAGTTATAAATAAAACATATGTGTGTTCACGAATTCGCTATATAAGCCTTCTAACATGTATTGTAAACAAATTTGTTGTTCAATATAGTATAACATACATTTTTTCAATGAGTTCGTAAGTGCAAATGCATTATAAAGTGATCTTTTTGTAAGTGGTAGAGGAAGGTGGAGTTTTAAAGTACTATGTCTATAATGCATAATATTACAACAAATAATTAACATGAATTAGTGTTTATTTATAATTTTTTTAAGTGCTATCTAAGTTGTTCCAATTTTGCAGCCTATGGAAAGGTATTTCTAGTTCGTAAGGTTTACGGTCACGATGCTGGAAAACTTTATGCTATGAAAGTGCTTAAAAAAGCATCTATTATCACTAAACCTAAGACTGCAGAACACACAATGACAGAGCGCCAGGTTGGTAGTTAATGTAATGTTATATATATATATATATATACACGCAAATCACATTTTCTAAATTTATAAGGGGTTTTGTTTGGATATTTTTAACATTAGTCATGTAATTTGCAATTTTTGCATTTTATTGGGTTTAATATTGTCCTGTATTTTGTGTGTTTTTATTGAAAATGCTTTTCTTGCTTTTTCTAAATTTTAGTATATATTTAGTAAATTAGTCTATAAGCAAATTATGCATAATAGTAGGTTTAATGTCCAGTAATTTTTCTAATATTATTTTTATTTGTAATTGTATAAAGGTTTTAGAAGCTGTCCGTCAGTCTCCATTCTTAGTCACTCTTCATTATGCTTTCCAAACAAATTCAAGATTGCATCTCATCCTTGGTATGTACTGTATACATGAGTTGCACTTCTCTAAATGTTGTCTTAAGTTTTAGTGGATATTAGTTTTTACTTCACAAGTATATCTATTTAATTTTAAATTTGAGCTTTTACAAATTGGTGGTTATGCGGTGTTCTAAATGTTTATGTAACAATATTGGAAGGGTTGCCGCACCTGTCCTTCAGTTATTGTCGCAACAATAGATATTATAAATAAATCAAACCCAAATGAGAATTGACAGCTTTACACAATTATGACTCACTTTCATAAAACTTAGATTATGTGAATGGTGGAGAGCTGTTTACACACCTAAACATAAGAGAGAGATTCACAGAGTCGGAAGTTCAGCTTTTCAGTGCAGAAATTCTTTTAGCCCTGGAGCACCTTCACAAGGTTTGATATTTGTGTTATGTCTTTCAACATATTTTTTTTCTGTGTTACACTGAATAGTGAATATAGCTGTAATTGGTGTTGATTTTTATTTTGGTATAGCATATTGTCAAATGAAATATATATGTATATAATTAAAACACTACTCACTGTACACATTTGTGTTTAAAAAAAAATATTAGAAAATATATTTTAAAAATATTAGAAATGTATTACAGTTGGGGATTATATACCGAGATATTAAATTGGAAAACATTCTCCTGGACTCTGATGGCCATATTGTTCTTACTGACTTCGGATTAAGTAAAGAATTTCTTAATGATGTAAGTCCATACAATGCCTAAAATTTTGTGAAGCTACATGCTGCTCAGCATTAGCGTTTTAGCCAAAGTTAGATAAATGCTGCTAACCATTACTTTATTCTAAAAATTATTTAACTTGTAAAATCTGTCAATAAAATCTATGACGTTTGTAGTACTACACTTAAGGTTTACACAGATTAGATTGACTTTGTTGTTTGTAATTTGTGGTTATCTCTGTATCTGTTTCACACAAGCTGATGAAATCATCACACTGCTTAGTGCTCACTTCTCCTAAAGGCATGTTGCATGTATGTAAACAACTCTAAACATTGTTACCTTATCCATTTCAAATAAGAAGCTGAAAATAAATGATCTTAAATGGGACCTTGAAAACTTGTGTTTGCATGTTAATTATGTGATGTAAATATTATTTAAAGACAGCATCTTGTTGTTGGGTATTTACTTTTTGCTACAAACTTTGTTTTAGGTGGTAAGTCTAATATAAAATACTATATGCAAGTATGTTCTTTTTGATATGAGTGTATGTAGCTTAGCTGTAACCCTAACGCCCTTATGTTTCTGTTCAATTAATCATAACAAATTTTAAAGATATAAAAAATTGTTGTAGAATGACCGGGCGTACTCATTTTGTGGCACTATCGAATACATGGCACCTGAGGTAATTCGCAACAGTGGTTCTGGGCATGACAGAGGTGTTGACTTTTGGAGTCTTGGAGTGTTGATGTATGAACTTTTGACGGGTGCCTCACCATTTACTGTTGAAGGGGAAAAGAATAATCAAACTGAGGTTTCAAAGTAGGTATTTTGTTAACTGGATGCCCTGCTTTATTATCTTGTAGCTGCCCACTTTAATTGTATTTGTACTTCATAATGTTTTAATACACATTTGTATTTTTTTTTTTTAACATATTTTTAGTGACAAATTACCAAACAAAACCCCTATTTTTTTATGTATAATAAACTAAATTGTATTTTAAATGTGGTTACAATTACATGATGTTATGTGCATACATGGGATGGAACGGGTGTTATGTAACTAATTTGTGTTCCTTATCTCATTTCATGACATATGTTACCCCTAAGTTTTGTTGATACACTTACATCCTGCAGGAAGTGGTCCCATCAAAAGGTTCTTGTAATTGCAGCCAAGTTGGCCAGGCGATTAAGCACAACTTGTTTTAATATGATAATCGCCTGGTAAACCCTGTAATTTGCTGAGCTGTTTCCACGTCATTCAAGACTGGCTCGTGCCTCTCATGAGTTGACAGCTATATGTTCAGACAGCTTTATCAAAATTTAACATTCATGATTTTAAGATCATAAAATATACCATTGTTTGTTGAAAATTAATATACAAAATCAATTATGTTTCCCCTAAATCAATTATAATTATCCCTTTTCATTAATATAAATATATATTTTCTACAGGCGAATTCTTTATAAGTCACCTCCTGTTCCACACCGTGTTTCTTCAACTGCTCTGGATATTATTTTTAAGTTGTTGGAGAAAAATCCAAAGCAGCGATTGGGTTGTGGTGATGCTGGCATAGATGAAATTAAAAGTCATGTGTTTTATAAGGTATATATAAATAATATATATTTTGGTCTTGGGTTTAGCTGTAGTTGTGTTAAATTTATTAGTCGTTGTCAATGTATGTTAACTAATGTAATTAAGGAAAATTGCTAACCGATAATTAGTGTTAGTTATATAATCCAGGACTGAGTTTACCTCAACAAGATATAATTATTCCCTGGGTTCAAGGTAAAGCTTGGAAGGAAAACAACCTTATCATTAACCTAATTACTTTTAATATGAGTTTCAGTATGATGTGTGGTACATATCTATCAACGTGATACTTTAAATCCTTTTGTTTTTCCAGTTTCTAATCAACACAAAGCCCTACTGTATAAAATCATGCCATTAAACAATGTGACAAATTTATTTAATATTACTAAAAGTGGTTAAAAACAATAAATGCAATGGTTTTGAGATAAAATGGATAGGCAACAAGTTTAGTTGATTTAAGACTTAATTTAGTTGATCATTTTCAGGTTAAACGGTTTGTGTAAACCTTCGAATACATGCAAGACTATCTTAATATGGTTATATTGTAGAATTATTTGTGTTAAGTGGTACAAATGGGTTCACAAAAAAAATGTACATTTGTATCAAAACTTAAAGAATATTGCTTATTTCAGTTCTTGGCCAACATGAGTTTTTATGTATGGGGGAAATCAGTCTGAATAATTAATAATACCGTAAACAGGAAAAGGTGTCACAGCAGGGAAATTACCAAGTAAGATTAAATCCCCTTTCTCCTAAAGTCAGCGTTTATATTCCTGTCAAGGGGGTACTAAATTTTATAAAAATATTTCAACAGATATTTACATATTCTTTGTTAAGCTGCAAATGGTTACAAACTGTCGAGAATATTATATTTAAAAGTAAAGATTCATTATTTATAAATGCTCTGTAATGACATACATGTTCTGTAAAGATATACATAGATTCTTTAAGAAATTTAATTGAAATTTTTTAAAATTAAAAAAAAATAAACCTTTTTTTTATTGAACAAAAATAATTAATTTTAGAGATTTTTTTAAAAATGTTTTTTTTTTATCAATGAACATTAAATAATAATTGATTGTTTCAATAATTTATCTTAGATTATTATATGCTTTATCCCTTTTGTTTACGATTTGTATTTCTGTAACCTTTAAAGAACCAGTAAAATAATAAATGTTGATTTTAACAAATATTTCTACTCTAAGGGCCTGGACTGGAATCTGTTGGCCCACAAAAATGTGCCCGCCCCATTTAAACCAGCAATATCCAACGACATGGATACCAGTAACTTTGCCGAGGAGTTTACACAAATGCCAGCTGATTACTCACCAGCCCCTACTCCTGCTGCCAATGTCCCCTGTCCTTTCAAGGTAAATATATTTTGTTTTTGAGGTAACAAAATTGTTTAATAGGAACAAAAATGTTTGTAATTAGTATGCAAACAACTAATTCTTTAACTTGAAGAATTATAGTCCTGCTTGTAAAGTCCTAATTGGGTGGGATTATTTACTTGTGGCTTTCGGTCATTTATGCCTAAAAAAACATAACAAATTCAATGTAATCAATTATATATCAGCAACAGGTCTTAATATGATTGTTATGTTAGGCTTAAAGTTTACTTGCATCTGTCTGAATCAGTGGTTCTCACCTTAAAGCTACCTTGTTAAACCGCTAGATGTTGTTCTGCAAGCATTGGTAAACCCCAAATTTTCGCTATTTGTTTTTGTCTCCTATGTTCACCTATATGACACTTCATATTTTTATGAGTTACATGGAGCAACATGCCATAATATTCATAGTGTTATTAGATTCCTTAAAATATATAAATAACAGAGAAAAAGGGTTTAAAGTTCGCTCGGAGCTTTAATTAAACTATACGGTAATATTTCAGAGGACGTTCTCATAGAACCCCTGAAACAGCTTTGTCCAACCCCAGGGGTTCTATTAAACCCTGGTTAAGAACCACTGGTCTAAACTAAATGTAGGATATACAATATCCTGTTTGCTATGGGGGATGTCCGATTATCTTCTCTACATTTAGGTATTATATATTAGCTCAACAAGAAACTGAACTGCACTTGTATAAGTTTCCTTGCAATTTTTTTCTTGAGCACTTGTACATTTACAATGAAAATTTTAACTGTCAAACACTGTGTTATACAACTTTGTGTGGTTTAGCACTTACAAACTATATCAACATTTTCTGTTAAACCAAGTTGTGCCACTTTTCAGTTTAATTACTAGAAATATTTGTTTTAGCAAGTTTAACAAAGGAACTTTTTGATGTTAGTATAACTGCATGTTATGACATGCCATTCCTTATTGGTATGCTGTTCTTAAATAATCACAACATGACAGTCATGCAGCGTTGAAACTGGTTTGACCCTGCTATTTCACCACTACATTTGCTGTGTAAACCACTGCTCAGTTTATGTAGCATGTTTATCTTTCTGTACCATAGCTCATGTTGTGCATTGTTATCTATATTGAATAAATAATTAATCAGCAAACTTGGTTTGCCCATGGATGAGACCTAAACTGTGATATTTTCTATTTTTGGGGTTTCTTGTTTGTTTTTTTATTAATATTTCTTGTTTGTTTTTTATTAATATATTTACCTTTGTTTTTTTCGGAAACTACAAAGGTCGGAAAAAGCAACACTTCCGCAACTGCTTTCATTACTGATAATTATCCAATTTATTTATGTTTAAGGTTGATGTTGCTCATTCTAAATTAGGCATAATGTTGCTATCAGTGGTTATAATTTTGTTGGCGATTTCATGCACTTCTAGGTCTAGCTATAGATAACTGTATGATTCAGAATTTTTTTTGGGTTGTCTATGTTTTACTGGCACTATCACTTCCTGCCTTTTATTATAAATACTCATGATCACCAGATATCCATTTATAGTAGGTTTTGTAAGTAGGTTACACTAATTCACCACAAAAAACACACCTACTAAAATATAGTGTTGAAAGCTTAATTTCATTGTTCTAAATCAGCTCGTGATGACTGAGTCAAAATATACGAGTCAAGTAGAACGTGGTAACTTCCGCATTCTATTTGGTGGGTAATTATAACTTATAATAGTTGAATTTGATATCCATGGTTCACAAATTTGTGTCATATTATACAATCTGGGTAGAAAAGTTTTGTGAAAAAACGCGAGTATGACTCAATTCCCTAATAAAAGTTTTAGCCCTAAATCGCTCAGTTTTCGCGGAAGCGCTACGTCCCAACTTCCCGACTTGCGATTTAATTGCGAAACGCGCGTTTTGCACGACCGGCGCACGATCTCCACCCCGAGCAAGCACATACAAACACACAACGGTCAGGTGCGTGTGTGTCAACTGTCAACCCCGACCGATGCCGCGAAACCCAAACTCCTTAAGGCCGTAGGGAAGGGATTCCTAACCGGGGAAACTTGTATCCCTTGGTGGTACGAAGCACCACACCAGGGGGTACGACATGCAGTGTGAAATTATGCGCTATTTAGGCATATTTGTGAAGAATGCCTAACTTACGAAAATGAACAACAAAAAGCCATAAGTAAACTGACTGATTGTTTGTGTGTTGTAAATATTGTTGAACTTACAAAACTGTTTTTAATGCATGCTTTCAACACGTTATTTATAAATACACTTTAATTCCTACTATTACAATTTTATTTACTTCCGTCGACAATCGTAGACAGGGGGTACAAGAAAATTTCATGAAAGCTCAAAAGGTTCGAACGCTAAAATGGTTAAGAAACACTGCACCATGGCAAGTGATGCAAAATACAGCCCCACAACAAAACAAACAACTGTTTCGTTTCCGTCTGTCAGTCAGACGTTGAAGCCTTTGCGGGGCTTCCGGTCAAACACTGCCCGCAGAGGCAAGCAACATCACCGCCGGCGTCTTGTTGTTTTCGGTTGCCTACCTGCTGCTGCTAACAAACGCGTGCTGTTGTTGTGCATAGCTGCGCGCGTTTGTACGCACCTGTTCGGCGTGTTCATGTTTTTGTTGGCCTGCGTTTGAATACACGGCGTTGGTGACCGCTTCCGGTTAGTTCCTATATACATTTACCGGTACTCGACTTTGGTATGCGTTACTAAAGCCGAATTCAGACGCGTCACAACATTGTTAGTTTGTGTCCGTGTTTTTTCGTTTTCTCCATTATTTGATATCTAATTTGACTTTGTCACACCAGTTTTAGTAAACTGGCAGACAATAAATGACAATTTACAGTATTTCTAACTTTTAAAGCTGTCGCGGTTACCGGCTTTCTTACCCTTTTTATAAGTTCATCAACAATAATCTGTCAGTTAAAACGTTTTAGATTGCGTTTTATAAAAAGTTCTGCGATGCTGTAAAAACGGGAAAGATAAATTGACAAAAACGGGAAAAATAAATTTAGTGGTTCCCAACATTTTATGGCTGGTGGAACCCCTTGCTAAAGCCCATTTCAAACTTGTCACAAGCTTGTTAGTTTGTGTCCATGTGTTCTTTTGTCGTTTTCTCCCTTATTTCGTATCTAATTTAACTTTGTCAAACCTGTTTTATAAACTGGTAGACAATAAATGACTAATTACAGAATTTGTTACTTTTATAGTTGTCACGGTTAATGGCTTTCATACGCTTGTATAATTTCAACAACAATGTATCAGTTTAGACGTTTTAGATTGCCGTCCATAAATATCGTTCTGCGATGCAATAAAAACGAGACAAAAAAAATACACTGTATATTATAAGGCAATCTTTCCCAACCCTTCATGGCTTGTGGCACCCCTCAGAAATAATAACTAGATTGCGGTAACACGACAATAATTTTTTGGTAAGTCATTGACTATAATGTCACAATAAACAGCTGAAACAACACACATCAACCTAAAACAACGTAGGAAGAAAATTTGATTTATTCTACTCTAATCGTGTACGTGTTGTAAAAGGCTCTGATTTTTTAAAAGGTTTCCAAATATCTCTCGGTCCCCCTGAGTGTGAGAATTGCACCCGTTTGGGATCCACTGTTCTAAGGACTCCGTTTTATCATCGTTTATTTCCCAGAAAACATTGTAAAGTTTCTATTTTCACGCGCGCCATCGTAAAATAATCCGGCCGTAAAAACGAAACAAAAAACTTTTTTCAGGGCTACTCCTTCGTATCGCCTTCAATCGTCTTCGGACGCCAGAACGTACTCAGCGACGACATCCTTCGACCAACGCGGCCCACCGGTCACCCATCACCCAGCCACCTGAAGAGGGCCGCGTATGCCGGGGCGTCCGACAATGAGTTTTTCTCCCAGTACCGTCTTGACCTCGGCGGTCCGCCGCTCGGAGACGGCAGCTTTTCTGTGTGCCGCAAGTGCGTCGAAAAGTCGTCGGGCAAGGAGTTCGCGGTGAAAATCGTCAGCAAGAGGTGTGTAAATCGCCGAACTATACACACTGATTTTTTTTGTGTGTGTGGTAATTTGGCGGTAGACGGTATTAAATGACAACCTTGTCCACTAAGTAAACGCAACACTACCATTTAAAAGGACTTGGAACTCATTACTCCGTAGTAGGCAAATTTCACAAATCGATACATTTCACTCCATAATCCTTCATCAGTGTTGTACATCGTCATAAGCTATATATTTACCGTTTTAATCCACTGTTGAAAATATGCTTAAGCTTAGTGTAACTCACGGTAAAGGAAATTATTGCGCCTGCCTTTATGATGAAACCTTTTAAAAAAACTTAATAAAAAATGAAAATCTTCCAGACGTTATATAGTGGGTGTAAATTTTTTGTGTATAACAGACCGATAAAAAATTTCACTAAAAATCTTAATTGTAACCTTAAGAACAACCGTTCTTTTAGATGGGAACTTCAAACCATGCACGAATTGAAGTCGCTAACGATGTGCCAAGGACACCCAAACATCGTGAAGCTGCATAACATATACCACGATAAGGTAGGAATAGGACCACCATAGTGTTAATGACGTGATGTTCAATTTGTTTTGCCTTCCCAATACAGTAATTTTCATTAGCTAATAAAATATCAGTGAATATGTAATTCAGTTGCAAAATATTTGTGCTCTAGGTTTCGGACCACAGTCTTAACTTTTATACCCAAGCTTTGATGTATTTTAAAAACACATTAAATTGCACTAAAGTACTAGACAATGTGCACAAATATATATTTGCTGTGGCGACTTCTAATAACGCATGAAAATGGCTACTCTTAGATCTAAAATTTCCTACTGCTTAGTTGCAAATTAGGTCAACAGGATGTTGCATTTGCCGCGCAGTAAACTTGTGCCCGCTCGGCTTAACGAACGTACATAAGGGGAGTTTCCGGCGTTGTTTTTGTGGACGGGCCGCCGTTAAGTTGCGCAACTGTTTGTTTGCAAGACATATTTACCGTTATCCAGCCTCTAGCCATGTTGCTAATGTTACTTATAACTGATCTATATGTTTTGATAACTCTTCGATTTTGCTAATTTCCTCACAAATTTGACTTTCTTTGCCTAATGGATTACACATTTTTTTCATGCTTTTTTCCCTTTGTTTATTTGTACTATGCATGGTAATGCTACCATGAAACCGTCATATTACTTAGCACTGGTGACGTATTGGCTTACGATTTTTTTTCTGGTTTTCAAAGTTTGCATTGACTGCAAGAGAGCCAGGAAATGGGTTCATGTGGAAATTCTTTTCTATTTTTATGAAAGCAGTGGGTACCAAATTAACTGTAAACAGCCTAACTATCGTTTTAAAATGTTGGTCAGTTACCTTTGCCTTTTGTCAAAGACATGTAAAGTTGAGTGGTCTAACGGTATAAAAGTATGTAGGAAGCATTAGGTGTTAGGCCAACAGTTGCCAATACAAAATGAGTCACGCCGCTGTTTGTGTAGGCATGTAAACAATGGCCGACGGATTAACTGTTTACTAAGCCCTATGATTGCAACACCCCGTCACGAAACAACCTCAGTTTTCCCAAATAACTGAATTTGAAAACTAGATTTAAAATAATTTTTATTTTTTTACAATAATTTACCTCGAATTTAGACTGCACGAAATACCACTGAACAAAGCCTGTAACAAAACACCTTCATGAAGCGCACATTGCAAACACAATTTTTTTTAAATAATTTTTAATATTTAGGCGATAATTTGCGTGATACACGTGATGGTCAACGGAGGTGGAAAACGTGGTAGGTAACCCTTCGTCTATTAAATTCACAAATGTTTTAAACCGTTGGGGATTAGGTCTTAATTATAGAACTATATTTCCTTGGGAATAACTATAAGCGGGTAATTGATGTTGGAAAGCCGTAAAACTTGGTTAGTCTTTATGTGCTAAAATCCATGACCTGCGTAGGTTACCAGGTTTCTTATCACGCTATTTGCAACAAGCATTCGCAGCCGAAGTAACCGGGTTTGATTAAATTATAAATAAATACTACAAAAATATGCAGCGGAAGTTTAAGATAAATCTGGAGTGTTTTTGTTCCATTTGATTGGCATTAATCGAATGCCCCTATACAAATATATAAAATGGCGTATCTTTATGGAATCAAAAACCATTGGCAGCAGGTTTCTGCTTGTCGATCACTGTCGCCTTGTCCGTGCGGCGCTGCTTGCATTCGATCACCTTTCAGAAAGCCATAGTTTTCTTAAAAGTTTTAGTTAATCTATACTGCTTTCATATGTTTTTGACTTTTTAATTAATTTTATTATTACTTCGCTTTTTCTATGGTATTTTACTATGTAGGAACTGACAATGCCAGTATAGGCGAAATATATAGTCTACTCAGATATTTAAACTTTACGTTTTATTGCCTTTATACAAAGTCTGTTTTCTGGTTTTGTGATAGGCTTGTTTTAGAAGCAATTAGAACAATAATTTATGACTTACTTGGGTGTTACTGGTCGTACTAATAATATAAAAAATACTCATAAATGAGTAGGAAATATCCCTAGGGACTCATAAATGAGTAGGAAATATCCCTGGGGTTTAGAAATTGCAACACTGAACACAAGTACGAGAAGAATAATTGCGCTATCAAGTCGATGAGGTTTATTTAAGCAGACACTTTGACCAAGTACATTAACTCGAATTTTACTTTTATAGCACCACACCTTTATAGTAATGGAGCTCCTGCACGGCGGCGAACTCCTCTCCATGATACGTCAGAGGTCAAAGTTCACCGAGGCGGAGGCGAGCATCATTCTAAAGCAAATCGTGTCGGCAGTGGCATACATGCATTCCAAGTCTGTAGTGCACAGAGACTTGAAGCCAGAGGTTAGGGATAAGTGTTAGTATTCTTAAAACTATTATGGATAATTTGAATACTCAAATACCTGGGTTGCAAGTATGAAGATTGGGATGGCGATTCGTGTTCTTGTGTGGCAAATCCCTTACCCGGGTGGCCTTTCCGAGTAGTCATGTTGCAAGTTTGAGTACTAATTTCGTTCGAGTACCAGTATTATCGTGTCGCAGGCCCGATTAATTGTATGCTCTATCAGAGTAAGGCATAATCCATTTTTTAGAATTTAAGGCCACAAACAAGTTTGGCTGACAAAAATTAAACACTAATAATAGAAAGACACCAAAAGAAATGTGAAATCGCTATATCCTTACCTCAAACGGTGCTTCAATGTGCAACAGTTGGCTATAAATGGTTCACTGTAAAAAATGTTAAACGCTACGAGAAAGAGCTCCGCGACCTTTTTGTAAAATAAAACACCGCCGTGAATGACAAAGGCAATCTAATTCGTCGCGCAGAACATCTTATTCGTTCACCCGCGCGACGCAAACAACAACGACGAGTCGCCCGACGTCTCGCAGCTTCACCTCAAGATCGTCGACTTTGGCTTCGCTCGCACAAAGACGGTCAACACGGCCGGCATCGGGATGTCGCTCAAAACCCCCGTCTTCACCCTGCAGTACGCCGCCCCCGAGGTCCTTGACACTTCCGGCTTTATGGGTGCCCCAGGGACCGGTTATGACGAGTCGTGCGACCTTTGGAGCATCGGCGTCGTGTTGGTGGGTTGCCCCGGAATAAAGTTATAATCAGGAAGCGTTTGTTTTTACTAATTCCGCCGTACAAAATTGCTTCACAATGGATAGTTTTTTAAAGAAAATCGTCCCAAATCGCCGGTTCACACATGCTCTATTGAAATTAGTAACTAAACCTGTCAAGCAATATGTCATGGAAGGTTGTTTAAACGTTCTTGAAGTAAACCTTATCGTTTCAAGTTAAGGTTTAAACACCGAAATTTTTTGGGGGATGCTTTTTACTCCACATATTTCGATATTGGCATTTTACGAGCTTACAAGTTTTTTTTACAAGTTTAAGTTTTAGAATGTTACATTATGGTTATATACAAATACAACTATGTCTAAACGAGGGGTACTACTTTAAACGAAATACCAGGGAATATATTTGTAAGCTTGATTATGTTTTGAAAAAAAAAACGAATTAAAAAATGTTTGTCAATATTTGGTGCCCGCTAAAAATACGACGATTCTTCAATTGAACCCAATCGTTCTTTTACCAAATTTACCACATCTATAGTTCTATATTGTTTTGTAATAAAGATGCCAAACTATTCAGTCGCAATATTTCTATGCTGTCCTCCTAAAATCTTTCCTAACCGTCCTTTGACAATTGCCGCAGTACGCCATGCTTTCCGGGGAAGTCCCGTTCGTTCGAAGTGGCAGGAGTCTTGGAGCAACAGAGATAATGGCGCGCATCAAGAAGGGAGACTTCAGCTTTGACTCTAGTTCCTGGCTTAACGTGTCGGAGGAAGCCAGACAAATCGTGCACGGTAAGAGCCATTGGTTAAACAGGGAAGACTGACCAGTGACCATAGGGCTACGAAATTGTCGGCTTTACCGAATAGGTCATTTTGTAAACCTTTGGCGTCGTTTTTTATTTTCGGATAAAAATCTACAACATATTTTTTGACCTATAGGCCACTAAAAAGACAAAGCCATCTTGTTAAGATTGGCAACACGTTTTGCGCTTCTTTTTGCGTAAAAAACGTTTCTATTTATTTGAGGTCTAAAATTAAACTTACATTTGAACTAAAATTGTTATTACCCAATTCACAAATATATAATAGAGTCGAATTTTTTTAACCTAAATTGCAAAAGTTAATACATCAAAAATGGCGCACTTTTCGGGCCTAATAATTTAATGAGAAAGAAGTGGTTGATTCATGTTACAAAGGTATACAACACACACGTTTATATTTGAATAAAATTTTCAGGGTGTAATACATTTTGTTTATCCGGCTGTAAAATATGTAGGAAGTCCATACAGCCAAGCCATGTTGGACCATATCTATCCACTGAGTAGGCTATGTCTATTGTCAAGCATTTCAAAACTACATAAAACCACAACACTTAGTTTTAACTTGTCCAAGTAAACTCTTTATTAAGAAAATTTCAAACCGAAAATGACTTAAACAACCATCTTTGTTATATAGGTTTGCTGACCGTGGACCCGAAAGAACGACTCAAGATCCCCGACCTGCTGAACAACCCCTGGGTTGAGGGGGCGTGCGCTCCGACCACGCCCCTCCTGAGCCCCTGCATGCTCTCCCCGGGTCCACGTCTACCCACTTCTTTCAACGCCACCCTTAAGGCGTTCCACATGGCAACCAAAGAGGGCTTTCAGCTTTCAGCCGTCACCAACGCGCCGCTAGCACAGCGCAGAAATCGAAAGCGAACCCGGAAGCGGAGCGCAAGCACTGGTTCGGACACCAGGAGCAGCAGCGGGTCAAGTGAGAGCGTCATTATGACGTCAGCGACCATGTACCGAGACGGCGCCACGTCATCGAGCTCGTCTCCCGTTGTCGACCTCGCCGAGGTTGTGTTGTCCGCCGAGTGCCCGCCCGCCTCTTCTGACGTCACTGTCGGCCTCGTAACGTCTCCGGTTGCCAAGCGACCTCGCTGCTCAGCGTCGGAGGACACGGTCGGTGGCAAGTTCGCCCCGCTGGCGTTCACTCGCACCGGCGACGACCTGAGGCTTTCCAGCGACTTGGAGTCGTCGGACAGTGTGACCACAAGCTCATCGATGTCGCGCGAGCCTTCCTCGTCGCTCGGCGATTCCGGCTATCGGACGACTTTCGGGGAAAGCCCCCCATTTTTGGGCCTAAAATCGGACGGCGGCGCGTCGGGTCAGAACGGCGCCTCGCCATTTCATGGCCACGTGAAAGACGCCAGCGTGATAAAGGGCGTTTAAGGGAGCGTTTCCTGTTGTTTATGTGGGTGTGACCCTCATATACGTGCACGCCTGCCTATCTTACGAAACTACTTCCACCGCTGGGCGTAGTTTTGTCAATTGTAACTTTATTAGATTGTTTTACAGGTTGCCTCTTTTGCGCGAAACACGAAATCAATTAAAATATTTATGATTGTAGAGAATCTATACGTTTTTGTACTTTTTCTTTAAATCGTGTCAAGTGCCTTGTTATATCGATCTTTGTTTCTGTTAAAAGAGTAATGTAGATCTCTACTATTAGAGGTCAAACAGTCATTTTTTTCACGACTTTGAATCTAGACCTTTACGGCGTAATGAAACATCTAATCCGTATAAGCAAAGGGTTTGTTGTATTTCACATGCAGTATGCGGTTATAGACGGTGTCAGATAGAGTATTTTGTTAGTTTGTCAGTGTTACGCGATGCGATTCAGATCATTTGAATTGTTAAATCGTTTAATTGTTTTTAAACTCAATGCAAATACACTCTTCGTTTTTACATGTTTTTTTCATTTAGTAATTTTTTTTCTTACCTTTTCTCGATATTTTTAGGCAAAACGTTCAAGTGCGGTGGCTGCTGCGCCAATCTTTTCAACTTAAGAAATTAAAATTGTTGCCATTTTGCAAAAAGTCGGTTTTACTCCGAAATTCTATTACTTTCAAGTTGAGATAAAAAACACAACACTTCCAAAAGCCGTGGTTATTTATTGTAACCTCAGATTATTCTATCCGTCTAATAACTTTGCGGAATATTATTTTTTTTAAACGCGCTTTGCACGCATACGTCTCTTAACGTTCATATTCCTTTGCCTGTTTTGTAAAAAACTTTTAACCGAAGTATTGTTTTCCAACATTCTATATTATTGATGTGCACTTTTATTATTTAAGTTAATTATTTAGGGTTTATGAATGTTTATATTAGGTCTTTGTTACCACAGGGCCTAAGAAAACGCGAAGCAAACTTTTCTGCTTTACTTTGATGTCTGTTGATAACTTAACTTTTGGTAGAATTGTCGCTTGCTTGACTCAACTAGTAGAACAATGCGCCCGGCACTTTAAGCCTACTAAACTGACCACCTTGTTATCCTTGTATATTTTTGGTTTGCTTTCCATGAACCATTTTTTATCGCCTTTATCATAATAAGTTGAAATAAGAAATGAGTTTAGGAATGTTTTATCTGCCGATCGTGTTCCTGAACACTTGATGTGGTAGATCTGATACCTATAGAAGATTGATTCATGAACGCCAAGACGTGTAAGCCACCTCATCAGCGTAACGCAACAGTTTTCTCTCGTACCTTGTTAGCTATCTAACACCCTGTTGGTCCACTTTTTACGTTAACTATTATTTGTTAACGTATTTTTTTGTTTTCTTTAGTTGTATCGTACAGAAATGTTATACATAAAGCGTTGTTCGGTGAATTGCTATTTTGCTTTTTAGTGTTCCTACTTTTTCGCTGTACGATGTTTACCGTGCAATCCAAATCACTTTCAATATAAATCCTTAACGTTCTTTTTTTCCTTTTGACGTTGCATATAGAATTTGTTTTGTTGAAATATATAGTATCGTTGTTGAATATACAATGCCCTAGTGTTTTTCTGCCTAAAGTAGTTGCTGTCAAACTGAGGTCCCAATAATCCCTCAGAGGATTTCCAGGGTTCGCAAAATATATTTTGAAATGTATCATTTAAAAACTTATGTTCAGCTACTAGTTCGTATTCGCACTAATTGAAATGTTAAAGTAAAAATAGTTTTTACATTTTCCCGTTAAATTGTTAAGGTCGCAACCACTGTCCTCGAAATTTTGGTGCATCGGGAGTTAAAGTGCCTGATAAACCAATATTGGGACGCTGAGTCCGAACATTTTATTTATTTTTCTCCATCAGTTCGAGTTAAGTTATGCAATACTACACAAACGATCCAGTTGTTCTCCTGTGACTTGACTAAGTCAATAACCTCTTCTATTTTATTATAAGCTTCTCTCATATTTAGAAAGTCACCAATGGAACTTCTCTGTAAAGTGGTTGTGTTTGTTTAACTATTATAAACCAGTGGTTTTCAACCTTTTTCATACCGCAACCCATTTTAACAACCCAATGTAACTAACGACCTCGTTACAAAATTATTTTTTGGTTTCAGACTTCAGACCTATGTAATACAATTTTTGGTTCAGACTTTAGACCTATGTAATACATTTGTGAATGCGCAATAGCACAAAAAATAATTAAAAATGATATACATTATGATAAAACTCTGTTGAAAAAATATTAATTCGTTGTACTGCGGTGTACAAGATACCGCAATACAATAAGCCTATGATCAGGTATCCCAAGAATCAAACAGGTTTATGACCAGACTGACTTGGGGTACAATACATGGCACAACATGTTTTTAATTGTGCATGGCTTGAAACATATTTTTATTTGTGACATCATACCCAAATATTTGTTGTTATAATAATCGTTATTGTGATTCAATACCAAGTTTTTGTCACAACGGTTAATAGTTTTTTTAGTACAGTAAACACTTGTTTAGCTTGTGATTTCTGTCTTTAATAAGTCTGAGAAAAAAAATTAGTACAATATAAAAAATTGCAACTTGAAGTACAGATTAGAATTTTCACTTGGTTGTTTGACAAATTGCGAGGACTGCTGTGTGCTAGTTCTTCAGTAAACGTGTGTACTGTTCCAAAAAAAGTTGACATGCACTGCCGTTGTAGACTACCTATGATTGCTACCGGGAACGGAATAGTTAGCCTACAATGGTAAATACTAAATAGTCTAAACTTGTAATATGGCAAATATACATTTCTGATTGATTTAAAATGTTAGTGTGGGCTTCTCTTTGTTATACTTATTGCATATTGTGAATATGTGCACTACAGCAGTGCTTGTATAGCTGCCTACCTGTCGAACTATATTTTTTGCAACTTTGACTACATGTAAACGCAATTTTTTTAGTGGGCCTTATAATAGCCCTGAAAAGGGTACTTGGGCCGCAATAGAAAAAGTTTGCCGACCACTGGTTTAAGACATTGAAGTCTAAAAGTCAAACCTTTTAATCCTTTGGTTACCCTCATTTTCGTAGACTTTTTTGCTTATAACTGAGCTAATTTTTAACGGGCCAGGTGAAAATTAGAGTTTTTAAACGTTTAAACTCCGCCTTTTGAACCAAATATGATCGTGGTTCAAGTAGCACAAGTTACTGTTCCAAATGCGGCCCGCGGAACCAAAATTTGTGGCCTGCGGTTTGCTGTTTAACCCGCACCACAAAGATTTAGTTGCAGGCTTTTTAAATTGCTGCAGGGCATTGTTGCAACCATTTATTTTTTTTAACTAGTGTGTCACAAACTTTTATTTCATATATCCTTAAGTTACTATTTTGTGCTAGCAAACCTTGAGCAGCGAAAACTGCAGATGCTTACTTTAAAATCGTTTACGTCGTTTACGTCGAATAGCCACAAAGTCACGTCAAAACAACAGGTTACTGCAGGTCAAACTGGTCGCACGATCTGATAATATAATAGGAATATTATCTCACAATGGTTAGTGAGAGGCGGCAAAGTAACGCAACTGTGATATAGTCATCGGCCTATTGTCCTGCGTTGTCTGGGTCTGGTACCAGGGGCGGATCTAGGGGGGGGGGGGGATATGGCCATGGCCCCCCCCCCCAAACTGAAAAAAATGTACATTTCTTTTACTTAATAGGCAGCTTATTTTCGCGGTTCCTTAGGTAGTATGGCCTATTTTCGCCAAAATAACACATATTTTTAAGCTTTCGCGCCAAGCGGCGTTTTTCAGATTTGCAGAGACGGCTTAAGTGACCGTACGCTGACCTCGACTATATAACAACTAACTTAAATCCAAGTACAATTAAAAGCTTTTTTGTTGTTAATGCAAATCTGTATCAGAACCAGCCTGCCAATATACTGCATTCGGCCCGCCGCCTCTTTAAAAAATTAGACACCATATTTTAAATACTTTTTGACTATTTTAAGTGTGTAAATGCGAAAAATTTTCGAGCTTCGCGCTAATGATCTTCATACATCCAGTGTGTTTACGTTTTGATGCTCTTTTTGAACTAGATCAGCGCTTCTTTACTGTTGCGCCGTGGAAAGCTGCCAAGTGCGTCGAAGGCGAAAAACGTATTCAAACATAATCGAAAAATAACGAAAAACGTATTCAAACATAATCGAAAAATATTATTTAACAATTTTTTTTTTAAATGTAACAAAAACAAGAAATTTAAAAGAAATACCGGTATACCAAAAAAATCGCGCTAGCTTCGCTCGCCAGGTGTGCCCCAAATAGTTAACAAACACTAAAATAGATTAACTATAAAATTTATCGCGTTTTCTCAAAGTAGTTTTATTACACTTTTTGAATAGTAGTAGGGGGGTGACGACGTGTGGACTCGAATTTTAAACCAAGAATACGCGAATTTGCTAAAAGACTTTACTGCCTCCTTAAAAGTAATTATAAACACGTTTTTAAAGTGCAAAAAAATCCAAAGCCCACCTGATTCACAATTGTTATAAAGTTGTAATAACACAAAATCTCATTTAACATATGTGGTGCGGCCCGCAGAGACCTTTTTTGGCCCGCGACTACTACACAAAGGTTGCCGACCCTTGTGTAAGGATTTGAATAACCTATCCAATGTTAGGATTAACTCTGCATAGAGTTTTTTTCTCATTTCAGCAACCTTATTTGGTAAAAACCAACTACAGTATCTTAAAAATTGAGAGAAGTGTCATGAAAGAACCACAGCTGACCGCAGCAGACAACGCTATGATTTTATTGCGACGTGGCCTCGGCGCTTTTGGTGGCATGTGAGGTTGCTCTCGCCTTTTCGGGAAAAAGCAAGATGTGTAGACAATAGACATGGTAGCGTCTTTCAGCGATATTCTTCATACCGGGTCAAAGTAGGAAACCGGCCCACTGTAGAGGCTAACCTTATTACTTTTTCGTGCTTTCAAAAGGTCTGTTTTTCGCGTTATTTTGAAGGAGTTAGTTTATTCGGCCAGCCGATGTTATTTTTACCTGAATTATGACGTCACGCAATGGTATACTTTTGTGACGTCATTTCTGAAAAAATTGTGACGTCATATCTGAAAAAAATTCATGGCCCTCCCCAAACTGAAATCCTAGATCCGCGCCTGTCTGGTACACCCCTGTATAGTAGAGATCGACCGATATCACTTTTTTAGACCGATACCCGATTTTTTACAATTTTGTCAACCGATACCGATACCGATTTTTTTATATACCTAAGAAATGTTCAAAATTTGAATTAATTAAAAATAAAATCCAAATAACGTTTTAGATTATATACCTTTAGTAATTATTAAACTAATATTTTTGCATATTAACTGGTGTGATGCTAAAACCCAATTGTTATTATTAAAAAATGGGTAAGTTGTTTGTTGTACAGGAAAATTTACATCATATTTTCATACTAAAATATCGGCCAAAGTATCGGCTCACATTTTCCGATACCGATATATCGGTAGAAGCCAAATATCGGCCGATATTATCGGTAAATATATCGGTCTATCTCTACTGTATACCCCATCAAAGTGGTATACCCATTAAAAATACGGTACACCTTGGGGTGTACGATACACCCTGTTGAAAAGCACTGCACTACACGGTAAGTCAGACGTTTGGTAATTAATTTAGGCTAAAGTAAGCTTTTTTTAGCCCCTATTTTTGTAAGGTAGCCAACTTGTTTTGCAATGAAGCCGCCATTCAAAGTTTTGGTGATGGTCACCAGCTTTATCATGCTTTCTTTGGCCTATTATGGTTGGACCAATAGAGAAATCATCATTGATAAATCCACGGCAACATCTCGCAAAACGACGGAAATATGCCAAAATCCAGCAAACGCTTCACACAACTTGAGTACCGGTAACAGAAAGGTTGTGATTCTCCTAACTCAGACACGTTCAGGATCAAGTGTATTAGGCGAACTGTTTAACCAGCGATCGGATGTGGTTTACTTATACGAGCCGCTTTACCCCTTTCCCTCGAGGCCTTGTAATTCCATGCTCAAAGAAAGATTGGAAGTGTTGCGAAAGATCTTTGACTGTGACTTTCAACTTAACGAATATCACCTGAAGGCGTTCAACGCAAGCAAACTTACTGATAAGGCTTCCAAGTAAGTTACCGGGCTATGAGTTTCGTAGTTTAGAACAGTGCTCCGCAACTTTTTTCACTTGCACTAACAGAGAGAGCTACGAACATTCGGCGGCACACATACAAAATATATTATTTGGAAATTCACTGCATATGCAAATATTTAGGCCAAATTAAAGAGCATTTGATGGCAAACAAGACCAAAAGCGCAATAAAATATGACGTATTGCATACTTTTATTATTTGCATTACGGCCTTTTTCCTAAAATATCTATTTCATGGATTTAAGAAAATGCATACTCTCGATTTCCACTTTGGCATAAGGTTTAAACACCATTGTTATATAGTTTAGTTTAGACCAGGGGTCGGCAACCTACGGCCCGCCGATGTAATTCATCCGGCCCGCCGCCTCTTTGACAAATTAGACACGAGTCTATTTGACATACTTTTTGAATATTTTAACTACGTAATTGTGAAAAAATTTATTCATTACTTATTAAAAGAAATACCAGTATACCAAAAAAATCGCGCTCGCTTTGCTAGCCAGGTGCGCCTTGACTTGAAACAGTTAACAAACACAGAGCTAGATCAACATTAAATGTTATCGCGTCCCTCAAAGTAGTTTTATTACACTTTTCATCCGCCTTGTGTCTACGCTTTGCTGCCTCTGTAAATGAAATTAAACAAGTGCGAAAAATATCCAAGGCCTGCCTGATTCACAGTTGTTCTAACATTTTTGATAACACAATTCTTAGTTATCATTTTGTGCGGCCCGCAGAGACCTTTTTAAGTTTGGTTTTGGCCCGCGACTATGAAAAAAGTTGCCGACCCCTGGTTTAGACCCATAAATAACTAGGTAGTTTAGTTTGTTAATAAATCTAATTTCGAAATTTGACTTCCGGGGATCGCGAAACATCGATTTTAGGTTTTAAATAAGGAAAAGACCTTAAAGACACCTGGATTATTGCTTACATTCAAAATATATATAATTTATAAAATTATTCTACAATTTGCATCTCCATTTTTTCATCAAAAACAAACCAATAATTTTTTATGAATGCTTCGATACCAAACAGAATTACTAGGGCGATTCTTTTTTGACACCAAAATTTAAAGTCAAAATTGATTAAAAATGCCATAAATCGCTTACAAAATTAGAAAAATATATTGTCGGCTTTTTAAAATTGTCTTTCAGTTAAAATTTTATTCAACAATTTTAGTTATGAATTATATTCAACGACGTTTTAACTGCATTATATCTTTATTAGAGCACGGTATACGCGAGCCGACAGAATTACCCAGCCAAGCCTAATATATATCTAATTTGGCACAGTTCGAACTTCGTTTGGACAAATGTATTGAACCGTATTTGCTGTCTTTTTACGCTTGTGATTTGCAAATATCCCATTTTCTATTTCGACAGTTTATGCTTGGTGTCTGGTAATTTTCTGCAATTATTTTTACCGTGTATTTCAACTGTTCACCTAACATTTTCTATAATAACCAAAAAAACATTTTCTAAAATAAAAAATAACCTTTTCTAAAATAAATCTTTTTCATTGGTTTTGCGTAAACCCGAACAAATAACTGATTTGTGTTCGACCGATGGTCAGTAAAACGTCAAAAACATGTTGTTTAAATCAATGTTTTTCTAATATGTCAAAATTTAGTCAAAAAAATATATTTTGGGGTCAAAATCTGTCAAATGTCAATTTTTGAGTCAAAATTTCTCTTTTTTAGGTCAAAAAATAATCGCCCGAGTAATAACCAATTGCAAAACAAGATATATAATATAGGGTTAGAAGGAAAGTATTTCCAATCTGCAATTAGTTTTAAAACTTTTAATTTAAGTACTATTCAGGGTCACAGCCTTTAGGTGTGGCCAACGTGTGAAAAAAATGTTTACGCCAAAAATTTGCGCACATTCTGTCTCAATATGTCCGCACATTTGAAAACCTAAACATGACGCTCCTGACAAAACCTTGCAGTTTAGATACCGTGGTTAAACTATTATATTTTAAGTACGTTGATACTACTACAAAGTTTAAATTATATTCGTTTTTAACCCGTTAATTTTTTCTGTTGGGCAGTTTGCGGAAACTATACGTTTTACACCCAGAACACACAAATAAGAACATTTTAGAAAGTGCTTTGCTGCAATTTTTTATTTTACCTTTAACCATTTTAAATTTTATGGATTTAATCCATCTAAATAGTCTGTGATTGATGACACGTTATTCTTATGCTAATTTGTTATATTAAGTAATTTGTATATAGCTAAATAAGTATATAACTCTCCTAAAAGAAGATTCATTTACGATAAATATAATAACAATATTAGAGTGCTCACGCCCCCCTAGAATGGCGAAAATGCCCACATTAGGACAGCGGCCCACAGTTTGCTGACCACTGACATAAGACCTAGATGAGGGCAATTTGATTTTAGCGTGTTTTGATATTCAAGGCACTCACTAAAATAGAAAACTAGATCGTGATCTGCATTTTTTCCCTACTGAGTACATCTATCATTATCAGTTATCACTTAAACCAAGGGTTTCCAACTCAAACATGCCGACGTGCCAATTTTTATCTTATAACTTCTTCCCGTGCCAAAGTTTAGCAACCATTTTTTTCTGATTTTTTTAAAAGCGCGTTTATACAAAAAAATAAAAACAGTATAAATGTTATAATGTCAGACGTAATTGTTTAATTGCTTATTTGACAATTGGCTGTATTTTGGGGCGGCTTGCGTGCCATTTTTTACTAGGTCGCTTGTCACATTTGGCACGCGTGCCTTATTGTTGGACACCACTTGCTTAAACGAAACAATCGAAGTTCAATTTACTGAAAACTATTATTGTTTTTAACCTACTAATTTTGGTATTTCGCCGCCTTGTTTATTGTTGCCGTAATTATGGCTGGAGTTTATTTTTAAACGTGTCGTAGGTTTGCCCGCGACAAAAATTTTTTTTTTAATTACCCAACAAAAGTAGTGTGCATGATTTTAAGGCCATAATAACCAGCCCTTTCTGCAGTGTTTGACTTCACACTGTTTTAAATGGCTTGAATTAGCACTGCCACTAGGTGGAAATCAATTTACTTGACATGCGTGTTGTTGATAAACAGGTTGACTTAAACTAGTTGTATTTATTGAGTTCTTTTTTGTTAAAACATAGCTATACTAAAAAGCGCAAAAATCAAAATGCATATATCGATAGATATATTTTGTTATTACCACAGAATACTGTTTATAATAACTGTCGATATACTCGCATTTGAAAAGTTTTATTTTACAAAGTTCTTTTGCAGGTGCAAAACTAAAAAGGTGTGCTTTACCGGAGCACCAAAAATGAGTCGGTTCCTGAGCAGAGATGCTGGTCTGTGCAAATCTGACAAGCGCAAGTTTCAACATTGCCCAAGTCCCATTAACCTGGAATCCTTGAGCAAACATTGCAAAGGTAGCATGTTGATCGCCATGAAAGTAAACTACCTTTGCAGATTGGAATATCTCCTTCCACTCCTGCGGGATTCCTCTTTCAACTTGAAAGTTGTTCATTTGATTCGCGATCCCAGAGCTGTCGTCAACTCTCATATAACAGGCAATTCGAATCCGGACAAAGACGCAGTTTTTAAGTAAATAAACTTGAGTAATTTTGTAAAAGCATTGTTCTGTATGCGACTTGGCTCGCTTTTAGAAAAGGAGCACGATACATTTTCGTGACATTAAATATAAGATTCCTTTTGTTTATGAAAAAAAAAGGGTTGAACGGCTATTTCAGCGAATTTGTTTCTCGTTAATTCGTACATTATATCGATAAAAAATCATAAATATTGTTTCAGTTATTGAATACTAATGCATTTGTTTCGTAATTAAGTAAGCTAATTGCTATACATTTCTAGGCGTTGGTTGCGAGGTGCATGCGAACGAGTTACACCCGACGTCCAATTTGCAGATCAAAATTTAAGTCATCAAGAGGAACTTCAACACAAATACTTGCGCATACGCCATGAGGACTTTTCTATGGATCCTCTTCAAACTGCACAAAACATATATGACTTTGTCGCTATTAACATGAACGAAGATGTTAAAAAGTTCCTACTGAATGCCACTTCACTTATAAATAGCGAAACATTGTCAATAAAAGATCCTCAGAGCACAACGAGAAATGTAAAGTATGTAGTCTCAGCTTGGAGAAAGCGGCTGACCATTAATCAAGTCAAAGCTGTACAAGACATTTGTGGCAAGACTCTTGCGAAATTGGGGTATAGAAATTTTTATACTCAAAATGAACTTCTTGATATTGAACGTTTTGCTTCGTTTTAAATCGGTGTTTTATCGTATTATCTTGGTTGCCTGTTGGGAAGGACTCATTTAAGTACGCATTGCTTCGCGTGAATATTATTTACTTTCCATTTGATTTCGCCTCGAAAAAGTTCCTGATAAGTAGTTTATTATTTGCAAAAGTTTCGCCTTAAGTTTAGGTTTATCTCGCCTGAGAAAATTAGCTACTACTAAAATATCTGCCTTGCTTGTGCGCGTTTAGATTTGGTCTAAATAGCATGTTATTAAATAAAGCCGAAAATTTATTTTCGGGCCATATTATGTTGTTTTTGCCGTTATTATATGGTCCGAAAATTTATTTTCGTGTCATATCTTGTTTTAGTTCCTTACAGCTATCTTTAGTTCCTTACTCTACTCCTATCTACCCCTATCTAGCGGTAGCAATATTTGCAATCCGAGCTTCGTTCATATTGACTTGATTGGTTCACTTCCCGAAGCAACGAAGCCACATGCTTCACGATGCATTTTGCTTATTTCTGGGGAAATATCCGCTCGTGCAGCGTTCATTGTGCCAACGCGTTTTATTATTAAACGGTCCTTTATTAGGAAATATAAATATGAATGGTCTTCTTTGACTACAAAAATCATCTCAAACTTTTGTTTTCCAAATTCTTATTTTTTGGAACGCTTTAGGTTTAAGTTAATTTAAGGATGAAGAAATGTTTTTTATTTATTTTGCATTAACAAATGTAAACTATTCAAGTGTTGGAATATGTTATTTAAATATTTCAATTTTTGATTTCAGTTTTAAAAAGTTGTTTGTTAAATCTAAATCTAATAAAAGATAAAGTTTGTGAGATGTGTGTGTGGCCACATGTTCGCGCGGTCGGTCGCTGGCAGAGCAAGGTCGTCGTCGAATAACAAAATGACCGGAGACTCCCCGTCGTGTGCCCCCTTCTCCCCGGGTGCTCTTTATTGCAGCGTTTTCTTAACATTGTTTTATGAGGTATTAAGACCCTTACACAGACAACGTACAGCAACCCTAGCCGAGTATAAACTACGCAACATTTGGACTGTTTGCAAAATATCGCTGCTAAATACCCCAAGATTTTTTCAAATTCTCGGCTATATTATGCGGCTTCACAAATGTTATACAATGCCGATAAAACGTGATTAGTAATTAAATGGTCACAGCGCGTTCGCGCCTTTCCTTTAGTGACCTATTTCAGAACTGTTTTTTAGGTTATACGTTAATTTTTACACTGTTTAAACCAAATGCAAAAATTAGTAGAAATTTACGGAGACAAAGAATTAGATCTTTAGAGCCACGCAGATAAGTCACATAATTAAAAACACCCCATTACTTTAATGCCGCTTTCACACAGGCTGTAGGGCGCATTAAGTTAAACGATTTTAGACACACGATATGACATAATTTAAAACATATCACATGGGTTTAAATTTCAATTTAGTGTCACGCACTGCAAACGTTTAGGCTTAATTAAAATGCTATGTCGTTTAAAAAATATGTTTGTATTATTTGTGCGTCTGACGAAGATCTCACGCTATCCGTAACATTAGGCCTACTTTTTGTGTATATGCTGATTACCACATTTATCTTCCATAATCATGGGCTATAGCATGAGGCTAGCAGTTTAACATGTTACAACGTAATGTGCAATAGTGATGAAGAGCCCACAGTATGGAGAATTTCATTTTGTTTAACCAGACAAAAGGTAGAGGTAGACTTCGTACTTTATCGTGATTATTGTAGATGTAATTAATTTTTAACCAGTTAAAATAACTGGTAAATATTCTATTTAACCTGGGCAACGCCGGGTATTTCGTCTAGTAATTAATCAAAGCAAATTAAATCGAATGGGGAAAGTTCGCACACGACGTTTTAAAAATTTTGGCGAGCAGAGAGGGAGTGCTTCAATACGACGTTGATGTCATCCTAATTTTTTTTTTCTTAAATGCACTTTTAGTCGCTAATTCCAAAAATGATCGAAGGCATACTGTGATTCAAGTTTTCCTATAGGGATCTTTACCACCCTCTACAATATATTTTATAAAACTTAAAGCATTAGTTTTAATTGTATATTACCTAGAATAGTTTGTTTATTCCGCGTTAAAAATAGTAGCCTAATACACCAAATTCTGGATGAAAACGTGTTTAGGACAAGCTTTTGCTGATCAGGTCAAATTAGAAAAACCTTTGTAGCATACCGTAAATTGTTAAGGTAAAAAGCATAGGTTAGACCAGTGTTTCAACTGTGTCGCAGCACACTAGTGTGCCTCGAGAGATTGTCAAGTGTGCCGCAAAACTTTTTGTAATATCGAAAAAGAGAGCATTTGTATTACCAATAGGCATACACGCAAGCATTTTAGACTTAAACACGCAGTCGCACTGGTATTAATTTTTTAAGGGCGAATGGAAAATTACTATATTGTTGTTTTGTTAAAAGTGTGCCACGAAATAGTTAAGATTTTTTTAGTGTGCCGTGAGCCAAAGAAGTTTGGGAACCACTGGGTTAGATTTTTACATCCACGAACTGTAGGTGGGTGAGTTGTATTTAAACACCCATCTAGCTTATCCACCCAACCTTAGTTACTGGGATGTGTGGAATTTAACAGCACTCGACAAATTTGATAATTTATCTGGACGTGGACTCGAAATTCGGGATTCGATTAAGACTTTATTTTTTCGCCCAGGTTCGGGCTAGGGATGTTTTAAACCGACTATACAGCAGCCCTGCTTATCAGTCCTCGTGGCGTATATATCCTTATGTGTATCATTTTACTGAAGTATTAGTTTGTAAAACGAAATCCCATTACATATATTTATTATAGACGTTACACGGCCTTGTTCAGGATTAGACCTTACGGCCTGAAACATCTTAGGCCGGTCAAAGTCCTGAAAATTGTACTCAATTTCGAAAGCGGAACAAAAGTATTAAAGACAGGGTTGTCAGACTATGAAAACGTCTTAAATTCAAAATAATACGAAAAAGGGCCAAATGGATATTTACTAGTTTCTACTTAAAATAAAGGGATGAAAGCAGTGGTGGGATTTCAGATAATATTATCATATTTAGCGTAAATAAACCTTTAAGGGGCGTAATAAATTTATTTAGCTTTATACAAATTACTTATTATACAAAATATACCATAAGAATAATGTTTCACCAATCACAAATATTTCATATCAGGTGTGTCCAGTGGTAGGATTCAGCCGGTTCGCACCGGTTCTGTAGAACCGTCTCGCGGAATTTTATCAGATTAGCGAACCGGTTAGCATTACTGGTTACTGTCAATGAACTTTTGTATCTATTCCATACATTGATTTTTGAGATCCAAGTAGCTCACGTGTTTTTTTAAACGTGCAATGGTCAAGGTCGCACTTAATAGTCATACATTGTGTTAATTTTTATAGTTGTGGTAATTTTCATTACGTGATTGTTTGTCTACAATTTAATTGTTGCGTCCTAAGTACAAGTCATAAGACGACCGCTGCTTTTTAGTGTGGCTGTTAGCAGCGATGGGATTCAGCCGGTTCGCAGTTCGCAACAATCGTTGGAACCTGGGGTTGCATCCTTTTCTTGCAACTACTTTAATTATTACCCGTAAAATAGGACTTTTGTAACAGAATCGGCTGAAATATATGACTTTTGTGATAGAACCGGCTGACAAAAAGTTTGAATCCCACCACTGCATGAAAGTACAAATTTACAAAGGAATAAATAATAATAAGTAAATATAAAACACACCGACATTAGCTACAAATTGAAATTACAGTAAAAAGAAGTTTGCAGTCAACTAGAATTACCACAGTAATAAATATAAATTGTGCCTTTTAAATGTAGCCTATATATTAAATAGGTTAGGTTAATCCAATAGGAATAGATTATAAGTTTATAACTTAACCTGTATCAATATATTTAGGTTAGGTTATATTATATTAACCTATAGCCTAATATTATTTATTATTATGGTCGTTATCCTAGTTGAATTCCAACTTGCAGTTGAATTCCAACTTGCATTCAACTAGGAACATATATGAACTTCAATACTTTTCCAATAGCTATGTTTTACTTCTATGGTCAGAAATTGAATAATGACTTAACCACCAGGAACTACCAGGAGTATAAAAATACAACTTTTGTTTTCAATTTTTTTATCAACATAGAAAGGGAGATTAACCATACACTCGAATTAACCCACAAAATATCATTGTAAATATGTTATTGGCGTTTTGTGATGGTATAATTTGTTTGGGAGTTGTTTAGAAAAATATCTAAAGCTACAAAACACAAACCACCAATGTCCGGTTTGATTTTACAAATACTATTAAAAGCCCTCTGTTTTCCGTCAGCCATTGCAAGGGAGTACAATTTTTAAGACTGTGACTGGCTTCAGAAATTTTCAGAAAGTCTGTAAAACCGCAAAATAAGAAAATAAAGAAATGCAATACGTAAAATTACGGCGCTTCGGCGCATTTCATTATAAACTGCTCCTTTTTCTATTGGCTGCCTATGATATATGGTAATGTTGTCGATCAACATATATTTTGTAGGCCACCGATTTATATTTAGCTCTATTGGTGTGACGCAAGTGAAGAAAGGTTTTAGGACATTATTTTGTAACGAACGGTTCTATTTGCTCTGTAAACGAAAAAGTTAAAAATTGCTTTACATGATGTCGGAGGTAGGCTAATAGCCTCAATTTAAGTGAAAATTTAATTGACGACAACGTTGAACTGCTTGGCTTGACATTGCCGGTAGGAACTTTTAATGGTTTGTAGCAAAGTTCAGATTTGAAACTGTGGTTAACCGACGGCCATTTTAAACATAGCTAGGTTGAGTAAGTATATTCTCTGTGGAAGAACGTTGGCGTAGTTTCGAATGGTGTATAATGTTGTACATCAGGGGCGGGGGCATTGGCCGCTTTGGTGTTGAATTTTGGGCGCCCTAGTTTGAAGCCGCTGTTTTGGCACCTGATTTTCTGGCCCTGTTTGGGGTGGACTCCAGCCATAAGACCGAGATAAGAACAACACCAACGTCAGAATAAAGCACAATTCGGAATAAGGCCAAAATGGGACTAATATCTAATGATATTGCTACCGTCTAAATCGGAATAAGTCATAAATCCGTCGGAATAAGACCTAAATGGTCAGAATCAGGCCTAAACAACACTTTAACTAACCCCAAACCCCACCTCTAAGTACATCACTAACTCCCCTAATAATTTCAACACTAACCCATTTTCTAACCCCACCCATTACCCACCAATAACCCCAAACAGGACCAAAAATCCGTTGCCAAAATAGCGACGCCCTGACGGCGCTGGTCAGACTATGGCGTCCAAACCTTGGCACCAAAACGTCCGATGCCAGACAGATGGCCCCCGATCGTCCCATACCCTTTACCCACAGGTTCTGGCGTTATTATGGCCATTTAGGTCTTCTTCCGATGAATTTAGGACTTATTCCGATGAATTTAGGTCTTATTCCGATGAATTTAGGACTAATTCCGACGAATTTAGGCTTTATTCCGATGAATTTAGGCCTTATTCCGATGAATTTAGGACTAATTCCGACGAATTTAGGCTTTATTCCGATGAATTTAGGCCTTATTCTGATGAATTTAGACGCCCTACTTTCGCCTTACTGATGTAATTTTTCGTTGCAGTTCTTATCTCCGTTACTTTGCGACTTCCTTTTCTGTTTATATAACGTTCTAAAACGTCCGAGCGTATATATAGTGACTCGTTTTTATCTTGGTCTCACTTACTGCACTGATGATGGCAAAAGAAATTGCCGAAACGTTTGCAAATAAAAGAATGAATCTTTTATCTATTATTTGGGCCACTCTCTTTCTACTGAAGATAATCAACAGATCCGTGTTTAGTGTTCCTAAATTTAGACCTTATTCTGACAGATTTAGGTCTTATTCAGACGATTTTGATGTTATGCTGTACGGGATATTACTGCGTATTTGGCTGTATTATGTTGTTGGTCTTAATACTATGGTTTTATAGATTATTCTGCTTTAGGTATTTTTGCTTTTTAGGTCTTTTTGTGTGTTCCCGTTTGGGGTTATTGGCGGCCGGTTGGTAATGGGTGGGGTTAGAAAATGAGTTAGGGTTGAAATTATTAGTGGGGTTAGTGATGTACTTACGGCCGAGGTTTGGGTTAGGTAAAATGTTTTATAGACCTGATTCTGGTCATTTAGGTCGTATTCCGACGGGGTTATGACTTATTCCGATTTAGACGGTATTACGTCTATTTGATATTAGTCCTATTTTGGTCTTATTCCGTACTGTGTGTTAGTTTTATTTCCGAACTGTGTGATGTTGATGTTGATCTTATTTCGATTTTATGGCTGAATTCCTCTAATTTTAACCCAAAACAAAAACTAAAGAATAACTAACAATCACTATTATTTGACGTAGTAAGAAAGTAATTGGGGATTGCAGTAGACTGTGGCAGCGGGCCACATTATCATTTAAAACTAGAAACTGTCTGCAGGACGCTCAAATTCCTATCGCGGGCCGGATCCGCCCCGCGGGCCGTATGTTGCCCGACCCTGTTGTACATATTAAATGTCGTTTAACGTTTGTATAGTACGCAAATGGCTTATCGTTGGTATACGCAAATGGCTTAACGTTTGTATAGTACGCAAATGGCTTATTTTTGCAGTAGTGATTTTGTTGCAGCGTTTTGGCATCTGCGTTAATTGAACAACCACGTGTTGCTTGGCTTGGACAGATCATAATTGGTGTGTGCTGAGTATATGCGTTCCTCATTGACTTGTTTAGTATTGACTTGCGTTGACGCCCCTTCGTTTTTCTCATAGAAAACCGCGCTACAGAAGGCGTGCGTCTTTCACTCGCCGGTTTATTTATTGAGGTATTTATCCTGGGCCGTCCCAAGCCACGCCATTAAGTATCGGGTGACGTAACACATTTGGAATAATTTACAAGCTTTAGTAATTATGTTGTTGAAACTTGGTGTTTCTCATTAATCGTCAATAGGCCAACGCCATTTTTTAACTAATTTAGTGGGCCATGAGCAAAAAATGTTGAAACCCCCTGGTTTAGACTTTAGAGTTAGATGCACTCATAACTAGGTAATCTACTTTGTTAATGAAACTATTTCGTTTTAAAGATGTTTTAAAAATAAAGAAAAGTTCTAAAGTTAAGCTAGATTATTGCATACGTTTAAAATGCCAACCATAAAGTACATCAGGGTGGTCAAACTTTTTTCATAGCGGGCCAAAAACAAGGTTTATTTTATCTTGCGGGCCAATGTTTTTAAATTGCGATTCTTAGGCTTATTGCTGGCAAATTATACATAGTCTATGGCGTATATACTAACTTTATACCTTTGTTCAGTTAGGGTAGTTATGAAATAATTTCAACACCAACAAATTAAAAAAACAAAAATTGAAGTGATATTGCTAGATTGAAGCAAAGCTGACTATCAGTTCGCGGGCCAAAAAAGCTGGACTTGCGGGCCAACTTTGGCCCGCGGGCCTGCAGTTGGACCACGCTGAAGTACATAATTCAACCGAACATTAAAATGTACCCTTAAAAACGAAATTTGCACACCGGAAACATCGCGGCATTTTTCAGAGCGCTGCTCGAGGCCGAGTCTTTTGTTTAATCAGTTTGTAATAAGAAGGGTAATACTAATTTACGGAATGATGAATGGTCGGAATGGTCGGAACGCTCACTAATTTACGGAATGGTCGGAATTGTCGGAATGGAATGAATAGGGCCGAAACTAATTTGATGAATGGTCGGAACGGAATGAACTGTCGGAATGAAATGAACGAAGCTATAGGAACAGAATGAACTGTCGGAATAGAATGAACTGTCGGAATGGAATGAATGACGCTGTAGGAGCAGAATGAACTGTCGGAATGAAATTAACGAAGCTGTTAGGGTTAGGGTTAGGGTTAGGAATGAACTTTCGGAATGAAATGAACGAAGCTGTATGAACAGAATGAACTGTCGGAATAGAATGAACTGTCAGAATGGAATGAACGAAGCTATAGGAACAGAATGAACTGTCGGAATAGAATGAACTGTCGGAATGAAATGAACGAAGCTATAGGAACAGAATGAACTGTCGGAATAGAATGAACTGTCGGAATGGAATGAATGACGCTGTAGGAGCAGAATGAACTGTCGGAATGAATGAACGAAGCTGTAGGAACAGAATAAACTTTCGGAATGAAATTAACGAAGCTGTTAGGGTTAGGGTTAGGGTTAGGAATGAACTTTCGGAATGAAATGAACGAAGCTGTATGAACAGAATGAACTGTCGGAATAAGATGAACGAAGCTAACCCTAACCCTAACCCTAACAGCTTCGTTCATCTCATTCCGACAGTTCATTCTGTTCCTACAGCTTTCATTCATTTCATTCCGACAGTTCATTGTGTTCCTACAGCTTCGTTCATTTCATTCCGACAGTTCATTCTGCTCCTACAGCGTCATTCATTCCATTCCGACAGTTCATTCTATTCCGAAAGTTTATTCTGTTCCTACAGCTTCGTTCATTCATTCCGACAGTTCATTCTGCTACTACAGCGTCATTCATTCCATTCCGACAGTTCATTCTATTCCGACAGTTCATTCTGTTCCTACAGCTTCGTTAATTTCATTCCGAGAGTTCATTCTGCTTCTACAGCGTCATTCATTCCATTCCGACAGTTCATTCCGTTCCGACCATTCATCAAATTAGTTTCGGCCCTATTCATTCCATTCCGACAATTCCGACTATTCCGTAAATTAGTGAGCGTTCCGACCATTCATCATTCCGTAAATTAGTGTTACCCAATAAGAACAATCTCACTGTCGAAATGAAACACAGTTCGGAATGAGAGCAAAATAAGACTAATACACCTAATAGTTGTAGTACCGTTTAAAATCTGAATAAGACCTAAATTGCCAGAATCAGGCCTATACAACACTTTACTTAACTCCAATCACACTCCTTAACACATAATTAACTCCCCTAATAACCCTCACCTATTTTATTACACCACCCATTACCCACCAATAGCCCCATAAAGAATTAAATAATCCGGTGCAAAAACAGCGGCGCCCTAATGGCGCCATTTAAATTAGGGCGCCCAAACGTCGACACCAAAACGACCGACGACACCAAAACGACCGATTGTGTGTTCCCGTATAATTCGTTCTGAAATAGAGGTTAAATACGAATTTAAGAAAACTAGAATAATATTTTTTTATTGATGAAAAGTAAAGTTTTGTGAATTACATCATCGTATTAGTCATATAATAAAACCTTTGATTGTTAAATATGAAAGGGTTAAAATTGATCAATTAACTTGTTTTTCAAAAAAAATTGGGTAATTTTGGCAATTTGTTCTCAAAAGGCATGGCTAAAAGTGCTGTAAACGGTCTGGCAACCTGCAACACGTTGGGAACTAAACAAAAGGCGAGAAATCTTACACAAAGTATTTACTTACCTAATTTAGTTATTTTTCAATTCATTGCTAAACATCAAGTCATTTCCAACGGACGACATCTGTACAAAAGAATTCAGTCAGGTCATTCTAGCAAAAAGACAAGTAAAGTAGATTTGTGTTTCTGTGAAAGTTTTTATTCTGTAGTTTAAACGATTTGTCCGTATGCCGTCTGATAAAAAAACGTAAAATTTTATTTTTAATTGATTTTAATATTTTGTGACGCTTACAAACCGGTGTTATGTTAAATACCGTATTCGTTTGTAATTTATTTAAATTGTCAGCATTGAATTTTCGTTTTTAAACTTATGGCATATTGTGAATATGTGCACCACAGTAACTCAGACGTTTGTTAATCTATCTCGGCTAAATTAGCCTTTTATTCTTTAGACCCTTTTTCGTAAGGTATAGGCACTTTGTTTTGCAATGAAGGGGCCATTTAAGGTTTTAGTGCTGGCCACAAGCTTTTTCATGCTTTGTTTGGCCTATTATACTTGGACCAAAAAAGAAACCATCGTTGATAAAGCCACGGCACCATCTCGCCAGACGACGCACATATGCCAAAATCCAGCAAACGCTTCACACAACTTGAGTAACAGAAAGGTTGTAATTCTCCTAACTCAGATACGTTCAGGATCAAGTGTATTAGGTGAACTGTTTAATCAGAGATCGGATGTGGTTTACTTGTATGAGCCGCTGTATCCCTTTCCCAGGGCTTGTAATTCCATGGTAAAAGAAAGATTGGAAGCGTTGCGAAAGATCTTCGAATGTGACTTTCAGCTTAGCGAATATCACCTGAAGGCGTTCAACGCAAGCAAACTTACCGATAAGAATTCCCGGTAAGTTATCAGGCTTTGAGTTCGTACTCTAGAACAGTGTTGCTAAAATTTTTTAACTTGCATTTGCAAGAGCTACAAAAATATGGCGGCTCACCTACAAAATTTATTATTCGGAAATACACTGCATAAGCAAATATAAAAAGGCATTTATGTGTACCTTCCACTGAATATTAAAATTTACCCTTAAAAATGGCAACTTACACACCTTCGGGAACATCACGGCGCATCTGGCATTTAGCACAGCACTGCACTAGACCGAGTCTTTTGTTTAATCAGTTTGTAATAAAGTAGCTGAACGTAAGTAGTGTCTAAAATCGGAATAAGTCCTAAACCCGTCTGAATAAGACCTATATGGCCAGAATCAGGCCTAGCCATATACACACTTTACCTAACCGCAAACCCCACCTCTAATTACATAACTAACTTTCCTAATAATTTTAACCCTACCCAATTTTTTAACCCCACTTTTTCACTCATCAATAACCCCAAACAAAATTAAAAAGTCTGGTGCCAAAATAGCGGCCCATTATGACTCCATTCAAATTAAAGCGCCCAAACGTCGACACCAAAACGGCCGATGGCCAGAGCCAGACCCATGGCCCCGATCGTCCCATAACCTCTCACCTACAGTTTCAGGCGTTATTTCGACCATTTAGGCCAGAGGTTCCCAACGTGGGCGGTACCGCCCCCTTGTGGGCGTTGGCGAGTTACAGGGGGGCGTTTTGGGTCTGTTTCTAATTTGGGGGGCGCTGAATGCACATAAGGGGGCGTTACATAAAAGTACTTATAGGCTAAATTTTATAAAAAGTTCACATAACAATAGTAACAAACAGGACTGTAGGTAACTTTTAACCTTAAATGGCAATTTTCGTACTGTGAACTTGTAGTAGTTTTCCGACCATTGTTACGTAATAATTGACTTTCTTATGTAAAGTTATTGGTTGTTGTTGCGTTCACAGTTTTATACGCGGCAAAATGTTTGTATATTTAAAGCAGGGGTCGCCAACTTACGGCCCGCCACCTCTTTGACAACTAGACACGAGTCCATTTTAAATTCTTTTTGACTATTTTAACTGAGTACGGGCAAAAATTTTTCGCGCTTAACGCGAATGATCTTATAATGTCAAGTTTGTTTACGTTTTGATGCTGTCTTTGGAATAAATTAGCGCTTTTTTACCGTTGTGGACAAACGGAAAACGTATTCAAAAATATTAGACATATATTTTTTAACATTTTTTTATTTTTTCGGAAATTTAGTGAATACTAGCACGAAATTTAAAAGAAATGTTTGTATATACCAAAAAAATCGCACTCGCTTCGCTCGCCAGGACTTGAAGAGCTTAACAAACACTGAATGACACTATCTATAAACACTAAGGTTATCACGTTTCCTCAAACTAGTTTTATAACATTTTTCATTAGTAGCATGACTGAAAAAAAATCCGAGGTCCGCCTGATTCACAGTTGTCCTAACATTCCAATAACGCAATTCTTAGTTAACATTTTGTGCGGCCCACAGATACCTTTTTGAGTTTGATTGGTTCCCGTGACAAAAAAAGGTTGCCGATCCCTAATTTAAAGTTTTGGTGCAGAAAGTTGAATTTTTCCTGGTAATGACATAACCTGGTGAATTAATGTATCCATAACATCCTATAGTGAATGTACATTAGACAACCTAAAACAAGACTGACAGCTTATCGAAACGAAAGTGAAGGCAATATGATGTTAGGCAACGATTATTATAATAGCAATATGAGGGGGGCGATATGAAATAATATTGAGCCCAAGGGGGCACTAGTTTCAAAAAGGTTGGGAAACACTGATTTAGGCTTATTTCGATGAATTTAGAACTTAAACCGACTGGATTATGTCTTATTTAGGCGATTAGGTTCTTATTCTGTCGTGGATATTTTGCGTGTTTGGATAACAAACGTAATATCTAACAACGAAACAAGATACTTTATATCGGTGATAAGAAGTGTATAATTACAGTCTGCAATCAGTTTTAAAACTGGTAGTACAAGTACCATTCAAGGTCAATGCCTAAGTGTGTGAAAACTGCTGTGTTTATGCGAAAACCGTTGCATTTTCTAACATATGAGTTGGCATGCAAGCTTTTTGAAAACAGCGTGCAAGTATGTTCACACCTAAAACTAGGGCGCTCTTTCTGTCTCAAGATGTGCGCACGTTTCAAAACTTAAACATGTCGCCCCTGACAAAACCTTGTCGTTTAAATAGTGATGAGGTAATACTATTATATTTCAACTTTATATACGTTTATACTACTACAAAGTTTACACTATTATCGTTTTTAAACCTTTCCGGGTCTTTGCAGATGCAAAACTAAAAAGGTGTGCTTTACCGGATTACCAAAATGAGTCGGTTCCTGAGTAGAGATGCGGGTCTGTGCAAATTTGACAAGCGCAAGTTTCAGCATTGCCCAAGTCCCATTAACCTGGAATCCTTGAGCAAACATTGCAAAGGTAGCATGTTGATCGCCATGAAGGTAAACTATCTTTGCAGATTGGAATATCTCCTTCCACTCCTGCGGGATTCCTCTTTCAACTTGAAAGTTGTTCATTTGGTTCGCGATCCCAGAGCTGTCATCAACTCTCATATAACAGGCAATTCGAATCCGGACAAAGACAAAGCTTTTAAGTAAATAAACTTAAGTTTTTTTGTGAAAGCATCGTTCTGTGTGCGACTTGCCTGGCTTTGAGAGGACAGTATACAGTTTGGTGACAATAAATATATAATATTCCTTATGTTTATGTAAAAAAAACGGTTAAACTGCTATTTTACCGAATTTGTTTCTTGTTAATTTCGTATATACATTATATCGATAAAAAATCATATATATTATTTCAGTTATTGAATACTATTTCATTTTTTAGAAATTAAGTATAGGGTAATTGCTATACATTTCTAGGCGTATGTTGCAAAGTGCATGCGAACGAGTTAGACCCGACGTCCAATTTGCAGATCAAAATTTAAGTCATCAAGAGGAACTTCAACACAAATACTTGCGCATACGCCATGAGGACTTTTCTATGGATCCTCTTAAAACAGCACAGAAAATATATGACTTTGTTGCCATTAACATGAACGAAGATGTTAAGAATTTCCTACTGAATGCCACTTCACTTACAAATAGCGAAACATTGTCAATAAAAGATTCTCAGAGCACAACGAGAAATGTAAAGTATGTGGTGTCAGCTTGGAGAAAGCGGCTTACCATTGACCAAGTCAAAGCTGTACAAGACATTTGTGGCAATACTCTTGCGAAATTGGGGTATAGAAATTTTGAGACGCAAAATGAACTTCTTGATATTGAACGTTTTGCTTCGTTTTAAATCGGTGTTTTATCGTGTCATCTTGGTTATCTGTTACGAAGGACGCATTTACGTATGTACTGCTTAGCTTGATTATTATTAACTTTCCATTTGATTTCGCCTCGAATAAGTTCCTGATGAGTAGTTAGTTTCTTATTTGGTTTTACCTTAATTTAAGCTTATTTTGCCTAAAAAATATAGCGACTAGGCTAAAATATCTGCTTCACTTGTTCGCCCTTTAATTTGGCCTATATAGCAAGATACAAATATGTTGTTAGTGTTTCGCCTCCTTCTTTTACTGATTTGATTCGCGCAAGAGCAATAACCCACGGTTGACGTTGCTTTTCTTAGGACATATTTCGTGATGTATATTTTAAACGTTTTATGCGGTAATGTTGATATATCCAGTAAAAACCAAAAAAATAATAAAAAATTGATAACAAGAGTATACAATTTATTAAACTTTAGACATATCGACTTAAGCACTTGCCAAACAAACAAATATCTTTATAATAAGCGAACACCCTCTTTGTATCAAAGGTACATAGTTCTATTAAACGTTTTTTTTGGCAGCTACAAATGTGCTCATTAAATTTCCCAAACGACAAAGGGGTGTGTTTTCCGATATTTCAGATGTTGTAAGAACGAATATAAACGCCGATTTAACCAATCTTCCTCCATATATTGCCAATTTTAATTTTAAATTTTCGAAAAAATGTGAGTTTTACCCTTTCGCAGGCTAGACATTTCTAGCATGTGAAATAATATATTAACATTTTTAACTTTTGTATTGTTTAGGTGTGCCGAAGTGATTTCGATGGTTAGAGTCCAGGGTTTAATTTATTGTCTGTAAAATTAAAAAACAAAGTTTGTTTGCGATTAGCTGTGGGGTATATTTAAATAACTGCGTTTTTCAAAAAACAAAGCTGATTTGTTTGCTATATAGGTAGCTATAGTTCCTATATATAGGTTAGGTAACTTTCAGCAAATGCAACATCGTCTTAATAAGAAAAACAAGTTACTTTACCTTAATCAATGTTTCGAATAAGACACGATACAAAAAATTTAAATTGTACTATCGTTTCGCCCTCCCAATGTATCTCTTTTCGCCCCCTCTCAACATATGATATTGCTTAATTTAAGAACCACTGGACTAATTTACAATCTACTACTAGTGTCCAGTCCAATTTTACATTCTGTGCGTTGACAAATACAAAAGCCTACGACTGGTCTGATCTCCTAACATAAGCTATGCCGGGACTATTGAACTTTCTGAAGACTCAAGCACGGATGATTTTAACCCTTGTGTGAGTGAAAGAGCCATAGCCCACTATAGATTATATGGATAATCTTAAAGGTGATCTTTAGCGCGAAAAAATGCGCATTTGACAAAACTTTTAATTCCGAAGAAAACTGCATTTGTTGGCATAGACTGTTTTTCAACTTTAATATGGTTGAAATTGCATCATGGAAAATGTCAGGGCGTTAGTCACAGTCAAAACCTGTGAAACTATACTTCCCAGATGCGCAATGTATTTTATCGTTTGTTTACAGTGGCAAACATAGTAATTTATATAGGGTCGTAATCTTTATGTTGTGTTCAGATTACAAAGACGGAAAACAAAACGCAATTATAACTCATAAGTTCAAACAACTGCAGTATGCTTACGGATCGTTGGCTATTTATATTTATTTGATTATAAACCCTTAACTGTACGCAATACAATAATATAATGATGATTCGCGGGCCTGGGTTTGAACCACCCTATGTTTGATCATCTGGAAATTTCGTTTAAGCATATCAAAAGTAGCTAAACGCCACAGGTCTCCAGGTTTGCGAAAAAAACCTATAACTTATTCTCGATAGGCGTTTGTAATCAAAAGTCCTTTGCGTTTAAAGATTATAAACTTCATTTATGTCCGATTTTGCCTAAATAAACTTTTAATAATTTTTTGCCTAAATAAACTTTTAATAATAGCAATTTTACAATACTTAAATACACTCTGTCAATATTGTATAAGAAGTGGCGAACGAGAAACTAGGAAACGTGATTTTCATTGTAATTTCTAGTCGTAAAAAAGGGATACTACTAAAAAACGTACATTTTACCTACGTTTTTATCTCGATATGCATTAATGGGATATATACAAAGAGAATATGTAGCGCGTCGGCTTATTATTTGTTGTTATTTAATTGCGTGGCCCAATTGCAGACCTGCCACGATTGCTCGTAAATTAACACGAAAATGTTATTTGCATTCCGTAAACACGCCTCTGCTAATAGATGGCCAGGCGTGTGTACAAAAGCCAGACGTTTGTTAATCTATCTCGACAAAATTATGCTTTTGTTCTGTAGACCCTTTTCGTAAGGTAGGCACTTTGTTTTTCAATGAAGGGGCCATTTAAAGTTTTGGCGTTGGCCACAAGCTTTTTTTGGCGTTGGCCACAAGCTTTCATGGTCTGTTTGGCCTATTATAGTTGGACCAAAAGAGAAGCCATCGTTGATAAAGCCACGGCAACGTCTCACAAGACGACGGAAATATGTCAAAATCCAGCAAACGCTTCACACGACTTGAGTAACAAAAAGGTTGTGATTCTCTTAACTCAGACACGTTCAGGTTCGAGTGTATTAGGCGAACTGTTTAATCAGAGATCGGATGTGGTTTACTTGTATGAGCCGCTTTACCCCTTTCCCTCGAGGCCTTGTAATTCCATGCTCAAAGAAAGATTGGAAGTGTTGCGAAAGATCTTCGAATGTGACTTTCAACTTAGCGAATATCACCTGAAGGCGTTCAACGCAAGCAAACTTACCGATAAGTATTCCCAGTAAGTTATCAGGCTTTGAGTTCGTACTCTAGAACAGTGCTCCTAAACTTTTTTCCCTTGCACTAGCAGAGCTACAAAAATTCGGCGGCTCACCTACAAAATCTATTATTTGGAAATGCACTGCCTAATCTAGGGCTACCATATCTTCAGCACCCAAAATAAGGACATTTTTTGCCTGCAAGTAAAACGAAAGTAGAAGTGTTACGTTTGAGAAAAACGTGCCATATCCACAAGTAATGCATTCAGCTTCGAAATTAATATGTCCTTTTATGAAACAAGGATACTTCTGGCGTAGCTAATCAGCAAACAGAGTTTTCCTCTTTAGCATTATAATTTATTGCTTTTTTTGCTTTATGGTTGCCTAAATTTAAAGAATAACAAAGAAAAACTAAAGTATCTGCTGAGAACTACCTGTATGCCACAGACCGTGGTTTACAACCTTTTTTCAGTCGCGCCCCCATTTTTTCTATGCCTTCCGCCGCCCTAAGAATAGCAATTCGACATTTTCAATTAAATGTCACTGAAACAACTTGAACAGAGTTAAGTTTGACGGTCTCGCGAAGCGGCAAAAAAATTGAGTTAATTGGTTGAATTGGCGCTAAACTGAAAATTCAAGAGGCTTTTTGCATTGGTAACACAGCAAATTGCCCGTAACACAGCAAATTGAGGTAAGTTTGACAAACATGTTGTGAGGGCATTTACTCCACAGTTGTAAGGCTGTGATGTCTAGCGCAAATAAAAATGCCAAGCGCAAAAATTAAACATTGCGTTATCGTGTTTTAAAAGATGTGACGACACACAATGCAACAGCAATATTGCAAAAACGTTATCGATTTGCGCAAAAAGTTGGAGTCGCCCTGTTGTATGGATAAAATATAGTTTCGAACAGTGAATGAATTTTATAGTTTATCTAAGTTAGCCAAATTAAAATTAAATAGGGCCGTTATACCTTTGGTGATATGAAAACATGCAATTGCACTCGAAAGAGACTTTGTGCTGAAAAAATTTAACTATAGTATAAATTTAACAGAAGATTCGCGCCGAGCGCGAAATTTTTCGGCAGTTTTAATAATTTGTATAAAGCTAAATAAATTTATTACGCCCCTAAAAGAAGGTTCATTTACGCTAAATATGATAATAATATAAAAGTGCTCACGGCCCACCAAAATGGCTAGAGGTCCACATTTGGACAGCGCCCCATAGTTTGCCGACCACTAATCTAAGCTCTAGTAACGGTCGTGATAACTGGATTTTTTTCTTATTCAGCACATCTAGCCTACTAATCATTTAAATAAACCCATGAAAGTCCAAGTTACTGAAAAATATTATTTTTAACCTATTTGAATTTTAGCATTTTGCAACCTTTTATATTGTTGCTGTTATTATGGCTAGGGTTTATTTTTATATGTGTCGTAGGTTTGCCTGAGACAAACAACTTTTATAGCTACCCTACGAACTTAGTGTACCTGATTTTAATAACCAGTCCCGTCTGCAGTGCTGGAATAACTGTCATTGACTTCACTTAAGTGCGGAAAATATTTTAATTGACCAGCATTAACACTACGACTACGCGCCTATCAATTGACTTGACATGTGTGTTGTTAATAAACAGGTTAACTTAATATAGTTGTGTTTAATGAGCTCTTCTTTTTGTTGTTCTCTACTACGGTTTTTGTTACATATTTTGTTTGTTGGGCTTGCAAAGCAAACGTACCTTGTTGTTTAATTAAAAAAAGCCTAGTATAAAGCGTAAAAATTAATATGTATATATAAACATATGTGTTTTGTATTCACCACAGAACGCTGTTTATAATAATTGTTGATATACTCGCATTTAAAAAAAGATTCAGTTTACAAAGTACTTTTGCAGTTGCAAGACTAAAAAGGTGTGCTTTACCGGAGCATCAAAAATGAGTCGGTTTCTGAGCAAAGATGCGGGTCTGTGCAATTCCGGCAAGGGCAAGTTTCAGCATTGCCCAAGTCCCATTAACCTGGAGTCCTTGAGCAAACATTGCAAAGGTAGCATGTTGATCGCCATGAAGGTAAACTACCTTTGCAGATTGGAATATCTCCTTCCACTCCTGCGGGATTCCTCTTTCAACTTGAAAGTTGTTCATTTGGTTCGCGATCCCAGAGCTGTCATCAACTCTCATATAACAGGCAATTCGAATCCGGACAAAGAAAAAGCTTTTAAGTAAGTCAGCCTAAAATATTTTCTAAAATAAATGTATAATGACCTGCTTTAACGCCATAGTTGCCATTTTTTCTTTCGGTCAACATCTAGAATTACAATTAATTAAATCTTGAAACATCTAGATCTACATAATAAAAGAGAAAGTTTGTGAGATGTAAGTGTGTGGCAAAATGTTCGCCCAGTTGGTGATGATTATACTATGAAATTCGAGCAGCATTGACGTTGCGCCGCTTTAGCTCAATGGTTGGTGGAAAACTGTTGTAATGCTCACTTTCAATTTACAATATATTTATGTTGCATCACAATGGAAATGTTACGTCACACTTAATGCGATTTACAATGAGCTTATCACTTGCCAAGATTGTATTTAAGCATGTTTCCCAGGCCCCAGCGTTAGTTAATTTAATATAGGTATATTTAGAAGTTTTTGTACAGAGTTTAAGTAAAAGATAGTCCAAGTTTAACGTATCCACGCAAAACTTTTTTTCAAGCACAATTACCAGCCGGAAAATAAAAAAATAAAAGTAAGTATATTTCCGTAGTAAAGTAAAATTTTAATGTTTCCAACTAAGACTATTATGTTTAGGAACTTATTGATCCCTGTTACCGCGTAAAATTTAGGTAGAGTTCGCAAATTTACAAAGAATTGAATTTTTATTTTTAAGCCGTTTGTTAGCGATAGTGATTGAGGCCAAAGCCTAATGACTTCTTATACAATGTGTTTACCCACGCAATATTTAGCAGAGTTCGCGAAAAAAGCTTTATTGCAGCAGTTAACAGTAGGCCTAAGCATTTTTTTTCAATGGAGATTTTCTTACGTTTGACGCAGTTTAGCACCGGGATTACGTGTTTTCTTAAATATGACGCTATTAAGCAAGTCTAGGTTACAATTTGGTACATTTCCTTCATAATGTAACTACATTTCCTTCATAAAATAAAATTTTAATGTTTCCAACTAAGACTATTATGTTTAGGAACTTATTGATGCCTGTTACCGCGTAAAATTTAGGTAGAGTTCGCAAATTTACAAATAATTGAATTTTTATTTTTAAGGCGTTTGTTAGCGATAGTGATTGAGGCCAAAGACTAATGACTTCTTACAATGTGTTTACCCACGCAATACAGCAGAATTCGCGAAATATTGCGTTTATTGCAGTAGTTAACAGTTAGCATTTGTTTTTTCAATAAAGATTTTTCTCACGTTTGACGCAGTTTAGCGCCGGGATTAATTTTGCTTAAACATGACGCTATTAAGCAAGCCTAAGCAATTGCTGCTGCAACCTAAAGTTTTACGTTTAGGAGTTACTCTCAATTGACAAACGTCACGGGTTTTCGTTACTTAAAAGATGTATTGCATGCTTAGCCAAGTGTTGTGCGCTATAGTTAACCGACTTCACATCACATGATTTAAAATTTCTATGTAGTGACACTTAGTTCAAACGTTTAGGCATAAGCAAATTTGTTATGACATTAAAAAAAATATTTTAGCATTATTTATGTCATTTACGAAGATCTTACGATCGATAAATATTCTATTTAACCTGGGCAACGCCGGGTATTTCGTCTAGTTTTTTATAAAGAAATCTAAAAAATAATCTAAAAAGGATTTTTGAAAATATTCAATACATTTGAACAAAAAAAATATTTTAACAAATATTGTGTTTTATTCGCGCCGATGTTACTTATACAGGTTTTTTTGGTAATCGAAACGTCGGCGCTAAACACATTATTTGTCAGAAGAACCCCTTTATAATTATATAATGCCTGGCAGCAACAGTATATTCATTTAAAGCTTAGTGACGTATAAAATTGCATAAAGGTTCTTGCTTGAAGCTTTAGATCTAAGATTTTTTATTTTATGAAACATTTTACGGAACATGACCAGTTACTGAAATTTTGATATCATACCTCATTATTTATTTCTAACATCGAGATCTAGATCGTGTAATCCTACATCTAGAATCAAATCAAAACATCTCAATCTAGATTAAAATATTCTATAATGGCAACTACAGTATGTTTAACGCAGTACCCGTATTTTACGGACCATTAGGCGCAATCTAAATCCCGTTTTTTCCTAATGTATGGGTCAAGTACGGTAGTGCTTTATTGCCTTCACTCAAAACCAGTACCGATACTATTATTACATAAATAAACCACCGTCTTACACAATAACCAACGGTAAAAGCAACTAGCAACTTGCGACTACTTGCGACCCCACGTTGCCTCTGATCGACAGGCGACGGCTGGCGACCGTACCGCCGCCGAACCAACATTGGGTTGCAAATGGAGACGAAAAGAGGAGCGCGGAGAAAAAGTGGGAGGAGTAGAAGAAAGAGCAGAGCGGTTTACCACGCGGCTGAAGACTCGGCTTTTTTGTGGAGGCCTCAGCGTGTTTTTAGACGCCCGGGTGATTTGGATAAGTTGATCGTGCGCCTTATAGCCCGGTGCGCCTTGTGTATGAACAAAAAACTAATCACAGCAATTTATTGACAGTGCGCCTTATAATCGGGTGCGCCTTATGGTCCGTAAAATACGGTAAACATCACGCCACTTCTGGGGCATTATGACGTAACACGAACGGCTAGTCAAAAACAAAACAACAAGTTTAAAGCCCCGTTGGCGTGAAATTTTTTTCACCACAGCTGCGCTGAGGCGAGCTGGGCGTAAAAATCGCTCCAAGCGTAACGTTTTTCTATAGCTGCACTGGGATTGTTTAGCAAAGCGTGAAACGCTCGCCACAATAGAATTTAAATGCAAATTACGCTTTGCTCAGCTCGGTGAAGCTGTAGTGTAAACGGGCCTTAATGCAAAAGGAAAGAATGTTACATACAATCGTTAGATACTAATTTGTGACAGTGTGCGACTTTGAGAAATATCCATGATACAGTTCCGTGACAATAATATAAATAACAGTTAAACGTCTACTTTGTCGAATTTGATTGTCGTTATTTTCTTGTAAACAATATATCGATCAAATATTTATATTATTTTAGTTTTATAATAGTATTTCGTTTTTTATTTAACAAAATAATTGCTATACATTCCTAGGGGTTGGTTGCGAGGTGCATGTGAACGAGTTACACCCGACGTCAAATTTGCAGATCAAAATTTAAGTCATCAAGAGGAACTTCAAAACAAATACTTGCGCATACGCCATGAGGACTTTTCTATGGATCCTCTTCAAACAGCACAGAAAATATATGACTTAGTCGCCATTAACATGAACGAAGATGTTAAAAAGTTCCTACTGAATGCCACTTCACTTATAAATAGCGAAACATTGTCAATAAAAGATCCTCAGAGCACAACGAGAAATGTAAAGTATGTATAGTCTCAGCTTGGAGAAAGCGGCTTACCATTAATCAAGTCAAAGCTGTACAAGACATTTGTGGCAGGACTCTTGCGAAATTGGGGTATAGAAATTTTGAGACGCAAAATGAACTTCTTGATATTGAACGTTTTGCTTCGTTGTAAATCGGTGTTTTATCGTATAATCTTGGTTGTCTGTTGGGAAGGACGCATTTAAGTATGTACTGCTTAGCTTAATTATTATTTACTTTCCATTTGATGTCGCCTCGAAAAATTTTTTGATGAGTAGTTAGTTTATTATTTGCAAAGTTTTACCTTAATTTAAGCTTATTTTGCCTACGAAATATAGCGACTATAGGCTTCTAAAATATCTGCTTCGCTTGTTCGCCTTTTGATTCGGCCTATATAGCAAGATACAAATACATTGTTGTTAGTTTTCGCCTCCTTTCTTTTACTGATTTGATTCGCGCAAGAGCAAGAACGGTTAACGTTGCTTTTCCTAGGACATATTTCGTGATGTATATTTTAAAAGTTTTATGCGGTAATGTTTATTTATCCAGTAAGAACCAAATAAATAATAAAAAATTGATAAAAAAGGATACAATTTATTAAACTTTAGACATATCGACCTAAGCCCTTGCCAAACAAACAGATATCTTTATAATAAGCAAACACCCTCTTTGTATCAAAGGTACATAGTTCTATTAAACGTTTTATTGGCAGCATACAAATGTGCTCATTAAATTTCCCAAACTAGAAAGGGGGCTGTTTTCCGATGTTTGTAAGAACGAAAAAATGTGAGTTTTACCCTTTCGCAGGCTAGACATTTCTAGCCTGTGAAATAATATATTCACATTTTTAACTTTTGTATTGTTTTGGTGTGCCGAAGTGATTTCGGAGGTTAGAGTCCAGGGTTTAATTTACTGTCTTTAAAATTAAAAAATAAAGTTTGTTTGCGATTTGCTCTGGGATATGTTGAAATAACTGCGTTTTTCAAAAAACAAAGCTGATTTGTTTGCTATATAGGTAACTATAGGTTAGGTAACTTTCAGCAAATGCAGAATCGTCTTAATAAGAAAAACAAGTTACTTTACCTTAATCAATATTTCGAATAAGACACGATACAAAAAAATTAAATTGTACTATCGCTTCGCCCTCCCAATATATCTCTTTTCGCCCCCTCTCAACATATGATATTGCTTAATTTAAGAACCACTGGACTAATTTACAATCTACTACTAGTGTCCAGTTCAATTTTACATTCTGTGCGTTGACAAATACAAAAGCCTACGGCTGGTCTGATCTCCTAACATAAGCTATGCTGGGTCTGTTACATTCTGAAGACTCAAGCACGGATGATTTTAACCCTTGTGTGAGTGAAAGAGCCATAGCCCACTATAGATTATATGGATAATCTTAAAGGTGATCTTAAGCGCGAAAAAATGCGTATTTGACAAAACTTTTAATTCCGAAGAAAACTGCATTTGTAATAATAGACTGTTTTTTAACTTTAATTTGGCTGAAATGGCATCATGGAAAAGGTCAGGGCGTTAGTCGTTAGTCACAGTCAAAACCTGCAAAACAATACTTCCCAGAAGCGCAACGTATTTTATCGTTTGTTTACAGTGGCAAACATAGTAATTTATATAGGGTCGTAATCTTTAGGTTGTCTTCATATTAAAAAAACGGAAAACAAAACGTTAATATAACTCATAAGTTCAAATTCAAAAAATAATGATTCGCGGGCCTGGGTTTGGACCACCCTATGCTTGATCATCTGGAAATTTCGTTTCAGCATATCAAATTTTTTTATTTCGATATGCATTACTGTTACACCATATTGGCTCAAATCGTTGTCCATCTTGGGATGTATACAAAGAGAATACTTATCCTGTTTACGGGCCAGTTAAATATCAACTCTTTAATTGTTTTCGGAAGGTAGAAAATAAGTACGAAAACCCAGTCGATTTGTTTCAAATAAGTAGTGGTGTAAAAAGGAAAGAATTAGGCACAAAGACAGCAATAGTAAGTTATTTAAAAATAGTTGAAAGTCGCAATATTTGCAAAATAACTAAAGTATATCTCAAGTCATTCTCAACAAATATTAGATCAAGTCTAAGTTGTTACTTACCCAATTGACCTCCAGTCTAAATGATTTCTACATAACTCAAGACATCTGTAAAAAAATCACTCATGTCAAGTCAGGTCATGGAAAGTGGAGTCAGTTGAAAAAACATACTTAGTTATTACAACATTGAGATGCAATTAAACCAGATGCAATTGAACCAGATGCACTTTTGGGCAAGTTTGTTTACTACTTAAAAATATAAAGTCCCTAATAAACAAAATGTTATTATCGCAAACAAGTTATTTTGGAATGACTTTTGCAAAATAATTGAAGTCCAAGTGGAGTCTTTTTCAGCAAATAGTAAGTGAAGTTCCACTCCAAGTAATTATTTGTTCAAGTTAATTTCAAGTCTCACCATTTGTATAAAAATAATATAAAACTTCTAAAAATGAAAAAAAAATAGTTGCACTCGGACCAATATTTCACAAAACAAAAACATGTACATTAGCATTGATTAAATTTAATAATAATTGGCTAAATTAACCCAATAACCACAAACAATCATGAACATCTGGTGCCAAAACAGAGGCGCCCAAACGGCGCCATTCAAACTACCGCGCCCGAACGTCGACACCATAACGGTTGATGCCAGACCCATGGACCCCGATCGTCTCATATACCCTCTCCCTAGAGTTTTTGGCGTTTTTGGCCTATTAGGCCTTATTCCGATAAATTTAGAACTTTATTCCGACAGGTGTGTGTCTTATTCAGACGGTTAAATTATGTTTTTGTCGCGGATATTACGGCGTTGGCTTTATTATGTCGCTTGTTTTAATACTATGGTAAGTATATAGTATTGCTGTGTTTCTGAGCAAGTTTTTTTCTCTAGTTTAAACGATTTGTCTGTATGCCACCTGATAAAAAAACTTATATATTATTATTTTGTGACGCTTACAAACCGGTGATATGTTAAATCTACGTTTGTAATTTATTTAAAATGTCTGTATTGACTTTTCTTTTTGTATACTTATGGCATATTGTGATAAATATGTGCACTAAAATAACTCAGACGTTTGTTAATCTATCTCGGCTAAATTAAGCTTTTTTCTGTAGACCCTTTTTCGTAAGGTATATTAGGCACTTTGTTTTGCAATGAAGGGGCGATTTAAAGTTTTGGTGTTGGCCACAAGCTTTATCATGCTTTGTTTGGCCTATTATAGTTGGACCAAAAAAGAACCAATCGTTGTGAAAGCAACGGCAGCATCTCGCAAGACGACCCACATATGCCAAAATCCAGCAAACGCTTCACACAACTTGAGTAACAGAAAGGTCGTGATTCTCCTAACTCAGACTCGTTCAGGATCGAGTGTATTAGGTGAACTGTTTAATCAGAGATCGGATGTGGTTTACTTGTATGAGCCGCTTTACCCCTTTCCCTCGAGGCCTTGTAATTCCATGCTCAAAGAAAGATTGGAAGTGTTGCGAAAGATCTTCGAATGTGACTTTCAACTTAACGAATATCACCTGAAGGCGTTCAACGCAAGCAAACTTACCGATAAGTATTCCCAGTAAGTTATCAGGCTTTGAGTTCGTACTCTAGAACAGTGCTCCTAAACTTTTTTCACTTGCACTAGCAGAGCTACAAAAATTCGGCGGCTCACCTACAAAATCTATTATTCGGAAATACACTGCCTAATCTAGGGCTACCATATCTTCAGCACCCAAAATAAGGTTTTTTTTTGCCTGCAAGTAAAACGAAAGTAGAAGTGTTACTTTGGAGCATAATGGTTGGAGGTTGTAGTAAGACGTAATAAGAATATCAAAGCCCATACAGAAGTAGGTATCATTTTGGACGTTTCGAATAACTCGTTTCGAATAACTCGATAACTTGAAAATGAATAAAGAGTTATTCGAAACGTCCAAAATGATACCTACTTCTGTATGGGCTTTGATATTCTTATTAGAAGTGTTACGTTTGAGAAAAACGTGCCATATCCACAAGTAATGCATTCAGCTTCGAAATTAATATGTCATTTTATGAAACAAGGATGCCTCTGGCGTAGCTAATCAGCAAACAGAGTTTTCCTCTTTAGCATTATAATTTATTGCTTTTTTTGCTTTATGGTTGCCTAAATTTAAAGAATAATAAGGAAAAACTAAAGTATCTGCTGAGAACTACCTGTATGCCACAGACCGTGGTTTACAACCTTTTTTCAGTCGCGCCCCCATTTTTTATGCCTTCCGCCGCCCTAAGAATAGCAATTCGACATTTTCAATTAAATGTCACTGAAACAACTTGAACATAGTTAAGTTTGACGGTCTCGCGAAGCGGCAAAAAAATGAGTTAATTGGTTGAATTGGCGCTAAACTGAAAATTCAGGAGGCTTTTTGCATTGGTAAGACAGCAAATTGCCCGTAACACAGCAAATTGAGGTAATTTTGACAAACATGTTGTGAGGGCATTTACTCCACAGTTGTAAGGCTGTGATGTCTAGCGCAAATAAAAATGCCAAGCGCAAATATTAAACATTGCGTTATCGTGTTTTAAAAGATGTGACGACACACAATGCAACAGCAATATTGCAAAAACATTATCGATTTGCGCAAAAAGTTGGAGTCGCCCTGTTGTATGGATAAAATATAGATTCGAACAGTGAATGAATTTTATAGTTTATCTAAGTTAGCCAAATTAAAATTAAATAGGGCCGTTATACCTTTGGTGATATGAAAACATGCAATTGCACTCAAAGAGACTTTGTGCTGAAAAAATTTAACTATAGTATAAATTTAACAGAAGATTCGCGCCGAGCGCCAAATTTTTTGGCAGTTTTAATGTTATAGTTGGCAAAAAAACAGAGTTTGTACAGCGCTGTAGAAGTGATGTACAACCAAAACGAAACCAATAGAATCATTGCAAAAAAATTAAATATTAACTTAGAGCTCGAGCCCCCGGTTAAAAATCGCTGTTATATACTAACTAGACAAGCTTCTGGAAGAACTAAGACCATAGCTTACCATACAGTAACACTGATAGTAGGCCTACAAAACTCACAACTTTGCTTTATAAATGAGCCTTTTTGAATGTGAGGTTCTGTTGCCATTTTTCGGCCGCAATGTTTACAATACCAATCAAGAAGGTAGGGCTGGTAGGGCAATTTGTTTAAAAACCTGTTTTAAACCCGCAATTCAGCTTGTTTCATGGCAGTATTTATTTGGAAATAAATACAACTTCTGGCCTAAAAGTCTTGTTAAAAGTATAAGCAACTTACTCGAAATGCGAAAAAAGAGGACATTTGGACATTTTTGAGCGTCCTCGGAGGACCATTCAGTTTTCTTGAGAAAAGAGGACAAATCCTCCTAAAAGAGGACATATGGTAGCCCTAGCATATAGGCAAATATAAAAAGGCAACCAAAAGAGCATTTAATAGTAGGCTAAATGCGCAATAAAATATAACCTATTATACCCTTATTATAGGCCTTACGGCCTTAAATATTTGCTTATGTTTTAAAACTTTTAGTTAAAGTACCATTTAAGGTTACTGCCTAAGTGTGCGAAAACTGTTGCATTTTCTCGCATATGAGTTGGCGATGCGAGCTTTTTGCAAATAACGTGTAAGAATGTTCACACCTAAAATTTGGGCGCACATTTTGTTTCAAGATGTGCGCACGTTTCAAAACTTAAATATGTCGCCCCTGACAAAACCTTGTAGTTTAGATAGTGATGTGGTAATACCATTATATTTTACCTTTATATACGTTGATACTACTACAAAGTTTAAACTATTAGGCCTATCGTTTTTTAAGTTTTTTGTTTGGCTAACAGTTCACTGGGACTAGGCTACATGTTTTCACCCAAAACACAGAAATTAAAAATTTGCACTTTGATGCAATTTTCCATTTTGACTTTTCTCGACTTAATCTATCTAAAGCAGGGCCACAAACTATAGTTGTGTTTAATGAGTTCTTCTTTTTGTTGGTTTCATTTTACAAAGTACTTTTGCAGGTGCAAGACTAAAAAGGTGTGCTTTACCGGAGCACCAAAAATGAGTCGGTTCCTGAGCAGAGATGCGGGTCTGTGCAAATCTGGCAAGGGCAAGTTTCAGCATTGCCCAAGTCCCATTAACCTGGAATCCTTGAGCAAACATTGCAAAGGTAGCATGTTGATCGCCATGAAGGTAAACTACCTTTGCAGATTGGAATATCTCCTTCCACTCCTGCGGGATTCCTCTTTCAACTTGAAAGTTGTTCATTTGGTTCGCGATCCCAGAGCTGTCATCAACTCTCATATAACAGGCAATTCGAATCCGGACAAAGAAAAAGCTTTTAAGTAAATCAGCATGAAATATTTTGTAAAAGCATTGTTCTGTGTGTGTCACAAACACAAATAATGTGCCCGCTATTTTGGTACTACTTCAGCGCTTTCCAGTCTAAAGACCTAGAAGTATTAACTTTCAGTTAGCTTTCTGCTTGGGTTTTCATTCCCACATAAAAACACACGTGCTTTCACTGCCACGTTTGATGTATAATGACCTGCTTTGACGCCATAGTTGCCATTTTTTCTTACGGTAAACATTTAGAATTACAATAAATTTAATCTAGAAACATCTATATTTTTTATAAAGAAATCTAAAAAATAATCTAAAAAGGATTTTTGAAAATATTCAATACATTTGAATAAAAAAATCAACATTTAAAGCTCAATTATTCAGGGGTTCTTTTGACAAATATTATGTTTAGCGCCGACGTTTCGATTACCTATACAGGTTTTTTGGGTAATCGAAACGTCGGCGCTAAACACAATATTTGTCAGAAGAACCCCTTTATAATTGTATAATGCCTGGCAGCAACAATATATTCATTTAAAGCTTAGTGCCGTATAAAATTGCATAAAGTTTCTTGCTTGAAGCTTTAGATCTAAGATGTTTTATTTTATAAAACATTTACTGAACATGACCAGTTACTGAAATTTTGATTTCATACCTCATTATTTATTTTTCAATTTACAAATATTTTTACTTTTTACATTACTGAGTTATTTATCCTGGATAGCGAATCTGTCAATAATTTAGATTATATAATATTTTTTTTGCAATAAAACTCACACATCGAGATATAGATTGTATAATCCTACATCTAGAATTAAATCAAAACATATAAATCTATATTAAAATATTCTATAATGGCAACTACAGTATGTTTAACGCAGTAAACACACTGAGTAAACATCACGCCACTTTTGGGGCATTATGACGTAACACAACTGGTAGGGTTGTTCAGATTTTGAAAATTTTTGAAAAGTTAAGCTAATCGACGTTTTTTCCATGATTTGGACCTTAAAAAAAGGATTGACATTTTTTTTTAATTTGGGTCATGATTTCGCCCTCCTCAAAGCCTCCATAGGCTGTATTTTCACCAAACTATGACAAATAGTATATTGTAAAATGGTATTTATAATATATTAACAACGAATACGCATAAACAACACAAAGAAGCATTGCAAATTAGCATGAAAAAACATTTTGTTTTGCAAAAATTGATTTTTTTAAAGTCAGGAAACAATCACCGGTGTTCTTCTACGACTTGCAGGAGGTTATCGACATATCGTGCTGCTGCGCATCATCAGTGATGTCAGTGATGAGTAATTAGTGTTTAACTTGACCATTCTTTCAGCAGCAGCATTTTTTTGCGGCCAGTCCCAAACTGAAAGCTTCAGCCAGTTGCACTGACCGTCGACTTTCTGTAACCTTTCAACGCGTAACTAACCACCATGGCCAAATTTACTTTGTTTGGGTTTATCCAAAATTTTTATTTATTTTTCTATTTTCGTCCATATACAAAAAAGGTTAATGTTTATCCTCTTCTTACTCAAGTAAAACAAACACAAAGTGTATTGATAAGGAAAGACCACAAAGAATGTGCGATAAACACACTATTCTTGTGATATTGAGGCATTACCCAAAGTTCCCTTTCTTGCAGACCTGGTACTACACACAGCGCTCGATAGATAAGTCAGGTCCTATACTGCCAAATGTTCATGTGGATGAAACAGATAGGCTACGAACAAGATTGTGTTAACCAGCTGGAGCGCATCTTAGTTTATTGCCTTGTTTTATGTCCCAGCTTTGTTAAAAACAGGTATCGGTTCCGATGCTCCAAAGAATGACCTGGTGTTTTTGTAAACCATGAACGAGAATTCAAAATATGACAACACAAGTCGAGAGGTTGTCTAAAAAATTTGCTCAAGCATCATCGGTAACTCAATGAAGAAACTGTGATGTTTTCTATGTTCAGCTAACACCTAATATGGACGAAAAAAAATAGACAAAAAAATTTTCAATAAACCCAAACAAAGTAAATTTTCCAGGGTGGCCAGTTATGCGTTCAAAAGTAATAGGAAGTCGACGGTCAGTGCAACTGGCTGAGGCTTTCAGTTTGGGACTGGTCGCAAAAAATGAAGCTGCTGAGAGAATGGTCAAGTTGAACATTAATTACTCATCACTGACATCACTGCTGATGCGCAGCAGCACGATATGTCGATAACCTCCTGCAGGTCGTAGAAGAACACCGGCGATTGTTTCCTGACTTTTAAAAAATCAATTTTTGCAAAACAAATTGATTTTTCAGGCTAATTTGCAATGCTTCTTTGTGTTGTTTATGCGTATTCGTTGTTGATATATTATAAATACCAGTTTACAAGACTATTTGCAATCGTTTGGTTACAATACAGCCTATTTAGCAAATTTTCACAATAGGGGAATTCCCATAATTTAATGATATTACTGCTAAACTTTAGGGGCATTGAGGAGGGTGAAATCATAACCCAATTTAATTTTTTTTTGTCAATCCTATTTTTAAGGTTCAAACCATGGGAAAAACTTCAGTTAGTTAAACTTTTTAAAAAATTTCAAAATCTGAACAACCCTAACGAACGGCTAGTCATAAACAAAACAACAAGTTTAACGCAAAAGGAAAGAATGTTACGTACAATCGTTAGATACTAATCTGTGACAGTGTGCGACTTTGAGAAATATAGCATGATACAGTTCCGTGACAATAATGTAAATAACGGTTAAACGTCTACTTTGTCGAACTTGATTGTCGTTATTTCTTGTAAACAATATATCGATCAAATACTTATAATATTTTAGTTTTATAATAGTATTTCGTTTTTTATTTAACAAAATAATTGCTATACATTCCTAGGGGTTGGTTGCGAGGTGCATGTGAACGAGTTACACCCGACGTCCAATTTGCAGATCAAAATTTAAGTCATCAAGAGGAACTTCAACACAAATACTTGCGCATACGCCATGAGGACTTTTCTATGGATCCTCTTCAAACAGCACAGAAAATATATGACTTTGTCGCCATTAACATGAACGAAGATGTTAAAAAGTTCCTACTGAATGCCACTTCACTTATAAATAGCGAAACATTGTCAATAAAAGATCCTCAGAGCACAACGAGAAATGTAAAGTATGTAGTCTCAGCTTGGAGAAAGCGGCTTTCCATTGACCAAGTCAAAGCTGTACAAGACATTTGTGGCAAGACTCTTGCGAAATTGGGGTATAGAAATTTTTATACTCAAAATGAACTTCTTGATATTGAACGTTTTGCTTCGTTTTAAATCAGTGTTTTATCGTATCATCTTTCTTGGTTGTCTGTTGGGAAGGACTCATTTAAGTACGTATTGCTTCGTTTGACTATTATTTACTTTCCATTTGATTTCGCCTCGAAAAAGTTCCTGATGAGTAGTTAGTTTAGGTGTATCTCGCCTGAGAAAAGTAGTGACTACTAAAATATCTGCCTCTCTTGTGCGCCTTTTGATTTGGCCTAGGCTATATAGCAAGTTACTGTTATTTCTCGGTTAAATCTGTGTTTTGTAATAAGCCCGATACAAATATGTTGTACGTTTTCGTCTCCCTCTTTTACTCATTTGATTCGCGCAAGAGCAATAACTTTCGGTATAACTTAACGTTGCTTTTCTTAGGACATATTTCGTGATGTATATTTTAAACTTTTGATGCGGTAATGTTCACCAATCCTATAAGAACAAAAAAATTGTAAAAATTTGCTAACAAAAGTACTATTTATGAAACTTAGACATATCGACCTATAAGCGTTTGCTTGCCTAACAAACTAATATCTTTACAATAAGCGAACACCCTCTTAGTGTCAAAAGTACAAAGTTTTATTAAACGTTTTTTCTTTGTCAGCTATAGAAATGTGCTCATTACATTGCTGAGTCAAACGAGAAATGGGGTGGGGGGTTTGGATATTTATAATGTCGTAAGAACGAATAACAACACTGATTTATCCCATAATCCGCTATATTTTTGCAATTTTGATTTTCAATTTTCGAAAAATATGAGTTTTTTCCTATTTGCAGATACTCCATTCTAGCATGTGAATAATATATTCACATTGTTCGCTTTTACATAATTTTGGTGTGCCGAAGTCATTTCTCTGGTTAATGTCCAATGTTTACTAGATTGCCATTTTAATTAAAAAACACAATTTGTTTAACATTATCTTTATAGTGCATGTTTAAATAAATGCTTTTTAAAAAAACTTAATATTATTCCATTAGTAACTTAGTTAAACTGATAAACAATAAAAAACATATAAACAATAATAATTAATTAATAATAAACAATAAAAAACTTACAAACAATAATATTAACTTCCCCCTGCCCATCGTGAGGTACCCTGTATATTGATATCTATATAAGTAAAGGTGAGGCAACCTTCAGCAAATGCAGAAACGTCCTAATAAGAAATACAGGCGTGGTAGTATAATGCATACCTTTTTTACGATACTCGGGGACCAATTTTACGATACTCGGGGACCAATTTTACGATCTCGGGTACACCAATTTTACGACCTCATATATCGTAAATAAAAATTTAACGTGAGTTCTGATTATTTATATCTTAGCGCTAATGTTCTGCCGCAGTAAGACTATCTGCCTGATTCTCAAAAATACCAAGAAACGTAAATACCATTATTAATTATTGACAACAAAAACGAGCTTAAGCATTACAGTTACTTACATACATTATCGACTAAACAATCAACAACTATATTTAAATACTTTTACATAACATTTTCCCATATCATAGAACATATCTTTAAAACGGCAGCAATACATAGCGACAATACGCTAGCAATCTATAACATTCTCGAACAATAACTTATGTCTACTAAAATAATAACGAAAAATAATCAAACAACTTTGCTTAAATTTCACAATCCTCGCGTGACCTCACATGCTATAGTGATACACAGATTCGCGAGGTAATATCGTGGTAACCGGCGCCTATGAAATGCACGAATGTTTAAAACCCACTGAATGTGTTAATTTAGTATTCCTTAAGTAATTACTAACGGCTAAAGATGTTGCAAGACCGCAACACCTTTGAAGCCGGTAGGGTCGGCAACCTTTTTTGCACTGCGGACCGGTTTTAAACTAAAATTGTGTCGCGGACCGGCCTTAAAAAACAACTTTCAACTTGTTTTGTGGCAGCGAGATGCTCCCACCTAGGAGTTATTTAACTTTGAAATCCGCAATGTGTCCCTCACGTCTAGTCTGTTTCGCGGTTTCGTCTTTGTTGTTGCCTTCACAGAAAAACCAGACTCGCATAAGTACGATGTCGGAAATGGCAGCAACGTTTTTACGGCTTTTATTGCAAGGTCGTGGTATTCTGGCAAGACCTCCATCCGAAACATTGGTAAAGTAGTTGCATGAAAAATGCATTTAGGCAACCATCATTTGCAATGCCAGCACTTGTCCTCTTGTCGCACAGTTAAAGTCGATTCACCAGTTTCGAAAATAAATGGGTTACGGATCCATTTATTTGCACTCCTAGGGTCTTTAGCGCTTGGAAAATAGCGTTTGAACTCTTCTAATATAACCCGCAAGTGACTGCTTACAAGGACAGAGAACGCTTGATCAGGATTGTTTTCTTTAAATGCTAAGGTTTGAAACATGTCAAAAACCACTTTGTTAACACGTTTCTCCCATAATTTAAGTTTGTCTTTAAATGCAGCCACTTTATCTGCCAACTTGAATACAATTGTCATTTTGCCTTGAAGATAAAGATTTAGTTCATTTAGCAGATTAAATATGTCGCACAAGTAGGCAAGTTTTAGAACCCATTTTTCATCTATAAATTTGTTACAAAGATCGGAATGTTTTTCTAATAGAAATTTTTGCAGTGGTTAACGCAATTCAAACACTCTGTTTAATAATTTTCCCTGTGAGAGCCACTTACTTCTGTATGCAAAAGAAGGCAACTGTGTGGAGCATCCATGTCCTCAAACAGATGCTCAAACAGCCGGACCGTGTTAAGAGCATGTGCTTTGATAAAATTGATTTTAACTACATTATCAAATACGCTATGAAGCTCAGGTGATAACTTTTTGCTAGCCAGTATTTCTCTGTGAATAACACAATGAGTCGCCTCGCACTCTGGTGCGACCTTCTTTATCCGAACTGTCAAACCGGACAAACGACCAATCATGGCACGGCAAATATCAATACACGCAGGTAGAACTAATTTTATTCCAATTGTAAATGGTTTATTAGTCTTAGCGATGCGGTGACATACCAAATACGATGCTCGTAGTACGTTTGGATTTGTTGATAAAACAGTCCTCAATAACCGCTTTTCTCCTTCGTAACCACGTTTTCGTCTTTCAAAAAACTCGGAAGGTTTATCTTTTGATTCGGGACGTTTAGTATTCAAGTGCCGAAGTAGTTTTGAAGACTTCATTGCATCGTTTGATAACTTGATGTTACAAATTAGACAGAGCGGACTAGGTGCTTCTGAAGCATACGTTGCAATAAATCCGTACATTTAGTACGACTGATTGTATTGGCGATGGAAAGAACTTTTCCTCTTTTTTTGAGGTAATTGGCCATTTTCGTCCCTAAGGTTAGATTCTTCAGATGGTGTTGACCCTCTATTTCCCAAAAAACTTAGCATAGATGTTTGTTTTGAACTCATTTTTCTTAGACTAACTTCAACTTCAAATGTTAAAACTTTTTAAATCTCTATTATATTACCAGTTATGCTTTCACAGTGACAGTTCCCACACAATATTTTTTATTTCACATGTAGCCCGCTTATAAAAATATTTGAAAACACCTCTGTCTTCAACCAAAACTTTATCAGGCATATATACAGTTTGAGAAGCAACGCTCTATGGCGAAAAACACACACAACTACTAAAAACTGCCTAAACATGTAAATCGTACTAACAAAACTAACATTAACCTGATACGGTTTGACAAACAAAGCTCTATGTAGATCAGGGGTGCTTAACCTTTTTTGTATATTTTACCCTTTTAACAAAGATGAATATATATCAGATTTATCCCAATATATAAAATGGTTCTATTTTTTTTAAACGAGTAGCAAATTATATCAGTTATGATGTAACAATGAAGTTACTAAGAGATAAGGATGTTGGCAATTAATTAAAATAGCTATCATCGCGAAAAATAATGTTACCGACACTAGATGATAAAGAATTAATAGGCTACTATAGGCTAACTTCGAATTAGCAGTTAATCTGAACTAGGAAAGTAGGCCACCAACACCTATGGCTTGTACACTTTTTCTGTCCTGTCTGATGTGGATATTTTGATTGATAGCTCATTTACCCCCTAAAACAAGAAAATGTATCCCCTGGGGTAAATTTACTCCAGGTTAAGAAAGGCTAATGTAGATAATAGATTTTTACGATAAAAAAATTCATTTTGAATGTTGTGAACGTGCTATGTAACTAATATAGCCACAGCAGATTAGTTTTGTTGGATTTATATTAGTGTTTGACACTAATTGTGATTTTTATCATACCAGTCAACCACGGAGTTTATTTAAACGAAATTTGATATGTTTTGGATGTAAAAATACTTAAATTGTTTTTGACTTTTATCTGTTTTTTTTTCGGCTTTTTACGTACGTTTTGGGTTTAATTATTTTTTTTGGCAACCCTGCTGCGTGAAAGAACCATACAATATAATAAAAGATTATTATGAACGATCTTGAAGGTGACCTAAATCTGCCTAATGACAAAAGTAAACCTTTTGGGCCGTCCGCTCACAACAATGTAACTTACTTACCCTTGGGACAAAACGTACATTGTAGTGGCCAAGATTCAAGGAATCATCTGTAAATATCTAATTAATTGTTACTGATGTTGATGAGTTGTGCAACACCATTCCTTGACTATTTAAAAGTATTGTTATATCAACAGGAACACACAATAAGACCTGAAAAGCCACAATACCTAAAGCAGAAAAATCTATATAATCATACTATTAAGACCAACTACATAATACAGCCAAATACGCAGTAATATCCAGTAAAGCATAAGATCAAAATCGTCTGAATAAGACTTAAATCTGTCGGAAGAGGGCCTAAATCGACCGTTTTGGTGACTACGTTTGGAGGCCCTAGTTTGACCCGCGCGCCGCTGTTTTGGCACCGCATTTTTGGTCCTGTTTGGGGTTATTAGTGGGTAATGGATGAGTTAGAAAATGGGTTAGTGTTGAAATTATTAGGGGAGTTAGTAATGTAATTAGGGGTGGATTTTGGGGTTAGTTAAAGTGTTGTTTAGGCCTGATTCTTCCTTTAGGTCGTGTTCCGACGGATTTAGAACTTATTCCGATTTAGACTGTAGTAATACCATTATGTATTAGTCCTATGTTGGCCTTATTCCGAATTGTGTTTTATTCTGACGTTGGTGTTGTGCTTATTTCGGTCTTATGGCTGGAGTCCATATCAACTTCTTACAAGTTATAATATCTACATTTTTAAATGCTATAATTTAAAGAAAGTGTAGCACTCGTAGTGCCACAAATACAAAAACTTCTTCTCAATTATCTGAGTAAAATGTTAAAGGAAGTTGAACAAGTTCCTTGGAACTATTTTAAAGAAAGTTGCCAAAAGTTCTAAGACTCACATCAACCTGAAAATTACGATGTAATTTTAGGTATCATATTACATAGGATAGCGGCAAAGTGCGAGCAAAGACATTTCTACCATTGAGCAAAGGTATAACGGGAAGCGGTCGGTGGAAACGATATATAGCTGACTATACTGTTTGTCACTACAGCCAAATAGAACTGGACTTAAACACGAGCGGAAGACGTTCAGGGTATACGATAGATTAGTAATAGCAAGCTGGTGTGTACAACACATTGTTTTAAAAATTACGTTGTTTGTCTTGTTTGCCGTAGTAGAGGAGATTTATTGTTATGGAACTAGTATCGAGTCGTGATTTTGTAGGTATTCGCAAACCGTAACAGGGTATAGTTTAAGTTTAAGGTATATCACGTTTTCTTATTTTCAGTGAAATCTTATACTAATCTTTCTCACAGAACATGCAGGTTTGCAATTACAACCAAGTGGTTTACGTATAGTGTGCACTCTTATATATTTTTGTGTGCACTTCTATATGTATATTCTTTTACATAGCATTTTTGTTAAGACGCTACAATTACCTGGGAAAATTGTGATTTTGCTTGTAAAATAGGCAAACGTTTAGTTAAAGTTTTGATTCTGAGTAATATTTCCTAGCTGCTTTACAGTACAACTATAACCAATCGACTGCGAATGTATGATATTTGGCAGTTAACGTTCTGGATTTGTGCTGTGTTTAGTTATAGATATAAAAGAGCCATGCAAAAATCTTGAATTTACGTGCATTATGAATAAGTTTTCGATTTTAAGTTATCTAGCAAGTATAACTAAATTTTAATATTTAGTAACCACTGAAACAAACAAAAAACATGTAAAACCTTTATCTCACCCAATTTAGTATCGAGAATACGATCATTTGCAAGACATTTTGAGTAACAAATTTAGATATGAACCTGTAAAACAATTTAAACGATAACTTATTTAACGTGACGTACAACGTATTAATCCACGACCAAATACCATGAGCTGAACAGTGTTAGAGGCGTGCAACATACGGCCCGCGGCGAGTATAGTTTTGCGACCCGCACAGCCTTCGTCAAGTAGCTCCTTTAATCATGAAATCGCATGCTGTTATTCGTAGCGGAACCATTCACATTTTGACTTCAAATACGTCACACCAATGACTAGAATCATTCATCACACTGCTTGTAAGTTTACTGTACTACAGCTGCATCCTTTCCTGTGTCTTAGCGTGCATTGAGCTCTTTAGGGTAAACAAATGCGCGAGTTGACAGCTGCTGAGTAATTTAGAAAAACTGGTAGTTCTTAGCTTGTAGTGTAATCATGGTATTTTTTGCACATATATTTATCATCTTTGTTGTGTACTATAGGCGACAGAAGTACGATACATCAAAAATTACTGCTGTTGTCAAATAATAGAGCAATGTTTGTTAACCATTTTTGCGTACTTGAATTATTTTTGAAAAAGTGGCGTCGCAGTTGGCAAGCGAAGAGAGCGCCATTTTTTGGCATCTTCTTATATTTATTTCAGTCTTTCTTAACCTGGGGAAAATTTACCTCAGGGGGTATACTTCTTCGTTTTAGGGGGAAAATGAGTTATTAGTCAAAATATCCACATCAGTTTGCGGAAATTCGTTCAGCTGTAGGCATTGGCAGCCTACTTTTTTAGTTCAGATAAACCGCTTATTCGACGCTAGCCTAGTAGCTTATTGATTCTTTATCGTCTAGTGTCGGTAACGTTATGCTTCTAATTGATACTTTTTTTAAGCTTAATTTTTGTGCAGTTTAGGCCTAGCGGGTTTCAAGTGCTTTGTTAATTAGTAGCGATAACTGTAAGGTTAGCGCCGGTACACTTTTTGACGTTTCAGTGCTCGGTATGCATGTAGTTGCCTACTTTTTCTCACTGGATGGTTGGGTACGGCGTAACTGGCCTTGTTAGTTTATTGTTGGTATAGCCCAGGATTATGGCGAAGTACCAGAAAAATTATATAAATTTTGGATTTACATACTGTATCCTATTGAGGATGTTCTTCAAATTCCTCAGTGTGTTTTGTGCATGGAAACATTATATTATTAAACTGTACTATTAAACCTGATTATTTAAAACAACTCTTAAAAATGCCCATCCAAGTATGGACCGGTTTTTTCTTTCTCTTTTTCTTTGTTTTAGTCACAACTTTCCTGTTTGAAAAGACAAAAACTAGATCAAACTTGAATGTTTTGACAAGAACTTGTTGTCAAAAAGCAAGGGCAGTCGTCGCATTGCATACCACCGTAATTCGTTACCTTCGTTTAATGAATAAGCACCATTTTATATATTGGGGGTAAATCTAAAATTCATCTTTGATAAAAGGTAAAACATACAAAAAGGTAAAGAACGCCGAACCTATTTGATTGCAAGCCAGTTTTCATTACACAGGGCTGCTAATTTTATTATCAGTTATTTTAATATTTATCTAAAAAGTGTGGTATGCTTTATATGAAGTAATCCAAAAGAGAGAAAAAAAATAAAGTAGGCATTCAATATTGTATTATTTTGAAACTATGAAACACACAGTACAACCCTCGGTTAGAAAAGTCTGAATTCAATAAATAAAAATAACGCTTTAATCTTATCTTTGGATGAAAGAATGTTTTCATTTTGATATATAGCATTGACAAATGTAAACTATTTAATTGTTGGAATATGTTATTTAAATCTTTAAATTTTAAATTAAAGAATTCAGATTAAAAAAGTTGTTTGTTAAATCACTGAGGTTAAATCATTGATAAAAGAAAAGAAAATCGAATGGAGAAAATTCGCGTTTCAAACATTTTGGCGAGCGGATCAATTTTAATATGAATACTGTACCGCTATATTTACTTTCTGTCATGACTATAATCCTGCAAGTCATCTGTACAACCTGGAATACACCTTAAACCTGCACGTAAATAGGCTAATTAGAATTTCCTTGAACACATTTAGAGAACACATACTTAAGGATAACACTAAACAAAACCCACAACGCCGTAATGTTTACATCGGAATTATAATACTAATAATAATAAGACATTGCACAACCTGGAATACACCTGTCTGATTAGTACACCGAAAGTCATGCAGTCACCGAATCTGTCGATCAATGACGCAAGCAGGACAGGCTAGAAAAACGACTAGCCTGCAGTGAGACTCACAACCCCAGGTCACAACGGGACCAAATGAGCTACACAGGCTCTGAGAGGAACTAGTCGAGAGACAACCATAAGTCAATGCTTGCCACATTTTTGCACCATTGATCGAAAGATTCAGTGCGTCTGCAATGGCTTTCGGTGTACTAATGATACGTAAGTCGTAATAGTTTGTCAAAAAGCAGCTTCAGAAGGACTAGATCAGGGGTCGGCAACCTTTCGTACGCAGTGTGCCAGTTTATGAATAATGTCAAAATATTAACAACTCGCGTGCCAAACATTTTTCTATGTTTGGTTTCGCACTGGCAATCCGAGCTGCGGAGTCGGTTAAAAACAACCCGAGTCGACTCCGGCCAAATATCAGGTTTCATCACGTCCCGAGTCCGACTCAGCCTCTGTATTTCACCAATTTACGTAACTAAATTAAGGTGGATATTCCGCAATCCACTCTATGGTCATAAAAATATGCCACAAGCATATATGCTATTCCACCTTAACAATTTCCAGTTTGCTGCCTTATCAGTTTCGAAATTTAATACTGCTCATCACACGTCGTACTCGGGTAGTTTTAACTGGTCTTACTCGACTCCCGATTCCGACTCAGCAGCCCTGCTGTGATCTGACATCTAATTCACGTATCTTTTCTGAAATATACTTCGATGCTTTTCAACTGATACCTAGAAGTGTTAACTATCAGTTTCGTTTTTGTTGGTTTCTCAGTCGCACAAAAACACACGTGCTTACTTTTAATGGAGAACAGTGGTTCTCAACCTTAAAGTTTAGGATTTAAACGAGTTGTAGCCTACTTTTAAATAGTTGGGCACAACACTTGCAGCAGTGTGACGTAAGATGGTCCAAAGTAGACCGTTAACTCTATGTTACATCCCAATGCTGCAAATTACGGAACTGGCTAAGTTCTAAATTTGATAAACAAGCCGCCTTCAACATCTTGCTTTTTGCAATTGAGATATAAGTTTGCAATATATTTGGCGGACCGGCAGGAAAGTTGACGCGGACCGGCGGTTGAGAACCACTGATTTAGAATGCCCTGCTTTAACGTAGCAAACGTTACGCCAAATTTGGGGCATTGTGACGTAATACGAACTGTTGGTAAACAACAAGTACGCCCACAAAAAATAATATTAAATACAACACAGTTCAGACACTTATTTGTGACACGAACTGGCAATGTGTGCAATAGGGTTGTTCAAAAAAACACTTTTTTGTCAAATTTCAGTGGGTTCCTCCTGGAATTGTTAGGTTGCGTCTAAAAACCCCACAAACCAAATCGCAGCATGTTTGGTTTAGTATTGACCGTGCTACGTCAATTTGAAAATTCAGATTTGGGCTAAAATTTTTGAAAAACATAAATTGTCCTCCCCCTAAAAAAATTGTTTTCTTCTTTTTTTGCATTGGTTATTTAATTAAACCAAAATTGTACTTGCCAAAATGTGTCCTAGAGTTATAAAAAAGTCAATCAGTTTCAATATTCCAACAGTTACCTAAGAGGAGATAAAAACTATAAATCAAAAACTGTCAAAATGACCGCACCGGTAATTTCTAGTGTTAAAGCACACCGGTTGCCGTGCCACACAGTTTTTGATTAACTGCATTGAACGGAGGTACTATAAAGTATTCAAACAGCTAAATGGTAACTTGTTCGAGCGGCTATAAAAGGCGAATAACAGACGCTTAGATTGCTTGTTCTATTTTTTGAGTTACACCACGGCTGACATCTGCCGTGCGGCAATTATGAAACTTTTTAAAGAAACCACAAACAATTTTTTTGACAATGAATAGGTGGAATGACACGCAATTATTAGATAAAGTTGAATGTTTGATATGAAGTTGATTAATATATTAAGTGTTTACGTTAAAAAAAGAGAAACCATCTGCAATTGATCTCTGTCAAAGTTAGACAAGAGAAACACTAATACATGATATTAGTAGTTTTTAAAGTTCCTTTGTTTTTGTCATACATTAATTTTATGTACGAGCGTTCGGTGTCATTCACCCTAACAAAGAAGACTTCAATAGAAAACGTTGTAGAACAAATTTAGTTACCAGAGGAGATATTTTTGAATTAATTTAATAAGATGGTTAAATCAAATTTGGCAAAAACTTTTAATTTAGAAATTTTAACTGATAGCGCAATGAAAAAATATTTGCATATTGTTCGATGTAGGGCCATTTATAAAATAAATTAACATAATCAATGTTTATAGAAAATGTAGCCTTTCACAATGCGACAAATGGCTATAAGACAAATTAAAATACTTCAATTTCAGTATAAAGTGTGGACAATTGGACATGTCGGGTTTGGTTCAAAGTTCCCACGATATAAACACCCATTGACGAATAGATAACTCTACCTCACACATCATTTCTCTGAAAAAAAAACTACTCAAACTGTTAAAATGGACATTGATTCAAACTATTATTACTATACTACATTAAATATTATGCCATTTACCAAAATATTTTTAGATCTATATGACACTGTCGATGTCGCCGATATTTTTAGATCTATATGACGTTACAAGCTTAAATCTTTGTTGAACATGTTCACTTTGATGATTTAATATTGTAGCAGTCTGAGCATCTATCGGCGACAAGCTAAACAACTTTTTTGCATCATGGGTAAAACCGTTCTGCATGTGTTATTGAGGCAGACCGTTTCGTTAGCGATTGTTCATGCGTATAACTATAGATACAGTGAGGGCCGGAAAGTCGGAAACGTTAACTTTTTTTGTTTTTCTGCAAAACTTCTGTTAACTTTCACGAAAGAATTCGTATGTGTGGCTTCGGGTCGTTAGCTCAGAGCTACATGCGGCGATCGGGTAATTTTTCGGTGTTTTGATATAAAAAATGGCTCTGCAGGGCAGTGGAGTTTTTATGAGGCCTAGATAGCTTTCCGGCCACCAGGTTGCAAAACAACAGCAGATATAACTATTACATGGCGCTGGTAGCCAAGTCTTAGCACAGCAAAGGCGTAAGAATTTAGTGGAAGGAGGATCAGGTTTCTGTGCAAGACAGTTAAGCCTATGTCAGAATAGATCCAAGCAAAATCACATAGGTTGCACGCAGAATAGTTTTGAAGTTCACGGCTTGTGGGGGTAAAGCTTGTTTCGTCTGCGCTATATGTAGCTTTATAAGTTTACCCTTCATCAGTTTCTCGTGTGAAATAGAATTGCCTAATCGGCTCTATTGTGTTCTAACCATCCGACAATCATTGAATATACCCAAAATAAGTTCATAAGTTGCGGAATTTCGCTTTTTCTTCCGAGCAGAAAGTCGTTATGTTGTTAATTTACCAAGTTGTTTGCTTCAGTTGCGCAATGTTCCACTTATACATTTAATTAGGCGGCATTAGACTTAATATTGTTCATACCATAAGAGTCTCGCTGAATCTAAACTTCTTGCAATCTTAAGGATAGGATAGAATTGCTTTAAAAATGGGGTTAGAATGCCATAATTATACTGAAGTAAAAAAACCTGAGCGACAGCATATTAAACAGAATTAGTGCTCTTATAGTGCTCGTATTGCTCCTAATGGCAAAAAACTTAAGAAAGGTCATGTAACTGTTTCTTAGACTATCAGTGTCACGAAACGTAAAATTTAGTTATCCGCTGGCCACACCTTTTTTCATAGCGGTTTACATTTTGCCCTCGGGCCGCACGTTGCATAAGTCATATATATTTTTAAATGTTCGTTACAAATAAAGCAGTGAGAAAACAAAAATATCAAGTTTTGCTCACACTAATATATTTTATTAAACTACTTTTTCGTCGTGACTGACAGTTTCTGCTATGTACATTTATTTATCTGTGATTGCTAGTGATATTAATCTTGTTCTGTCGTTTCTTATATTCGGATAAAGTGGACACAATGTGGAAGGATATTTACTCTACACACTGTTCAATGTTGTCAGGGGAGATTGCACCAGGTCATCTTCCCAAACTATATTTTTGCGTTTACTATGTAAATGCCGAAAAGTCACATTTTTGTACGTTTTTAGTAATTGAAAGAAATATTTTCATCCTAAAGGCGCCGTGCGTGTATAGCACAATGTTGCGCTGTATGTAATGGCAATAAATGCCTTTGCTCTTGATGATAAAAATTGAATTTCCATTGTTATACAGAAAAAGGTTTTCTTTTATTACTTTCGAGAATAATTATTTGCAATCAAGGATCTCTGGTCTCTTTCCTTCATCGCTACGCCACAATTTACAACATAATTTATGTTTATTAGACTTCTGCAAAATTTATGTAGGTGACGTAAAGCCTAATGCTACACTGTAACTATAACCCCTTAATCATGAAAATAATGAATTGACTTCTGTGAAACCACTTGACGTGTTAAAACAAAGCTGCGACCATTTTCGGAATCAGCATCCAAAAATCAATCAGAATTAATTTCTCGTGAAAAATGTTTTTTTGACCTTTGTTATTTCAAATATATTTCCATTGGGACGCTATTCAAAAGTAAACTAATATATGCAGGTTTACACCGGGAGCCTTCGATAGACTAACCAAATCAGTCGACCGAATCTAGACTCCCTTCTTAGGATTAGTTTGTCGGAAGGCTCCCGGTATAGCTAACGATTATATACGTTCTTTATGGTTGATTAAACAAACACTTCGGAAAGGCTAGATCATTGTTGATCTACACGTCGCATTTGTATGTATCTTTCATAAAAACAGGTTTATGACATTTTTTAATGATTATATTTGTTTTTGTGTAAAACATTCTTCCGTGTAGAAATTACTGCACTTCATTGATTGGCGTTATCAAAATTCCTGTTCTGAATTGATTTCAAAATGAAACGTCAAGTCAAAAGTATTTACTAACATGATGTCGTGACTATTTTGAAAACATTATAATCCCCTTTAATTTTGAAATAACAAAACATACTTGTAGGCCTATGCAACCAATTCAGTTGAAGATACAAATCCCTACCAGTTCCACCTTATATACTTCTTCGTGTTGTAAGCACATTTGATTTACGTAACAGTTTGTATCTCCTAATAATTATCACTAACTATTGCTTTTATTATTTTGTGAAGATCGAGTTAAACATAAGATTCCCGATTAGAAACAAAACAAGCTTTTAATATGGACAAGAAGACTTTTGTCAAGAGTTGTGCCTACGAAAACTTGATGGAGGCGGTATCGGGAACTGGTCGTTACCAAAATTTTCTAGTAATCATTTCGCTCCTTCCGTCCATCGTCGTTGCCTTCATGCACACAGGATCTGTTTTCATAGGTAACACTTAATTGTGTAATTGTCACCTTATTCTGAACTCTCAATTGTTAGTTGTCACCTCTCATGAGGCAAATCTACAATTAAGGCAAATTTACATTGCCAATCTTGCTAATTTGCCGTGTTGTATTTTATGTCACAGGCAAGTCATTTTTGGAAATGACTTAATTACAAGTCAAGTCAAAATCACCGATGTCGAAATAAAACGATAACACTTTAAAAATGCCAAATTCGCCCGATTTGAAACAATAGAACTAAAAAAAGGAAAAACAATATGCAGCAGTCTGGTCGTTTTACGTGTAACAACTAAAATAAATAACTCAATTGCATAACATATGTTGGCCAAAACACTTAACTTTAACCAAAGTCATAAATCCAAGTCTACCTCCTAGTCATAAGACTCAAGCCAAGTCATTAGAACACTGCTAATTTGTAAGGCTTTAACGATAGAGGCAAATAAAAACTAAGATTGCTTGCCGCACGAGACTGTTATAAATTTGTAATATATATTTGGATTGCAAGATGCCTGGACACCTCTTGTGACCTGTCCTGGAAAACAATTCCGTAGATTTGTTTTAAACTTTAGCAAGTCAAAAATTAATAGATTAAGGTATAAAGATATATGTCCACCAGTCATATTTCAATAAGCATTGATATTTTTGGATATATATAAAAAGGCCTTAGACCTATACTTTTTAACTAGACCCCGTAAAAACAAGAATCGAAGGTAAAAGTAACCAGTCGAATACAACAACTCTATTGTTCTTTCAGCGCGAACGAAATAACATCGTTTTTTGCCACTTCGTTGGTTTTCCAGAAAATAAAATGAATAAGGCAATGGCAGGCAGTTGTGCGACACTTTTTAGCTGCCAAAACACGCTTTTAAAGGGAAGTTTAAGGACATTTCAAGGAGTGTCTTGTCAACTTCAAAGGTTATCTAAATTCCAACGTCTGCGCTTTAACTCAAGTGTATCGTAAAAACATATCGTAAAAAAATAAACGGTAAAAATGAAACACAGCAATAAACACTTGTCATGGGTTTTAACTTAGGAACACCAAGTTTGCACAAAGAGCTCAGGGTTAGCACGCATGAGTTACTAATCAACAAAACAGACAATTCAACTCTTGGTGCCCAACTATTCGCCAGGCAACAATTACGGTGAAACATCAAGCGTAAAATAAAGAGGATAGGACCTAAAATGCAAAGCAAAAAATGTATAATTTTTTTCTTTAGCGGGCCTTCCACCTTCACGATGCTTCATAGAAGTGGTCGACAACAATCCCGGAGGTTTCCAGTCTCAGAATTTCATAACGAAGACTTTTATTCCTTACAACGACGTGACCCACGTAATATATAACACTTATTTAACCTAAATGATAACAGAAAAGTTGGTCATTTTACAAAACGTGGTTTTACACTTTCAAAAACATAATGTTTCCAATATGAAGTTGTGAACTTTCCTAAATTTTGTTATCTTAAAAATACACAACTAAAAGGGAAGAAACAATGTTAAATTCCAGACTTCTTGCAGACGGTTGGTTTTTTCCCACTTTAAATGCATGTATTATTTAATGTACACCAAGGGGTCATACACTTAAGGTGGTTTGTAGAATTTGTGAGATGACCGCAACTGTGCAGCCCTTCATTTTTTATGAAAACGCACACTAAATCCAATTAGCTAAAGCTCAAATTTAAAGCTTAATACAGATACCCGGCGTTGTTTGACGAGGATAAATGTTAATTCTAAGAGTGTTACTCGTTACAGGTTCCACCGGGTGGATTAGATAGCCGTAGCTAGCTCAATGGCCCTGGGAGTTTTTAAAATACAATTGCATGTACTAAAGTTAACGGAACGCAATTAACAACTTTAGTTTTACCAAATCGTGAGCTGCACTACTTTCGTTTCCCTGCGTAGAAACCTGTCAAACAGAATGGATTCCTGACAACAAACAGAGCTGTTTGCCTCTAGATGAAACAAACAAATTTGATTCCGACATAACAAAGTTCGGGAAAAGTGGGCGGTGACGTGAACAAGTTTAAAAAGCATTTTGCTGAAGCCGACACTTTATATTCACCCTCTATTTACAGGGTTACGATCGATGCAAGCGATACAACTACAATTTGACGTCTTGTGGCTCGAACTTAACAGAGCAATGTGTCACTAATGTTACGACGAGCCAGGATCCACTGACTACGTCGTGTCAAGATAGTTTTTACTTCGACCGAAGTACGTTCTTGGAAACTGTAACAACCCAGGTAAGCATTATACGTACTACATTCAAAATTCTGAATATTTGATAATTTACAAAAACAAATATCAATAAAATATTTTTGAGTATATTCAATAAAAAAGTATACACAGAAGTGTAAGGCGACTGTAATCTAAGCCCTTCAAAAGTCATCCTTCAAATCAACGATGACGGCAATAGTTGCTTAGTATAAACAGGAAGCCATTAGACCAAATCAGTCGATCAATTATTACGCAAGCAAACTCAGGCTTGAAAAATGCAGCCAGTGATAATGTTTGAAATTACAAACCCTGTAATATTATAATCGTACCTCTGTATGTGTAATATAGCGAATTCAAAGCAGACTAATTTTCTGGTTTATCGATTAATTCGGTTCGTCTTTCAAAGGCCCCCTTGAAATAGTGTATACTTAAAAATATTTGTTTAAATTTACTATGAGAGCGTATACATTCTTGTGGGCACAGACTGACAATGATTTTTATGCTATTACTATAAAACTATTTTTAATGCCTAAGCAACGTCATTAAAAACGTAAACCTAAAATGCTAATTAATATAAAGATTTCAAACAATTAAAAAAAAAATATTATTTATTATAGCAACACAAATAAATTTAACCATTTTAGTGGGATTTGGTTTGCGACAACCTTATTTTAATGACAATTTCTTCATCTATCTATTACGTTGGTCTTTTCTGCGGAGCACTGATTGGTGGAATGTTGAGTGATAGGTGAGTTAACTATGACAACGATGGTGATACTTGTTTTGTTTTTTTATGAAGGGTTGCAACTCCGTTAAAAAAGAAGATTTTTTGCAATTCTTTTAGATACGGCCGAGTTCGCGTTTGTCAAGGATCTTCATTGCTCTCGTTAACATGCGGTTTAGCTTTAGCCTTCTCACCCAATATTTACGTATTTGTTCTCATGAGGTTCCTGTTGGCCTTCTGTCTCATGCCATCAACGATTGCAATATTTGTGTACAGTAAGGCATACTCTTTCTTTTAAGTATTTTAATGACAGAAAAAAGTTATTTTCGGTTGTTTTTTGCCATTATGAATAAGTACATTCCTGGGTTCTATACAAATTTAATTTTTTTTAATTTAGATTAGTACATCTTTCGGGAAACTCTTGACACAGATTGTTAATAATGTATAATAAGACAAACGTTGTTAGTTTTGGCCCACGATCAAAACTTTATCTCGGTTGATCTATTGACAGATGTTCTATAAACCCTTGAGAAAAATCTTGCATGTTTAAAAAAAAAGCATTTTATCTGTAATTTTATGTTTTGCGATGTTACGACTAAGGAACGGATTTTATAAGGAATGCAATTTGTTCAGTTTTGCTCAAACAATAGTTTTTTGCAAAATTGTATAGATTATATTTTTTAGATCTCAAAATTTCGTTATTGCAACAAAACCGATGTTCAAATATGACCGTATTGAATAAAATCTTCGTTTTGCGAAATTGCAAATATGTTATTGGAATTTAGATGTGAAAACATCGTGGATAAACCCGTAAATAGTCAATTTCAGATAAACGAAGAAAATTGATTCCTAGAATTGGTACGTTAACCAAATTACAATTCCACTGCAACTATAAACAACTAATAAGTGTTATAATAATTTGTTAACAGGCTCAGAAATCAGTAAAAAATTTCTTCGTCCAGTACTCGGATCGGTATACAACGTCACGTTCGGCTTGGGGTGCGTTTTGATGTCATTTATGGCCTACAGATGGCGTCACTGGAAAGAGCTAGAGATTGCATTTTCACTTTGCGTCATTCCTACTATCCTGATTGTGTTCTTTTTGTTTCCAAAATCGCCAAGGTAAAGTTACCACAGAGCTTACCTTCTGAATAATTAATGCTTTTAATAACAGCATACCTTTCGCTGGCTCCTAAGACCGCTTTTATGCTGTCTTGTTTATCTCAAGAACAGGCCATAAAACATTTACACACTGACGGTTGAATAGAAGTTTAAGAATATCTGGTTCCCGCGTTTATTTTTGATTTGACTGACGATACAGTTAATATCCAATGGCAACAATACTCGTTCATTTTGTATTTACTTAATTGTAATCTATTCTAAAGATTAAACTAAGTATAGAACTTAGCAAACCGAAAATCAGTTTGTTTGTATGTAATAAAAAGATAAATATATTTCCCTATAAAGCATCTTCAGTATCTTAATTCGAATGAATTGTAATCTATTCTTAGCAATGTCAAATTAGTCTAATAAAACCCCCAAAACTGGGAAAAAGTGTTTCTGAGTATATGGCCACATGCTTCGCAATATTGTGCTGTAAACACGAATCATGATTTCTACGAAATTAAAAAATCTAAACTGGCGGCTTGTCTTAAAATGAAAGTTTTTATGGTTGGTATATAGCCCATAACTCAAATAACACAAATAAGTTGAGATACTTGTTGCTACATTTTTCTCATGATACAGTTTTCCAGAATTTTTCTCTTTATGGAATAGCTTTGTGTCTTATACATTATATCATTGATATACATCATCTCAAATATTTTCTAACCTCAAAACACTTTGTGTCTTCAATGCAGTTGATATTTCCTCTAATATTTTATATCGTGAATGGCGACCTGAATTACTATATAGCAAGTTCGTTGCTATGTAAATATTTGTATACATATGTGGACAGTTTTGAAATGAAATTGTTTTGTAGCTTTTTATTTAACATGGGCCTTTTCTATAATCCCTATACCCATAACTTTTAACCGAAGTTAAATACAGATATTTTTTTTTGTTAAAACAATTCTCACGTAGGTGGCTACTTTCAAACGGAAAATCAAAAGATGCTTATCGAGTATGTCAATTAATGGCTCGTAGAAACAAAGGCAAACTCTCTGAAAAATTGTTTAAAGAAGCTCGAAGCAACGCAACATCAAAGGCATGCAAGCAATGAAGTGAAATACTATAAAAACATTCTATTATAGCATTTGTTAAACTTTACCGATAACCAAAATTTACTTTTGCGAACTTTGTCAACGTAGAATGTAAATAATTAATTATTATAAACGACAACAATATGCCAGTTTCCTACAATGTTTTTTTTTTTGTTAGCCATTTTATTATTTTATGGCTAACTTTACAATATTGATTTATTATTTTACATTTCTAGCAAACCAAAGCATCAATAATGGAGATTCTTCGGCGTCCTTATCTGAGATTTACTCTAATCGCCAATTGCATTGTTTGGTCGGTAACCAGGTAAAACAATTTAAAAACGAAGTCTAAAATGGAAATTCATATTTTGAAATAATTGACAATAGCATAAATTATGCCGTTATTTTCTGAGTAATATTTAAATTGTTTACGGTGGGTAGATGGCATGTCAAATTTGACTGTCGAAATTGTTTTTATTTTATTTTAAGGTTTCGTAAAGGTTTCCACACTGGCTGTTTCGTACTGGTCAGCGCTTCCCAACCGGTGGGCAGAAACACTGGTTTAGGTTGAGGTGTTTTCTTTCTTTTTAATGATACCAACAACAAACACAAATACACGTTCGCTGTCGGTTTTACCGCCAAACTGGTAACGCGATTCGCTCGACAGGTTTCTCATTGGGGAGCCACGGGCATAACTCTCTAGCTCAGTGCGCTTCAACCGGTGAGCAAGGTGCACCCTAGGGTTTGCCCCAAAACATATTTGGTGCACCGGCTTTATGACATGCAATATAACTCGCAAGCAGTCTGCATCCATAATTGAACTTTCACCGACAGTGTGTAAAACTTTAGCAGTTCCGCTCGGTTTAATTGACAGGATGATATTAATATGCGAAATGATTTTTCATATCGCTTTTTCCTCAGTTTACCTTTTAAGTAAACAGGGTGCATGAATTCGTCACATCAATTTTAACCAAACCATTGAATGGGCACTGCTCTAGCTGAATGGTATTGCAAAACCCAGCTATCCAAGTGTCATTATTTTTAAAATTTGACAGTTAACTTAAATTTGTGTTTTTTTATTCTGACTGTAATCATTTCTTGTATCAGTAACGCGTATTATAACGCATTTTCCTGACACGTCTTTTGATGATTATTACTCGATATCGGATCCTAAAATTCGAATCCAATTTTGTCTTTATGTCGGGTAGTTAAAATCGATCAAATCGCGGAAAGTTACGCCTATAGTCCTACATAGCAAAGCTTGTATTAACGCCGTCTATCGCAGTTGCGAAACAATTACTGTTCCGCTTCGTGTAGCCCAGCGGTTCCCAAACTTTTCTAAGAATTTTGCCTATAGAGGACCCTTTGCAATCGTTTTGATATTTCGCGGCCTTATAAGAGTTCAAGGGTCTGTTAACCTAAGTTATTTTAGTAGGCCTACACTGGTGCAGTCACGATTCTTAAAACTTTCAAACTAATATAAATTATTTGCTGATAGCATAGTACAGCATAATAGATGCATTTTGATGTCACAAGCGACATCATAAAACATGCTTTATTATGAGCATAACTAAATACAAAGAATCACGACAGAAAATGTTTCAAACATAGCTAAAGTTTAAAAACATTCGCCAAAGCCTATTGTAAAGAAAAAAAAAACTTGACTTAAAAAAACTTCGACCCCTCTGAAACTGCTGCACGGACCCCAGTTTGGAAACCGCTGGTGTAGCCTATTAATGTGGCGTAAGTCTGTTTTCGGGCGATCAAATCCTGTTAGACGAGCAACAAACGTGAAATGCCAGGTGCAGAGATTACTCAGTTATTTTTTGAAGGGTGTTAAGTGGCAAACGAAACATTCCATAGTAAAACGTGCAAATTGCGCTACGGGGTTACTCAAGGTCTACTTTAGGCCAATATTCAGTGTTTTTTAAGCAGGGTGGCCTCGAGGGTTGAGAGCCTGTCGAAGGGGGCCACGGACCATTAAAGGTTGAGAACCACTGGTCTGTAGCTTCAAATGATTGTGGCGTATACAAACAATCCGAAGATCAACAACCTCAACGGTTATAAAATATTATTGTTGTAAATGTTACTTAATTTTGAATTGAATGAAATATAGATTGACAGGTTCTAAAAAACGGTCAGTATTCGCAATGTTTTATATACGTGTAGTCCCGTTTATTTTTTGTGGGGGCAACCCCCAGCAGATTTTAACGGGTGATAAAACATACATTAATTGTTTTTTATCAAAACGGGAAATGTTTTCACTACGTATCAGAGTTGGATCAATTACATTAATTCAGTATTACAATTACAATTACCCCCTTGAATCTTTCAATTACATTACAATTACCATTAAATTTACAATGAAGTGATGCCTTCGGCTTGGCATCGCCATAAACTACACATACACACTACAGGCAAACCAACAGCCACGTATTTAATTTTTTTAATAATTACAATTACTAAAATAAAACATTTTATTAGCTAATTACAAATTACAACATTTTGGTTTGTATTTACGCTTTCACTTGCTTAAAAACTGTTGAAATGCACTTGATCAACATTAGGCTGCGAAAAGTTTCTGACCAGTAAATATCTCCTTGCCGTATGAATATTACCCGCAATTGAAAAAAGTCTTTCTGACGAACTGATGTTGCTTTTAGTTCCAAAAATCCTGGGCTAAAGAAGCAAGCGTGGGAAATTGTTTGGATTTCTTTTTTCCAATAGATTAATAGGTCTTCATCAAATTGCAAAATTTCTTGCCCCAAATTGCTATCTACTCACTTTGTGAGTTTCTTGGTCTTTTCTATTTTAAACCGTCTGCCATAAAGTTAAACAGCTTTGGATATTTTGAAGGATTTTCTTCCTCTGTGCTACAACTCTCTTCGTCCTTGCTGCTTGGCACATGAGGTTTAATTAATTACATCAATTACAATTACAAATTACAATTGATCCAACTTTGCTACTTATAGCTCTATCTAATATAGCACATCCAAATTCTCATAATATTAAAACTGAAACTTGGGTCATCATTATTCAATGTCCCTTTATAGATCTACTATGTGACGTTTAGTTAGTTACACATTTTACTGGAACGTTATTTGTTTAATTGATCGCCAATCAATGCTTTTAATTCTCACCAGTGACTTTTCATACAAAGTTATCATAAGTTAGTTCAAACTATAACTGTATTTTTTTTTGTATGTGACTGCATTATATTTGTCCTTGTGGTACAACTCATAAAAGTCGAGCATCACTGGTCTAATGATATTGCAAATTAAAAAGCAAAACACATAGAGTATATGTCAGGCGTAAACGCAAAAGTTAAGTTGTTTCATTTGATTTTTGTTATACAATTCACAAATGATTTTATGCACCTTTGTGGAAATTTATTCATTACATCGGTATAAAGTGTTACACATTCCTGCCTTAAATGGTTTACACGATAGTCTGATTATTGTTACTTACCTTTTTCAGCTTGGTGTACTACGGCCTGGCATTGAACAGTGGAGCACTTTCCGGTAGCGTTTACCTTAACCACGCACTAGGTGGCGTAATGGAGTTGACTGCTTGTTTGGCAAGCATCCCTATGTTGATGTTTTTAGGGAGGAAAAACACCACTGTCTCCACATTGGCAGTTTCCTCAGGATCGTGTCTCCTTTCCACCATATGCATTCAGCTGGCACATGGAAATAAAGGTGATCTAAGCTTTATTGATATTTGAGCTTTTAAATCAGATTTGAGGGATTGCAGTTGATTGATATAAGGTTATAATGTGGGTATTGTTTTCGTTCTGCCATTGTAATCTGTAGTTTTGATTTTAAGTTGCTCAAACGGCGGGAATTGTATTGGCGATGATTGGTCGATTCAGCTCGAGCGCAACATTTGCGGCCGTTTACCAACACACGGTGGAGCTGTTTCCAACACCTGGGAGGTAAATTGTCCATTTCTGCATTATTTATCTAGGGATAACTTGTTCGTTTTATCTTAAGATATATTAAGGGCATTAAGGTTTTACAAATTTAGTTGATTTATTAGCCCATTGTTAACTTTTAGATTGTTAAATTACATAAAAAGAATAATATTAGTATTTAATAGCATTACTATAATCAAGGGGTGGCCAAAACATCGATCGCCATCGACCGGTCGATCGCCACATCTTAGCTGGTCGATCGCGCCGATCATGTGTCGGATTTCTAAAAAGAGTGTTCTTCAAGCAGTATTTATATAAATAGAACAGTCCATAAACTAGATAAACTCAAGCAGCATAAGTTGTGTAGTTATAACAGGTGTTGGTCAGTAGACTACAATCTTGAAGGCTGTCAATATCTTTTTTCATACCGGTTATCTCGTGAATTCATTATGTAGAAAAATAGCACAAGTCACGTCATTGCATTACCTGTCGCACACATTTGGAACATTAAAATAACAAATAGCTGTTTCTGGGCAAGCCTAATCAAGCGAATTATGACGTAGAAACTTGAATTTCATCGCTGGATTGGAATTAAGGCTTACATCAGTTTATCGTTTTAAATATAAGTAAATAGGTAACAATCTTTTTGTGATTTGTTTTCAAAGGGCAAAATAAGCTCTACTTGAAATTACCGTAAACGAAAAGAGTCACAGACAAAAAGTGCATTATTGACACGTTTGTTCCTGCCACTTTATTACCCCACTGGTTGATCGAGAGCCTTTAAAAAATATTTCAGTCGATTGCAACTAAAAGTAAGTTGGCCACTCGAACATGATAATAAGCCATGTCTTATTCATTTAATAAAAAAACATTTTATTGTAGGACATAGTAATTTAAACCAAAATCACTATTTTAGTTAAAATTAAACGTCAAACTTAAATATCTTAAATACTATTTATAAGTGCCGTGGAGGTCTATTGATCGAAATATTAACGTAAATGATCGACGTTGATCGTACATGGTACGTGGATTTGTCAACTATAGTGTCCAATAAGTTTTGATATTGCTTTGGCGAAAAACAGCAATAGTCCCAGCAAGGATATGGTAACAAGGCATTATAAAATCTATTATAAATGTTATACGAATTTAGTTTTAGCTGGCCACCTTAAGTTTCCAGTGAATTTTAAGATTTTAAAGTTTACTTGCCTAACTATTTGCAACAGCTAAGTGGAATATTTATGTTATAGTTAACACAACAAATGTATTTAATACTGGACGCTATAGTAAAGTATGGTGCTCAAAACAGAATACGGCTATAAAAAGCGAATCTCAAAGTCACCCAGGTAAATTCTAAACATATAAATTGGTCACCCTTGAGAAAGGCAATTCATTCTGATGTCGGCTATATCTATTTTTTCCCAGGGGAACAGCCTTGGGAATCTCATCTATGGCCGCAAGATTCGGAAGCATCATAACACCTTTTACCCTGCAGTTGCAGTACGAACTGCCCTGGCTTACTCAGGTAAATGTGATCAATGAGTAAGTTTAAGCAGAATCGCTGTTACCCAATTTAAACAATATAAACAGAGGGTGTGCCTTTCTTACATTTAAGCCGGAAAGTTGCTGTATTGTGTTAGTTTGAGGAAACGTTTAGTGGGTGTTAGTTGTATTATAAAACTATCATCCAATTTGCATATTTGTTTAATATTCCATATATAGCCACTTCAAACTTCTTTAAACAAAACTGGATTTTTTCATCTTATAACGAGAATTATTTTGTTTTCAAACTCATTTTTTTATTTTGGCCTCAAATAAGATGAATTTCGTGCCAGGGTTACCCTTTGCAGTTTACAGCTAGGTTTGTAGTCGTTTGCTGAGGAACAAATCAAACACTTCATGTTTGTTTTACAGACAATTTTTGGTATCGTAGCGACACTTGCTGCCATCCTTGCTTCCTGCTTCCCTGAAACAAATCACCGTCCTCTCCTTTCAACTTTCACAGAATCCGAAAATTTCTTGATGAGCCATCTTCAAAACTCGTGGATAGCAAGACTGTTCTGTCTTCCTCAAAAGGGGTAGGATCTTAGGTCGTGCTGAAACAAAAATTAAAGCAATTTATTTGATAAATTCGATTTGACATTAGTGTGAATAACAGCCACTTCAGCAAGACGAGTTAAAAAAATATCTGTTTTTTACGAAATTGCGATTTGAATAGTCCGTCGTTTTATAACTAAGCTATACGTAGATTCAGTAGTAAATTCAGTAGATAACCAATTGTATATTTATTTCCTGATGCCGATACATCCTATTGGCATACGGAAAACCGCTTTAAAGCAGGTTTCGCATAATCGAATCAATACTATTTATTAACTCTTTGATTTCCTAAGGGATGATTTTTTTTACAAATCAAATCTGGTGTGTTGTTGCCATGTAACCCTTGTCGTTGGAAAATTCTGCTTTATTGTAGTGAGACGTAATGAGAATGCCACAGGCTCACAGCAAATACATAAGGAAGTATCAGTTTGAACGTATATAGTAACTCCTAATTGCCACAACAGTAAACAACAATCATGTCATCTCACTGTAAAATTGAAATGAAGATAAAAACCGATTAAGAAGCAAAAAATGAAAAATAGACAATAATTACCAAAAAAATACAGTATTATTGATTAGTTAATATCACCAATAGTAATGATAAAAAGTTTTTATATCGTGTCGATATTGAACTACAGCAAAATATGTCAATTTACTCGAACATTTCTATTAAGATTAAATATAAAATCACTGTAAGTTTCTACAAGAAACAATTTTATCATTTCTTGTTAATATAATTTATAATTTGTTTGTGGAAAAATGGTTGCAAAGCCCTGAACTAAGGAAATAAAATACATTTATCTCAAGAACATCTTTTGTGACGTTTTCTATCAATTTTCAGACATCTAACGAATGAGAAGGAAATCGCTCTTATGGAAGTGAGGCACGGAATGACAGTTCACTAAACAAAAGACGAAAGACAAATGCGACGAAAAAAACAGACAAATCCGTCTTTGTGGTTTCAGAGAGTAAACTGACAAAAGCTACTTTTACAATTTGGCTTACCAACTAGAAGTTCCAAAGTTTATGTCCTTTTTATTTTTTGCAAATATTGTTTCGTTCGTCGTGCTAATAACACGTGTACATAAAATATAAAACAGAAGTTTGTTAATAGCCCTTTCAAATTAAATATATATATATACTTTATGTTGTGGCAATCCAATCTGCATTTGAAATCTTGATTCAAAATAAAATATGTATAACAGGTGTGGTGAAACTTCACGCGTCATTTGAAAATCAAGAGAATCGCATAATAGATAAAAGTTTGTAAAATGAATTGAATTTATATTTTATGAGAGTGGGCTCTGAAGACTACAACTAAATTTGTCAAAACACGGTAACAAATAATAAGTATTATGGATTCGCAATGTTGTTTTAGGTTAACCAGTTAAAAGTGAGTTCTATGTACAAAGTTACTGTAAAGTGAAAATAAAATATATTAATAAACAAAACACAGGTTAAATGTTATACAATACAAATACGCATCATTTTTTTGAGATGGTTCTATTTAAATTGAAGAGCTACAAAAACTAGTCGAAGAGTCGCATGCTGCTTAGCCCACATCTCATAATGTTATCAAATTATCATGGATCTTTAACCTCTTTTAATATAAATAAAGTATAAATACGTTCTTCAAACGAATGCAACCGTTTTCCATGCATTTTTAACGGTTATAAAACTTCTTGGAACGCGATAATTTTGGTCCATTAATTCTTTAATATATTTTGCTGGTTTTAATTTTTTTCGCACAGCTCATTTTAGGCGGTTACCCGAATGAACGCTTTGCCACAATCTAATCTTCTTTAGAATTTTAATCAAATTTCAATTACACCTTTCGCGCAAACTCGACCGGAACAGAAAGTTTGCTGGGGTCACTTGAATTTGCATGACATCACGTTATGACGTAATTTGTAACGAAATTTCTGAAAATTTTAAAACCTCTCTATAGCGAAAATCCTATTATCACTCCTGCTTGCGTAAGACATTCCTGATTTTCTATTCCCGCGAAACAACCCGTTGTCATACAGTATATATGTGAACAAGACGACATACCAGGCGTTGTCCAGCATGTTAAAAAAATATTTACCAATTTCATTATAACCTGTTATTACCCAGATGTAATAGAGTGGACTATACTTACAACTATATATACCTTAAGCACATTAATTAGCGAAACCTTCCTGAATTTTGCGTGGAATAAACAAAATTACACAATCAGTTATGGTGTGGTATCTTCGTAAGTATTGCACATTATACGTAGCAACATGCCCGTGTAAATTTGATAGCCTCGTGTTGTACCTAATGATTATGAAAATGAAGGTAGCAATTACCATTTATCCAAAACTTAATGAGGACTAACCAAAGTGAAAATAATTTTAAATTGAATAACATTTTTATCTACGATTTTGCGTTTTGTTATACCAGTATCCAGGGCCGGATTAAGACCATGAGAGGCCGCAGGCTATTCCATTTGTGATGCCCCTTCCTATTTTTGAGCTTAGAATTTCTCTCTAAACAACATCACATGTCATTGCTTAATGTTAAAAATATGACCTAATTAAACTCTTCGTTCTTTTCATTTTCCACATTCATGGGTGCCAATTTTTTAATAAAATAATAAAAATTTAGTTAAGGCAGTTTTGCTTTGAATTTCATTTCTTTGATCAAACAACCGTTACAATATTTGTAAAGTTTATTTATGAGGATCAATAAGCAATAGTTACAGGCTTACAGCCATCAAATAGAGTAAGACTAGGCTACAATTTTTTCTAGCTTTCGTCAAGGCAAAATCAATATCATACAAAAGTTCATCTGTCGATCTCAGTTTATTTTGATGTTCATTGTCGATCTCAGTTTATTTTTGATGCTTTTGAGCCTTGAGAAAAATCTCTCTCCTGAGCAGTTAGTGACCATTAATCTTAGAAACAGTCTCAATATTGCTTCCACTTTAGGAAAGTCAGTGTTTATATTTTTCCTTGTCTCCATGAGACAAAGAAATAGATTGCTCTTCTGTACCGCTAAGCCCTTGGTTTTGTGTTTGTCGCACGTACAAAGAAATTGTAGAAGCTCATCAGTAAGTTTCGGGTCAACATCTTACGGATGCGCTACCTTTAAAAGTTCTACGCCTCGTACAATTTCTAACTTAGTTGCTTTCAGATTAGCAAGAAAGAGGAACATTTTGTGCAATGTCACTGTACATGTCACTGTTAGCTCTTCTTCTTAAATTGGCTTCAAGTGCGTCGAGCACATGGACAAAGGAATTTATTTTAAACATTTCCTTTGCAGAAAGTTCACTTAAAGCGTCAGATGCGTTTCTTTGACCTAGTGACAGCTCTGTAGTTAATATTCGGCAAGGTTGCTTTTGCTTCCTGATCAAACCCATCTCTAATTTCGCTTAGAAAGTCTCCAATTGATCTGTACAATTCGAAACAAGTACTTAATAACAATTCAGAATACTGAAGAACAAACGACCTAGCACTGCGCCCCCCTTATTAAGATGCAAACAACGTAATAATGACTGATTACACTCTAGCAAATAGTCACGCGGTCGGTGAAACTCATATAAGGTTTCTATGTCCAGCTGTGATAGTTTGTAATGTTATATGCGCTGAGCGAAATAAGTTGCTATACTCATTCTTGGCTCGATAAGATTGGGTATTTTATATGGTTCGGTAATAGTTGTTCGTTAAAGTCACCTAAAGATAACGTCTTTAACCATAAAAAAAATCTTCCCATGCTTATGTATCGCTCAATATGATGAGATACGGCCTAAAATCATAAGTTTACAGTGTTGTTTACAAGTATGTTTGACAAGTCAAGTTTCAGTGCAAGTAATCAGTAGCCCACGCCAAGTCCAAGTCAATATTAGAGCAAGTCAACTCAAAACTAAGTAATCGACATAAATATAAAATATCAAAGAAAAAAATATGAAGTCGTACGATTGTGAGAATAAGCCAACTAATGAATATCAAAAAGCTAACATGTATAAAACAAACTATTGTATGTGGAAAAAATATTCCCAAATTTCCCAAATCGCTTTTACTTAAATCTATAACTGAAGTCCAAGTCAAGTCATTTGAAAACAGTGGCTTATTAAGTGCACTGGCAGGTCATCACAAAAGTGTAAAATTGTTCTATTACGTGCGTTGGATGACTCTGTGCACTCAGTTTGCTAAATTATGACGGTAAAGGTGCGCTCTAGTTATGGTCACAGGTGTTCAGTCATGTCATTATTTACAGTCAGTCGTATTTTTTTATTTAATTTGGCCATAACCGATTTATTTAATACCTACTGGGCATTTGTCGAATGTTTTAAGTTCACATTCTATAGCCGCAAATTTTAATTTTGGCAACGGTTTAATTTGCACGTCTGTGCAAAACTGGACCAGTTTCATATTACACTGGAAATCTGAAATTTTACCACATTAATAACTCATTGGCGCAATTTTAACGCTGTTGGCATTTGCTACAATTAACTACTACTATTTGAAAAGTTTACAGGTTTTAAATGGAAAATATCGGTCTAAATAAAATGTGTTAAATTTGCGGCCTCCGGGTTGTATGCCGCTTTGCAGACACATATATGGCCCAAGTCATATTTCAAATTCTGCGGCTTCACATATTACGTTTTCTCATTAAAAACTGCCACAAATGAATAGAGTTGCTGCTTTTTGACACGAGTTGTAAAAGAAGTTTTTTTAAAAATCAAAATATATCTACAAAATATTTTGGCGCCGGCGCAAGCGATAAACTTTTTTTTCAAACTTTTCCTGAATCGTGCCATTGTCGTCGTTCAAAAACATTTGTGCGGGTGTACATGCCATACTATTTGTATCTACGATTGCTGGTAAAGCATCTGTAGCCATATCTTCACAACAAATTAAGGTAGTACAGAAACAATAACTACTTTATTTGATCGTAGAACAGTTTGTATTTTAGTTATGTTGGTGTGGCCCGCTGACGTACTCAAACTATCTCATGCGGCCCTCAGTAAGACTTGAGATCGACACCCCTGCGACTAGGGTATACGAAACAAGCAGAGAACATTGCCCTGGGTAACACGCTCTTCGTAAAATTACAATTATTAAGAGAAAAAGAAAAGCGTTGTGCAACACAAGTTAAAGTGTAAAACAAGACCACACATAAAAGCAATGTTACAATTTCATACAGTTATCTTATGAAGTGACACAATTATGTGAGACTTTGTCAATTATGTGAGACTTTGGGATTTGTGTTCAGACTTACTTCGACTGTAATCTTTAAAATCATAATATTGCGGTATTCGATTTCCATACAACTGTGTGGCTTGTATTCAAGGGTTGCAGCATTTGTTGCTCAATTCAACGCTGAAGCTTGCGTGACGAAAAAGGCGCAAAACAATTCGACCGTGTCCCTCAATGACTGAAGTACGGGATATTGAGGATGAAAAACAAATTACAGCAATTGTAGTATGCTGTATACTATAATATGATTAAGCAAACCTTTAGGGTTGGTGTCTTTGTCATGTACTACGATAGTCAAAATCCTATTATCAGACTTAAACATTGGTATGAAAGTTTTATACCTTGAACATTTTGTTGAACTAGCCTTGCGGTCGTGTTATAATTTGCTATATATCCATGAACGACCATGTAAATGTAACTAATATTAGCATACCTGGTATGTCGCATTTGACGTTAAGTTGATTTTTTAATCAGAGTAATAGTTGGCCAATAGCTTTCAGCGGGATGTAGCCTGTGACGGTGTTTTGCCAGCTAGACTTGCGTCATCACTTATTTGTAGCCCATTCGGCAGAGAGGCAGTCAGGGTTTGAATAAGTTCGCAAGGTTGTTTTCGCTGGTATTTCATTTGCTAACCTTATTATTTTTTTTCTCGAATATGTTTAGAAAGACTACTAACTTTGGATAAAACTGCTTGTAATATTAATAGGAAAATATGTTTTGGCATACCGTCTCCAAAACGATGTTTGTCGGCAGCCGTTAGTCAAGTTGTTACTACTGAGTTAGCGTTAGTTGGAGTACGTTCTTGTTCAATGTATGTACCACAAGTATGCACGTGGGAATACTGGATATAGCCGTTTGGTCATTTTCTTTTCCTTGCCTTAGTCGCTTACATTCGCATCTGCTTTTGCGGGATGCATTTTAAGAAAGCAACGAACAAAAAACATAATTGTATCTCGTATTAGGTTTCGTTTTATTATTTACCCGTTTTTGTATTCTTTAGAAAAATCTCTACAAATTGTTTGAACAAAGGTGATTGACAGCGCACGGGAAAATGACCGCGCGGAATTTCCTTAACAGTTCCCCATACGAAAAACTGATGGAGGCAGTATCGGGGGAAGGAAGATATCAAAACTTCCTTCTTTTAATGGCACTTCTTCCCCTCCTTGTGGTCCCATTCATGCACACCGGATCTGTGTTCATAGGTAAAATTATTCTTTATAACGCGTGATTTCAATTGATTTATCCATTTAGCGCAGATAACTACCTATAGTCCTATAGTGGCGCCAGTATTTCACTGTGAAAAATATTTTGCTTTAGTTTACACGTTAGACTGGATGTTTAAGGTAATTATTTCCTCTCGTACGCAAAGTATTGTATGCAAATTCCGTAATTGTTCGGAAAAATCCGGTTGTATGACAACCCCAATAAAAGACCAATAAGGTGCTGGTTAAAATAATGTATCGCATGGCTGCGCTTGTGCTATTTTAACTTGCGCTGTCTTACCACGTAGAAATTGGTCGCGCATCGCTGATATATATTTCTGGTTGTACTACCTTGTTATATATGCATTATAATATTTAAATAGTAAGAAAAGAATACCAGGAAAAGCATTTTGCTAGATTGGATTCATTCAATATTAATTTTTCACTCAAATAAATAGAAAAGAGTTGGTTATCTTGTCTTACATGCTAACTTTCTTTATAACGTTGCAAATATTATAAGAGCATGCTTTTAGTATATACCAGGGGTGTCCATCAAGCAGTACGCGTGCCAAATGTGACACGCGACCTAATAAAAAATGGCACGCAAGTCCCGCAAAAATACAGTCAACTGTCAAAAAAGCTAAATTTTGTATACAGCCAATTGTCATTGCTTATTCACACTATAAAACAATCCCAGCAATTACGACAATAAACAATTACTTCTGATACTATTACATTACACTGTTTTTTTTGTATAAAAGCGCTTTTAATATTAAAAAAAAATAGTTGCTAATTTTTGGCACGTGAAGAAGGTATCAGATAAAAATTGGCACGCCGGTATATTTGAGTTGGACACCCCTGCTTTATACCAAAGAACAAATTTAACAACAATGTTATAAATTCTCAAAGGTTTTGCTTGTCATAAAGACCTCTTTGTTAGTTCCTTGGTCGTCTTGTTCATTTTCTTTCCCGTTTTAGTGACTACCACGAAAAGAAGACCGTTTCGTTTTTAGTTTATTGAGATTGAACGGAAAAGCTTTAAAATCACTTTAATGAGAGCTGTGAATGGCTTGCTTTCCCAACCACAAACCACCCTATCCAGGTTCACTTAAATTTAAGTGCTGGCAACCCGAGGTCTATTCTCAAGGTGTACTTGAGTTAGTTCTGTGCGATAAGACGATTTCATGAACCCCAGTTTAGAAAAAAAATGTTCACACACGCACTTTGAACCTAACAATGCAATCTTTGAAGTGACAAATTTTCTCAGCTGTGGAAACTTATTTAGATCGAGATGATTGCGGAAAAAAACTACTTTTAGCTGCGCAGAGAGAATTTGTTTCTTTTTTTACAACTCACATGAACATTGAAAATGATTGAAAAACAATTACATTTGAATTGAGTTAAAACGATCAAGCTACCATTGTTTATTGTGCTTTTGCTATATGGACCACAATATTAAAATCATTTCAAGAACAAAAAAATTTGCAGGGCTCAGGGCAATCCATACATTCAACTTTCACACAACTCGTACACTTTCCGCAACAGCATCCAAAACCCATTTTTGTAGTTTTATCTTGTTAACAGGCCACATTACTTTGGAAGTACTTTTGCTTCCGCCAACCAAGAAATTTTGCTATAAAGTTTGACACAAAATTATAAACAAACTATAGTAATTAACTGTTAACAGCTATACTGCAGCGATAATTCCATGGTTGTTTTAAAACAATAACACTACAAAAGGATATCGTTTAAGGTGATTGATTTTATTCGTGGAGGAATTATAAATTGCTTTACGGTTAAAATAACTGTTGGTTTGCTTCCGTGGGCCGCAGGTTGCACGCCCCTGATTTAGTGTATAATTTGCGCACGCTGTGAATCAACTGATTTTAATTTGTGCTACGATTTGTCTGAAATTAGACATAAAACTATATATACACAGCCATAATGCTGTTGTTTTTGTTTTTCAGCGGGCCTTCCACCATCTCGTTGCTTAGTTGAAGCTGTGGACAATGTTTCGGGAAGCATCTTATCCGATGATTTCACCACAAAGACATTCATTCCCTACAACAAAGTTACACACGTAAGAATTTGCGCAGCAAGTGTACACTTAAAAGGGGATAAATCGGCAGCCACTTCTAACGCATTTACGATCGATTCACTTATACTCTTATACTACGCTTGAGCCTATACTGAATTACAGAGCAATGACCGTTGCAAGCAATACAACTATAGCGTAAAACACTGCGAAAGCAACTTAACGGAGGAGTGCCTCGCAAACCTTACGTTGACCTTGAAGCAACCAGAGGTGATTCCATGTCAAAACGGCTTTTACTTCGACCGTACTACATTCGATGAAACCATTACAACTGAGGTGAAAAAAATCTACTGTGCAACAAAACGATGTTTAATTGTTTTACTAATGACTAGGGCGAATATTTTTTGACTTGTCAAAAAAAGTCAAAATCTTGTCAAAATTTACACGTTAGGTCAAAATTTGTCAAAAATTTGTAAAGTCAGAATCAAATAAAAATGCACATAAATCGTTTACAAAATTAAAAAAAATATGTAGTCAGCTTTTTGAAATTCGTCGTTCAGTTGTTTTGAAATTTATTGTTCAATTTTATTTTAATTTTATAATTTAGCTTTGATTTTTGTTCAAAGTCATTTTAACCGTATTATATCTTTATTAGAGCAATATACGGTATAAAAAGGCGTGATTAATGTCGCCTAGCTCAATTAAATCAATGTATTTCTAACAGGTCAAAATTTTGTCAAAATAAATTATATTTAGGCCAAAATTTGTAAAAATTTAATTTTTCAGGTCAAAATTTCCTATTTTTTAGGTCAAAAAGTATTCGCCCTACATTTTATAAAAAAAATCTGACAAAGTTTCGGTAACTCCTGCAATTTTCTAAATACATATTGGTTTATCGTACTTCAACTATCCGCAAATTTGTTTTTTATGAAAACTAAAAAATACGACTTGTGTTTCAGTGGAATTTGGTTTGCGATAATCTTATTTTGATGACAATATCGTCGTCCGTCTACTACATAGGACTTTTCTGCGGAGCCATAGTTGGTGGGATGCTCAGTGATAGGTATATATTGTGACTTCTCATTAAAATAACTATCACAGTCCCATATAAAAAGTAAATTATCTATCAAACAATGTAATGTTTGAGAAGTTTCATAAGTCATTGAAGAGCTAAAACAGGGGTCGGCAACCTTTTTCTAGTCGCGGACCAAAACCAAACTTAAAAAGATCTCTGCGGGCCGCACAAATTGATAACTAAGAATTGTGTTAATAAAATGTTAGAACAACAGTTAACCAGTCAGGCCTCGGATATTTTTTGAACTTAAAACATGTTTAATTACATTTACAGAGGCAGTCAAGTGTTGACGCAAAGCGAATAAAAAGTGTGATAAAATCATTTCGAGGGAACGCGATAGCATTTAAAGTTAATCTATAGCTCATTTTTTTAACTGTTTTAAGTCAAGGCGCACCTGGCGAGCGAGTGGAATTTGTTTTTGGTATACCGGTATTTCTTTTAAATTTTTTGCAAGTTTTTATTACATTGCCGAAAATGGAAAATAAAAAAATGTTAAAAAATATATATCCAACATTTTTTAATAGTTTTTCCCATTTTGTGCTAAGCACTTGGCAGCCTTCCACGGCGCAACGGTGAAGAATCGCTGATCTAGTTGAAAAGGCAGCAACAAAACGTAAACAAACCGGACGTATAATGAAGATTCGCGCGAAGCGCGAAAATGTTCCGCAATTACGTTATTAAAATAGTCAAAAACTATGTGAAATAGACTTGTGTCTAATTTGTCAAAGAGGCGGCGGGCCGGATTATCTGATCCGGCCCACGGGCCGTAGGTTGCGGACCCCTGAGCTAAACGAACAACACAACGACCTGTTGTTAACCAACATTCGAAATTTGAGCTAAACACATTTTATTGTTTTTTAACTATAATATTAGTCCATCATCATAGTAGTAGTCAGCCTAAAACAGTGGTTTCCAAACTATTTTATTTCGTGGCCCAATATTTTTACAAAACAGATGGTGGCCAATAGTTTTTTTCACCTGTAGTTATGAGTAGTGCATATTGGTTAACAAAAGCTTTACAATATTATAAGCATTTTTATTCCTTGATACCAATTGTCTAACAACAAATGTAACTTTTAAGTCTCTGATCAGTCTGCTGAAGTTAAACAACTCGAACACACAGTTAAAAATGTGCAGTTGCACTAATTGTCAAATAGCACTATGGACCACTTAAAGAAGTCTCATGGCCCACAGTTTGGGAACCACTATCCTAGAACAAAATTTGATAACAATAGCAAAAAAACTGATAAATCAACTTTACATTTTCGGCAAGCTTATAACCTAAAAGTTACGTGTCAGCTATACAATAAAGGCTACGTTGGCTTAGCAAGAAATGGTATTCTTAACTAAATGGCTTTAAATGAGAAAGTTTAATTGCAAGGTCATTGTTTATGTTAAACGTTTTCTCTTAATGTGTTGGCTTTAATATAGGACTACTAGACGTCCTCGTTTAGTAGGACTGGTGTTGCGAGATTATTTAGCTACCATGGATTGACACACGGTTTGCAAAACTGTGATTAATCTAATTTATATTATTTTGGGTAAACACGATATATAAATAATTATGATAAATTTTATCGTTCTTTCAGATATGGTCGAGTGCGTGTTTGCCAAGGCTCTTCGGTGCTGTGGTTCATCTGCGGTTTGGCACTAGCCTTCTCGCCCAATATCTACGTTTTCTTGGTTCTGAGGTTTCTGCTAGCCGCCAGCCTCATGCCGCTGACTGTTGCCGCCTTTGTTTACAGTAAGGCATAGACGAGGTTCCACTTGACATGCGTTTTAGAATTTTTCGTATTTCCCATACCATGAAGTGGTTTTGAGTGTTATCAACTAGTTTTAGCACTTAAAACGATGTTTAAAAAGCATACATGTACGAAAATTTAGTGCGGGTGGTAATTTTCACGCGGAAAAATTTTCCAGTCCCCCAAACGAGTTGTGACAAATGTTTAACTTTTTCTTTTTCCAAATAGGTACCGAAATTAGTAAGAACTTCCTACGTCCAACTATCGGTTCCCTGTACAACGCTGTATTCGGCCTCGGTTGCGTTCTTATGTCTGTCATGGCGTTCCGATGGCGCCATTGGAAAGAGCTGGAGATTGCGTTTTCCTTGTGCGTCATTCCTGTTATCGCAATATTGTTTTTTCTTTGTCCAAAATCGCCAAGGTAAACTTTTATTTTTATTCTGTGATTAAGTTTGTCATTTAAACGTGTGTTATTTTTATACTCTGCTATTGCAAGTTTGTTTGAGATGCCTATTAGTTCCCTTTAACAAATTGCGAAATATAATGTGCTTTGTCATAAGTTACAGAAGACCTTTGAGAAATGTGCGCCGGAATTAACATTGAATTAAATAATCTTACCCAAGATGTTCTACTTTTGTACAATTATTAAATAAATGTTTCGAAAAACAAATATGGTTAATGTTGCCAATTTAACAAATTTGTATTGCAACTTAGGTGGCTACTTTCCAAAGGAAAAACCGTAGAAGCTCATCGAGTCTGCAAAATAATGGCTCGCAGAAACAACGGAAAATTGCCCGAAAACCTATTCGATGAAGCTCAGAGCCAAGCAACGAAGGTTGTTATTTATAGTAGCCTAACCAAATGCTACCCTTTTCTGAAAAACAGCTAAGCGAGTTGGTAATTTTAAAAACCCTTGGACGAAAATTATAGGTTTGTATATCAAAATGCTTTGTCATGTCACAGTTTTCTAACAGTCCAGGTAAACGTATACTTGCTATTCTACATAAATGCTTCAACCACCATTTTACCAAAAAGCACGAAACTTGAAATGTAACCGTTAAGTCGGATGCGACATGTCAAATTTGTTATGCATAGTAATATTACCAACATGTTATGTAGTACGCTTTTATAGTATGCTAACCCCTTTACCTATAATTTATAGGAAACCAACGCATCACTAAAAGAGCTTATTCGCCGTCCCTATTTAAGGTTCACCCTGCTTTGTAACTGCATCGTATGGTCTGTCACCAGGTAATAAAAACATTTACGTTTGCTATCAGGCGATTCGGCGCTTTATTGGCTATTACCCAAATCAACAAATAAAACGATCTATATTCACTAATGATTCGTATTATTTCTTGATTGGTTATTACTTTCGTGAAAAAAAGAAAGGAAAATCTAAATTAGTGATCGAACACGAACGAAAGCGGCGTTGGCAATTTCCATTACCAAATCTGATCGCTTATCATCAAAATTTAGGTAATTGCCCATAAGCGACTAAATATTGTATAAATACCTTTGTATAGTTAAATGCTAAAATATGCTACAAGGTTGTATTGCTGTTGAGGTGAATGGCAACGTCATTCCCAAATCTTGAAGAAGTCTTCCTATGCTGGTTTGTTTTACCATTTCTGTCGTGACGTAATTTTGAACGGCTAAAACCTCATACCGTCATACCTAAATCTGGTATTTTAGCAAAATTCTGAATGAAGAAATGTGCAATTCGGCGTTTGTCTGGGTAACGTTTCTCAGTTTTTTAAATTGTGAAACATTTTTGCCTAATTGTTTACGGTTAACAACACTTTTGTAAACAAAAGAAGATAATCTACGCTGTCTTCGTAAAAAAGAAACACTGATAGATTAGTCCAATACTTAGGTGGAAGTGTTAATAATTTTAACTTAAACTGACGTTTGTAATAATTCTTATCAACACAAAACTACCATTTGCGTGTTTTATAACCAAACCTCTATTGACATTAAAGAAAACAAATTTTAACCTTATCTATTAGCCAAAAAACAAAAAGAAAACATGGTCAACAGTACAATTGACAAAATTTCAGGTCATCTATAACTATGCATCATTAAATTAATACACGTTTTTATTTCGTACAGCTTGATATTTTACGGACTGGCACTGAACAGCGGCGCACTCTTCGGCAGTATACATCTCAACCACGCACTTGGCGGTGTGATGGAGTTCGTTGCTTGCCTGGTTTGCATTCCTGTGTTTGTCGTCTGGGGAAGGAGAAACACCACTGTTGCGACCTTGGCCATATCCTCAGCTTCGTGTCTGCTCTCGACTGTGTGCATACAGCTTGGCAAAGGAAACAGAGGTAGTTAAGCGAAAAGTTTATTACGATAACGGCATTGAGTTGAGATGGAGACGGCCCTAGTTTGTAGAATGGGTTGTCCATTGTTTCTTCCTAAGCATATACGCTTGTTAAAAGGTGCTGAGACGGCAGGAGTTGCATTGGCTATGGTAGGTCGGTTCAGCTCCAGTGCAACGTTTGCAGCAGTATATCAGTTCACAGTGGAGCTTTTTCCGACTCCAGGAAGGTAATCAAAGTCATATTTTTTTTTTTTTTTTTTTTTTTGGTTGCACAGAAATTGATAAAACTGATAACATTAAAAAAGTATGCTATGAGCTTTATTTAAAATGGTATAAGGCATAAAAAAAATTTCTTCTGTTTTAGGTCATAAAAGATAACTTTTTATTTTTACTTTATAAAACGAAAATATTGACTCCTAGTAATATCTCGATTTAAGCCAAGTAGTTCCTGTATATACATTAACATGTGATGGTAATGTGTGGATGAGGGAAACAGTGGAAGTTTTCACGCTTAATATCACCAAGCATTAAAAGCAACATTTTTTTATTTTCTGTTGCCTAATGTTTGACATCATCTTAACACATTAATTTGCAACACAGAGCGGTCTCTAAATACTATAAACACGTGTAGTCAGGCCATATCGGTGAGTCAGGTTTGAGTTTTACCTTCTATGGTCAACCAGTGCTGAGATCTTCAGAGCTATTAGTGTACTTTTGAAACTCTGAGCTTAATCGTTTTCATTTAGGCTAGCATTCGTCCCGAAATGCTGTACAAAACTGTTATATTCCCAGCCAAGATCAATATCTGTAAAGCGATACACGTTTCGTTTTCCATGCCAACATAATGACTAAATTAATGCATCAAAGCATTTATTTTGTTTTGCTTTATTAAACAGAATTATTGCATCTTAAGCAGTTTTGGCGGTATTTAACTCACTTCCTTAAATGAATCATAAATGAGTCATGTTTTTCTCAAAGTTTAGTTGATTACGGAACTATACTGGAGCTGAATGCTAAAGTAAAAAGGTCAGTGGAAGAAAACGCCACCATACCATTTTAACTCTTTGCTAAGGATTGACCAAATTTACTAAAAACGAATATATATCTCATAATAACTTTTCCCGTCTTGGGTTGCAAAGTGTTCATAACGCTTAAATTTGTGTTGACTCGAAAAAGTTAAGGAATCACTGAAAGCAGCAATTTGCAGACACAGTGCGACTTTAATGAACTAATAATCGTTTTTTTTTTTATTAGAAGTTTCTAAGAACATTCTTTCGGCCAAGCAGCGCCGTGTGTACGCTATGTGTATGGTATTTTGCGCTGTACAACCTCATATACCCAGAAAAGACTTTTTGTGTATATAAATACTTGTTGTGTATATAAACACTATAGTTCGCACTAAAACTGCAGATCGCCCGACCACTGGAGTTTTTTTCACGTTATGACGCAACTTTGTAACATCCTTTCTGAAAGCCGATCCTGGTTTCTTTTGTGTCCAGTTGAGATACTTTTACTCGGGTTTTTTATTTTGTGAACCGCCTAGGACTATTAAAACGGGTTGTATCACAGTAATTGCCTCGGGGCCCCGGCACTTTATCGTTAATGAGATTTGAAGATTCTATAACATATAGAAAGATATTTTCTGTTTTGAAATTGGCAGGCTACTATATGTTGCTCGTGGGACTCCGCAACTTATCTTAATACAGTTATAAATTGTGACATAGCAAACAACTGTAATGTGCTAGTTCTGATTTACATTATTACATTTCCAAACAAATGTTTGGCTGAGGAAAGCGACATATAACAAATATATTTGGCGTTATTTCATATTTATCACTTTAGGATGGGCTTTGTGCCTCTATTACAACATATTCGGAAAGGGTGAGCTTCGCTAAATTGTGTCAAGGGAGCACTTTTAAAAACCCCTGCATTAGACATTTGAATTTTAGGACTGATTTTGAAGTCAAACATATTTGATTCGAATATTTCATTATTCAAAATGTTAAAAGTGTAGAACTATGTATGTGAGTTGTAACGGAGGTTAGCTTAGTTTTATGCTCAAAAAATAAAGTCATATATTAAGTAGTTTTTCGATTTTAGGTCAAAAGTCATAGTATATTCAGTCAACGGAAAAAATGTCTAAACGAAATCTATGTCGAGACATAAAATAAGTTTCAACTTGTGCGAGTAATATTTACTTTTTTACCGCTATAGTTCAGCGCAATAACAGTTTTAAGCTTAAAGTCTCTGTTGTGCTGTATTCACAGAGGAACTGCCCTAGGTGCATCGTCGATGGCAGCAAGGTTTGGAAGTATAATAACACCCTTCAGTTTGCAACTTCAGTACGAAATTCCCTGGCTCACTCAGGTAAACACATTATCTGTTTTTACTTAAAAAAAAAAACTAATGACTTTCAACGAGGTGTTATGTTATAACAAATGTAATTGTGTATACACTAACAGCAAATGTTTGTTCCTGTGAACCATTGCTCTAAAAGTATATTTTATGAAGTTTATGCAAATATTTAAAATTACAGTGCTGTAAATGAAAATGTTGTATTGCGTAAACAAATTGTAGCGTATTAATTCTACAAAAACTGGATTATCCAAACTGCAATAATTTTTAAATTTATGTTTTGTGTCTTAACTGCAATGTAAAATATTCTTGGTTCTCAACTGTTTGTGGCAATGCAACCCGTAAAAACTAAGTTCTGTAGAGTATGATCAACCAAAAACCAATATTCTATCAAAAACATAGAGCTCTCTTGGCTAAAGTTTATATTATTCAGTAAGACATTAAAAACAGCATCTTTAAAACAAAAAGGAAAATCTAAATTCCCTCTAGGGTATCGGTATCCCAGGTTAAGAACCAAGCAATGAGAGTTATCGTACATCGCTCAAGCATTGTGTATTTAAATCAGTGGTTTTCACACTTTATTTCTTGCGAGGCATTCCGAAAAGTATTACGAACTTGCAATGTATCCGGCAAAAAGAACTTTACTATTTTTATTCATTTATTTGTTTATAACATAAATTAAAAGTCAAGCGCCGTAAATATTTCTTAATAATAATTTGAAAAGCAAATGTAAGGGAAATACAATAGCCTAGTTTGTCTGCAAGCGTTTTCTATCCGCAATTGAGTACTTACGAAACGGAATAATTGTGCGACTCCATTGGAAAATTGAAACGACGCACCAGGGCAGCGTCATACATTAGCTTGAGAACCTCTGATTTAAACCAAACGCTCTAAGTTTTTTATGTGAAGTCTAATGTGAAATCAGTACTGTGGTTAATTATACCTGTGTGTTTTTAAATTACTGCTTTTTGTCGAATTGTAGCTTTGTGTGCATTATTACTCGTTACGTAAGCGATTACATTTCAGATTTGGCAGCTGTGGAGTTTTTGCAAAACCTGGTAGTCATGAGCTGGTTTCTCGCTCAAGTACCAAAGGTTTATCAAACAAAATTTACACCAAGTATCTTCAAACATTTTTTCAGCCCTTAAGTTTTTTGTATGTTATTTATCCAGTGATTTCTAAGCCAATATAATTATGTATGAATTCATAAAACTAACTAAAAATGTGTTTCCTTTTTTGGGTTGTGGTAAATTATCTTAGTTCACCATTTAAGTTATAGCATTTATATCCTATACTTTTTCCTTTTTTATACAAAACAAACAATTATATCTACATTTCTGAGGTAAATTTAAAACCAAAATGTTATTAAAATATTAAAAATTTCGTACCATGCTTCTGAAGCAACATTTAACTGAAATTTAAATACTTAGTTTTGACAGAGTTCTTCTCTCTTTAGACTATATTCGGCGTGGTTGCGATGATAGCCGCTATAACCGCTTCCTGTCTCCCTGAAACCAACCATCGTCCCCTTCTTTCCTCGTTTGCAGAGTCAGAGGAGTTCTTAAGGGATCACTTTCACAATTCTTGGGTATCACCACTCTTTCGCAGCAAGAAGAATGGGTGAGATTAATATATTCTTGGTAATGCTCGGGTAATGTTTTAACCAGAGTGCAATTCAAGAACTAAAAAATGGATATGACAGCCTTAAAGATACCTTGCGTTTATGCTACTCAATGCCAAGTTAATTTTACATACAAGGTCATCATTAATCTTCACGTTTCGATTTAACTCTTTATTCATTTTTTTAAATCTGATTCTCGAAACTTCAAAGAAGTCTAAATTTAACTTTTGAAGTAGAATCGCTTCGTTAGATCACAAATCAAGGCTGAAATTATTATATTAATTTGGTATTTAGGAACACTAAGCAGTAAACACTGATCTTTATTTTATTTTGTATTGGATCGGTACCAAACCACCCTATAGTATCGGACGAGTAACAGTGCTATCACTTGACATCGGATATTAGCTCCAATTTGATATTATCAGATATATCTAGTTGAATGTTTTAAAAATACTAAATCTCGCTTTTTTTTAAAGGTTTCCCCAAAATGAAAAAGAAGCCCCCCTTATGACAGAAGACATGAAGTGTTAAACTTGGTCTACCACTCTGTTTGAAAGTACACGATATACAACAAAATAGTAAACTGTTTATTGGCACCTACAACCCTCAACTGACTTCGTCGAATTTGTGAATATGTTTATCTGTCGTGATATTTACATTCAAACAAATACAAGAGTAATCGAAACACCGTACACCGTCATTTAACACCAAACGTTACATATATAAACCTGATAAGACCATAGCATACTGGTGTGTGTTGTAAATAATCAATAAATCACTTAAATCAGTGATCGGCAAAGTTTTTTTGTCGCGACCCAAAAGACTCTTTTAAGAGCAAATAAAAGGCCGCTACGTGAAACCACTACATGGGTGTTATACTAATTTTTTTAGAATTACATCACTAATTTACGTCATAAAACAATTCTTCTCAATAACACCTGTTTTTAGTTGTAGCGACCCCCTTGCCAGGTTTCAAAAACATTCACGATTTTGAAGAACTACGCGGTTTGTTCTTCTATTGTTTAAGAACAAGAGTAAACGTGACCCCCAAACACGACTGGTTACCTAAAGTGTTAGACTTGCATATTTTTTTACTCCTTAGCTATTGATTTGCTTTGTGTCAATCATTCGTTTGAAACGACCCCCTGACAATCTCTTCCGCCCTCTTTAGGGTTCTACGGTACGGTTCGGTCGTAACCTCCGGCCATGCCGAGACCGTCGCTCTACCAAGTGAGCTATCTGGCTCAGGGGGAGCGAGTCATGAAACAACCAAGACGCCAATGCTTTCTACATTCTGTTAGTACAAGCAACTTCACATTGAAGGGTATCTACAGCACCATCATTCAGTGACAGATACATACACATACGACCGTGTTCAACAATTGTAATATAGCCCTACTGAAGTCGATTTCTGAACAGCGATGACGGCTCACGTCATCTTTCTAGACTATTGGTATTAAAACGAACAAAGAATTATTCAAAACATTGACAAAGTCCTAACTAACTTCTGTATGGGAAATGATATTTATTCTACGTCTGGTAGGATTGCTGCTGGATCAGGAAAATGGACTTAATTGCTATACAAGGTAATCCGAGTAAAAGGGGGGCAAACTTACAAGAAAGTTAATTGAGTTTGTCAATTCGATCCTATATTTCTTTCAGACAGTTTTACGAATTGAATAAATATTAACGTTGATATGTTGAACCCATATCCGAATCGCAGGTATTTCACATTTCGATGCAATGACCAGGGACGTGCAGTCAGGGGAGGCAGGTGAGGCAGTGCCTACCGCAAATTTATGTTTCCATACCTAAAGCGTCAGTTTGGGGAGGGCCATGAAATTTTTTCAGATATGACGTCACAATTTTTTCAGATATGACGTCACAAAAGTATATCATTGCGTGATGTCATAATTCAGGTAAAAATAACATGGGCTGGCCGAATACTCTTAATAACATGGGCTGGCCGAATACAGAAAGGTCTCTGCGGGCCGCACAACATATGTTAAATGAGATTTTGTGTTATTATAACTTTATAACAATTGTGAATCAGGTGGGCCTCGGATTTTTTTGCACTTTAAAAACGTGTTTATAATTACTTTTAAGGAGGCAGTAAAGTATTGGCGCAAATTCGCTAAAAAAGCGTATACTTGGTTTAAAATTCGAGTCCACACGTCGCCATCCCCCTTCTATATTAAAAAAGTGTAATAAAACTGCTTTGAGAAAACGCGATAAATGTTATAGTTAATCTAGTTTAGTGTTTGTTAACCATTTGGGGCACATCTGGCGATCGAAGCGAGCGCGATTTTTTTGGTATATTACTTTTAAATTTCTTGTTTTTGTTACATTTGAAAAAAAATGGTTAAAAAATATTTGTCGATTATGTTTGAATACGTTTGTCGTTTGTCCGCGACGCCCATTGGCAGCTTTCCACGGCGCAACAGTAAAGAAGCGCTGATCTAGTTCCAAAAGAGCATCAAAACGTAAACACACTGGATGTATTAAGATCATTAGCGCGAAGCGCGAATATTTTTTGCATTTACACACTTAAAATAGTCAAAAAGTATTTAAAATGGACTCGTGTCTAATTTGTCAAAGAGGCGGCGGGCCGGATGAAGTATATTGGCAGGCTGGTTCTGATACAGATTTGCATTAACAACAAAAAAGCTTTTAATTGTACTTGGATATAAGTTAGTTATTATATAGTCGAGGTCAGCGTACGGTCACTTAAGCCGTCTCTGCAAATCTGAAAAACGCCGCTTTGCGCGAGTGCGGGAAACGAATTTTACAATTTTTTTGAAATATTCATTATATGGCGCCATGAGCTCGTACACCACTACAAAACTTAAAAATATGTCTTATTTTGGCGAAAATAGGCCATACTACTTAGGGAACCAAGAAAATAAACTGCCTATTAAGTAAAAAACTGTACGTATTTTTTAGTTTGGGGGGGGCATGGCCATATCTCCCCCCCCTAGATCCGCCCCTGGTTATTCATATCAATCGTTCACGCGGTCAAAATCGTTGAAGTACGCAAAGTGAGGCAGCGCCAAGCCGTGCCTCTCTTCAGATCACAAAACTTCCATACACTGCATTATGCGAGCCTTTTTCTTTTGCGAATTCTCTCGGAAAACATGATGAACGATTTAGCTATGATTTGAGGCAGTGGAGTGCAACCTTTCATACTGCCGGGCCAAATATGTGTATTCGGATTAGACCACGGGCCGCTTGCATATCTCGTCGCCAAAATGTTAGTGTAGTAGTCGGCAAACTTTTTGTTGCGGCATAAAGTAGTCTTTTCAGAGCTACTTAAAGGCCCACTACGTAAAACCACTACGAAAACAGTGGCGGATTCAGGGGTTTTAAGGTGAAATATTCTACGATGCTTAATGACCAAAACACTGCCATGCTATATAAAACATTATATAAAAAGTAATATACGCGCCGAGAAATTTGCGTTTACCTAGGGTTAAAGTTGGCAAAAAGTATAGTTTTACGGGCTTACCAGACCACATTTGGTACGTGCTGAGTCTTTCCAATCTGAGCCAATTTAAAACATTATATGCCACACCAATTGTTAAAATAAAGTGCAATGAATGTACGGCTATCATGCAGCCAACAACTACGGTACATGATAACACCAAGCTATTCAAAAATAACTCACGGCCCACAGTTGGCCAACCACTGTGTTAGTGACTACCACAAAAAAATTGCTTACACACGTAGGCTACGTTGAACCGAACAATGCTACCTTAAAAGAGACAAATTTTCTCAGCTGTGAAAACTTATTTAGATCGAAGTGTTCGTGGTAAAAAACTACTTTCTAGCTGCGCTGAAAAAAATTTGTTTCTTTTTTTTACAACTCACATGAACATTGAATATAAAACAATTACATTTCAAATGAGCGAAAAAGATCAAACGGACATTTTTAATATGCTTTCTTTACATGGCCACAAGTAGCTATTCTAAAGCATTTCAAGAACAAAAAAATTGCAGCGCTCAGTTCACTTTCACACAAAGTTGTGCACTTTCCGCAACAACATCCAAAACACATTTTGTAGTTTTATTTTGTTAGCAGGTCACATTCTATTCTAATATGTTAGCAGGTCACATTCTATTCTAATATGTTAGCAGGTCACATTCTGTTCTAATATGTTAGCAAGTCACATTCTATTCTAATTTTAATAAACTAAAAAATTACATGCTATATAAGGCGACCTAGACTAAGGAACAGTCAGGAAGTTTCAATATTTTAACTGAATGTTTAGTGGTGCGGGCCAAAAACCAAAGTACACCGCGGGCCACATATTTTGGTTCCGCGGGCCGCATTTGGCCCGCGTGCCGCAGGTTGCACGCCCCTGATTTGAGGCATGCCTCAATTGTGACATCCAAGCTATGAAACCTTTCTTTGTCCAGCTTAAATAGTGTGTGTACATTGATTTCTTGTAGTGTAAAGCTCTAAAGTTGAAGTCATAAATAAAGGCAGACCTGTTGCAAATTTAAAAGTTTTGCATCAGACGACAAAAAAAATAACACGCAACCGTCAAAGAGATTGATAAACAAATAGTGACTGTTTGGATGTCATGGGCGTAGCCAGGGGGGCCATGGCACCCCCAATAATTTATAAATATTGTACTCTTAATAATAATTTGTTTTGTAGCATTTATGAGCAGTAGCCTACCACAAGAGTCGATCACAGGCGTGTCACACCTTCAATTGTCATGCACAGTTACGTCATAAACGATGTAGTCATTATACCGTTTGTTATATTAATGTAGTTATACTACTTTTTAGTCATTTTCTTTTTGCTCTCTGAATGGAGTAGTGCGAAAAAAAATCAGTTGCTTCTCGAAACGGTAGCATTGTTATTTGTGTTCGATACGCAGTTCATACAATGGTAAAAGCTAAACAAAGAAAGTTCAAACTTTATTTTTGTAACATACTATACCGTGTTTGTGTTGTGGTTGTTAAAGAAAAGCGTGACTCGAAAAAATTTGTGCCTCACCAACTAGGAACCTCACCGCACGTCACTGACAATGACAATATATATAGTACACAATTACTCGAAGAAAATATCACAGCAAAGTTATCCGGTTGGGCGTTGTTGTAATGGGAACATGTTACGGAACACCATGGAACATAATTGCGTTATATTGAGAAAGGCAATTGGCTTCCAAATAACAATGGCGAAGTTTTTTGTCGACAGCGTCATACCTTAATATTTCCAGTCAGAAAAGGATAATAGAGTTCATCATCAACGGAAATCAATACTAATGCCAATTTTTACAGTCCACAATTTGGTTATACCAAATTAATAAGAATTGCCACGTTATGGCACTATATGTGGTCCGCACAGGTATCTTAATTGCTTCAAACATTCCGCGACAAGAAACCACGAATCTGTGGTTCCCCAACATGGGTCGCACAGTAACGGTTCTAATCTGCTAAACATTGGACAAATTTGTCTATGAATTTTTTTTCATTTTACTCAATTTGATTTCATCCCAACGTATTTTCCAAAACAGAGAAGAGAAAAATTCAAGTGAAACGAACGCGTCGCAACACTTTTAATTTTACCATTTTGGCTCTGTGTGTGTATGAGTTCGGGGAATTTTAGCGTGTCGTTTGTTTATTGTTGACTTTCGCTGAGACGCCTTGTATCGTTCGATAGCGAGATGGCGCAACTGCAGTGAGCGAATATGATTTGTACAAGCTTAATGAGTTTTAAACGTCTCGAGACTAAAATGCATTACGGCTCAGTAAAAATGTAGCCTTAGATTAAAAATGAATAAAATATGCCCTAATGACTGTAATTATTATTGCATATTGGATGTAATTTTAATAAGACCAAGTTATGCATGTGTGTACTGTATAGGTCATAATATGGGTATTTAATATTACATGTCAAGGATGCTTGCGTTAAATGTACTATAAATTAATAAACATTTAATCATAAGTGTTTCTCTTAGGCGCCGCACAATACTTTTTCTCTCGCCTTACAGTACGATGCGTATTGCAGAATATTTCATTTTTAGTTCTCTCTTGTTACAGATAGTTTGTTCAATTACCATACCCGCATATTTTTTATAACAAAGCATATGGGATATTTTCCATAAGTAGAATAAAAGAGCTCCAATACGAAATGTTGTTAGGCCTCTCACAATTCCGCCTCGCTGTTAACTTTGCCTTACTTTGAAATACGGCCAAAATAAAAAATACCGCTTAAATTATACGCACGTTTATATTATAACGTTATAACTTAAGACAACGTTTAGTTTAAGATTATTATTACAAATATGATGACGCAATGTATGGCTAAATTGCAAATATTTTTTTTAACTGCAAAACCGTCTAAAATTTTAGATTCCTTTATCATATTTGAAATATTGTCCACATTCCCACACACACGCACATATGCGCAACATAAACTCAGCGGGGAAAATACGGCACAGTGTACAAAAGGCTTCGATCTTTTTGATTTAATGGGTTTTCCCGAATTTAAACACAATGCCGCAAATTTCCAAGTCTTATGAATAGGGCAACTGAAAGTTTAGACGCAGGCACTTCTTTATTGAGCAACACGACAATCAACGCAGCATTTTGCTATTGTAAGGGCTTTTATTTCCAAGACACAAAGAAAACGCATTTATTTACTTAAACAAAGGGTTTGACAGACGAAACTGAAGCACACAAAGTAATGTGTTTAGTCTTTTGGATCCTATTGTAATTACAAGTCGAGGCTCGCAGCGACAATTCCTTAACAAAATGTTTGTTTCATTGCCGTCCAGATACGTTTCTTCAAGAGAAGCATCGCGGATCAGTACGAATAGGTCGGACACATGTATAGTGTAACCACGAAGCCTAAGATAAATATGTAGTGACGGTGTTGCGAAATAAAAACGTTGCTTTTAAAAAGTTAAAGCCAAAGTATGCGAAGATTCAGATTAAACCAGTTGAGTGTGATACAGGCCTGTAGTATTTTTCTGTAAATAAGATGTTGGACACATGTTAAATGTGACATTACTCGAATTAGTTTTAATTGGCCATGCGAAACTAGAAACATTCAGATTCGAGCGAAGTACGAAAATAAATTCCTTTTTTGTAGCCTAAATGACAAAAAATACAGTTTTTTTTAGTCTGGATCTGCACCTTTAAGAAGTGGGCCCATCTGGATCCTCAAGGGTTAGCTTCAGTCGTCCTGTTAAATTTACCTATGAAATCAAAAATCCCTTGACTATCCAGTGGTTTTTCATCATTTTAGTCGGCGGACTAATTTTTTATTAGCATAGATATTCGCGGACTCAAGTATAGGAATAATGAGCATAATTTATTACAACACTATAACAGCCAGTTAAAACGCAAAAGCGATTTATTAGTGGACACACTTTGCAATTTATTAAAGTGTTACATGCACAAAAGCCTGCTTTGTAACATAAACATGGCAGTTTGTACTCATAGAAATTAAATAAAAGTTACAAAGTTGATGTGCTCGCGGACTCACTAGAAACTTTCACGGAATCGAACTGGGAAAACAGTGTACTATGCTTAGTTCGATTATACAACTGATGTATTTTGTGGTTCGCTTAGCGAAATGCATTTGCTGTTGACAAAAATATAAGTTGAGGTTTGCATAGGGATGTTTTTTTTTAATGAGCGAGGAACGTTGATTGTTTGACGCCGATGCTTTAATAGAGTAGGCTATACCCATCAAGGGGAATTGAAATCTATTTTTCAAAAAAGAGTAGAATAAAAAGTTTAAAAACCTGTACTACAGTACAATATTGAGCAATATATTGTGTTTTGTGTTTATCGACGAGATTTTATGATGTTTTTTGTTTGGAAAAAAACTGTTCAACTGTCTCTATCGAACAGTCACTTCGTGATGATGCAGTTGATCTTTGGTTCTTTTAAACTGAATGATGAAATAATATATCAATTGTTCACTGCGTTTTAAATAAAATATTACCAACCTCGTTTCATTTACAGATTTATAAAACATATAGCAATAAATATCTGGGCCAATGAAATGCCGTTAGATAGGTACTTAATTGTACTTGTGACTGTAACACAGTTTTTGTTCACACAGCAACAGTGTTATTTTAGAGCTCCCTTCATAACCGGCGAACAGTATTGGAATTCGCTTTATGGTCTATACTCCACATGTAGGTAGCGGTTTTGTATGTTTTATTTTCGTGCGGTAAATAAAGCATGGTATTAATTAAGCATTTATTTTAACAAGTCGATTTTCTGCTTTAGCTGAACAACTGATAAAAATCAATATTTTTGGTACAGTTTTGTTAGGTTCTTCGTTTGGAAAAAAACTGTTTCAAAACTGATATGTTAAGTTCAGTTGAACTTGACATAAAAAAAGTGCAAAAGTATGATTTCTTCGAATGTTATGACACAAAATTATTATGATTTAAGAAAATTCAGGGAAATATTTAGACTGAAAACCTAAAGATATTGTTCGCTTAACAAAATACAAGCAAAAGTATAAAATATTTCGTAATCGACGCTGTTTAACTTTTGATAGTTGTAAAATTAAACAAAGGTCTAACTCTACATATAGCAAAATCAGTTTATATCGGTACTACCTCTGCGTTTTTCATTTATTTTATAGTGTCAGTTTATTTCTCAGCATAGGCCTATTTATAATATACAGTTTTTATATAATATGGCAATTTTGTTTTTGCCGATTAACTCTGGACTTCTATGTTTAAAACTGTTTTAAATAGTGTCCCTGGACAACAGATGGCAAACCATTGACTAGCGTCAAAAATTTGAAATTACTTACTTCTCAAGAAATACAAAACATTTAATGAAATATTTCAGAAATAAATAAATGTTCCACTAAATCATTAACATAATGTTTTATATTTTTCAAACCAGGGTTGCCCATATACAAACTCCATTTTCTCCCTCCGTATTACAGCTGGGATCAGACGATAACCATGTGTTGCGAAAATTGAGTATTATTCGCATTCCTGTATGTAACTATTTTGACTTTGCAGCCGACCGATTTTACGGAATGTGGTCCCATCAATGCGGCTACGCTTCACGACATTGGATGACATACAACTACGAGTACAGAGTTTCTGATGGGTGTTCTGCTGACGAACAAATACGTTTTATTACCTGCGCGGAAGACAGAGGGTCAACCGTGTAAGAAAAGCGACTGCTTATGTTGTTTAATTCCCCTAGTAGCGATAATTATATAGGCTTTCTTATAAATTGTTCGAAATAATAGCAAATCCCTCCAGTTAGGCCTACCATTCCCGCTACTGTATGTTGATGTTTGTAATGCAGGTCTGTCAGGAGTATCGGGTTTTTCAACGATTCGATTGGCCAGGATTTCTTCTACAGTGATGTAACTCAGATCAGTATCATAAACGTTCCTTTGCGTCGAGCTTTTCGAAACACCTTTTCAAACAATCTTCAACTAACTCATCTGTAAGGAACCATCGAAGTTTTAGGGATATTGTATTTCTGTAAATCATTTGTATTTGCAAATCTATAGAGGAGTGTTATACTGAAACTGGGGTCCGCAAAACAATTTTCTGGGACCGCGATGCACCTAACAAAAAAATCAACAAGCTCCTGAAGAAGAATTTTTGTTTAATAAACTTTTCAGGCAACTTACTTTTCCAAACCAAGTTGATTATTAGTTGTCCATGGACGTCATTGCACGCTTCATGTCAAATTGTCCATTGTGACGACATAGTGTTACGTTTTTACAACTTGCTGCGCTGCCACTGTGGGATATACGGTCACGGTTTTAAAACTGTTCGTGATTGCTTCACTCAAATTAAGTGATTTGCTAGAGGTTAACATAGCCGAGCTTATAGCAAAGAATCAAGTGCAGCCGTCCCATTGTTACCATTAAACACAACGTGTTATTTTTTGTTAATTTGTGTATATTTTAAGGGACCGTGAGCAATTAAAAAAATTGCTGGGGGACCGTTGCGTAATTTTTTTAAAAAGTTTGAGAACTACTGCTGTAGAGTGTCGCGTTTTGAACGAGACGGCGTATTTTTGTCGCAAAGACGCCACGAGGCGACTTGTTGTAACTGTCTATATGTTATTTGCAGTTTTTTGTGTTTCATAACAAAAACTAATGGCAAAATAAAGGTTTTATGTTGTTTTTTTTTCAGGACAATTCACGATACGAAATTGGAGGATTTTCCCGATTTCGAATCGAACACAAAACTGCAATGGCTGTAAGTGTAACAAATTACTCCTACTTTAACAGAGCATTAGTACGGGTTGCCATATTTGGCAACGTACAAGCACTGACGTATTTCGCAACGCACAATCCCAAACGAGTTATTGTTTGAAGGGCCATAAAATATACAGAGTTCATGTCATAACGTGTATAAATTCAAAAGAAGAAACCTGCTGTTTTTGAGCAAATCAAACAAGCAAACCAAATTGAATCAAAACGCTTTCGTCAAGGCCAATTGTTTTATTTAAATTTTATAGTAACTATATTAATGTAGTGTAGTAACTATATTAATGTAGAAAGAATGTATTTGTATAGTTTATTAATCTTTTGGGCGCTAGTCTGTGGCCACATTAAGAAACATAAATATATTTTTAATGTTAGGTTTATTTCTAATGAAGGTATAACGAATGTCGCCTTTTGGCAATTTAGCCCAAGCATAGACCAGTGTACGTTGTCCAACTGTATATTTTTTTACGCAAAAATCAAAAATTTAAACATTTGTTTTGCTAAAAATAATTTCACCATTACTAATGTAGTTTGAAAGACACAAATATTTTTAGCTATAGGATCTATCCTTCCCCATCTTACAAACACAAGACAGAAAATGACACTTTTAATCATGGGCGAATACGGGATTGTTGCCATGAAGGGGCATAGGAATTTTTAGATATGAGGTCACAAGTTTTACGTCATAATTTATAACGTGACCTAAAAATATTTCGGCTTTAAAATAGCTAGAATCCCCTCCAAAAAATGCCAACATTATGCTTTTTACATTTGCGTTTTCTTGCTTATTAGTTTAATAGAATTATATTTTAACGTGACTTTTTGTTGTGAGACCTAAATTAAGTGAAAGAATTTAAATTTGTTTCAGCACAAGAATACGTTCTACCTATTTTTATCATAGCTAAATTGACTTTTCGAAAATATGGTAGACCTCTTCTAAATGTATTAAAGTAGTAAAATTGGGACAGTTTTTACCCTTACTTTTTCATTTGAATATTTTTAAAGAGGCTAAAACACATGCTAAATTAAAATTAGAACATCACAGCCTTACCTGTACAGTGTATTAATTAAGTCATGTTTTGACAGTGATCTTAGCAGAAATAACATCTCGTTTTTTCCGAATCACACTCGCCAACATCTCCCACCCTCTGTCACACATGTGTAAGTATACTGTAGGGCAATTATTTGTCAATAATCTTCCAACAAGGAGAGTCGTTGCTCATTTTATTTTAAGTCCACAAGTAGCCTTTCAGGTCTTTTTTTCTATTGGCAATAAAGTAACACGGTTTGTACGGTCTCCATAACATTATTTTGATGTCTTATTTTCCCGCTTCCAAATAAAACCATAGGGCCAAAAATCCAACTAGACCATTCGATTACCAAATATACACATAACTTGTGCGAAAAAAGAGTCGTAATCCTTTTGTATATTACTTATGCGAAAAAAATCCCGTAATCCTATTGTAGTGGGGAGAGAATCGTAGCTATTGGTTTTAGTATAGTTACATATTTTAACTTATTTTTTTTTACAATTTGCGCAAATACACAAAATGGCTTTGGTTGATTTTTACAATAAGCAAATTGCAAAACATAAATAAGTTACTATAATTGCTTGTTTTAAGACCTCGTTCAACGATGTGAAGTGCTTTTATCATTACCATTAAAAATCCATAGTTTGTAGACCTCAAACTTCTTTTAAAATAAATTTGTGAACATTTTATCACCTTTGTTTTTACTTAGCCCAGCTACTGCAAGAATAGGACGTTACTTAATATTTTTTGTTTACAGAAATTTAATTGAAAACAAAATTTCATGGATTCCGCCTGATCTTTTCTCGGGAACAAATATCTCGTTTTTGTGAGTTTACCTGAACTTAACAACTAAGTAGACAATTTGCCTAAACTAAACAACTAAGTAGCCAATTCTGCAAGAATTATCCTTTCAAATAAAATCTATGTCGAAATTATTTGCAGCACGGTTTACTTCGTACGGCTGATAAAAAAAAATCGAAAACATCTAAAGTAAAGTTTTTAATGTCAGGCTAAATGTTTTTCCTAGAACTTTTAAGCCATGAATTATTTTAATTGTTACTTTTTCCAGTTTTCATATTATTCTAACAAAAATGTTGTTGTTCTCAGAGCTTTGAGTTCAAATGAAATCGGGCCGGTCATTCCATTGCGGACTTTTTTCGATATGCCTAACCTTCGATATTTGTAGGTATTTTTTTGACAGTTGGTTTTATACCACTGATTTTCAGCTATATTGCAATAAACTTGCTTATTTTTTATCGACTTGATCGTCGCTGTAATCAAATTTTGTCAATAGATTAAACTATTTTGTAATTTTGTCTTTTTTCTATGATTTAATTAGTGTATCTACCTAGGTCGTTCGATGGTAACAACTTGACTGAATTATCGAAGTATTCTTTGCAGCAATTTCCGACTTTGATACATTTGTAAGTATAGGATTTGTATAACACATACATTATCCCAAACAGTAAATAAAACAGTGGCAATTCCACGGGTTATTTTTTTCTAAATACACCTAATTTGGGAGCTTTTTTTTTAAATAGTCCTATAGGCATTTGTAATATGTCTAGTTCGTCGGTTTACTTGTCAAAACCAAGCAAAATGTATTATTATTTTTTCCATTATTAATTATAACTAATACCGATTACGTTTTAGATTAATCAAATTTATTACATTTAATACTGCCTGCTTTAGTGTAGGCCTACTCCACGTACTGAATTTACAAAACGAACTTTTGTTGTTTGTATGTTGTAAAATAACACAGCCATGTTTAAATAGAAACCTCAGCAATAATGAAATATCCCAGGTCCAGGCCAACGCTTTTCAAGGAATTAAACAGCTAAAAATTATGTAAGTTTTCTTTAAAATATATAGTTGTTACTTTAGGTTATATCTTCCCCTAAATATTGCATTTACGTATTATTATGGTATGTGATTACATCAATTTTGGATTCGTTTATTTTGGTTTCCGAATAAAAAAACTTCAAATCATAAACAGAACCTATTTTATAGAGATATTGAGTATTACATATTTAGGTGAACGTTAAGTGGCATTTCATTCATCTTGGAAGTGTAAAATAATATGTCCTATGGTATAGATGTCCGTATTAATACCAAAAACAGGGAAAGATACACAATAATATTATTGTAAGAAATCGAACACCTGTCTAAAACTGCGCTAATTTTATGGTAAATTTTATCTTAGTGAGTTACACGGAAACAAAATCGGTAGGCTTGGATCATGTGTTTTCAACAACCTCCCTGATCTTCTTCACATGTAAGTATACATGTAAAAGTCGAGTTAAAACAGCTATATATAGAAAAACGTGTTCAAATCCTACCTACTTTATACAGCGATCTAAACCATAACGAAATGACTGAAGTGGTGGAAAAAACGTTTAGCAACCTTCCCAGTCTAAAAACGCTTCGTTTGCACAATCAGCAAATAACCCACATCCACCCACAGTCGCTGCATAACATAAATGCACTTGAAGAGATCTTTGTTAGCAGTAATCTTTTACCGCTATTTCCTCATCACGTATTTGAATATAAAATCTGGACTTCTTTGAGACACATGTAAGTTGGCAAATGTATTTTCTATTAAACCTCAAAAAAATATAACAATATTGCTTGAGTACTAATAGCTATAAGGAATAAAATGTCTGCCAAATTCGAATGAACATTGACACATTTTTAAGTAATACCTATTTTCTTATAGACATGCGGACAATAACGCCATTCGTGGTTTAGTGGAGTATTCGGCAACCTCCGAGTACGGAATAAACTGGCAAAAATGGAGGCGACTAAACGAGACCTTTGAACCCTTTCGGAATTTATCAAGTCTCCAAACATTGTAATTTTCTCTACTAACGTATCTTATATCAGCTTATTTAAACATACGTTTTATAGACGTATTAAATACATTTTTTTCTACTGAAGTTATATTTGTCGTCTTGCTTAATAATATCCGTGATGTGCGAAAATTATTTCTAGGTTTTTGCACAACAATCAAATTTCCAACTTGGAGGAGAATACCCTCTGCAACATCCCGGCCTTATATCATTTGTCGTTAGGGGGAAACCACTTGACATCATATTCGATCAACCCACACTTCTTCAAATGCGTTCCACAACTAGGTATACTCAACCTGGAGAGCAATAGGTAGCTGATCTTTTACCTAAAAGCTGGAAATCAAACAGACGAGTGTACATTCAATAAACCATAACACTGTTTCATTTTTAAGGTTTCAATTTATACCAGAAGCAATCGCTGACACAAACTTTCTAAAGGAGCTAACTATATTGTACCTTCAAAGGTCTGTCTGAATCAGGTTGCTTTTGAAAAACCCTGCTTATAATATTCACATTCTAAACTTTGTTAAAAAATAGAAACAAGTGTTTCTTGACTGATTTGTGTCATTAGGGGTCTATATAGCCTATCATTCAAGAAAACGTTCTAGCTCATATGGCCTGGGAAATCTCTCACTTTTGGGTTTTAACAGCTGACAGTGTCATCTAATGTCAATTTACTATAGGCCAATATGTGACATATGCTTTTAAATTCTCAAAAACCACAACAAATCTTTATGAAAGAAATTACGTTTTTAATTTACTTGTTATTGTAGGTTAACCTTCTGTTTAAAGAGTAACTGTAGAAGTAAAATCAACAACATTTTTACTTCACGAATATGAGAGTCGTTTTCCATAAATATACTTAGTTTGTTTGAATTGATTTTTTGATATATTGCAATATTAAACCTCTCGCCCTGCTCTATATCAACGTCATCAAGGTTTTCTTGGCTTCAATATAAGTATATCTAAATATAGGAAATGCATTTCTATGCTCATTTCGACCCCAAGAACTTGTGTTTTGGTCCACATTTGTTTCACAAGTATCTTTAAATGAAATATCATGTGCTTAGAAAAAATCCTTGTTGTTGTTGTAAAGCAGGAAACAAAACATCTTAGTTCGAATATTTTGATAAACAAACGTAAATAAACTTATTATTCAGCTGTATAGTGTTACTTTATAGGTTTTCTTGTATGAACCTTTTCAATGTTAAATATCTTATTGAAGTAACCAGAAATTATACAGTTATATAGTTTATATACCAAGCCTTTATATCTAATAATACGTAAGCCGTAAACATTGCTCACAAAACAGCTTCAGAAGGGCCAGCCCACAGTTGTTGAACACACACATGTGTGTATTTTTTATTTCTTTACATCCGAATTGACCTGTTTTCATAAAAGGCAGGGTTTTGAAAGAGTTAACCCGGCGGCCCGGATTTTGCCATATTTAGTGACCCCGGCTTAAGATGCAACAATAAATGAAGAACATTTTAATCATTAAACAATATATGCAGTGTAATCAAATGTTTTAAACAAGATAATTTTGTGTCAAATCGAGGTATAGGTTTACCAAAGAAATTTAATTAACAAGTTATTTTGATTAGTACGTCAATATTCTTTTTTTGTAAATTCATCACATTTTTTTAAGATTTTTGAAAATCTGAAACCATGGGTAACCAAGCCTGTTGAATTAATAGATAATCACCCTGTGAGCCACTTTTCCAATACAAAATTGTGGCTTTTCACAGGATTAGATTTTATTGAGAATATATATATACCCAAAAGACACAAATCAGTTACGAAACAGTTAATTGTTTAATTTTTTTTTAAATGTATTGTCTTTTAGTAACAAAATAGCCTTCATACGAGCAAAAGACTTCACAACGTTGATCAAATTACAACAGTTGTTCATTTACTCCAACAACATATACACTGTTGAAAATGGGGCTTTTCCGTCAAATTTAACGACGTTACATATGAGCGCGAACATGTTTAATTTTAAGGTATTTTGTTTTACATGACGAATAATATATTTTCTTTGAGATTCTGTGTATGTGTTTATCTATAACAGGATTGACCAACCTTTTCATCGCGCCGGTCGGAAACACGACCTTAATTCTTAAAAAAAATAAACCAGTGTTGCATATATTTAATTATTTGCTAAATTCAAAGTTTTTAGACGATTTACAAATTTGGATTTTCCAATTTTAAGAACATAAGTAGTATACAAATTCTGCAGCATTTTTTATGGGATTACTGTAGTTCAACAAGAAGCTTTTCAGCATGGGTGTCCAAGGTGTGCAGAATTTTTATGCTGCGAGCTCTTAATTTCCCCTTAAGGATCGACATCCTTTACGTTTCACAGCGACGCACAAAATGCTTTAAGTTGCCTGCCTTTCTGTGCGCATTTGTTGAAGTACAATAGATTTATCCTTTACTGAAAATGATTTATAACAATTCATATTTTTTAGAGACAAGTGGGTCATAAAATATCTGTGGTGGTGGGTCACTTCGTCACCCGCGGTTCAGCGGTCCGCCATCCCTGATCTATAAAAACGATTTTAAACATAAATACAAATAAAGGGTAAAGTGTTTTCCCATATTTTTAGCACAACACAAGCTTCAACAATCTGACTTTACTTACGTCACTTTACCTTGACCATAATCGAATCGATCACTTGCCCAGAGATGCTTTTTGGGGTCTTGATCGTTTATCTCGACTAGGACTCCACAACAACCGCATTCCGTTTCTTCCAAAGGAGTTTCTTCGCGACAGCACATCTGTATTATTTCTGTAAGAACCTCAACCATGATTTTATTTAATGCTGTACCTTGTCGGTGTATGCTGTACCTTGTCGGTGGTGAAAAAGATTCTCTATAATGTTTTACCTTAGAAATGTCCTGCCGTTTATTGGTAATGTATTACAGAAGGTCGTAAAAATTTAGTAAGGTTTAGTTACATCCCATATCTTTTTAATTGTGCATTTCATCCATTGTTTACGATCTGACTCTGCGTATGTTTTTCTGAAAGGTTTTTATTTTAATACACAAACGTAACTAAGTCCCGACGATAATGCAAATGTTAACTTCAAAATTGTATTTTTCTCACTATGTTTTTGTCTTTATTATTATTTGTCTTGTTCTAGTTCTCTAAGTTCCAACGAGATAACATTCATTGAAGCAAGTGCACTGACAAGACATACTTGGAACGGAATATCAATACAATTGTCCCACAATTGGATAGTTCACTTTCCATCACAAAACGTAGGATAATGTATACGTAATGTTTATACTGATATAGTAACAAAATGTTAATTCTTTAAAATTAATTGTTGGTTTAAGATAAATTTGTTTTCTTTTCCTAGGTTGATGCGCTTTCAAACCGAACATTAACATATTTGCAGTTGAACTACAACCGAATTGAAAGAATACAGAGTTTCTCGTTTCGCAATATACAATTTTCACTATCTACAATTTCAATTTTCACAGGCCTGGACCTTTCAAACAGTAAAATATCAACGATTGAATCAAATGCGTTGACTTCAACTACTTCAGGTTATTAACATTGGTATTGAAAATTTTTCAACTCCTAAATTGTAAAAATTAAACCTAAATCGATAAATCTTTGCGCAACCCCGTGTTTACTAAACGCGTAAAGCATTTCTCGTTATAATAGTAAAGTTTAATGTAATTCGAATATGCTAGCAGGCATTTTTAAAAGCGAGATATTTAGATAACAAACTAAAGAAAAGTCAGCCATTTATAAAAGAACTATGTTAAATAGTTGATTGGTAACCTACTACCTTATCGATATTAATTTTAGTTATTTAATTTTAAAAAATATGTTAATACAACAAATAGGTTTACGTATTACAAATATCTAAGTTCAATGTTCTGGTGTATTTATCTTTTTGTTAATAGAAAAGTGTTAGTTTTTTATTTTTTTCGATATGATTAATGTGAAAGAGCCTCATCACTAAGTTTTGAAACGATACTGTTTTACAGGAATAATAAATCTCAATGGAAATGTGTTGAAGGATATTCGCACAGAAGCGTTTGTTAACGTTGAGGCGACACATTTTTACATGCAAAACATTTTAGACGAGTCTCTACCGACGTGCCTTTTTCAAAGTTCTACAGTTAATTATCTTTACATGAACTCAGGATTTATTACAAATCTAAGCCCAACGGTAATTTAGCATTATCAATGTTTTGAAGGCCAGCGAGTTTTGGTTTATCTTAAATGTTTAACAGTTTGCACATTTTCTGTTTGTCAACAGGGAGGCGTAAATCCAAGAAAAGCGTTCAATTCGAGTTTATGCCAATATGAAGTTAACTGTTATTATAACTAAAGTTCATACGTAAAAATACTCGCCATCATGGAATATAAGTTCTCATAGAAAATTGATTTTTAATTTCACGGAATTTTAGATGGCATCTTTACGTTTCCTATAAATGAGTTTTTGTTTTGTCATTTCATTGTTTGTAGCATCTATTGCTTTAAACATTTCATTACCGCCTTGTTAGCTTTAAATTGTTTGTTGGATTTTTGTTCTATACCAACAGGTTTTTTGCGCCATCACTGTATCCCAAACACTTCATTTGGAAAGTAACCAAATTACAGCAATTTCGTCGCCACTCTTTAGCTACAGCAGCTATGTTTATCGTTTGAACTTGCAAGGCAACGCGATTACAGAACTATCGGAAACTGCATTTGACGGAGCTTCGATTACTATTTTACATCTGGAATATAACCAAATCGTAAAAAATTCATTTGCTAGTTTAATAATTTTTAATAGCGTCATGGTTCTTGTTTCGGTCTAAAATGAAATCATGATATTTTTCATGTTACTGTAGGTTTTTTCAAAACGTTAGCTTTATCTGGGCACCGTAACTAAATGTTATCTTAAATTTAGGATTTTATGAAACACTTGTAGTGCTATAAATAGACAGTCAAAAATGAATCTTTAAAATAGGCGGAACTTCCAGACGAACTGAAAGTCAATGGTCTTCAGAGGCTAAATTTAACCTCGAATCTCATTGTACGCTTAAGACCGGTAGGATATCCCTAGTTATTTAGTATACAACAATCCGCATATGATATAACGTATACCCTAATTTCACAGGGAGTTTTCAACAATCTTACCAACTTACGATATCTATACATGGATAACAATCAAATAACCGTGCTCCGATCGGAATTGTTTGACAGTCAAAGTTCTTTAGAAATTTTGTCATTTACAAATAACGACATTACGGTGCTTGAGACCGGATTTTTCAGGTGCAACAGGGGGCGTGGCCTTATTTTGCACAATGTGCGCAAAAATGTGCAAGCCAAAATGTGCAAAAAATGTGCGCACATTTTAAACTGTCTTCAAAAATGTGCGCACTTTTTCAACAATGTGCGCACATTTTGAACTGCCCGCAAAAATGTGCGCACTTTTTTCAACAATGTGCTAAACTGCCCGCAAAAATGTGCGCACTTTTTTTTTTTTAGTTGGAGTTGGAGTTGGAGTTGGAGTTAGAGTTAGCTAAACTATGTACTCTAAGTCTGACCCTAATTAATTCTAACTATAACCTAAAAATGTGGGCACATTTTGAAGGCATTTTAAAATGTGCGCACATTGTTGAAAAAGTGCACACATTGTTAAAAAAGTGCGCACATTTTTGAAGGCAGTTCAATATGTGCGTAATTGTTAAAGAAAAGTGCGCACATTTTTGAAGCCAATTTAAAATGTGCGCACATTGTGAAAAAAAGTGCGCACATTTTTAAAGGCGGTTCAAAATGTGCACACATTGTTAAAAAAGTGCGCACATTTTTGAAGACAGTTCAAAATGTGCGCACATTGTTAAAGAAAAGTGCGCACCTTTTTGAAGGCAGTTCAAAATGTGCGCACATTGTTGAAAAAGTGCACACATTGTTAAAAAAAGTGCGCACATTTTTGAAGGCAGTTCAATATGTGCGCACATTGTTAAAGAAAAGTGCGCAATTTTTTGAAGGCAGTTTAAAATGTGCGCACATTGTGAAAAAAGTGCGCACATTTTTGAAGCTATTTTAAAATGTGCGCTCATTTTTTGCACATTTTGGCGTGCACATTTTTGCGCACATTGTGCAAAAAATGTTCGCATCCCCGTCTCTTCAGGTGGCTAACCATAATCTTTTATTATTATACTACAAAGTTTAATATCATTGAAATTTTAAATATACATAATATCATTTCTATGTAATGTTATTAATTTAATTATTTATTTTCAAATTATTTCAAAGTAAGCGCATTTAATCTTACATAACCCCTTTTTTTCAGCTTATCTGGCTTTCAAGCTTTGCGCACACTGTACCTTGGTGGAAATCAAATAAAGCACATACCGCACTTGGGAAATTTAGTGAACCTACGTTGGTTGTACTTGGACAGCAATCCTGATTTAAAGACCTTCGAGATTGGATCCCTGGACAGCGTATCAAACGACTTTGCCACTCTAGGACTTAGTGGTGTCGAGCTTTCTTGCAAGTAAGTATATTTATCGCAGTGTTGCTTAACCCTTTTCACTCAGGCGCACCTTGTATCCAGCGGGGAAAGTAGAATAATTTTATTTCCGGAACGATGAACAAATGTCAGAAGTGACGTCACAAAGTTCATACTAAGCATCTAACATAAGTAACCAAATGAAACCAGAGGTTATCGTTTAATGTATTACATAAATATCAGTTTAAACACATTCAAAGAGATGGCGGAATAGCTTGGCGTAAAAAAAGACATTCAAAATTTCTTTAAGAAAACGCTGTTCCGAACCCTTCTAGCCTACAAACACCATGCTGTGTGTATCTCCAAAAATTGATAGAACAACTGGTGTGCTATTGAAGCGAGCGCGGGATTTAGTGGCCTCCAGGGTCATTTTATGTCAATTCACCAGGCCATAGAAACCATGGTTTTGAAATGCTTAAAATTGTTTCAATTTTTTAAGAACAAGCCTTTTTGAAAAAAATTGACTTATTAATTTTTCTGAAACTCGGACGTATGACGTTTTTCGTAATCCACTTTTTCGTTAATTAAAGTGTAACTGAAACATATAACTTTATTTCTTGTCCAAGAATGGCATTTTATTAAAATGGAAACGTCATTTTTCTCAAAAACTGTAATTTTAAGAAATCTGACAGTGATGTAATGACTTGAGTCATTTTTTGACAAAAGTGCACTAAAGTCGCTGTTTTTAAATTACTTGACTTGACTTAATTTGTTCGACCAAAATGACTTTACTTGAGTCTTTTGGACAAATAACTTGACTTGGACTTAAGTCATTTCGTCGAATAACTTTGGATTAAATTAAGTGTTTTTGTTTAGAATTTATCTCGAATTTTTGCGCATTAAACACTTTTCGTGTTTCGTTAATGTTATTTTTAATTGATTTATTACCCAAGTTTACCAATTTTAAAAGCTTGGATTTGACTTGGACAACCTATATGCCTTGGTGTGGGACTTGACTTGTTATGTTTTCAAAAGACTTGACTTGGACTTCTTGGACTTAAGTTATATTTCAAATGACTTGACTTGGACTTATTGCAAGTCATTTCAAAATGTTTGTTTACAACACTGGAGTCTGAAACCATGTGTTATGGCCTTGTAATATGAGAATATCTCTTCCCTTGGGGAATTAATAAATATATATATATATATTTATTTTCTACTTATGTGTTATCGTTTTGTTATGTTTGACAACTTATTAGAGCCGTTTTAACATAAGGCTTTAAAAAAACACCTTAAATTTCAGCTGTGATATGATCAACACGCTTTATCCAGTGGAGCAAGCAATCGTAGGTGGAAAATGTGAACAGCAAGGTGTCAGTCTCTCATCGCTTAAAATGACTATAAATGTCACAGAAAATCTATTTTTGTGCAGGTGATTTTTAAGTTGTTTTTTATTTCAACAGAAACATTAATTTAAAACAAAAATCCTTGATCCGGCAGTGCTTTTTATGTTTTAAATTAAAATTTAAACACTTTTAAAGAACCAAGATATATTTCGATAAACAAAAGGGTTGTTGATTTGGAACTTTTGCTAGAGTCTGATTGTACGTTTCTCCGTTCAGTGGTGAAAATTACAGCGCCTACGTAACAAAGGATAAAGAGTTGTCTCTAACTTGGTCACAACCAAGCAATCTCTTCTACCAATTATCCAACACATCAGGTGATTGGACCGTGGAACCCGTTTTAGAGCCGGTATCACTGGAGCAGGGCGTTGACTGCTCATGCAGGTAAATTAGACGTAGAACAGCTCTTTGTACAAAACTAAAAGTGTGATTAATCGCAGGCTTTTATCTTGAAGCTATATCGTTTTCATTTGGTATAAAACAATATCATAAAAATAAAATTATAGTTTCACAACAGATAAGTGTTTGAAAGTTGTTACTAATTGTGGAGTTGTTAATATGTAATACTGTGTTGCATAGAATTTTTTTGTGAGACTTTTATGACGTATTCCTGTCCGAGTATAAGCGCGACTCTCCCAGTACCGGTAGTAGGTTATTTATTGCTTGTAATAGGTGCACTGCCAGTAAATACTACACTAATCAACACTAAAACGATAAATAATGTAATTATGTTTGAAATGTTAATTGTATATTCACGTTGAAAACATATTAATAAAATACAGAGAGCTTGTGGCAAATTCATCTATAATCAACTCTACTGCACTACTCAACGAGACTGCGACAAACGGAACATTCTTCACGAACGCTAACATGGACTGTTTGAATTCAACCACATCAACAGAAAACGCCACCAATCCAAGTAGTTGTTACGTTAAACTTATTGTTTAGCTAATAAAGGAACTATCAAAGCTTATAAAGTGTCAAAATATAAAAAGGTTTACAATATTTTATAGATTGTTCAGCTGCATTTAATGAAACAGTTGTCGTATGCGGCACCCACTGGAGTACTTCTCAAGAATGCATCGACGAAATGATGTAAGTAATCTTAGTCATAAAAATAGTATCGTTGTACAATGTTTTAACTAAATTCATTCATAGTAAAAAGAGCATACCTCATAAATAATTTTATCGCAAATTAGTGAGTCATCAATGTTTTATTTACAATGTCATAAATACTTAATCTTCGTATATGGCCGTATGTGTCTAATTCTAAATAGAGGAATCAGGTGGCACTGTATAAAGACAAATTGTATTTGTTTCTCGACAAGCTTTGCACAACCGTGCTTCATCAGGTCAAAGTATAAATGAAAACAATTGAAATGCACGTAAAAGCACAAGCGCAAGTAAAAGGCGATAAGAATGGTGATGTCTAACATATCCACAGGCACATGTTCGCAAAAGCGTGTTACTGACGCAAAAACAATTATACTACGAGGCCTGCGCTTCAAGGTACGATGGGTGTAGTACAGCCTGCTATGAGGTGTAGTGTGACATAAAGCCCAAATCCCGAAGTCCGACATTGATGGCATCGAACTTTTTAATTATGTTTTGTTCGACTGTCGCCTGCGGCACACTAAAAATATCAAAATTAATTCAAGGCACACTTTTTACAAAATATCACAATAATAACTTAACAATCCGAGCAACTTTTTAATCTCTCCAGCACACAGTTTTAATCACTGAACTAACCTATTAAATAATTTAACAAATAAAAAGCTCATTTGTTTGTTTTGCAATGAATAGTAGTATTATTCAAATGGCCTTCTATATAACAAAGTAACCGGTAAATACCTTATTAGTTTTATCTAATTATAATGGGTATAGGTGAAGTCTTGAGTGCATTGCCGGCATATTAGTAATACAAATAGTGATTTTTAGCAAAATCACACTAATTCAGTCGCAAACTTAACAATCTCTCGCAACACACTATAGTGTACCGCGGCACACAGTTAACCAATCACTGCTGTTCAGTGTACACTATTAGGCAAAATATGCACGTATCATTGTTGGTAACAAGGCGTTTTGAAATGATTTAGGTCGAAGTCAAGTCTTCTGCCAAAAATGTACCAGTATAAGTCATCAGTTGACAAGGTCAATTCCCGGTCAAGTCATTATAAGAGAAAGTCAACTTCAAGCCAAGTCATTGATATAAAGTTATGACGTTGAACTAATAAAATGAATAAACTCGTACGATTATGAGCAGTAAACATGACTAAAATTAACAAAAACGCAATATAGGCCTACAGCAAAGTCCATGTAAAGCTATTTTTTAAAAAGTATCAACTTAAGTAAGTTAAGTCATTTTGGTCAAAAGACTTGAGTCAAGTCAACTCATTTAAAAACAGTGACTTATATCCACTCAAGTAATCTCATTGACTAAAAACATTTCAACACTGAAAAAGTACTGTACTGAACAATATGTTCCGATTTATAAGAAATGCCCTTTTTTAAAATATTACTATCGATAACGGCTCACATATCACCATTAGTAGAGTGGGAATAATTTAGCAACAACAATAGACTGGTGCCTTATCGTAGGAATTTACTGGCCAATGTAAATATCGCAGATCTTACAGTGTCAAGTGCTCATCAGAAGGTTCGTCGTTTACTTACAACGTTACAAACACGACACTTCTTATTAAAGAGCCTCAACCGGGGTCAACTTACCAATGCACAGTTAGTCTTTTGTATAACAATACTGAAAGCTCACCAACAGCTATTATATGGCTACAAGTTCCTGAACTCGAACTAGGTTAGTACAGATTAAACTTAAATTCATTATTAAAAAATAGGTGTTTTAGTCGCTAGTTGATGTATTTCTAGTTTCGATCCGAAGCTGCGATAATAATTAAATGCGATACGCTAAAACTTGATAAAATCTACCTTAACGATAATTCGGTAAACCTCGGTTCAGTTTTTGGCAAATAGTAATTCATTTTTCCTTCGTACTAAAATTTATCAAACTATTAAATCGTTTTAAATTAATAAAAATCGATAATTTTTTATACCTGGCCCGCAATCGTAAATGCTAACAGTTATTTGCCTCGCGATGGTCAGGCCTTACATTTATCTAGCTAATTATGAAAAAAGATTAGTTATCCCTGCACTAATATACTATTAACTTATTTTATTAGTGAAAACAGCACATTTTAATAACTTAATTTGCATTCAGCTGAATCGTGTAACAACACGAAATTGTGGAAATTGCCGGTTACCTATTATGATTTTAGTAAGCTACATCCAGATTTTGGAAATAACCCAGTTACAAGTCCTTCGTCCTTTTTCTACATAGCCAGGTGTTTATATGTGGTTTGCTGTTTGCGATGATCGTTTGCTTAACTATTATTTTACGAAACATGTTAAATTGCCTATAAACTTTTAGCCCTGTAACTGTTTGGTTGGCCGACCTTGACAATCCGAACAACACTGGATTTCAGGATTGGTTCCGGAATGTTTCTGGAATAAACTTTGTCTACCAAGAGCTGTTGTACCTAAAATCCTGTGAAGACAATGGTTCATATAGGTTTGTGCAGTCTCACAATTAACAAATAAAGTACTCTAGTTTAAAAAATGAAATCATTTACCAGGTGTTACCAAAATGCTGACCTAATAGCTATTGAGTTCTTATACACTTGTCGCAGAAAACGCTTGTTTATATTGGCAACAGCCGTCAATTATAGGCTACTAACTTTATATGCTAAGTGTTATGATTCATTTTTTAACTGAACGTTTATCTTACAGCAATAATAAATAAATTAAAATTCTTCTAATAATATAGATACTTTAACTCCACGTACTATCCATTGGATTTCGTTGGTTACCAGCATGAATCCCAAAGAAACTGCAGCGATGAGTTACACAACATGGGGTAGGTTATATTGCAATATACACAAGTTTTAGTAGTTCCAAAAACAATCCCAAACTAAAAAATTCAATTTCACGTAAAATCTGTGTGAAACGTCAACTACAGATTTTGTGTGATACAACAACTAACACTTTTTTTGAGAGAGAAATAAAACAACGGCAAAAAAGATAATATGTTACAGATTTACAAGTGCAATTAGGACGGCATTCACTTACGAAGGACCAATGGCAATAACTTTGGGGGGTGGCGAATACATGTTTCTTTTTATCGGCACTAAGTTGGTCGCGACATACGCCAGCAGTGGGAACAATCTTATAACTGAATGTGTCATGTTAAACGTTGGCCTCAACGAGCGCGGTAAATACGTTGCATTTATTTTTTATTATCATTTTTTAATAGCCGTAAATGTAATACGTAGTTTGTTACACTCCTAAAGGTTTATTGAAAGTCGAGAGAAGTTTTGGGAACATAAGGAATCAAACATGCGTCACTGAAAGCAGTGAATTTATCAGTTTTGATCTAGAACTACAGGTAAAACTAATCTCTTTTGGAAGATTTAGCAAATGTATATCCGATAAGATATTGATATATGTATAAAGATATCGTTGGGGAACAGTGCTTTAAATGGGTACACATATGTTGTTGGAAACAATTCGATGTGGAAATATGGATAAATGAACATTAATTGTAATTATTTGATACCCGTACCATAAAAATAAATTAGATAAAGTATAAGTTGCATAATTGTAATTATTTGTGATTACATATAGATAGGCGACGTTTATCAATTTGACTTGTTTCATGTTGAGCGAGATTCTTGCTCGTCTGAGTTTCTATTTGAAACACTAAATGTACAGTTTTCAGAGGAATTTTTAAACGAAAGTACTGAAATCATCTCAGGTGAAATTGTTTTATACTTTTTATTTTCAATACTAATAATATTAAAAAAATGCTGCTTTTTAGGGACGGATTCAGCTGTAACATCAACGGCCATCCCACTAGAGACAACCACTACTAATGTCGTTGCGACTACCGTAACAAATGGTTCAACAACCAGTTTGCCACCAAACGACACAAATATCGGTCTGACAAGTGTTTGACATGTATAAAGCCGCATTTGATTACCTTAACGGAAATCGATATGTTAATGTTAGCCTGTTCTTGAACAATTCGTTATTATTTGTAAAATTCAATAAGATAGAAACGGTTGTAGAATCGTGTTAACACGGTGGTTTTAAAAAATTTGTTCCTTTTACCTAAATGTATATAAAAACGCTCAAAATATAACTGCATATTATACAAAAAGTAGCGAACGGAATTTAGAAAACGTGTTACGTGTGACTTGTGGTATTTTACATCAGTATGACTTGCAGGCAATTAAAGCGTTACACTATTAAACAAAAAATTGGAATTAATCACGAATTTTGAATGTAATACATCCTTTTTTGATGAAACTTATCATTCATCATGCTTTTACTAACCTATACCTCGCTGCAAATAATACATAGGATTTTTTAAATGTCAACCACGAAAAAGTCAGTGCACTATAGTCAAAATTGTTTTCAGGAGAATCAGTTTAAATATAATAAAATTTTCGTTTTGGCTGCAACTTAAGATTTCTATTTTCTTTCCATATATAGCCAGCATTGTGTGTCTATACTATTCACACTAAATTATTACATACTGTATGTCTGCAATCGCGACGTAAAGTTTCACTACCACTGTATTAACCCAAACAAGCAAACGCTTTTCTTGGCCAACTTAAATTGTTTCTTATTTTTATATATTGTTTTAGGTGAAACGAATGCGGTTCCTTTAATATTGGCAGAACCACACATAGATTTGTTTTTAACGCTTCCGGAAAATATGGAAGTTGGAAGTTACGTTGTTACATTTGGACTTGGAAGAAAAAATGGGTGAGTTTTAAAAAATATATTTTTGTTGCCATTAATTCGCAACGACATAATAGAAAAAAATTAAGGCAATACAAATAGGTATTTACTAGGCGGTAATTAGCATCAAAATTTTATTCAAACTATTTTAAAAAGGGCAAGCACGTATGCTTTATAAAGAATAGTAATGAAAGTCTTTCAGTTACTGGTCATACTTGTTAACAAGGAAAATTTGGTTGTCTGGTCTCAACAGATCATTCAGGGTCGAAATGTCGGACGAAAACGGAGCTGGGGATTTCTTTCAACTTACAGCAGAAAACAGAGCAAACCTCACAAACCGTTCTTTTTTTGCATTGCAAGGAAATCAACGAACTATCAGCAATCAGACTTTCTTAGATTGCTCTTCACTGTCTGGTACGCCACCTTGTCAACGTCTTATTTTAAAAAATAATATTTTTTATTTTTCCTTAAAACACCCTTGGATTACAATGTTGTCCTATAGAGCTTTTTATTGTTTTTCATTCATGTTGTTAATAAAAGTAATATCGTTTATATTGCTTTTAGTTCGGTTTTGTTTTTAATAGATTTTGGCACAACGGTACCACCTCCTGTAGGAACAGTTGTTTACACTAACGACTCTCTCTGCCATGTTTTTCTCAGAAGTCGTCTAGACTTCGAAACAACACAGTTTCACCTGCTTAATATCACGGTAGAGGTGAGACAAAGCTCTTACGACCTAAAATTATCTGCAAAGCATCTAAAATTGTTTGTATTTCACAAGTTTTAGTTCAAATTAAATAAGAATATTTAAAAAAAATATTATTTAAGGAGGTCTTATATTTAAATAGCAACAAAGTTTTGGTTTGTTTCAAATGTTAATCCTGTTTGGTAGGACATTTTGTTGAACCAAACAAACTTTCTAATAATTAAAATCAATGTTGGGGATACAAATGACAATTGTCCTGAAGTGAACGCTTCTTTGGTAAATATAACTCTTTTGAATCCCTCACTTTCTACGCACGTTCCAATGTTTGCGCTGAGTGCAGTTGACGTCGACAGCTTTGACAACTCTCTTATAAATTACGTCCACAGTGAACCAAGCGTTAGGTAAGTAATACGGCATATTTTGTTAAAACATATTAATGCTTTAGCTGTTTATAGGTTGCAATCCAATGTTTACTAAAATGCTCAGCTAATAAATAAAAGTAGGATTTGGCCTACCACAAAAAAAACTTTTTCTACACTTCCAACTGTAGTGACTTACTTAACCTAATACTAAACCCACGTATCTCAGGATTTTATTTGGGCAATAATGCGGCTAATTAAAAGTTTCAACAAAACAAGCAAAACGTATTTAAATTGCTTGATGTTAGTGTTATTATCGCTTTTTGTTAGCTTTAAACGAAAGTTCCGCCTATGTGTAACATACGTTGTTTAGCGGAGCAAAAGATCCCCAATTTTTTATGTTATAGACAAAAACTTGAAAGGTCCAGCATTCTTTGTTTTGAAGTCGTAGCATATGACTCTGGGAGTCCAATACTGGGAAGATCTTTATCAATCAACATTGAGGTTTATTTGACATGAATATTTTGACGTTTATGTAGCTTAAATGTTATCTTACTAATTTAATCCGTTTTGAATATTGTTAATCTTTAATAATCACTTTGCAATTTTGAGTTAAATCAACCACTTAATTTAGAAAAGCCTGATTTTAAACTTTAACAAGACGATTGTTCTAGTAACTATACTTTTCTCATGTCTCCACTTGGATCTTCCATAAGTTCAGATTAGCCGATGCCGATACCAAGTGGTATTTTTGCTACAGGTCCGATAGTAATGTTGTATCGGTACCAATCAAATACCAGAGTAATACTAGAATTTCAGTCATGGTTTGTAATCCCACCCACCGACCCTACCGTTTAAGGAGATTTAACGAAAAGACAAATATTGACCTAAGATCGGAAAATGGTAGTAATGACGTAATTTGGTATACGATAGGGTCGTGAAACTTTTTACAAAATATCGGCTTTCGGTATCGCAATAAATTGTCAACTATCGGACATCCATATATTTCCCACCATTTTTTTTTATTTCAATTGTTTTCTATAGATATCGGATACTTGTCTTTATGATTCTTTTGGGCATCAGTTGAATTATTTCATTGAGTTAGAGTCAAAAAATAATAGTGGCACAGCAAAATTCTTTCTACGCCTTCCAACGAGATACGCCTTAACGTATGGTAAGTTTATTACAATAACATTTAGACTTATAAAAACGTTACCTAATGACCTTCGGTACTGATACTAATAAAGCAGCGCGGTTCTCTATAATACAGTTGTTTAGAAAAAAACATACATTTAAAACTGAAATAACGACAAATGAATGCGAACGCGAATTGTCAATTACCACAAAGGATTTGTGAAAAACATTCAGTTTACTAACGCTGTCTAACCTTTCAATATCTAATGGCCAGGTTATAAAGAATGTGTCAGGATCTCATTGTATAAACAAACAGTGTCTAAGTTTGATTGACGAATTTATAAGACGTAAAACGCCTAATGCGGATTGTGTAGTCGACCCTTGGCAACGCCTTGTCCTAGTTGATAAAGTATAAGCACTATTTCCTACCGTTTTTTATGTGCTGTTGTCGTTCGAATTTATTATTCCCATATAGCATGTCTGTTAAATACTAATAACCCACTTACAATCAATTAAAAAAGAAAGTTTTAGTTGCTATTTGTCTTTTGTAGATTGTACCCTGCCAGTTGGAATTGAAAGTGGCACAATCGGCAACTCGGCTATAAGAGTGTCGTCTGTGAGGGATACCGGCGAATGTGGTCATGTGTATCACGGACACTTCGCCAGGCTCAATCGGGAATCGACATTTGACAAACACGGATTTCTTTTGGTCGGTGCTTGGGTGGCGGAAGACAACGATACGATGCCTTGGATTGAGGTGCCTTAGATTTTGTCTAAATTGTTTTTCAGGGCGACCTTTTTTTAAAGATCGGTCACTTTTCGATTGTTTGATATAAATAGTAACTTCTCTGTGTTTTCCTGATTTTAGTTTTTGCTAAAGAACGTTGGTTAGTACGTTCTGTTTCAACTGAGTTTCAGAAATTTCCATGGTAGGAATAAAACACAGTTCGTAGTAAGTTCAAAATAGGACTAAAATCTAATAGTCAGAATATGGTCAAAGTCAAAAAAAAAATACCTATACCCATCGGAATAACACCTAATTGGCCAGAATAAGTTCTAAAGAACCTCTTACCTAAAACCTCAAAAGTCACCCCTAAATCGTAACTAAGTTCAATTCAGGACGCCCAAACGCCCATACTAAAACGGCCGATGCCAGCCCGATGGACGCCCCATATCCTCGCCAGACTGTTTTTTTAAAGAGTTATTCAGGCCAATTAGGTCTTGTTTCGACGATTTTTAACTTATTTCCACAGGATTAGACCTTATACCAACAATATACGGCTTTATTTCGTCGTAGATGTTGCTGCGTGTTTTTCAATTTTAAGTATTGTTGTTTTCTAGGCTCTATTGTGTGTTTTCTTTTTATCATTATACTTCTGACAATTGAATACCTGCAGAAAATTGACTTTAGGTGGCTATATCACTGCTTATAGGAAGTGAATATGGTCAATTATGATGCGTTTGATTCGTGATCTAATCAGGATACGTTATTTATTTGGCCCGTGGTCAAATCTTGATAAATGAATTTGACGCATTGGAATAAAAGGTTCCACATCTTTTTTAGAACAATTCCGTTGAAAGACCAATTGCAGCATTGATAGACAAGATACATATTGATGTATTCTGTCATGACCTAGTTAATAAAGCACCACCTAGCACAACTAATTCAATATATCAGCAACTGTCAAAATTTTCGCAAACGTTTTTTATAGTAAAAAAACACGAAGCTATTAATGGCTTCTTGGCAGCAATTGCAGTGGTCAGGTTGTAAAATATACTTACACAAATTGTTGTTTATAGGTATCCCTTGAAGAGAGTACAAGCCTTACATCCATAGCTACGCAAGGGTTTGAAGATTTCAACTTCTGGCTAACTCACTATTACGTAACATTCAGCAATGATGGAGTTAATTGGCTAATTTACATTCCACAAAATTCAATGGCGATAAATGGTAATTATATGAGAAATATTGTTGAACAGATATTTTGCACACGCTTCGCGCAAATCTTTTTGTAATGTCTTACAATGATTTTTGGAAGAACTTAGCCCAAAAGCGCCGTGCGCAAACGGCATTCTAAAGAATTTTCCTATACAAATCATGTTTCATCCTGGCAAAAATATTTTTGTCTGTTTTTTTACATATAACATAAAACCGTGAGTATGACGGGTGTATTAAAATTAAATTTAATTTTGCGTTGACTTGGACTCTCTCCAAATTAATATTTCTGTCAAACTATATTATTTTTAGCAAAAGCTACAAAATTATCCTAAAATACGCAATTACATATAACAATGTGCGAACCGTTTTTGTGCGTCTTCTGCTGTATTAAAGTTATTGTCGAATAAGCCTTAACGAGGTCACGGTATAGAAACATCCTGAAACAGCCCAGCTCCTGTTTGTTGTCCGCCTAAAACTCGCGAGGAACATCGTGACCCCTGAAGAGTTTCAGACATAACGCCAAAACAATTAAAGCAAAATTTACGACTTTTCTTGAGGAAATGGTGTGATTTGCGATTATAGCTTACCAAACTGACTCCAAATAAAGTGGATTAGAGATGACCAAGCGTGTGTATTTTAATAAAGTAAACACTATATTTACTGATTCAGGCCGGGTCAAGTGATGGTGCTAACTTTTGTGATATAAAGACATATTTTTGCCTTTCCCGCAAATTTCTGTTCACTTCTACTGTGTTTTTTTTTCCGCTTTTAGAAAGACTATTCGGCGCGCTATTAAAACCATTGATTTACAGGACCCTAATTCAGGCAAAAATTATTACTAAAACAGTTTTCGTGTTAATTTAAATAGCTCCTTCGACACTAACTTCGTCAAATAATCTGTCAATATAGTCCGAGCTATATGAATACGTTTTGCATTTTGGAGTATATTATATAGCCATTAAATCACTATTTTTCGTCTGTCGACAGACACAGGTTGTTCTTCACCGAATACCGAAGAGTTTGAGTCGATTTACTCAGCATCGTCAAGTGGCGAAAGTGTCAATCTCTGTCTTAAACATCAGAATAACGTTACTGGGGATATCGGAAATTTGTCGTACGTTATTCGGGGAAATGACGATGCAAACTCGACGGTAAAGGTGGACTTCAACCCGACGTTTATTGCAAAATACGTGAGGTTGTATCCGATTGCTTGGCACAGCGGGATCGGGATGCGTCTGGAGTTGTTCGGTTGTGTTGAATCAAGACGATTAACAGGTTATTAAATGTAGCACTATATACAACAAATTATGGTGCTCACAATCAAGTCTAGGTCAAGTGATTAGCGAAATAAAACAATAAATTATTAAAACTGTTAAACCTAGCAGATACTGAGCGATATTTTGATTGGCAAAACCAAACTTTTTTACCAGCAAAATATCGGCGAAACAATAACCAAAAATTACCAACAAACTATTTTAAAATATTTAAATATAAGGTAATTTGTTTGCCTGAAAAACTTTCATTTGAATGTGTATTAAATAAAAAATCGCCAGTGGAGAGCAAATGCTACCCGTGTCCGACAACGTACTACTGTCCTGGTGACGGAACGATGCTTCCATGCGGAAGGTGTCCTACGGATGACAACTCAACTAGTTTAGATCCAGCCGATTGTGGAAGAAGCTCTACCGAGCACAGCTTTGGGGCGGCCGAAGCTTGCGAAGCTTGTCCGCTCGGTTATGTGAGTTTTTAGATTCTAGCACTATACTGGGCGAAATACTATTTCAACTCAATTTATTGTGTTAGCAAACTGAATGGTGTTCTATACTCATAAAATGGTTTTGTATGGAGTCGATTTCTAACGGTAAATAACTTCTTGCTAAAATACTATCAGTGCGTTAAATTTACAAACTGTATTTTAGTGCTGTTGAATATACACTTTGTTTTAGTTATTTACTTTCATAAAAGAATATTTTTTAGGCAAATTTTTGTTATGTTAATTGGTGTTATTGCAAAAAAATGGAATATAACTGCGAAGTCATACAACATTTTATATACTAACATGCTTCATTGCGTTAGACTATAAATCTACAACTGTTCGCCGCCGCTTGGGTAAATCGCTATTTTTGCGTTGACGCAGACTTGTAAGAATGGGTTAGCAACCCGCTGTCCGAAATTTACTTTCACCGAAGTTTGCAATGCAACTGAGTGTTCAGCTTGTACGCCGTGCGAAGCGGGTCATTCCTGCTTGGTTGGTGTGATGACGTCATGCCAACCAGGAAGGTTTTCTGAAGACGGTCAAACAGGTAACTTCCTTTTTGTAACAAAAAAAAAACGCTATCCAGCAGAAAACAAAGTATGCATCGTTGCCGCAATATTATTAATATCTGAGTTATAAAACGAATTTTCTTTCGAATAACAGAATCTGCTTAAATCTGGATGGTGAAACAAACGATTCTGGTTGCACATCAATGATAAAGATTAAACTAAATATAGAACTTGGTAAACCGAAAATCGGTTTGTTTAGATGTTGATTCATTCGAATTAAGATACTGATGATGCTTTTAACAGCGAAACAAATGCATCATAATTAACTCATATCAAAACAATTTTTTTTTTGATAAAATGAAAGATAAATTTCAAAATAACCGAACGACCAATTTCAAAAAGCTGACTTTAGTTTTTTTTTAATTTTTTAAGCGATTTATGTGCAATTTTATTCAATTTTAACTTACAAAAATATTGACAAATTTTGACCTAACGTGTAAATTTTGACAAAATTTTGACTTTTTTTGACAAGTCAAAAAATATTCGCCCTAATCATAATATAACAACTAAACAAACTGATTTTCGGTTTACTAACTTCTGTACTTAGTTTAATCTTTATCTGAGTTATATTGTATAAAATATTATTTTGCCTAGGAGATTTGGTAAATGAACAAACATGTTATATTTCGTTATATATTACTCAATATGATCATAGTATATTACACAGTTAAAAAGAACAATAAATCGAAAGGGTAAGAAAAATACGTAACGTGTACTGTAAAAATGAATTCGATAAGATGCGTTATTATGATAGACGTTAATCGTTAAAACTTGCACAACTTACAAGCATTGACGTCTATCATAATAATGTACCTTTTACAGATTACTGTTTTCCATGCCCTAGTGGAACTTTCACCAACATTTCCTCATCAACTGCGTGTAGCCCCTGCGCGTCGGGTAATTATGATTTCAACATATTGTTTATAAGATAGCAAGTGACTTGTACATATCGCGCTTTTACTTTCGAAGGTTACCAAAGCACACCTGGTTCAATGCAGTGTTTTCCTTGCATGAATCAGGAATGGTCTAAGGCTGGTAGCGCATTTTGTGAACCGTGTTTCGACGAATGTACGTATATTTTCCAATTAATATTATATGTTTAATCGTTCACCCGGTTGTGTATAAAAACGAGCATTAATTCGGTGGTTTTACAGGCAAGTGTAAGCATCCTTCTTCTCCGTGCTTCCAAGACGTGGAGTGCATCAATATTTTCGATGTTAATTCCACTTTCCATTTCATGTGCCTCGACTGTCCCAGAGGATTTACTGGTGACGGGGTTAACTGCACAGACGAGGACGAGGTAAACAAAAAATATTTTCAAACTGTTAATTATAGGCCTATGTGTTTTTTTTTAAGATTTTCGGGTGCGTGATATTTATATTATAGTTTTCCATTCTCGTGACTAAAGTTTTTAGTGAACTATACTTGTCGCATAATTCTGAATCTATAAATTCAAGTCAATCTCTGCAATAGATATAATCCTACCAAAAGAGAGGTAAAAGGGGATTTGAACCAACCATATTCATAACGTTTTAACTAAACTATAATAATTTTTTTGTGGACAACCGTTAGATAATTTAATTTAATTTAAGAAAAGTTATTTTAAAATTCTGTTTTAGTGTGCCTCTTCAACCAATCCATGCTTCAGTAAGGAACTGTGTGTCAACACATATGGCGGTTTTCACTGTGAAGGATGTCCCATTGGATATCAAGGTGATTTTTATGCCGGATTCGGCGTAAATGATACGTCACCAAAACAAGTATGTCAAGACATAGATGAATGTGCTCACGATGCGTGCGATCCTTTGGTATCCTGCGCAAATACAGTGGTTAGTTTTCTAAGTTGATGTTAGGTAAACTTATATTAAATCTAAACTTGTGAATTTTCTAAAAATGTATATACTTTTGTGCGTCAAGGGAAGCTACATTTGTGACCCATGTCCTGATGGTTACACTGGATCAGGATATTCAACTTGCACAGTTTTGAATCCATGCCTATCGTTGTCCATGCGGTGCAATCACAATGCAACCTGTAGAAACGTGAATTTCAACAACGCAATTTGTGAGGCAAGTGTAATAATCCATTTGATTTATGTTAGTTCGGACATCGGTTAAGGAATCTTTAAGTAGCACAATATTTTAAGAAGGTATACTATGTGGAACGATTAACACATGGCAGCCTTGTTTAACCCATAACAAGTGTGTTTTGCAAAACATATTTCAGAATTTAATATCACACAAAGGCTAAAATAACATTTTATCTTACACGTATTCACGCAAAAATATATATCTAAAAATATAGCAATGTTTGTATGTTGCAGGAGTTACACTGGTATTTACAGTATAGTTGATCAATAATATCTTATATGACGTAATTTATTTTGCGTAACAATTTCATAAGCAGTCCTTTTGTTAGGGAAATTTTTACATTATTTTAAAACTTTGAACTGTTTTTAATGATTCATCAGTGACCAGGTCGTAATTCGTCTGTGGTAGCTCATTTCATAAAACCAGAGTATTGCATCCAACCTTGGATATTTCCAAAGTAGAGGAACTCGCTTGGAAGGAAATATAAAAAAAAAACAATAAACAAATTTTTTTTGTTTTACCTTGTAGTGCGAAGTCGGGGGAACAGGCCCTGGTGTAACTTGCGGCACGGATGACGATGCAGACGGTCAACCGGACTTCTTTATATCGTGTGCTGACATCGGTAGGTGCGCCCAGGACAACTGCCTGGGCATCCCGAACAGCGGACAGGAAGATACAGATGGGGATCGCTTCGGTGACGCATGTGACAATGACGACGACGGCGACTTGATTCCGGATTTGATTGTAAGATACACTTTCGATATGACTTAAGTCAATGGCTTCACTTAAGTTTAGTAAAGTCGCTGTTTTCCCTTACTTTACTTAGATATTTTCTCCTAAATTGATTGACTTGCATAATGGTTTGTTAAAAATGACGTGATTTAGACTTGAGTCACTTGGTTGAAAAGTAGTTTTAAGTGCTTTCATTGAATAGGACAAAACTAAAATTTGGTAAATTTTTTCGAACTCTGTTCGAAAACAAATCGCTTGCTATTTGCATTGTTTTTGGTGATTGCATTTGAAAATAATGTATGGAATATACTAGTTTTGTCAGTTATGGTTATAGAAAACAAGTTTTGTGCTAATGATTTTAGTTGACCATAACAGTGGTTTCATACCAGTGTGCCGTTGTTAACGCTCAAGGGTGCCAAGTTATATTTAGAAATTTTTAATGTATATCATTTTTGCTCTTTTGGTAAACCTCTTGATGCTACTTTTGTTATTTCTGGGGTGTGCCGGACACCAAGAAAGGTTGGGAACCGCTGTGCTAAAAAATGAATTGCACTCGGATTTAACTTTGCGCATTTGTCAAAAATAGCGTGTCTTGGACGATTTTTTTTTAATGACCTAATTGGACTTACATTACATCAAAATAGTTTTTTTCTAGTTTTCAACATGGATTTACTTTTTGTTGCTATGTCAAACCCCGGTGCCGGTGTTTCACACAGGGTCGTGACATTTGTTTGTTAGTGGATTCCTAGCAAACACTTATATTTAATCTAGAAGAAAATTTAAACAAGTTTTCTAATTAAAATTCGAACTGCAGGCCTATGACCAACCGAAATGCTCAATCGAACCGATTTTTCAGCTTGACCTATACATAGGCCTTACCGAATACTAAAAGCGAATTTACCTGTAAACTTTATTCTGCTAATGCAGTATTGTTGCAATGTATTAAGTTACAATGTTGCAGGACAATTGTCCACTAGTGGCCAATTACGTAGCGTCAGGCTCGCAGCTGGACACCGACGGGGATGGTTTCGGTGACGAATGCGACACTTGCCCACACCTACCAGGACAATTTGTGGATACAGACAGTGACGGGTTTGGAGATGCATGTGACGACGATGACGACAACGATGGTACTTCCAAACTTAATATTTATTTATGTGTACTTACCAGCATCATTCAAGAGGAGCGGTTGTAGCCGTTCTAAGCTTTGCCTACCGGTAAAGAAAAAAATAAGCCTAACTTTTCAGTTGTGCGACACCTTTAAATTTATGAAGGCGTTGTGCGACTCTTTAGGTTTGAAAGTGGTAAAAATAACACTTTCCGCTGTCGGCACACATTTGTTGAGGAAATGTGTAACATAAGTTTGAGACTGTGTTTAGCATTCATTTTGAAATTTGCATAATAAATGCATATTTATCAAAATAATGTTCTAAATATGTTTTTTAACATTTGGACCCTAATGTTTTTTGTAAAATTGTCTCACAACAATTCTCAGACAGACTTGTTATGCCTGTAGGCTTCCTAGCTTTAATATAATTGTATGTATTTTAAAAACCTAACCTTTTTGTGGCATACACATATTAAACCTATTATAAACAAGAGTTATTATGGGTCGTGTAACATTTCCATTATTTTATATCCAAATGTCACAACTGGCTTAAAAATCGTTCACAAAATTATCGAACAAACGAAGATAAACACTTCCCTTACTCATTTTTTGGAATTTAGACGACATTGCTAAAAGTAAAACTTATTAATCTCAACCAGGTGTCAGTGATGCTTTAGACCTGTGTCCTCTCGAATCTTCGGTGACCCTTGGACCAGATGCCGATGTCGACGGTGTGGGTGATCTATGCGACAACTGTCCCAATCACAGCAACCCCGATCAGTTGGACATGGACCAAAATGGCGTAGGAGATGCTTGCGACAATGGAATTGACGTGTAAGTCAAATGACCCACCATCTACACCTGAAAAGTTATGCTCCTTTGTAGCTGGAGAAACTGAGAAATAGAATATAGGTTTAGAACTCCATTTGTAGATATATGTGATTCTTACTACTTCTCCTGCAAACAATTCTGATGCTAATTTGTTGAACTGTGAAATATTTAATAGTATGGTCCATAGTTGTGTGTCTTGTATATTTTCAAATAGGGTATGATTTAAGGATATTTCGAGCAAAACTATAATGTATCCATCAATACAGAACGGCATTTTCTATAGTGTATCCATCAATACAGAACGGCATTTTCTATAGTGTATCCATCAATACAGAACTGCATTTTAATTTAATAAAGTTTTTGTTAAGTGACGGAGATGGTGTGATTAACGACCTCGACAATTGCCCAACCATCCCCAATCCAAGTCAGTCCGACTATGACGTGGATGGTCTGGGAGATTCTTGCGACCCGGATATTGATGGAGATGGTGTAGAGATGAACGGCACGGACTTCTGTGCTTTTTATTTTGACACGACAGCAATTAATGGTACATACAGTGATTTGTTACGAGCTTTACACAAACACCCGACTTGAACTCGTGGTAAACTCGGAAACGACCCTGAGAAGCACCCGTTGCATAAAAATACTTCAATTGAATGTCAACTTTTTTTAAAGTAACGCTTCTGACATCGCTCTGCAACTTTCAGCAAAAGTATCGCTTATATACTTTCTAACGTATACCGCTAGTTTTAGTGGCGTAATTTATTTGGATTGAAGGTTGTGAACGTGGTTTCTCTTATCAAGCAATAGCATTAAGTCACCGTTTATACAAGAAAACGCAACAAATCGTTTTGCGCAATATTAGTTCCCCATCCTATGCTTTACATGCAAGATTCTGCTTGCCGGCTGGACTTTGATGCGGACGGAGTGAACGACGCAGAAGACACGTGTCCAAAAGATCCGTCAATCGTGACAAATTCTTTCGAACGTCATACTCTTGTCGAAATAAATGCGGGAACACCAAACCCACGGTGGAGAGTGCTGAATCAGGTTTGTATAGGTTGTTCTCAAAAGTTTAAATATATAGCCAAATACCAATATTTTGGATAAGATTTTAGACACCATTGCGATCAAGTAAGCCCAAATAAATTATAAACTTGGAAGAGTTAGATTGCCTGGTGCCGAAATACGATTATTACTATACTGTACTGAAACAATGCAGTAAAACGAGACATAATTTGTTCGGGAACAAAGCAACTTTAAAACATTAAATTATATGTTTTATCTTTAAAAGTAGTTTTACATAGTAATTATTAAAAGGTGCCCTAATTGCTGAAGAAGTTGGTAAGTCACACTATACTTAGTTTGTAACACATACGTTTATTTTAATATTGTGCATCAACTTTGGTTATGCTATAAAACGAATCAATCAACTTATATCAGGGTCGGGAGATAACACAAACTGTCAACTCTTCCGTCCCTTCGTTGCTGATTGGCCAGCAGCGTTACGGCTCAATGAACTTTACTGGCGGTATTTTCGTTAACGAAGAGAGTGGAACTTCAAACTACATTGGGCTGGTGTTCGGCTACCAATCCAACCGCAAGTTCTACTTGGTTTTGTGGAGAGGATACGACGACGGAAGATTTCTCACGGGAACTGTTGGAATGCAAATTAAGGTGGGAATATTTACATTTACGCTGGAATTTTTGTAAATGGGAGTAAAAAGACAATTCCGCAAGACTTATTAAGTTCGATTTAACATAAACTAGCTTTATGGAAAAATATAGCAAAAAGTATTGGTAAACCTAATTTGCTTTAATGTTTTTTTAACTAATTGTATAGGCTGTTAGTTCAACAACTGGTACGGGAGCAGCGTTGGCTGATGCTCTTTGGTTCGTTGGGGACACAACTGGTCAAACAGAAACCCTGTATCACGACCGCACATTAGCGCCTTGGAACCACAAAGTACCATACCTGTTTCGCATTATACACAGGTAAAGCGGCTTTCGTATAATAATACAAAGAAAGAAACCTTTCAAAATGCTTCACAATTAACTAAAATCTAAAGCGACTTTTAATCTTATTACTTAGCTTAAACTACTAAAAAAGAGACATAAATGTTTATAAACGTAAAACCTAGTGTAAAACGTGCAATGAAGTGTCAACCACATAATTCGCATGAACTGTCATCTTTATTTTTTTTTAAATAGCAAACACATATAGTTTTGATTAAATTTTAGGCAAGATGGTCCGATTAAACTTTGGTATTAATTAATCCTTTTGAAAACATATCAGGACGCAACTCGATAAATCGCCAACCGATAATTTAATTGTATATGTATAAAAACACATAATCCCGTTAAGTTGTCGTTGGCATCAACCTTTACCCGAAAACGTTCGAACGCCGTTAGGTAAAATAATACTAACGAGGTTTCTGTAAATAAATGTGCTGAATTACATGCCCTATTAATTTACGCATATTGTATAGAGCTTCAATCGGGCTGATTCGAGTCATCATCTTTTTTCGTGGCGAAATCCTGATTGACAGCGGTCCAGTGTACGACACGCGATACAACGGCGGCAGGGTTGGAGTCATTTCGTTTCAACAGGGAAACGTGATTTGGTCAAACCTGCAAGTGAAATGTGTCGACAGGTCTTGATAACAATGTTTAGTTAGTTTTATAAAAAAAAAGTGATACTTGAAATTGCTTTTACTTTTGGTGGTTCTCTCATTTAACGTGTTGATTATTTCCTATTTCACATTATGTTCGGGTTAGTAACAGTGGTGAAAGTAAGCCTGAAACGTCCCGGAACGCCGGAACTGTAATATAATTGCTATCGGAACTGTGTTTTAAACTAAATTTCCAATACATATTTATGGACTACAGCAAAAGATAACCTCAGGTTTCAATTAATCTAGTTTCACTACTGTTTAATACCTTTCACTTTCAGTTGATTAAATACGTACAGCCACCAATTTTATATTCTACATATTGTTTTTTATTCTTGTTGCAGGGAGAACACAGCTCTTCGTTTGGGAATTGAAATTGGTTACGTTCTGCTCCCCAACAATAATCGTTTTCACTTTGAAGATAGCTTTACAATAGACGCGTTTGTAAACTTAGATGCCATGCTTAGCAATAGCACGCAACCGATTATTTGTACTAGCGATGGAATGATCTTATGTCTGGCAATAGTGAACAGGTTTTTCCTTCGTTAACTTTTGACAACCATATTAATGTAAAAGATTTGAAAGGATGGAAAGGTTTAAATTATCTAAAAAACGTTAAAGTATGAAATACCAGTTTATTACGTGGGTAAGCTATAGCACGTTGTTTGTGTTTACAACAACAACAAAACGAAGTAAATGTTTATGTTTTAGAACACTTGGCGTTTCATTTGGATCAAATGTAACCGATCCTAGCAAGAAACCGTATTTCCTTGTATCTGATATCCCAATAGTTTCTGGCGCATGGCATCACGTAACTACAAGATTTGATGCATCTGCTTGTGAATTAAGCGTCCTATTGAATGCAACAAATAAAGCAACACTGTCTAACGTCGAAAAATTTGAATGGGTAAGAATGACGTTGTTTTCAAACTTGCTAACAAAAAGTTCGCTGTAATTACTACATTGTCCAACTAGAATTGTTTCCAGTTTCTATGTATGGGTTAGATAACTGATTCTTGCGGAATTTTATATTACTTTTATCTTGTCTAAGGCAGGTGTAGAAACAACGAGTGCCAATAATTCTATGGGATGCGTAAGATATTTTGCAATTGATAATCCTAGATAATTTTATCATTACCCCTCATGTCAGAAGATATTATACGCTGTCGATAGATTAATAAAGGCAGCTTCAGTCTTCCTTGTTTCAAACCCTATTTAAATGTGTGTTGTTCACGCTAATGCTTGATCTGTAATGTTACGTTTCAGTCTAAACCAGCTTGTTCCGGTGGAATGTTTCCGTTTAGGAGTGGGTAATTTTGTTTAAGGTGGTGCGCTCTATAGGAGCTTAATTACATCGACAGCAGAGAAGTGAGATCGGCCTATAGCTTGATGTTTGTTTTTATGGTTTTCGAATTAATTGCAGGGTGGCAATATGTTAATCGATGCTCATGTGTATTGATCTATGTTGACTGTATAGGGAAAGTCGTTAGAACTATGCGAGACACTGGGACCGGTTCTGTGTTGTTGTTCTTTGATATGAAACATAGTCTGGGGTGTCTTTTTTCTATCTTGCTGATTTAAAGTAGTGATGGACGGGGTGTGCCTGGGGTTAGGTCAATCTTTGGGTGGCCCTGAGTTTTTATCGCCTTTCAAAGGGATTAATGCACACAAGCCTCCACACGACTCAAACATGTTTACCTTGGTCGTAAAGGAGCTGCAGTAGTTGAATCAATTCAAAGTGGCCAAAAAATGATAGTGACGTCTTTCCACAACATTCCACGAAGTATATAATTCAATTAATTGATTTACACCCCCCTTCAACCGAGACTATCGTCTATCATTTCTACCTAAACAAACACACTTGCATTTACCACATGCAATAGAATAGAATCTACTACAAACTATGCTTTTTACACGCCTACATCTTACAGTTGAGCGCGTCGTCACGCCGGTTTTCGTCATAACCGCAAGGGGTTTCGTTACGGTTTTGTAATTCCGTCAACACAGGCTTTTTGTACGGGATTTTGTCTCGGCGTTGCAAAAACATTTTCCAAACAATTATTATCGCGCTTCGATGAAAATTACAAAACAGAACGTTTGACGACACACCCGTCACTATAATCGGAGCTTATATGGACATTTATTTTTTCCAAACGACTTTTAAGAAATGGTGATTTGCTATATATAAAATTATTGCAACAATTAACTTTGCGAAGACTTCACGTTAAATAATAATCGCTTCCCAAGTAAATAAATGGAGTTGTATATACTTAGATCGAAAAAAAAAACGTTTCCCGATGAATTCCCGGTGTCCCAGTGCTTCTGGGAAATGTCTTGTGACCACCTAGTGCAGGGATTGCGAGCCACTGTCCGCGGGTTTGTAATAACCCACTTAAATATCGAAGGGATGTCAATCATTTTCATGAAAGGATTAATGTAAAACAACAGTTCTCCGTTAGATAGAAATATACTGTCCAGAACAGGGGGTCGTGCAAAAGTGTTTTAGGGTGACAAGCAGGGGCGCCCGCAGAAAATTTTCCAGGGGGGGACAATCAGGGGCGTAACCAGAAAATCAAAAAGGGGGGTCCTGAATTTTCAACTTCGAGAATTCCCCTATTTTTCGTCTGACGTTTATGAAAAATGACGTCACAAAACAGTGACAGCATGACGTCATAGAATGGTGATTGCAAAACGTGATAAAAAAACTAATCAGAAACAGCCAAATACGTCCAGTAAAAGCGACCACGTGCGTCGTCGACAATCCTGTCAGGCGCCAGCTGCGAAATCACGATGTGCAATCGTTAACATTAAGAAAAAAACAAACCAAGACCGTGAAATATGTGTGATTAATTGTGGTAGGATCACACATATTTCGACTATCAGCAGCGCAAGTTTCAAGTTCCATGAACGGAACGAGCGCTAAATTACAAGCACGTCTTTCTCCACCTGCAATACTAAAACTAAGATTGTTTTTTCCGGGTGTTATTATGCCTCGATTAGCGCAACATCTGCGCCAAGCTGTGTGCAAAGTCAGCTAAATTACAAGCTGCGGCTGAGGGGAAATAAGTTGTGTTTATTGCACACTTAGCACGTGGTCTTAGAGTACAGTATGCTAAAAGAGCATAATTTTGCGTTAAACATCATTACTTAAAAATGGATACTTTGAAACGCGCACGACAGTCACCATTATACCTCCTTTTAAGAATCTGCTTCAGTTAAATGGCGATGTTACACCAACATCGGATATTCGCGCAGAGAGCGAACAGCGAGGAACTTACTGCGTATAACTCGACGTTTTTTAGCGATAAAAAAGGGAAGAAGGTTTGACTTAGCGTTGTCAATTGTCGAATACACACTTGCAAATCAGTCAACCTAAAGTAACGAAAGAGAAAACTTCCAGCGTTTACGGTCGACCAAACAAAAAACAAAAAACGGCGTTTTGCTTTCGATTTTGGTTTCGCATTAGATTAAGGTGCGTGACCCAATTACTTAAAAAGCACGCCGCTTCAAACAGTTTGTTAAACCATGACAAAAACGAACAAAAAACGATAATATCACTTACAAAAAGGGGGTAAGAACTCCCGCCCACCTGGATACGCCATTGGGGGCAATGTATAATGGATAATATTTTAAACCTTCGTAAGTAATACATATTACACTTATAAAACTAATAATCGCATTTTGAAATTCCAGGGGGGGCAACCCCCCCCCCCCCTGCGGGCGCCCATGGTGACAAGTAGATTAACTGCACTTCAACAAATATGCGCAGAAAAGCAGACAACTTAAAGCATTTTATTTATCGAGGGTGGCTATCCTTTAAGGAAAATTTAAAGTTCGCAGACTAAAACTTGACTAAAACTTCTAAAAACCCTGGTTAAACCAACAAACCAAGCCAAAAAGCTTTCTGCTGACTTCCTATTTGCCAATAAAAAATGCTACTGCCTTTGTTAACTATTTAGCTTCTTAATATTGTTGAGTATCTGAATTTGGAAATCGTCCATAAACCTTGAATTACGAACCCAGAAAATAACACTTAAAACGACGCGGCAGCAGAGTTTCGCATAAAATTAGCAAATAATTAAATATATGACCCAGCACTTGTGCATTTTATAAAGATAAACGTCGTGTTTGTGACCCGCGCGATGAAAAGGTTCGCCATCCCTGACCTACAGTGCTCCATTGTTATGATCAGCGGATATTCGGATAACGACAATGTAATAAAATAACATTTTTCTTAAAACCCAAAATTTCTTATTACGAACAATAAAATTTCATGTAGGCCTAATTAAGTTGATTGAGTCTATATAAAACCGAGTCGAACTTATTCCAAGTAGCTTTTATGTCGACAATATTTTTGTTCAATATTTTGCAGGCGATATACTGCTACATGCTGGATAGGTCAGTTTGACAGTAAAAAATAATTATATTTTGAGGCCCGTTAACGCAATAAAAAGGCCTGTACATGAAATGTAGACTAATTATCAATTTGGAGATTAATTAATGTTAAAAAAATTCAGAGTTAATTAAGTTAAAATCCACTATATATATAAAACATTTTTAAGATTTAACGTCCGTGCTAATTATATGTGTCTGCTGATTACACCTTAATGGTAATAGATCAGATAATCGAATATGTTTCAATCAGGCAGAACTATCTGGCAATCGATCATTGCGTTTTGCTATTGGTTGGGATGGAACCAAACATTTCCAAGGAATGATCGACGATGTAAGAATCTACGATAGAGCGCTGGGTGATACTGAAATTGCCGAACTTCTCACAAAAACTGGCCTGACGCGACATATGTCCCAAAAAATATTGACAGGTATAGATCTAGGTTACATAAGATATTTTTTTATCCTGCCACTAAATAGGCTAATTAACAAATACAGCACCTATAAGGTATATCAAATTTACAATGGACAACATTTATAGCGTCATATTTGTTTCTTTATATAAACGTTTTTGTATTTTTTGTTTGTTAATAAAACGAAACCATTGGACATGCTATCCTTGCTAGTTTTGACTTTAATTTCTGTTACAAAGTATGATATTAGCCTAATTTTTTTTTTAAATTGAACTCGAATTTCGGAGTTATTTGAAATCATGTCGTGATTTAATTTAACGCTAATTTTAGTGATTTGACACAAGTCCAATAGCATATCAAAAAAAGACCTCTGCAATCGAAGCTGGGCGTCATATGTCATTTTTCGCCTTTTTAAAATAATGAGAACAAACTTCGACAATCATAAGGCAATACCAATTCGAGAAACCATTTTAAGGACATTACGATATGAATCACCATGATTACACATCCAAGACGCTAAGGGACAGAAGCCAATATAACAATGATGGTGAACTCATTGGGAAGACAAGCTTTGGAGCAAGCTTTGCCGACGTGGCCAGATTTGAAATAACTGGCTAAAACTTATTCACTTTGTTTTTTGGTGGCTGGTGTTTTATGTTTTCTTCATTACCTTGCAGTGTTGTATTATTGTATATACCGGTACTCGATATATTTTTCGCTAACGAAGTGTAAGTTTATTTGGGGATTTAGCAAGCAGCTTTAATAATATATGCCCCTAAAAACTTTAGCTGCAAATTATGGAAGGTAATTAGCCTACCGGTGATATAACTGTGAATTCTTAAACTATACCCAAATAAGTAGGCTAATTAACAAAGTAGACAAGTAACGAGCTATGCATTTTGATCACTAACATAAAATGTTGTATCGTCTCGTATCAAATTAAAAGATAACTTAGAAGTAACTTATATAGCGCACCTTTTTTAAATAAAGTAGGCCTATGTTTAAAATAATCTTTCCTGTGAACATTTTGTTAGTATGCTAAAGCCGTGTGTCTTAACCGATGATAAGGATTGTGTCACGTTGATATTTAACCTATATAATTATTGTACGCATCGTGTCAATTTCGGTTTACTATATAATTCGGACGCGTTTTTGGTGCTATTATAGCTTGGCATAAAACAGTGTTAGATCAAGCAAGCTTTGTTTGTAACGTCGTAACATTTAATTCACCCTAAATGTTTTATTACATTGGGCTACATGATATTAATTTTGCGGTCATCGATGAATGTGTACAGCCGTAAATTGAAAATGCGACCATATGCTTTTTACGGCCAATCGTATATGATTGCTTTCCGCAAAACATTTAAGACTTGTAAGAATTATCAAGTTATAAAAATATAGGGTATATGGCAAACATACATATTAGCCTCACAGAAATACAAGTTTAGCAACTGTAACTCATTCTGACGTGTGTGAAGCGTTAAATATAAACAGTCTACATTAAAAGTGACTTACAAAAACAAATAGTTTTTTTCCGTTAGCAGTAGTAGTTAGACGAAGAAAAAATAGGCTAAAAACATGAGCCTTGTTTGTCGAGTAGTTACCACAATAAACAGTCCGACACCTTACGTTATGCATGTATTTATTTACACATAGCAAATACGGTCACTGAAATGGTTAACATTGTTTGTTATTATTGTGCATGTACAAGCTACGGCTAATCAAGTTAATAGTTTGTAAAGTTGAGACAGTCAACATAGAAGTTATTTACGAAACGGTACTATATACTGTAATACCAATACTTTTTAATTCACTAGAGTGCAAAAAAGAGGCATATTAAACGGTTGGAAACTAAATTAAGGTACATGTGTTCAAAATACCAGTGGGCATAAACAAATAAAAAAAAACAGGATAACCTTTTTCATTTATTAGCAAAAAGTTTTATGGCGAGATAAATTAAAAAAAATTTGCTTACGGCTTATATATGCTATATTTACAATGACCAATTTGGATAGGTGATATAATGATGGGCGTGAATATTGTTCATTTTTTTTAATGACAACGACTAAAGTCAGTTTATATAGGTGTATAGCCGAAAGTCACATGATATTTTGCAAAGCATGAATAATATTGAGAAGCAATTGATTTTGGTTGGAAATATCTTTGTTCTATCATTTCTGCTTTGTTGATCATTTAGCTGGGGAAATCCATATCTCGTTGTGGCGAAAGAGCAGTTTCATTGGGCTGTCATATCCAGCATACCACAATACATTTGTCTGCAGTTGATCTTTTAAAATGTTATTTTCTTCCAATTCTTTCATTAAATCATTGCCATGTTGAATCATATTATTGTAGTTAGCATAGCCGCCAAATTTTCTGCAATGCAAAAATATTGCTGTTGTGCACAATACCAGCAAATTATTTTGCTTACAATAAAACTGATTGCAATTTGGCACAGAAGCACATACTACAACAATAAAATAAATTGGACCATATAATTATACATCAAAGGAAAATATTTATACATGAACAGGACTAACTTGACATAGAACACAGAAGAAGGACGCCGTATAATTTTCACAAGAGGGTCATTTGGCGTAGGAACATTGTGCTGGTGTGCATGCGGAATAAAGAACGACATGATAAACTTGCGTTTGCAGAACAAACACTCACTGGCATCCATTTCTACAGTCACTGGAATAGTCATGTCCAACTTAACACCTGGACAATAAAATAAAACATGGTTCAGTTCTTCCTGTAAACCAAGATTAAGGTTAATTTATAGGGAAGTGTGAAACCAAAGTTTTGTTAAACTCCAGTTAAATGGCGGGGACATGGAGCCATGATCATCCTTATATATTTTTTTTAAGGACAAAATACTAACTTTCTATGGCCTAAAATTTTACAGGGTTTCTATAGGCTAAAACTTCACAAACTGAACAAACACACTAATTATATAATTGTTTGGTCTGTTTTGAGATATTTGACTATAACATACTGTTGCATGCTAATCAAACGGACATGTTTGGACCTTTTTTATACTGTTTATGTATTTTTTAAGAAAACTTAAATTCTTTGAATATTAAGGTAAACTTTTAATTTTAAGTAAAACACACATGTATTTTGTGATTGTTTGACATTTAATTTGGTAACTTGCAGAGGATATGTTTGATAAATACTGTCAAGTTTTAACAGCACAAATGTTTTGAGACGTCTGAACAAGAGCAAATGTTCTTCTGGGATATTAGGATGCCATAGCAAAATAAAACTAGCAACTTAGATACAATTCCACGTATAAGACTGATTACACAATTTCATCAATGACAAAATTTACATATATTAATATTAATAACAGCTATTTTTAACAAAATGCTAAAACCTCCAACGTTACTCCCAGAAATGTATTTAAAAAGTCTCATAAACGTGTCCCTTCGTACATCATCAAAATTAAATGCATAAGCAGTTGTGCTGACCCAGTTTGCAGCAGGATAACTTCGTTCCTCATATGAACCATTCTAAATAAATTGTAATATATTATAAAAAAGGACATAATAATTATGATGTGACGTTAATTATACCATAAAATTATTTTTATATATGTTAAACCCTTTAAAAAACTGCAAAAGGACTTAAATATTATGAATAAGGTGTATGCTATTGTTAACATGAAATCACGATTCAGTCATGGCTGCAGAACCATAACTTAAAATCAGATATATACTTACTGTAGGTATTGCTGTATAATTCGGAGCATCACTGTTGCCTAATATACTTTTTGCAAAACATAACATCAGCAACAATAAGACTCCCGCTGAATGCATTTCTTTGTCTACAAAAAAACAAAAACTGAATTGTGTGAATAAAATTCATCTTTTTAAATACTTGGTGTAGAACAGGCAGTTAATCCAAACCCAGAGATTTTGATTGGAAACTTTTCTGGTATCAAATTAGGTCAACAATGTTTGCTATTTGGTTAACGGCTGAATATACTTTAAAACAGGCCAAACAAAATACTAGTAATAGAGCAGCTATATAGGCTATGCAAGTATCACTATTTAAATTTAAGGAATATTATATAAACTTACATGGACCTTAAAGGTAGGGTTATTTTCCTGATTTACTGGTTGTATACAACAGATTAAAATACGCACTGCAGTTCAACGTTATTTTGGGACGTTTAGCTTTGCGGACATCAAGCAAAGCATTATAAACTTTCTTTGCAATTTGCATTTTTTTTTGCTATGGTTTAACCCCCGACCTTAATCCATTAATTATTACATAACAAAACAAGTGTGTTATATAACCGACGAAGATTTTAAAACGTCCCACAATGTTCATAGTCGAACAGCATAGAAATCTTAAATCACATAAACAACATAAAAATAAATTTGTTAAAAGCAGTACAAAAATCTTGGCAGTTTAAAATTCTCTTGTGCCATTCGTCCAGGTAATAGTGATTAGACTAAACTAAAATATATACGTTTTGCTCGACAAAAAAGTATTAAACTTCAAACTGTGCTCTCCAGTAAAAGTTGAATTTAAAAAGGTTTGCCAGAAACTTGTAGCATGTTAAGCCATAATTAATGTATAATTACATATTGTGGAATTTATCGTATTGCGTATTTCAAAATTTGTTGCTGTTGCACGCTTTTAGGCGCCGATAGAAATTGCAAAAACACCGCTTAGCAAAACTTCCGGCTTGAGCCCTGAGACCGCTTACCAAAAAACTTCCGGCCGTAAGATATTAATCACATCCGCAAGCCCACCTATTTTACTCTCGTACTCAGGGCCGGATTAACATAGTGGCAGCTGCTACGGGCCCCGCGCTTCACAAGGCCCTGCGCTTGGTGAGCCAACATTGTTTGTTTTTTGGGCAAAAAAATGTCGAACATAGTTGGTAAGAAATTTTTGGCTTGAAAACTGGAATGGCATAGGATAATATTATAGTTGTAACTTGTTAGTTTAAACTACTAGTCCCGAAATATTGTCCCTTCCTAATTATTGTAAACTTTAAAAACAGTAATTTCCACTGGAGGCAACTACCTTGATCGAGTGCTTCACGAACACAATAATGTGACCGCTACTTTGGAAATACTTCGACACATTTCAGCCTGTATACCAAGAAGTGTTAACTATTAAGGCCCGTTTACACTTCAGCTGCACTGGGCGTGAAGTTGTTTTCACTACAGCTGCAGTGAGCTGCGCTGGGCGTAAAAATCGCCCCAAAACGTAACGTGTTTGAATAGCTGCACTGCGGGCTTGAGTTTAGCAAAGCGTGAAAATCGCTCCAAAGCGTAACTTTAAGCTAGCTGCAGCTGATGCACGGGGCTTGAGTTTAGCAAAGCGTGAAACCTTCGCCACATTAGAATTTTAATGCAAATTACGCTTTGCTCAGCTCAGTGCAGCTGTAGTGTAAACGGGCCTTTAGTTTCGCTTTGACTTGGTTTCCCAATCGCACAAAAAACACTCATGTTAGCTCGCATTTTTCTTACATCGAACGCTCTGCTTTAACGCAGTAAACATCACGCCACGTTTAAGGCATTGTGACGTAATACGAACGGTTTTAGTCGTAATAAGTTTAATATGGCATTTTTTATCTGAAAAGAATGTTAAATACCACTGTTAGATACTAATTGTAACAAGGGCCACGATGCTAGTCCTAGTTGTTAAAGAGAACATTCGAGGGATTGACAGCTTCGCATTGGATTTATACTATTTCGTGATTGAGACAACTATAGCACCTTTTGTACTAATAGCCAGCTGGTTGAATGGTTGGGTGTCAGCCGAAGGACTACAGTAATTTCTATTGCCATTGATTGCTCCTCTCCAGAACTCAACTATTTTACTTTGATCAAAGAAAACAATATTGACACCACGTTTCCTAACAATGACAATTTGTTACGTATTTATCTATGTATGATGGTAACTAATTTTACCGAAGAGAGATCGTTTTCAAAATTGAAGTTAGTTAAAAACTATCTGCGAAACACAATGGGGGAAGAGCGGCTACACTATTTAACTCTTTTGAATATTGAAAATGACGTTCTAAATTCACTAAGCTCATCCGAAATAATTACCAAATTTGCAGAAATCAAAATGCGTCGAAAAGACATTCAAATAATATTGTTGAATTTTTATATTTCTTGCAAATAAAACATTTCATTAGACGTTTTTGTTGTAGGATGTAGATTAAATTCATAAAATATTTAATTACTCCCGGTGATTATTTTTGTACATCAATTCTGCCACAGTAGTTGGTCGTCAGTCAATACACGCTTGCTGGCTTGCTTAACACCAGCCAACGAAAATGTGTGGACTTGTAATCAGACTCAGATATCCCCATTGAAGAAGTAGGGAAGATTCATCGGGCAAAAGACAATTAATGAGAACTCATAATCAACCCACTTTCTTCAAACTAAACTCGAAATTTTCTCTGATTCACATTTCTTTCTCCGATTTTCACAATTCTTTCTTTGATAGTATGCACGATGTTTAAAATTTACATAAAAACAAATACATTCCCTTTTTATTATTACAAATTGTGATTTCTTAAAAACAAATATTGTAAATAGGGTCCCAAACCCAATGCTGATTCTTAAATTTATCATATTGTGAAAAAACATCATAATGTGAAAAAGGCCTCTGGTAAATAAAATTGCTGCCTTGATCATACTTATTGTTTACATTTTTATGTTTTTTGCTCGTAAATACATTTTTATTTATTTGTAAATAAACTTTCAGAGGTTTAAGATTATTTATTGTAAGTGCTTGCTGTTTCCCCCTTACTATGTGCACTAAGCAGTGTAACCATTAGGGACAACAACATTTAACCCTATGACTTTTAAAAGATTGAAGTCATTTATAGACAGACTTGAGTTCACAGTTGTTTTTTCCTGCACTTCAGGCGATTGAGCTGGTGATAAGAGCAGAGGAGAACTTGCCCAACACTCAAACACCTGAACCACATCGAAGAGCAAATCCTCGAGCACCAATCGTGGAAGTCTGCTTCCCCCTTGTGGCAGGCTCTCGAGCTGGTGGGCGGGGTGGCACCGCAGTGCGAAGAAGTGAGAATTTTTTATTAAACATTTATTTTCGTTTTATTTTTTTGAATTATTTTTTTTAAGGATATTAAACACTTTTAACTGGGTGATTTTACTCACGAGCCACGTTTTGTAAGCGAGCCAAGTAGGGGTTTAGTTTAAAAGTTCGATTTTATTCCGATACCATAATCTAAAATTTTGAACAAAAAGTACGACTCGATACCTAATCACGTCGTTTTAATGGCCAACAAAGCAATATTGATAAAATTCAAGGTGTAAACCTATTTTGTTTTTCGCTAAAAGAAAAAACTTTAGCATCGCAAACTGAGATTAAAACGCACCCCAGTGTCTCACTAGGCAGCGGCTCCGATCAGATATAATCCCTAACACCGAGTCGAATGACCAACGATCACAACCAAATTGTCGCTTCGCAGGTCAATCACCCACAGCACATCGAAAACAACGGCAGGCTTACGGCGGGTGGAACTGGCGGACCCAGTCGGCTACGTTAGCCCACTTAAGGCGGTTCTACAGTGCGAAGTCAAGATTAAGACTTCGCGATCGGAGAGTGGCTTCGATTCAGTTCCCCGTCCCCCGATTCGGCCAAGCGCCGTCTTATCACCATTCCGTCCGAGCACGGCTCCGCGACTACCGCTGCCGGCTCGCCCCAGGTTATTTCAGTGTTCCTGCAGTGCTTAATTATGTTTAGATTTTATTTTTCATATATTGATTGCAAAATATTTTTTTCACGCTTTTCAAACTAGGCTAAACTCTGACGCGATATAGCCTAACTTCAATCTTTAAATACAAGTTCTGACGTCGTGACGTCATGCCGGATTGAACCGCGGTTTTGACTGGTTTGAGTTCGGTTGAGTCATTTATTTAAAATATTTTCGGTTCAACTCCTTAAATACTTGCAAAATATAGTTAGGATTTGTTTACGTTTAGACAAAATTACCTTGGTTGTTCTACACCACGTTCCGCTACCTTCAGCACTGAAGAGTAATTTTGGCATAGTTCTAAACAAATCATTTTAAAGTGACCTAGTCCCCGTCAAGTTATTTAAAAGCATAACTTGTAACGTCTGGGGTCATTTAAGATATTATTGAGTATTTAAGACGTTTATTTGAGTCGTGTTCTTTTCAAAATGTAATGATTGACGATTTTGTAAATCGTGCATCCCTTAACCAAAACATTCCGTCGCTTGCGAACCAACCGCTTGGCTTTTTAAAACATGACAAATGTGAAGCGTTGCACATATTTCCGTTACAGATAAAAGTATTTCACCTGTGTGAACACTTACTGTCACGGTTCCCGGCTGCCAAAAGGGCTCCGGGTTCTGAATCATTTCCGCTTTTCCGTATCGCCCTTTTGTTGTTCATGTAAAATTCTAACTTGTATAAGCAGAAGCGTTAAGTGAATATAGCGTACACTAGTCTTTTCTAGTTAATACAGTAAACGGTTGCTGCTGCCGGCTAGTCCAGTAACCCAGAAGCAAAAGGTCGAGTGGTTGTTTTCTGAGCTAAGGCTTAATACGAAGCAGAAGATGAACAATTCTATATGAATGCAGCATCTACCTTGAAGTAGTAGTGAGGTTGATACACCGAGGCACAAACAATTAATGATTCTTATAATCTACCTACGTTGCTTCAAACTTATCTAAAAGTCAAGGGTTTTGCAAAAAATATTAAGTCAAGTCGATATTTAGAGCAAGTCAACTTTAAGCCCATAAGACCTAACATGAAGTCAAGTCATTTAAGAACAGTGACTTAAGTGCACTATATTTGAATAAGATATTACAACACTGTCATTTAATCCCGTTTTCATTTGAGGTTTAGCCAAAACATGGCTTCGCAACGACCTTTCTTCTATAGCAGAACAACAATCACTTTTAAATTGGAATTTACCAAATTTGTTCTCGGCTTAAGGTGCCCCACTGTCATCGGAAGATTTTAATTTATTTTTTAACAGCAGTAATCATTGTCTCTACTTGTCCTTGACATGGTTATTAAATGCAAGTAAATGAAATGCGAAATGTTAATTTACAACGTTTGAGAAGGAAATTGCTAAAGTTTACTAATATTGAGACGTTTCACATTTAAGAAAAAGAATGAGACATATGAGTTCGAAATACTAGTGGACATAAACAAACAAAAAACAGAATGATCTTTTTCATTATTTTTTTTTTCGACTAAAGTTAGTTTATACAGGTTTATAGCCGAAAGTCACATGACATTTTTGCAAAGCATGAACAAGATGGAGAAGCAATTGATTTTGGTGAGCAATATCTTTGTTCCATCATTTCTGCTTTGTTGATTATTTAGCTGGGGAAATCCATATCTCGTTGTGGCGAAAGAGCAGTTTCATTGGGCTGTCATATCCAGCATACCACAATACATCTGTTTGCAGTTGATCTTTTGAGATGTTATTTTTTTCCAATTCTTTCATTAAATCATTGCCATGTTGAATCATGTCACTGTCGCTAGCATAGCCGCTAAATTTTCTGAAATGCAAAAATCATGCTGAATTATACAGAATACCAGCAAATTATATTGGCTTACAATGAAATTGCATTTCTGCACAGAAGCACATACTACAACAATAAAATTAAATAGGTAGGCTATATACATCGAAGAAAAAAAATCATATATAAGCAGGACTAACTTGACATAGAACACAGAAGAAGGACGCTGTTCAATTTTCACAAGAGGGTCATTTGGCGTTGGAACATTGTGTTGGTGCTTGTGCGGAATAAAGAACGACATGACAAATTTGCGTTTGCAGACCAAACAGTCATTGGCATCCATTTCTACAGTCACTGGGATAGTCATGTCCAATTCAACACCTGGCCAATAAAACAAAATATGGTTCAGTTCTTCCTATAATCAAAAACAAAGGTTAAACTATAGGAAAATGCGAAACCAAAGTTTTGTTAAAAATTATTATGTATTTAAGGCTTAACAGTGACATAATAAAACTAGGTCTTTAAGACTTTAATTAGTTTTGCAGTTAAATAGTGTGGACATGGAGCAATGATCATGCTTATATACTTATAAAATAACAAAATACTATCTTTGGCCTAAAATTTTACAGGGTTTCTATAGGTTAAAACTTCACAAACTTAACAAACACACTTATTGTATAATTGTATGGCCTGTTTTGGGACATTTTATTAAAACATCCTGTTGCATGCTAATCAAACAGATTTTTAAAAAACATAATTTTTAGACTTTTTATACTGTTTGCGTATTTTTTAGGAAAACTTAGATTCTTTGAATATTAAAGTAAACTTTAATTTTAAGTAAAACACACATGTATTTTGTGATTGATTGACATTTAATTCGTTAAATTGCAGAGGGTATGTTTAATAAATACTGATAAGCGGACAGAGCACACATTTTTTGAGACTTCTGAACAAGAGCTGAATGTTCTTCTGGCATATTAGGATACCATAGCAACAGTAAAACTAGTAACTTAGATGCAATTCCATGTATGAGGCTATTTACACAATTTAATGAACGACAAAATTTATATATATTAATAATAATAACTATTTTTAACAAAATACAACAAACCTTCTCTGTTATTCCCAGAAATGTATTCAAAAAGTCTCATAAATGTGTCACTCCGTATTTCATCATAATTCAATGCATGAACAGTTGTGCTGACCCAGTTTGCAGCAAGATAACTTCGTTCCTCATATGAACCATTCTAAGGAAAATGGAAATATATTATTAAAAAATAGACATGTGATGTTAATTACACCTGAAACTATTTTAGATAAAAACCTTTAGAAAATTGCAACTTAAAGCAATTAAAAAAGTATTAGGAATATGGTGTATGCTATAGTTAACAAGAAATTTAATGATTCAGTCTAGGGTTCCTTTCCGGGAATGTTTAGACAAGAAATTCCCGGGATTTCCCGCGAATTAACAATCCCGAATCCCGGGAGACTTTTATTTGAATCCCGGGTGTTCAGCAACATAGCAAAACTTGTTCAGCAACATAGCAAAAACACAACAAAAATTGTTGTTTTTAACTGATATAAAGAAAAAAAATATTATAAACCCTGTTAAAGTCGTTGCCTAAGTTGCATTAGTTGCGTTTACTAGCGCAAAAAACTTTAAAATTATTCTCCCAAAAAAATGCGCTTTTTGGAAATAAAAACAAATAAGGGTGCTGACTTTAATACAAGAAGGTCTTGTAAAATGCAGAAGCAAAACTAAAAAACATAAATGAGATGAAAAATAATTTTAAACGCTAATATAATATAATTTTAAACGTCATAATGACGTAATTTTAGGTATAATTTTTTCTTCGCGAACCCCCGGATTCCCGGGAATTTTCATTTTTCAATCCCGTTTCCCGCTACTGAAAAAATCCGGGAAAAAGAGGAACCTTTATTCAGTCATGGCTGCAGAAACATATCTTAATGTCAGATGCTTACCGTAGGTATTGATGTATAACTTGGAGTATCATAGTCACCAAATATGCTTCTTGCAAAAGATAACATCAGCAACAATAAGAATCCTGCTGAATGCATTTCTTTGACTACTAAATAACAAAATATGGAATTGAATTCAACTTTTTAAATACTTAGTGTACTGTAGATCAGGCAGCTAATCCAAACGCAAAGATTCGGCTTTGAAACTTTGGTATCAAATTAGGTAAAATATGTTTTCCAAAGGGAAGAACGCAGCTCAGAAAAAACATTTTTGTCCGATTTGATATTATCGACATTGATGAATTTTTGAAAAAATACTAAATAACTTATCCCTGAAAAATTGGCGGTCGGGTCATATCTCATTTTGTAAGAGTAGAATCGTAGCTGTCACCCTATGAAAGTAACTTAGGGCACATTTTAATTTGATGGCCGAATATGACTGCATGAATATTAATATTCATAAATATAATATTAATATTTTAATGTTTGTTTTTTAAAAAGTCTGCTGATTGCTGGTTAGCTTAGGTTGCTTTGAGTAATGTGTAAAAAATTTAGATCAATATACTGTTTACTTCCGGAGATATTACGCAAAGAATTTTGAGCTGCGTTCTTCCCTTTGGTAATATGTTTGCTATTTGATTAACGTCTGAAGATACATCAAAATAGGCCTTACAAAATACCTGTCTATACAGAAGCTAAATATGTAGGGTATCAGTATCACTATTTGAATTTAAGGCATGTTATCTTATCTCACATAGACCTTGAAGGTAAGGCTATTTATATATACTTGTTGTATACAGCAGATTACAATTCGCACAGCAGTCGGCAGTTCAACGTTATTTTGGGCTTTGCGGGTAGTAAGCCAAGCATTATAAATTTTCTTTGCAATCTGCATTTTTTTGCTATAGCTTATTAACCCATGACTTAATGTTAAATCCATCTAATATTACATAACAAAAAAAATGTCTTATATAACCGACGAAAATGTTAATCCGTCCCAGTCCCACTATGTTCAAAGTTGAACAGCATAGAAACCTTAAATCACATAAACAACATAAAAACAAATTTGTTAAAAGCAGTACAAAAATCTTGGCAGTATAAAATTCTCTTGTGCCATTCGTCCAGGTGATATTGATTAGACTAAACTAAAATATATACGTTTTGCTCGACAGCAAAGTATTAAACTTCAAATTGTGCTCTCCAGTAAAAGTCGAATTCAAAAAAGGTTGGCCAGAAACTAAACCCGAAATGTTATTCACATTTCTTTCTCTGATTTTCACATTTCTTTGTCTGATAGTACCCGAGAATTTCGTCTGAAAATGTGTTCAATCCGCAAAGTAACTCATGTGATGCACGATGTTTTAAATTTACCTAAAAACAAACGTATTCCCTTTTTATTATTACAATTGTTATTTCTTAAAAACAAATATTGTAAAAGGGTCCCAAACCTAATGATTCTTAAATTTATCATATTGTGAAAAAAAAACAGGGAGTCGAATCGTTTAACTTTCCCGGTTCAGGTTCGGTTCGGGTTGAAGGATTTTTTCGGAATCCGGTTTCGAGCAATTTAAAAGTTCCGATTCAGCTCCGGTTCGACAAAATTTCTTTTCAAAACCGGTTTATAAAGTTCCGGTTCGGTTCCGGTCCGACTCCCCAGGCCTCTGGTAAATGAAATTGTTGCCTTGATCGTACTTATTGTTTACTATGTTTTTTGCTCTTAAATACATTTTATTTATTTGTAAATAAACGTTAGCGGTTTAAGATTCTTTATTGTAAGTGCTTAAACATGGCGTCACAACGACCTTTTTTCTATCGCATAACAACAATCACATTTAAATTGATTTCCTTAAACAATTTATTCAAGTGCCCCATTGTGATCGGAAGATTTTGATTTATTTTTTAACAGCAGCAATCATTATCTCTACTTGCCCTGTCATTTTTTTTGTTGTTGCCATGGCTTCATCGTTATGCTTGACGCAAGTAAATTAAATGCGAATTGTTTATTTACAACGTTTGAGAAGGTAATTGCTAAAGTTTACTAATACTGAGACGTTTTACATTTAAGAAAAAGAATGAGACATATGAGTTCAAAATAACAGTGAACATAAACAAACAAAAAACAGAATGAACTTTTTCATTTATGGGCAAAAATTTTCATGTTATGTTAAATTTAAAAAAAATGCTTCTAGCTTATATATGCTATATTTACAATGACCAATTTGGCAGGTGATATAATAATGTGTGAATATTATTCATTTTTTTTAATGACAACGAATAAAGTCAGTTTATATAGGTGTATAACCAAAAGTCACATGATATTTTTGCAAAGCATGAATAATATTGAGAAGCAATTGATTTTGGTTGGAAATATCTTTGTTCCATCATTTCTGCTTTGTTGATCATTTAGCTGGGGAAATCCATATCTCGTTGTGGCGAAATAGCAGTTTCATAGGGCTGTCATATCCAGCATACCACAATACATTTGTTTGCAGTTGATCTTTTGAGATGTTATTTTTTTCCAATTCATTCATTAAATCATTGCCATGTTGAATCATATCATTGTAGTTAGCATAGCCGCTAAATTTTCTGAAATGCAAAAAATCATGCTGAATTGTGAATACCAGCAAATTATATTGGCTTACAATGAAATTGTAACTGATTGCATTTCTGCACAGAAGCACATACTACAACAATAAAATTAAATAGGTAGGCTATATACATCGAAGAAAAAAATCATATATAAACAGGACTAACTTGACATAGAATACAGAAGAAGGACGCTGTTCAATTTTCACAAGAGGGTCCTTTGGGGTTGGAACACTGTGCTGGTGCTTGTCCGGAATAAAGAACGACATGACAAATTTGCGTTTGCAGACCAAACACTCGCTGGCATCCATTTCTACAGTCACTGGAATAGTCATGTCCAACTTAACACCTGGCCAATAAAGTAAAACATGGTTCAGTTCTTCCTATAATCCAAAATTAATAAATATAATATAGGAAAATGCAAAACCAAAGTTTTGTTAAAAATAATCATGTATTTAATTAGTTTGCAGGCTTAACAGTGACATAACAAAACTAGGTCTTTTAAACTTCAATTAGTTTTCCAGTTAAACAATGTGGACATGGAGCCATGATTAGCTTGTATATTTTTTAAATTACAAAATACTAACTTTGACCTAAAATTTTACAGGATTTCTATAGGCTAAAACTTTACAAACTGAACAAACACACTTATTATATAATTGTTTGGTCTGTTTTGGGACATTTTATTAAAACATCCTGTTGCATGCTAATCAAACGGATTTTTAAAAACATAATTTTTAGACCTTTTTTATACTGTTTGTGTATTTTTTAGGAAAACTTAGAATCTTTAAATATTAAAGTAAACTTTTAATTTCAAGCAAAACACACATGTCTTTTGTGATTGATTGACATTTAATTTGTTAAATTGCAGAGGATATTTTAATAAATACTGTCAAGCTGTAACAGCACAAATGTTTTGAAGCGTCTGAACCCTGACTGCATTCTATAATTTGTGGCCGCCAAAGATTCACGCCAAATGCTTTTTTGGCTGAAATACTACGCCAAAAATGACAATTTTGTTTTAGTAAATTCACATGGCCTGTGATGTTTCAGGCCAAATAATGTCACTGGTATGATTTTGGGCAAGTATTCCATACCGAAGATGCCTGGTGGGAAGGCACTCGAATGTAATTGGGGTCTGAATAAGAGCTGAATGTTCTTCTGGGATATTAGGATGCCATGTAGCAAAAGTAAAACTAGTAAGATGCAATTCCATGTATGGCGCTATTTACACAATTTCATAAACGACAAAAGTTATATATATATATATATAATATTATAATAATAACAGCTATTCTTAACAAAATACTACAAACCTTCTCTGTTATCCCCAGAAATGTATTTAAAAAGTCTCCTAAATGTGTCACTCCGTATTTCATCATAATTCAATGCATAAGCAGTTGTGCTGACCCAGTTTGCAGCAGGATAACTTCGTTCCTCATATGAACCATTCTAAGGAAAATGGAAATATATTATAAAAATGGACATGTGGTGTTAATTACACCTGGAACTATCTTTATATTGAACCCAATTTTAAAGCAATTAAGAAAATATTTTGAATATGGTGTATGCTATAGTTAACAAGAAATTTAATGATTCATTCATGGCTGCAGAAACATATCTTAATGTCAGATGCTTACCGTAGGTATTGATGTATAACTTGGAGTATCATAGTCACCAAATATGCTTCTTGCAAAAGATAACATCAGCAACAATAAGAATCCTGCTGAATGCATTTGTTTGACTACAAAATAACAAAATTCGGAATTGAATTCATATCTTTAAGTACTTACTGAAGATCTGGCAGTTAATCCAAACGAAAAGATTCTGCTTTGAAACTTTGGTATCAAATTAGGTCAAATATGTTTGCTATTCGGTTAACGGCTGAAGATACAATGAAAAAGGCCTTACAAAATACCTGTCAATACAGAAGCTAAATATAGGGTACCTGTAACACTATTTAAATTTAAGGCATCTTATCTTATATCACATAGACCTTGAAGGTAGACTATTTTCCTGATTTACTTGTTGTATACAGCAGATTAAAATTCTCACAGCACTCAGCAGTTCAACGTTATTTTGGGACATTTAGCTTTGCAGATATCAAGCCAAGCATTTTAAATTTTCTTTGCAATTTACAAATTTTTTGCTATAGTTTAACCCCTGACCTTAATCCATCAAGTATTACATAACAAAACAACTGTGTTATATAACCGACAAAGATGTTAGAACGTCAAATATGTTCATTGTTCACAGTTGAACAGCATAGAAACCTTAAATCACGTAAACAACATAAAATTAAATTTGTTAAAAGTAGCGTAAAAATCTTGGCAGTTTAAAATTCTGTTGCGCCGTTCGACCAGGTAATATTGATAAGACTAAACTAAAATGTATACTTTTTGCTCGACAGCAAAGTATTAAACTTTTTGCGCTCTTCGGTCAAAGTCGAATTTCAAAAAGGTTAGCCAGCAGCTAAACTCGAAATCAATTCCACATTTCTTTCTCTGATTGTACTCGAAAATTTCATCTGTGAATGTGATCAACCCGAAGAGTAACTCCTGTGATGCACGATTTTTTAAATTTACCTGAAAACGAATGTATTCCCTTTTCATTATTACAAATTGCATTTCTTAAAAACAATATTGTAAATAGGGTCCCCAACCCAATGCTAATTCTTAAATCAAAAAAAAAAACATCATAATGTGAAAAAAGCCTCTGGTAAATAAAATTGCTGCCTTGATCATACTCGTTGTTTACATTCTTTATGTTTTTTGCTCGTAAATACATTTTATTTATTTGTAAATAAACTTTTAGCGGTTTAAGATTCTTGATTGTAAGTGCTTAAAACATGTCTTCACAACGACCTTTCTTCTATCGCAGAACAACAATCACATTTAAATTAATTTCCTTAAACAATTTATTAAGGTGCCCCATTGTGATCGGAAGATTTTAATTTATTTTTTAACAGCAGTAATCGTTGTCTCTACTTGCCCTGTAATTGTTTCGTTGTTGCCATGGCTTCATCGTTACGCTTGACATGGTTATTAGATGCAAGTAAATTAAATGCGAATTGTTTATTTACAACGTTTGAGAAGGTAATTGCTAAAGTTTACTAATTGTGAGCCGTTTCACATTTAAGAAAAAGAATGAGACAACTTCTATAAAATTAAAATGTATTTAGCCATTTTGTTATCTGCCACTAAACAGTTTGCATTATAATGTTCTTCAAATAATATTTGTTACCTATGTTGTGTTTGTACTAGGTTGCTGATTTTAGATGCTAGTTTATTATAAATTTGGCTTGGGAAAGTAAAATTAAATAAAAAATGGATTCATCAAACAAGCCCCATCCCAATGCCCATCTTCAGTACCATATGAATTACAACTATCCCCCATTTCGGAGAGTGATGCTGGCAGCAGTCAAAGAGGGCTTGTATCACCCACGCCTTCCCACACTGAGGCGGATGGATATGGACACTGCCACCCATATGCTCTCTGATGAGCACTGCAGAACAACAACTACATGTGGACCTAAGGATTTCCAGGACGCCACCAGTAGCGTTTTTCAATCTGCCCGCAAACCGCTGTCTGGGACCAGAATAACGGAAACAGGCAGATCATTGCAAAAGATTATCCCAAATTACCCAGCTGGAGTTTCCCATACTGCCCCTCCACAAAATCGTTACATGCTAAGTCTGACCAAGGGTGACTGGTCCAAATTTATATCAGCCTCTGGAGAGTTTAAATTACCTGAATATGACCCCAAACACTTCAGGTTCAGCGGTTATGCTGTGCGATATCTTAAACCTCAGGTCAGCCAATCATGGAGATACACTTTACAGCAGGAACCAAAACTAGATCAATATGCCCAGAAGCCAATTCCAGCTAATGTCTACAGTCGCTACAGAGATACATTCCCGCAATACAGCAGAAACATCTCGGTGGAAGCATGGAGATAGATGATTGCTGTACATCCAAATTCATGCACAAACTGTCCAGTTTTACATTGCATGTCTCATATTTATGTAAATATAAAATATGTTCAAGTTGCATCAAATGTTTATATGTTTGATTGTATGATTTTCAAATATGTAATTTTCATGACATTTTTGAGATTACATATTATTTTTGTGAAAGTGTTTACTATTCTATTTAAGAACCGATCTCTCTGACTGCCTAGAGCCTTAAATGAAATTACATTGCATCTAACTGCCGTGTTTGAATTTCTGCCAAAGTACTGTAGGTCAAATGGAATATGGTCATTTTGCTTTTATTATTTTATTATAAAATTGTAAGTATATTACTATTCATTTATTATTGAAGTAGTTACTGATTTAACTTTGAGCCATATTTTAATGCACTTTACTGTTTTAAATTTGATATCAACTGTGATAATTTGTTGCTAGGTTTTATTGTTTTATATATTTATGTGAGATGGATCTGTCTCTTAAGTGCTCCAAATGTAAAAATACTGTCCCAGTTTACTCATTTGGCGATCATCAAAACAAACACAATGCATTGAGAGTACTGAAATTCAAAGGAAGTAAGTTATTATTAAAGAATGTGATTTATAATTATGTCAGTTTTTTACTCAAGTAAATCACAGGCTATCGCAATATTTTCTGTTGTTTAACTCTTTACAACCAGTGACTGTTACAAATAATTTAACCGTTAAGCCCATCATCAAAACTGTGTTTTCACTAAAGTATTTTATTTTAATATTAAATTTTGTAACTAGATGTACTAATGTTTATTGAAAAATACTCTATCATGTATAATATATATGCATTTTTTTTCAAATTATCCCTTTGTTTAAATTTTTAAAGTTACAAAGGGACCAGTGACAGTTGATGTCCTGTTGAAAAGAAGAAGATTGATCATCAAAAAGATGCTGGCCAGATTTAAGGACAAACCAAATGATCCGGAACTGTTAAGAAGGATTGACAAGTAAGTTTAATGCTTAAACTTGTAAAGTCATTAGCGAAAAAAGTTTGTAAACCCATGAAGAGAAAAATTAGTTTGTTAATTGTTATATTTATATTTTCGTTGATTAAACTTTATTATTCTATTTTCTACAATCTTTGTTACAAGTACTACTACTTTATTTCCTAAACGCATTCTGATACTGTAATGGTTAACATATTTTCACCCAGAATCAATGAATCTTTTGAAGTGATTCGGTGTGACCTTCTAAGAGGAAAGTCGTTGTGCAACTGTCTGACTCCTCTCATTGTAAAATCTACTGTTAAGGAAGGAGGGATGAAAGCAGAAGAAGATGGTCATAGCATTTATTTAATTAAATATGTTAAATGTTTTACGTTGCACCGCTTTGCATAAAAAAATTACAACTTTGGCAATAGTTGATGTTTTTAGCTTGCATCCCCCACAGTCATGAAGATTTTTTCTAATCAAACTAGTTCTATATGTAGTTTTTCTTCTTTTTTTCTTGGTAATGAGACAATAAAAATCATCGGCTTACAAAACTATTACTTATGCCCTATATTACATAACACACCTCACAACAGTTTGATGAAACCTGTCGTACGCGAACGCAACGTTTGACACAAACTTTGTTGCAGTATCAGATAAATTTATATCTCAATACGTTTATACACTAATCCATTTCTCTATTTGAATAAAGAGGTCACTTCACGAAACAAAAATATTTCGTTTAACACAGATATCTTCAATGACGTTAAAAGCAACGCAGTGACAGACGCATCAACCAACGCACTACCTGACTGTATATTGGCTATCGGAACTTGTCAAGCAGTCAATATTGAGGCAAGATGCTTAATGGAAGATAGGACTCTGGTTCTATGTAGATTCTCCTCGATAGGTATAGATTCGGATTCAGACAACGTTAGAGGTTTTATTAGATAATTACGAGCAATGTTTTAAACGTTGTAAATGTCTAATAGCTATCTATTACCAGTAGTTTTCAAACAAAAGCCTTGCAATTAAAATTGCTTTAATAATATTAAAGTTTAAGAAACGTTCACTTGCTTTTCTTAATTGAAATACAAATTTTCAATGTGAGTTTTTAATAAAATCGTTTGGAATATACTTCATATATATATTTTTGACTTGCACTAAATGCCAGCAATACCAATTATTATCCATTCAATCCTGCTGATAACTGTACTATTACCTTTATATTTGTAGACAAGAAAGCTCAAGATCCCAACTCGTCTTGCTTTGTGGGCGTATACGATGGATATGGAGGTGTGGTGGCCGCGGAACAGAGTCACCGACACTTTCACCAGTTGCTGGATCAAGAACTTGCCAAATGCCGTGAATCTAGTGAAGGTAAGAGTTAGATGGCGTTATGCTGTGGTAATCAACGCAGTTTTGTTGACTTTTCAACAAATCTGGTTGGTGTTGCCAGATTTGGACATAACGTGGCCGTCGAAATCTTTGGCGCAAAACCAGGCAAGCGGTGATCAGCTGACCGAGCAGCTTCACCGAGGAATGTGGTTGAGCGAGGACGAAGAAAGGAGTTCTGATCCCAACGAACAGAAGAACGCCGGGAGTGCCACTTTACCCGTTTCACCTTGCAGTAACCTAATCTCTCACAGAGAGGTACTCCGGTCATTTCACAGGGCATACAAAAGAATGGACGAGCGCCTCGCTTATGGAATCGACGAAAGCTCGTGGTAATCGGCCGGCATTGTTTGTTGTTTTAGTTTACAAAGCAGTTAAATCACTGCGGGGAGGAGCTCATGTGCACCTGGGTGGATAATCTGTCACTTTTTGATTTGATTGTTTCGGGTGAAACTTGTGGACTAAAGTAAGTTTTATGGTTGGGTACACTATGCACATATCTGTATGTAATGTAGCGTGATAATAAATTGCAAAGCCAAAAAGGTCGAGTAGATCGACATCCTCTCGATTTTGATGAGTCACGTTAACTGAAGATGATACAAGCTCGTATGGAAACGTCTTAATCAAGATGATGTTAATCTACTCGACTTTTTCTGCTTTAAAATTCATTAAGTTTTAAGTTACAGTGCGAATAATAGATTTACGTATCCTAATTTTTTTTTATTGCACAGTTAACAAAATCACACTAAACGTTTACAAGCCTGAACTACATTTTTAGATGATATTTCGCGTCCGAAGAAATATTACTCATTTGACTGTCTGTTTTTGTTACTTTGCCTGAAGGGTTCGATGGAGCGGTTGCTCTGCAGCGACTTGCGTGGTGACAGACGAGCAATTAACACCTGCACAAAGCAATCCAAATGGTAAGATTTTTGAATCGTTGCTTCTATAATCTATACTGTAATCAGGGACTGAGCTAAAAAAGGAAGAGCTTAAAATATTTAAAAAGTGAGGCGTAAGTGCTGCGTCATTGACATGCAATTTTTTTTAACTGGTGAGCAAGCACTATCAAACAAATAACTTACTAATCAATTCACCACAAATAGCCCAAAACCTAAAGGAATATTCGCCTTATGTGTTTTTAGATAAGTTAGTTAATTCTATGTTGTCATTTTAATTAGTGTAGACTCGGAAAACCAATTAAGGTGAAAAAAAAAATATATACTGTATAATGTTACCATGTTTCTTTAAAGTGGAAAACCAGTAATATTTTAAAAGATATAATTACTTTTGATGTTTCGACGTTCGTTATATAGCTAAGAATAAATCTAATTTGTTGTTCGCTAGACACGCGAATTAGGGTGATAGTTTTGCCTATTACCAACCCAATAGTAACGGTTTAGTGATTTTGTTCAAGTATGTTTTCTCGATGGACACCCATGAAATCTAAGTCTCCACTGTTTTGTGGTACAGAATAACTTGTTTAAACCAACATATGTGCTAAAATACGTGGCTACGCAAATTAACATACACCCTACTCGCAACTACAATTGCAACATGACAACTTCACTGATTCTTATCCCATTGAAAAAGGTGGATTTGGCGATGGATTGTCACAAGATGGCGCAACAGAGTTAAGAAAACCGCAGTCGACCAACGGAAGAATTTTCTTCGCCAACACAGGTTCGCTGTCAATGTAGCAGTTTCTTTATATTCTAAATTAATGATCCTTTTGGTCAGTAATTTAACCTATAATATGCTAAAAAAGTTAAGTAAATAAATCGAACATAGAGACATAAAATGCGTTAAACCAGCAAGCGAACTCAATTGACGCAGTTATAGTTGTTCTTGATGTAAGATATACAAGTCTGTTGTCATATTATTTACAATTTTTTTAAATAATGACTCTCAAAAACCACGGCTTATTGCAGAATGTATGCAAGGTAGAACCTTTGTTCAGTGCTTTCTTATCGCACAGGCGACGTGGAAGCTTACCTCTGCCACAAGAACAAGTATTACTCCTTAAGCTCTCGTCACACTCCGGAAGAGGAGAGGGATCGAGTGGTGGAGGCAGGAGGAGAGGTGCTTCGGAGCGGAAGATCACTTACGGTGAATAGCGTGCTCCACACTTCAAGAGGTCTAGGTGAGCTTAACCATTAAATTTTCTCTACCCGCTCTCTGTTATGGGGCTTTAAAACAGTGGTTCCCAACCTGGGGGTCGCAAGAGGTTGTTTGGTGGGAGGGGGCCACCGTGTGTTACTTCTTAAATGCAAAACAATATGAACCAAAATTTAGCAGTACAAGGAGCAAGAAGAATCGCTAGTTTAACATTTGTGTAAATTACGTTTGTTCAGTGAACCAGTCGTGTTTATGACGTGACCATTGCCACTGAATTCAATTAATGGCATAGCCTAGCTCCAGTCCAACGGTTTGTCTAATATAAATAACGAACGGTTCTATCAAATTGAGAACCTGTTTTATGACACTTAAAACGCTGTGTAACGACATTTATACAAAATTGAATTTTCCCAGGACAACGTTTTCTCCCCAATTCAGAAAAAATAGCTAATACAAGCGTCTTGACAAATTTAACAAAAAAATATTTGTTTGTTATGTCGTAAACCACTTCAAAAACTTCATTTACAGTCAGTGTCTTAACGCAATACGCCTATTTCCAATAAGTACAAACATTTTTTAGGCACAACTGCTTACAGTCGGAACATGTAAACTGGTTGCTATAAAACGTGTCGGAGAAACTGTGTTGCCGTAAACATTGTTTCTTATGTATTAGACTGTATTCCGACGATTTTCTATATTATACCGTGTTCCGACGAGTTAGGTTCAGTAAAACTTGATGTTTTATAAAAATAAACGGGCTTGTTTGAAAGTGTTTTCCTGTGCGCTTGTTTGAAGTGTTTCCTCAATAATATTACAATTTTACATTCTTAAACTACATGGAATTTAACTATAACCAGACGGGTTTAAACTAATAATATGTTGTTAAGGCCGGCCTCATACTGCACTTTTTAAGAGACAAAATTACGTAGACCGCATTTCGTACAATAACGCTACCAAAACATTACCAACTCCCAGGTAACCATGGCGACCCTGCTCTTCGACGATGCGTAATCTCGGACCCCCACACGGCCACCGCTCGAATTACGAGTGGCTCCCAGTTCGTCGTTGTGGCAACGGCGAGCGTCTGGGCTGCCCTCGGGGTCGAGGAAGTCATGTTCCTGGTCAAGAACACGTCGGTCGCGGACCAGGCCGGGCGATTTCCGATGCCCATGACCATGCTGTACAAACACCGACAATCGGGAGGTATGGGTATGCGAACTTACGGGGCGCTTAATTTGTGACAAGGTTTGTCAACGAATGCCCTACGGCAGTGGTTCTCAACCGGGGTGCCGCGGCATCCTGGGTTGCCATTTCTAATGCCTAAGTGTGGCGAGAGATATTTGAGAATTTTAAGAATCTGATTTTTGCTAAACTCTAACAACTTTTTTTATAATGATTAGAGTGGAATAAACACAATTATAACTTACTACGTTCTGTAATGTTAATGTCTGTTGTTCCAGTTCCGTTTATTGTGACATTCTATTGAATTACCCACGGACAAATCTTGTAGGGGCGCCGCAATCTATTTGTTATTTCTGAGGGGTGCCGCTAGCCATAAATGGCTGGGAAACACTTCCCTACGGAGACACAGTCTTCGGGAATCTTAATACTTAAATAATTTGTTAGTTTAACTTAATATGGCTTTGTAAACCTTCCTGGTGACGTCCTGCAACGTTTTTTTTTGAAACGTGATCAGGGAGGCGCAAAGTTGTTGAGAGTCAATGAAAGAACCACGACATGACTAAAACCTCTGATCTTTGAGGTTTTCCGTTTGTGTGATCCCTGTTTCCTTCGCATTTGGTATTTTAACGTGTCACTTGCTTGTACTTTCGCCCTCTATATACCTGACTTCTAATATTGAGACTTGACGAAGTAGCAAAGCTTGAGGTACATTTTGTTTTATTTCAATTTATTATGTTGTACATGTTAGGCGATTTTCGCTTGATTATGTTTGCTGCAAGATTTTAGTTGACTTTAGTCGTTGAATACCAAAGCTAACCCAGCTCCCATTCTGTAACGTGCTTCTCTGGTATCGTTTTGTGTAATGCAAAGGTTGTTATGCTAATTGTTTGGTTCTCAAAACGATATGTCCAGTACTATTGCTGACCGAAACGTGAGTCGCAAGCAGCGGGTTAAACTAATTAGTTTCCATCTGTAAAATTTTGATTTTTTCAGGTTAGTCTTTGAAAGTTGTCGAACATCTGCAGTAACCTGTTGACAGTTAGACTAAGGACTAAGCAAGCGCGATTTTTCTTGGTTTTCTCAAATTGGAAATCGTCGATATAAGGGTGAATAAATACCAACTTGTGCAAAACGACGAGCAAATAATAGAAAAAATGTATTCAAACATTTAAGAGACTGTTCCCGGTATGCTTCCCAGTCCAAGTCATCGATTGCTCATGTCAAAAAAGTCCCAGTCCAAGTCATCGTTTGCTCAAGTCAAGTCTCAGTCAGGTTATAAAAAGATCAAGTCAGTTTTAAGTCATGTCATTGACATAATAGTAAACTGTTAAACTATTAAAATTGGTAAACTCGTCTAATTATGAGCAACCATTCAACTAAAAAATACAACACAAACGCAATACACAGCAATAAAAGTGTATAATATACGAAACTTAAGACATTTTTTTATGGAATACAATTAATTTAATTCGAAGTTATTTAACAAAATGACTTAAGTCAAAGTCAAGTCATTTATCCTAGGCCCACCATATGTCCTTTTTTAGGAGGATTTGTCCTCTTTTCACAAAAAAAGTGAATGGTCCGCACGCTCAAAAATGCCAAATTCTTTTTTCGCATTTCGAGTTAGTTATACTTTTAACAAGACTTTTAGGCGAAACGTTGTATTTATTTCCAAAAAATTGCTGTAGCCATGAAACATGCTGAATTGATGGTTTAAAAAAAGGTTTTCTAACAATTTGCCCTACCAGCCCTACCTTCTTGATTGTTATTGCGCAAACTTTGCGCAAACATTGCGCCAGAAAAATACTGTTAAAAAGCGCAATTTAACTTTAGCATTATGGCCCATAATGCAAATGTTCAACGCATTTTTTCTTTGATGTAGCGGTGCAAAGAAAGAAACAGACTATTAGCTGGATCGGTTTCGAGCATCTTGACGGTTGTATATAATTTCAATGATATATTTCCTGTAAACAATTTCACGATCTCGGTAAAAATATTTATTCCTTATTGGAAAAAGTTAAGGGAACCGCAAAGAATTCGTGGGCTGAATCTGAGAAATAAATTTGATTTGTAGTTTCTGTGTCTGCTTTTGTAATTTTTCCTTGCAACTACCAAGAAATGTAAAACATCATCAAACTCAAACGTAACAATTCTATTTTCGTTTTACTTGCCGGCAAAAAAATGTCATATTTTTGTGTCCTGAAAATAAGGTAACCCAGTTTATCCAAATGACCTAAGTCGAGTCAATACATTTGAAAACAGTGAATTAGTTGCACTTAAGACTAAGGTCATTACAAAACTGTGCAGATTCGAGGATGGCAGATTCATCGGACGAGGACGCTCCATCGTCGGTGGATGACCAACACGTAAGCAAGCTTGCGTCCATCGTCGAAACGGACGAAGAGCTTTGTGACGAAATAGAGGAGGTGGTCATTGTTAAGGGCGCGGACGACGACGATTCGTCTTCATTTGTGTCGGTGGGTGTAAAAAAATGTAATTACATGCTGCTCATGTTATTTACAGTTTTGCGATATACCTTAAATTAATATTTGGTTCACACAAAACTTTGCCTATTTTAAGTTCGTTATTGTAAAAAAAACACAGCGCTTATCACAACATTACTTGTCTTGTTGGTTTACCATGGATTACATTAGGGCGTGGTTAAGCATTTGTCAGTAATGTTCACCAGTTGTTATTTGTAAACAGCAAAGTGGAGAGGCGGTTCGGTGCGCCGAAATCGAAGAGCCATCGGCGCCTATGACAGAGTCCGAACGGATCAAGTTAAATGAAGCAGAGCTCCAGGCCCGAAAGCGGACGGGGCGCGGAAGGCTCGCGCAGGCCATGAGCGAGCGAATTGTCCGCGCTGCTTTAGCAACCGGACCCACCGAAAACCTATCAGCCGTCGTCATTTTGTTTGCCGGGTTTGAAGCCTGAAATTGTAAAGCTTCTTCTCTGTCGGTAATCGTTTTTTCTCTGTCGGTAAATGCTTATGGGCTGGTACCGCGTGGAAATGGTTGCCGCTTCGCGCAGACACGAAATTAAGCTTTGACATCCTATACACTTCCGATGTTTATTTTGAGATTAATAACTCCTATCAGAAATTAAATGTATATCTCTGCAATATAGACTAAATGTTTAATGCCTAAAGTGAGATGAAATGCATTCTATATACGTTAGTTTCCTCCCCGTATTTATTGTTTTCTTTTTAGTTTTAGATTTAAAAGAGATTTAAATGATGTGTAACATGACTAAGAAAATTAAAATATTTTAAATGAAGACGTTAATATAGATATATTTTAAATCCAAAGAGTTATATCGGTCGCCCTTAATTTGAAAAATGCGAATTTGTTTGTGATAAACCAGAATAGCACTTATTTTAATACAGTTTCACACGCTTCCTCTTGTACTAGATTTACTACATTTTGTTTCTACGCATTTCTCGTTGGTCAACTATACGGTTATGAACTCAACGAACTGGCTGTAAGAGCCACAGATGTTTTGTCGCATAGTCAAATTTTAAATTCGCCCTGGAAACCTCATTTGTGGTAATTTCAATAGAACTTTCGAGATTTGTTGTTTAATAAAGCGATGTCGACAGTCAGCCCAGCAATTTTTATGAATCCGTCGAGCGCATGTTTAGTTGTCAAGCGGCGGCTTGTCGACGTTTGTCGCGCGCAAGTTTGCAATAGAATTTGTCGCCGATTTCAGGGCGAAATTGCGCAAGCGCGTTTACCGCGCGACGAAGCCGCAGTTGCAACGCGATACACGATATTCGCGCGGTTACCATTGTTGACTGCCTGCGTCATTCGCCCAACCGAAAGTGCGTTAATCATCGAGGATTTGAAGAGCGAGGGCCTGATCTTTCTCCTTTGGGACCATTCGCCCAAGGCGCGCCGGACTGACACGCAGGAAACGCTGGAAGGTGGCACAATAGTCGCGCGTCGCCAATGGTCGTGTTAAGTGTGCGCCGGAGCTGGTCGCGGTGTGTTCTCGCCAGCCGACCCACGCGCGAGTGTGTAATTGCGGGCACACTTCAACAGTCAAAACTTTCGTGTCCCAACATGCGGTTCTGCCTGCGCGCACCCGCCTGGCCCCGCCAAGCTCGCCCCTGTGCCAGCCGAGGGCCCGTTCCTGGAAATTCTGGCGTGTTTTTATCACGGCTTTCGGCCGAACGGGCATTTTGGGCACGTGCTGCTTGTACCGCGCTCCGATTACGTCCTGGCCAATACCATTGTGAAGCAGCGCGCGCGCGTACCCCTATACGCCCCTTTCTATCGAGTCACGACTTTTTCTTGTAATAAGGTCTCATACCGGTTGATCGGGTGTGCCGACGGGTCGTCCCCTGCCATGGGATTTGGGACAAAGAGATGCGTTGGATGACTAAAATCACGAACGCTTCAAAATAAAGTAAAGATTAGGAGAAAAGTGTGGTCTGAAATCTGAATATGCTGTATTTTTTGTCAAACGCATCAAATCTTAAATTTTACCTAGAATTATGCGATCTGACGATTTTCATTAACCTCTAAAGTTTATTACAAAATAGAATTTCGGTAAATAGTAGATACGTTTCATACGTTAAACAATCTATTATGTAAATATTTTAACGTTTCTTATTCGCCATAATAAATTGCTTAGCACAGTCTGCTTTTAATTGTTAAATTACAAGCCCTTTAAATTTCCTGCCAAACCTTCAATATCAAAACGAGCGAAAACAGATCGCTTAAAAGCGTCTGGCAACCTTCAGATTTTCTTTGAAAGTTTCAGCCTTTCAATATTAACCTATACTGCCGTTATTAAGGAAAGTGGCAAACGGAGACAAAACAATTCGAGATTGCATCACCGAGGTTAAACGTTGGCCATATTAAACGTTCAGACGACAACCTTAATGGATTGTGGTTTGTTACAATTTTTGGTATCGTTGAAAGATCAAATTAGTAAAGTGGCGTATAATATGTAGTCTAATCTGTATGACACGCAAAAAAATATGCATTACTGCACCGTGCGCTTGGTTGTAATGGGGATGTTACATGTGCGCCAAAGGTAATTGTTATAAGGTTACCCGGAAGAAAAAAATCCTTAATCGCAATTTGCATTGAATTGGGGGTTTGAACGCACAGATTTCCGAGGAAATGTTACGACAGACCGAGAGGTCAACGTGACCCTAAACTAACGACAATGAATGCAGTCAGTGCTAAAATAACTCTTTTTTATACTAATAATAACTTGTACCCTGACTTATTATAACTCCTAAATGTTGGTTTAAACCACATTTTTATTGTTTGGATTACAATCATAATGTTTGCTGTTTTATAAAATTTGTTGCTTTTTTTTCGCGTTTAAAGTAAGTTGCCAAAACGTAGTAAACCATTTTGACTAATTAAAATGAAGTGTTCGAATGGTCATTTGGAAATTGGGTCCAACTTAGAATATTGAGGGTTTAAAACTATATTAATGACGTATACTAGTTTCACTGTGTTCAAAAAAATATAACTCAGGTAGAATAAATATCATCGTTTGGATTTGGTCTATTATAATCGTATTTATATTTATTTTAACTGTGTGTTTTTTTTAAACTAGCTAAAATTGTAATTCCATTGGTACAAATAAAGGTAAATACAACAATTTTTCATGGTGCTTTTAGCATTAACAAAAATACAAAAAAAAATGAAAAATCTTAAACAATTTGGTTTGGTTTACATTTTTAAAGTCGACCACAACTAATTGGATTAACAGTAAAATACTTAATATAATGAAAAAAAAACATTTTGATTTAATAATATGTATTACCCAAACGACTACGAGAATAGGCCGACATTAGCCTTTAATATTTTTGTTTACTAATTAATAGTGATTTTAAGAAACGCTGCTTTGCTTTTCATAAACCTTGTCCGTTATAGACGTGTAATGATTTTTTAGCACATATTCATTTCGTGCAATTGAAAGTTGGCTTTCAACAGGTTTCGTTTTGGGCATCGTTAATTTCTGAGGAATTCCTCAGTTACGTATTTTTTGGTTTCGCCTTTCTGACTTTTCCCTGTTTAAATCGTTTGTGCTTTCAAAATACCGTTTAGGATTATGCAATGTTGATGCAGTTAATTTATTTCGGCCCACAGGGACACAACAGTTTCAGGTCAATATATTTAGTTTGTACTATTTGTTGCATCACCAGTAACAGTTAATAATTCGCTGAAGAGTCCTGGTATAGTATTATTTTCATAGAAATTAGGCCAGCAAGCGAAACAAGTCTATTTACCAACAAGTAATTGGCCATCGAAGCGTATGATTACTCCTAAACCGTTGAAATACACTTACTAATCATCACACAACAACCTACAAAGCTGCTTTACCCTCCACTAAGTTACCATGTGTTCCAACAGCCCAATGCAATCATCCAACTACGTTTTCCTTTAAGCACCCTTCGTTCATTTTGTCGCGAAAGTCCATTTGCCATTTTTGCACGCAGCACGCAAGTTATGTGTATTTTACCCCAGGTATTGCAACGGACTTGATAAATGATAAAATTGTGGTTTAGTTGTTTCTTAAAAATACTTTCAACCTTGGTATATTTGACACAGATAAAAGGTTTCGGCCACAGGTTTCAGCGGTTTGCTGAGATAGATCAAATATGCGACTGTCTTTGGAAAAGTTAATTTGTCTTACAAAAGCATACATATAGTTGGAAGAGGGCTGCCGTTTTCCGGTCGCCAGCATAAATTCGTCATTATTCAACTGATTGCGGTTTAGTGACATGCTTTTTCCCTTTGCAGCTCTATCGCGCAAAACCTCTAGCACAGTTTTAAGGAAAAGCGATCCCATTTGTTTCCTTGAAAGGAAACGATCCCAGAAACAAACAGCCGTTCGAAATCTGGCAAGACAAACGTTGTCCGTGTGATGAGCACAACTCCGCCGAGATGTGATGGTCTGTCAGACATCCAGCGCAGATGGTTGGCCGCCACGCCGAACAAATATGCCAGTTTCCGCCCGGGCTCACGATAAAAATATTTTAGTACAGAGACAAAAGTAGGCTTTAAATTAAGAAATGCAGTGTGCTTGTTTCTATGCCTATGTGCACACACACATCAATAAAAGTGTATATGCTACCAAGGTAGCAGTATTCCTAAATAACCAATACTTTCAGGGGAAATGAATTCGAATGCGAGTATCGCTTAATGTTGGTAATGAAAAATTAAATAAATAAATAAATAAATCTCAAATACATTTATACAATAATGTTCGACCTCTTATTTACAACCGATAATAAAACTTAATTTATATAACCCAAAATACACTATACCGATAAATAGAAACTAAAATATGACTATATCATAATACTAGTGGTATTGCAAAACTTTAATGGTAAATGTTTTGTAAGGTATATACCGGTAATAGACATTAAACCTTAATAAGCAACAATTTAATTTTTTTTTTTTTAAGTTTTGTTGGGTTGATTGTTATAGCATAGAGTAGTGCTCTGCAACTGGTGTACCGAGACCATATACCAGGTGTGCCGCGACATTCGATTTTTAAGAGACCTACTATTATAAAAATTAATCGGTAGAATTAAGGCGAAATATGTATCTCATCAAGGCAGGTATTTTAACCATATTTAATAATTCTGCGAAATCAGAGTATAAAGGAATGTAATACGTAAAATTTCAACGCCTTCGGCGTGTTCAAGTCGTACATCACACGTTTTTTCTGGGCTACCTAGAATATTTGCTGACGTTAATTCTCTTTTGTCTATCGTCGTATATGTCGTAGGTGTGCCGCCGAATTGCTTTGGCTCCGTTGATGTGCCGCAAGCGGAAAAATGTTGCGAAGCACTGATATAGAATATGGAACAACTACAAACGAGACCTTAATCCTAATCCTATACCAGAGACACATGTGGCCCATACATTAAATGTCGTGCTAATAATAATGCGAAGCTTGCCACTGCATTTTCTTAAATAATATTATCTTTGGAATGCAGTTAATTTCTAAAAAAATAACGAGACGATTCTTTGTGAATGATTCTGTAAGGTTCAGTTATAAAACAAATACTAAGAACAAATAAAGCTATAACCAGGCAACAACTTGAGTTTATGCCGTAATTGCTCAACCTGTTTAAAGATAGCGTAACAGAGGTGCTTATAGAAGGTATTGATATGTTGATTTTGCATACAGAAAGCTTACCATGGCCACGTCATGTAAGTGATAATAACCTGGGGTTCACCAACTGCAAAGACGATAACATATTGAGTACAATGCAATCTACGGAATCGCAATTGCTAAAGCTCGAATAAAAAACTTTAATCGAGCGTGGGTAGTAAACAGTCTGATAATTTACATATGTTCGCGCAAAAATTCAGTGGGATAAATTTGCATATAACGTTTTATAGTCTAAAATTAAAGCTCATAAAACGGAACCGAGACCAGGCGAAACTCTGGTGGAATCAATCTTACACATATGTCCTTCTAAAATAGATAATATAGCACATAGAGCAGCATCGCAACTGGCTTTGAATGCCAAATCGTTCGAAAACGTCCTGCTAAATGACGTAAGTCTTCAAACATATAAATACCTAAATGTTTTATTTATTATAACGGTTCTTACAAGTACGTGTCCCTTTGTATTACAGATTAATACCTATCGTGTCGTAAACGTAATTAGGAAAGACGTTGTTACCAAATAGATGTAATATCTATACTGTTAACAAACCATTTACATTTACTACGAAGTTTTTAAACATCTACGCGTATCTTGGACGATTTGCAAACAACAAACCATACTCAGTGTATTTGGCCAATAGCAAAAGCAATGAAAAAGCGATGTTTATATATTTTTTATTTCAATGAAAGCAGCATACTAAAAAAATAGGCGTGTTTTCTGTTGCGTATAAATTTGCAGGCTTGTGTTTCGCCACTCAGCGTTGCGCTGCTTATTACAACAACAAGGAAAAAAGGACGCGTTGCTGCATGCGGCAGACTTGATTGAAAGCTATTAAGTAGGAAAGTTTACACGCGCGCAGTATGAGCCTTTTTACTTGCGTTTCCGCCTTAGCCTATAACTACAAGAGCCTATGCGCCTCAGATGCTTATCACTGCAACGTGAACTACATAACTGTTCAGTCAGCACGGCTCAGACCAACGCATGCAGCAAAGCATTTTCAACAGTGTGCTACTACGATAAAATATTATTTTTCTGTTCCTTTAAAATTGTTAAGACGATTTAAATGCAAAATAGCTTGTTTTTAAAAGAGTCAGAGCATATGTTAACTTTTTCTCAAGCGCTTAAAGAAGCGCTGAAGGTTATCGAGACAGTTATATGGGAAGCATGTAATATCCGTCAAAATCCTTTAGATCTAGAGAAGTTACAATCAATGCTAACTTACGTTAAAGCAAAGTAGAAAAGAAACGAGTTAACAACTAAACGCTGCGCAGTGGAGTTACTATACGTTGCATTTTGGTTAAATAACCTTTAATAAGGGCATTATCTTATAAGAGCGTATAAGTCGTATTGGCTTCACCATTTTGAGGTTTTGAGGTTCGGGCAAAAATATTGATAAATAAGTATTATCTCTTTACTTGCAGAATGGGTAACGCTGAAGGTAATTCGTCAGTGTGTAATTTGAGCCATTCGACCGCTGCAATGAACGCGCTGAGTATTGGTCGCGAAGTCAAACAAGCATACGGCACGGAGACTCTAAACCTGAAAAGGCAAAGTTACGAGCATCAACATCGCAGAAGCATCGACTCAGTCGCACCCAAAAACATTAGAGGAGAGATAATGACGATACGAGCAGCAGCCAAAGGTTGGCAATCGCGCTCCAACGGTGTTGCGGACGATGTTGAAATCGTCGACCTGAGCGTAGGACAACGTCCGTCGGCCGAGGAAGTCCACCAGAAGCTGTTTCAGCGCTTTCAAAGGCAACGCTGCCCGAAAACGGTAATTAAAAGTTAAATGTCGGCGATGAACCGCTTGTTTCTTTTATACGGGTCACCCTGTGGAAAATTGTTGTTTAACTTCAAACTTAAAGTTATTATTGATTTAGCATTTTTATTATGTGTAAAATCGCACGTCGTAAATGTTATTTCCTTTGTATATTAGTAGAATTATGGTTCACCATTTACCCTACTTGTTTTGACTAATTGCACTTTGGTATGCGGGCTGCACAAAACGTTAACTTGCAATTTATTTTTAAGGTGACTGTTAGCGGGCGTAAAACCAGTGCAAGTCCGGTCGCCTCGGAACAAAACGCGGGTCGCCGGCAGCAACCCCAACTCAAGTTTGGCATCGACAGCATCTTGGGCGGTGACTCCGATCGTAAAAGACGGGAAAGCGCCGACACGCCCGAAATTCGGCAACAAGCCGCTATCAGCTTCTCGATCCGCAGGCCTTACGAGTCAAGCAGCGATTGTTCGTCGGACGAGGCACGGATCAGCGACGAAAGAAGCGCCAGTCCTATGGTGCAGCGCAGCTTATCGCCCGCCAGCCGAGCGGCCTTCATGCTGTCCGAATGGAACAAGGTGAAACTGGCGCGATTTGCCGCGGCGAGCGACCAAACTCGCCAGTCGGAAGCTCAGTCGACAAAGGGCCTGAAATTTCATCCCTATCCAGCTAACAAACACTCCTCTCTCACGCGTAACTCTTCCGACCCACTTAAGTTCGTTTCCTCCGCCAACGAAGCCGGATTTCGCCTGGCTAGGGGCAAAAGTGAGTCGCCGAATTGCCGTAGCGGTCCGCCTCGTGTGTCCCTCTCTTCTGAGTCGGGAACATTCGTACCTGTTCGCTCTCCTCTTAAGCGCCGCATCGAAGACACAGCTTTCAGCTTTATGGCCGAGGAAAGCCGTGTCCCGCGCAAGATGACACCCTCTCCGAACCCGCTTCGCGATTCGTTGACGCGCGGTCCCTATAAGCGCTATGCGGACGACAAAAGCCCTACGACCTTTCGCAGCGTTTCCGATTCGGACAACGTGTTTCACGAGGACAAGGGCGTTTTTTTGCGTGTGCCGCGGGCATTTGAACACGGGCTCCCGGCAAGCAACGATCGTCTGTCCAGCTCTTCTTGGCGCGCCTGCGACCCAGAGCCGACACCCTCCTCCTCATCGCGCCTTGATCTTTTTCACGCCCTCGAGAACCAAAGAGGTAACATCTGCAATATGATTTTGCTTATATGGCAATGCAATACAAAACTTAAAATTCGTCATATGTTCATCAAAAAAATCTTTGCGCTGTTACTTTTAATAATACAAGTATTTTAATGTAATTTCAGCAGAAGAACTGAAGCGCAAAGGCTTTGCCGTATCTTCACTTCAAGGCGCCCCCCTGTCGTCTCCCCCGCTTTCCCCCAACTCGCCGATGCAAATCTCGCTGCAGACTTGGCAAGCACTTGCAGCTAACTGCCGTAAGTAACAATTAGACTTACATCAAACTGTTCCACTTTAATACAATACCTATACCTTTTTAGGTACACATATAAACGTAATGTCACATTATTTAAAGCTGGTACGATCGATTTTTCAAAATCTACAGAAACAGTAAGGCACGCGTAACACAGACTACGAATTGCCTCGAATGTAGTCTTGTTTTCGCGCAGACCCATCCCTCAGACACCTGATGTACCCATACCCGTTTGGCAATGCGGCAGCTGCAGCCGTAGCATTGGCCGCAGTCAGGTCACAACTCAAGGGGGTCTCTCACCATGGGTTTGGGGCACATCCCCATTCCGCCCACCCCGAGATGCAACCCACATCGCCCGCCGACGAAGAAAAAAGGAAGACTCCCAAGAAAAGGCGAAAATGGAGTCGCGCAGTATTCAGGTATGTACTTCATACCAAAAAACACTTGATCTATGAACATAGTTCTTTTTTCTTGTACGATTAATTGTGTGGTTGGGGGAATATTGTAATCAATGTCGCGCCATTTTATTTTCAGTTTAATGCAGCGGCGAGGCTTGGAGAAAAGCTTTCAGGTTCAGAAATACGTAGCCAAGCCCGAGCGCCGAGGATTGGCCGACGCCCTTGGATTGACAGACGCACAGGTTAGCAGGTGTTTTGTTTTGTTTTGTATTCAAATTGACAGGAAACGGAAAAGTACAAAGTAAAATTTTAAATACTTCCCAGAGAATTCCCATGATAAAAAAATTAAAAAGGGGAAAATTAGTCCGTTGCAGTCGCATGAGATGCTTTGTCGTAGGAAACAAACACTTACCCAGATATTCAAATTCACCGAAAAACAAAACCCATCACGTATTAGAGCGCACCAAAGTGCCCGGGTCGCATAAAGCAATCATGATAATCGCAACGGAGATACGAGCTCTGACCAAGAGCGGCCCCGACCCCAAGTAACCGATATTGGCGGAAGTGCTTATTACTCGTTATATGTGATAGGATAAGGCGGTGCCTCGTGTCTTGACAAAATCACTTGAACGTGGGCAAAACAAATGCTTCAATTTTCGGTTAGAAATCCGCAGAAGCTTTATTCAGTGAGAAATGCCACGCAGTCAACGACACAATTTAAATTCATACCAATAGGCGATTTTTTTTAACTCGAACAGCCCTTTTTTTAACTCGAAAAGACAAAATACAAATTTTTCAAGGGTTTCACACATTTATGCATCGTACAAAGTTCTCTTTGCTAATTAATTTCTCAAATATGGCGCGTTAAATAACTGAGAAAATATAAATTACCTTGCGATATGAATAACTATAGAATCTGGAAATTGCAGTCGCACGACTTGAATTATACCACATAAATGATTTTAAACCCTTTCATAGAAAGGGTTTTTATGCGAAAAGCTTAATTTCATCATTTCCGAAATCTCTTCCTGGTTTTTGAAAATCTGGTTGTAGAAAAAAAACAGTCACGAGTGGTTTCAAAAATAAAAGCAACCGCTCTGTTTTTGATTGCAACACGCTTAAGTCTATTTTAATATGCTTCTCGTTTGACCGAAGTACCTCACTACTTAAGACAGCCTATTACCACTAATTAACATAACTCATTATATTTAAGAAATGAAAATAACCAAAAACAAGACTTAATACACAAGTATAGGAGTAATCCTGTAAACTCACAACGACTATGCCTCCTTGCCGTGCACGCGGCGGTATAGCACAATACAAACGCGACACACACGACAGGCAAAAGCTTATAAAGACAAAAAATATATAATCCATGAAGAATTATTTTTCCTACAAAAATCAATATGGAAAAAGTTTGTTAAATAATGTCAATAATTGTGTTTGCCACGTCTTTGGCGACACTATTACAAAAATATATGAAAAAATCTGTTTTAAACTTGTTTTTTTTTTTATTTCTATCGTATACGGCAATCGTTTCAGTAAAGAACAGAATTAAACTACTTAAGATGCGCTTGACTCATAATTTATTTTTATTTTAAACTATTAAGTCATTAATATATTCGGCTTGCAATATTAGCATAACGCCATTTTTGTTCATTTCTATTTTTCAATGTAATTACCAATACAGACACAACGGACTAAAATGTGTCGATGTCTGTCAAACTATTTCCTAATGAGCAGATTTCAAGCACTGGTAGATGCGTGTTTTGACAGCGTTACTTAATGTATCCGGAAATTTATGAGTTAAACGCGTGGCTGAATATTGTGTTGTTGTTTTTTTCGATTCAACTAGTTCGGCATAACAAAGTTTGCATAAATAATTTACAGCAAAATGTACTTCATCTAATTAGAAAATAATTAGGACAAGTATTAGTTTTTAACTTTATCCTGTCAAAATTATTACAAAATTGCTATCCGATTTATAACCTTCAGCAACCTTGGTTTGTGTTTCAGGTAAAAATATGGTTTCAAAATCGTCGAATGAAATGGCGTCAAGAACTGAAAACCTCGGAAAAGCAAAATCCGGAAGAAGGAGATGACATAATGCCACCTGGTGGTAACGACGGAAACCGACATGGGCATTTAGTAACAATCAGCTGTTAAACTAATATTTAAACAATAAACAACTTTCATTAAATACACCATTTTAGGGCAGTCAGATATAATGCCACTGTTACAAACGATTCTTATTACTCGCGAACATTGCAGAATAATGAAATATTGCCAAATTAACTCATAGAGGATATCTACTGCTATCGTGGTAATGCGATATTCACTGTTTGAAAATTATTATATTTGCATGAAGAACCGATATATTAACCGCAAATGCATTACAGATATTTGTGCAAAATGAACAGGTTCATTTATAACAACTTGTGTGCGATACTTTTACGCTGCCTCCACACATGTATTCAAGATTTGCTGAGATTACGTTTTCGTTTTCATTGCGTTTGTTTTTCTTTTTTCGAGTTTGTCAAGTTCGTTTTGTTATTCAGGGTATTTTTTCGATTGGGTTCTTTCTGTGCCTTAGCATTTCTGAATGTTTATTATCTTGGTCGATACATGAAATGTGAATCCCTGTCTTGTGCCTTAATAAAAAAGTTTGCAATCCTGCTTTACGTTTGGATGATAAAATCTACATTGTGCTAAAGAACAGTTCGTCGTTCGGTAGAATACAACCTTATGTGTATTGTAACCTGAACAATATGAAACAATTAAAACCAGACATTGTTTAAACGACGTAAAAGACACGTCACAAGATTTATGCATCAAGAAATTATCACGCTGCTAGTTAACAAATTCTTAAATTTATTGCGTTGATAACAAAATAGAGAGAAAATAGGATAGTTATTGCTTGATTTCCCTCGGTAAAAGAAATTAATGTGTAAACTCGTCATCTCGAATGCGCCTTTTACGCACAATGTCATAGCGGGTCGAGCTCCCGCCATATCCAAATAAAAGGCTGAGCAGTCATGACATGCAGCGCGGTGAGACTAATAATATCGTTTATTAGCTCAATTAGCATGTATAGTGGACCCGTCTATGATTTGCGCATGCCATTTTATTATTCGATCAACTGACTTCCAAAAACTGTTAGGGCGAAATTTGCAATGTAATTTTAATTACGTCTGCGCAATGGTCGCAATAAAACTAGCTCTAGAATGTTTTTGTTTTGTATTTGTCCGATCGACTTGTAATGATTTAAAGTTGTAAACTAATTATACAACAACGGAAATATCAGCCGTTCAAGTCATGAAATCATAAGACATGAACGGCAAAACATTTAATTATTAAAATGCCGGAGAAGTAAAAAAAGCAAAATGAAAAGTACGCCTATAGAGAAACAATTGGATTTAAAATGTCTCATCGTTGTATATAATCAATATTAATTATGTTAATTTAAATGTACCGACTCGTTCTTTTTAAAACAATTCTGATAATTTTGTGACAGACTTAAGCGTATACGGAAATATATCACTTACATTATAAATCTTTTAGTGTAAGAGTATTGCATTTATTAATTCCAAATAGGCAGCGTGGTGAACTAACGATGGGAAATGAGAACAGAATTCGAAAAAACTGTTTTGCATAATGCACAGCCTTTCAAAAATATTTCAAAAATAGCTCAATTCGAGGCAATCGCATATTCTTGCCTTGCACACTTTCACCGGAAAATCGTTAATCTTTCACAATTCCGTGCATTATTCGTTAGCGAATGCAGCCGGCAAGACGCGCAAAGGTGAGAACCCCTACAAAAAAAACGAAGTTTAAAAGCGACTTGAGACGACAGGACAAACGCATCGCAAAACGGATAGGTCAATTGTCGTTATCGGTCGTGCTGCTGCCATTATCATTAGCGGCGTCCAGGAATGTCGCCCGCTGTCGAGTGGCCGTCACGACCAACCATTGGCGAACTTCGGCGACCGCGGCTGCAACGAGGTGCTGGCAATTAGGCGGCCCGAAATAGCTCGGCACTGGCTATCAGGCAAAAACGAAAGCGTTCTCATTTGCGTGGAAACGTGACCGCGATTGCGTCCGCGCGTCCGAAGCATGGAAGGTCTTGCTATCTGCGTTCGTCCGGTGACGCGACGGCGCCGTTGCCCGGGCAACGCTTCCGGCGCGCTGACGTGGGCGACCGACGTCATGCGTCACCAAGGCGATGTGCTTTTCGCGGCGGCCGTGGCGATTTGCTCGACACGTCGGATCTAGATTTGCAAAACAATCTAGAATTACCGCATTTTCGGCAAAATTCTTCATAAAATTCATGTTTAACGAATGCTAAAGTGTAAATGAATTATAAGAAGATCGCCTTCAATCATTAATGCACACTTTACCAATTATTCGTACCACCATAATGATTTTTTTGTTTTGTTTTATCATTAGCTATTATACAAAACTAAGGATAGTTTAGTTTTTAATGAGAAGTTTTATCTGTCAACAAATTTCGAAAGGTGTACATAGACTTTTTTGCATAGTGATGCCCTTTTCATCCAGACAAAAAAAACTTTCCTTTCTGTTTTCAAATCATTGGCGATATTTTCTAATTCGGACCAGGATTTGTATAAAATTACAGTAATTTGCGTAACTAATTCAAAATATGTAGAGCCACTGGAACATCAATAATTACCTTACGAACTGAAGTACAATAACCAAACTAAAATATCGGACACCCATCAATTATCACGCATTTGTGGTTTCTAGGCATCCTAAAAATGTTTACTCCATAGACCAAATCCGAAACTGATCTAAAAATATCACTCCGAAGTTGCAAATCTGGCCCATCTATTTTTACGCGGAAACGTTACTGTTAACACACCGAAACAAGGAAGAGGTTTAGAAGTTATTTTTAATTAATTTAAGTGCTATAATTAGTCCGGCCTTTACCTCATCGTTGCTGCAAAATTGCAGACTATGTAATAAGGAAATAGATTTCGAATCCCACTCAATCAGACAGAACTTATATCCATCGATGTTTAGCACGATGTTCTCGGGTCACGTGGTTTGGTATTACATAGGGAATGGTGGTGGGCAATGCTGCAAAAATCGACCAGGGAAGAAGGAAAAACAACTTTCGGCTATATTTTTTTGCTCATGCGACAAATTTAAGCCAATTTTTGTGTATCAATTTTACGGATTATTGTAAGTGAAAGAAAAACTGTTTTAAATCTGGCAAACCTAATGTACAAAAACAAGAAATCTCCTTCCCCCTATAGGTAAATAACCACAATGACTTCAAATTAAAGCAAATATTCATTAGACTTTTCGGTAATAATCAAAGTCAATCATTTGAAAGTTCTAAAGAGAAATATGCCTATTTTTGTAGAGAAAAATGTTTCTCTAAAGAACTTATAACTGACTGACTTTGATTAAAACAATGAGATTTAAAAGGGAGTATTTTTTCACTTTTTGGGTTGTCAATTAATTAGAATGCATCAAGGAAAATAGAACTCGGTCAATTGATTATCAAACATAGTGCGCGAACTAAATAATAAACCCCAATAGTCCTCTCATACCATTAGGGGAGTTTTACAAAATCTTTCTTCTAATCGTATTATTTTATATGCTTGCCATAAGAATGTTTATAATAGCAATTGGTAACACGTTACCATACACAACTATTGTGACTTGCCATTGTAAGTTTTAACTTAAGATAACGCGTCTGGAAGATTGATTAATTAAAATTCCATAGATTGTGAAACACTAATAGAAAACGACAGAAAAATACCACCGAATTTCTAGCTCTTGCAAAATAATGATTTACAAAACAATAGAAAAGAGACTTCCTTTTGCGTCAGATATCCTCAACTCGTGCTGTTACTTTTGTCGTTGAATCGAAGGAGTAGCCTCGAGTGGCGGTGGTTAAGGCGAAGTGTGTGACGTACGTCACTGTGCTGTGTCGCAGTACACCGTCCGCCCTGCGTCTGGGCTTCAAAGACGAATGGACGAAACGTGCCTTTAGGAAGGACGCTCGTTGTAGAAGCGCCTCATAAAGACGACGATGGACGCGAAGCATAGTCAAGAACCGACATCGCTGCGCAAAAACATCCGGCCATTTTACACTTTAGCACTGCTTTTGAGATTGATTGTCAACTACATTGCAGCGATGGGATGTTGGCCGTGAGTGCGCCATAACAAGGCGAAAGTGATAGATGCGCATCGGATACTCTTCTCTGTTTTTTTTTTTTTAGAGACATTCCAGCAAGCCTTCGTTATAAACCGAAACTTTATATCCACGTGACAAAGTTTGCCGGTGGAAAACTTAGGCATTAAAAAACATATTTCGCATAAAACCATAGGGTTTTAAAAATGAGTTCTTCTCCTAAGTAAGGCGGCCCACGATAAATTGTTAAGAAGAAAAAACATTAACAAATTAATCGCTTCTCTTGTTCATCCTTCTATCCTTTTTTAAGTCAAATTGGCCAAGCTTTCGAACAAAGTAACATCAATTTTGTTTATTGTTATAAAATGCACGTATAGCAAATGTTTGTCGGTATTTTTTAGAAGTAGGCACTGTAAACCATCCCAATCACGTATATGCCATAAAAGCGGTAAGATAACCCATCGTAAACGCACAACAATGCGAAACCCGGAAGTCGCGAGAATTTCCCCGATTTGTTGTCTTTATCGTACGCGCGTAATCACCAATCTTGCGAATAAACGTCTGGGTGCGTTGACAAGAAAGATTAGAAAGTCGTGACATTCGCTCTCAACACTTGTGGGGTAAGTTATAACATGCAGTCTTGGCTTTAGCTGTTGCAAAATATCTAACCTCTTACACAGTATACAATCACACTGTGAATGCAATTGTGTTGTATATGGTTCGGTGTTTAAAGATTCAAAATTTAACGCTTTTTTTCGCTTAACAACCTATACTGATATAACACCTTATGCTTGAATAATAACTAATTGCATGTCAGACAACCACAAGGGGCGTAAAACGAATTGTGTTTAACTGTTGTAAAGGTTCTATGTAAATAGAATTGCAAACTACATATTAAAAGCGTAATTTGACCTAATATAAAAAATCTTCTCCGATAATTATTTTATTCTCGAATGTTCCGACGACGTGTGCCAATCGCCCTCTTGTCTCACCGATACAAATTAACTGTAAATCGGCACAGGGGTTTGAAAACACAACTCATAGTTGGTTAAAGGTATCGATGGTATCTTTAGGGTGACTTTGAAACTTGCGCATGTTGTTGGCTGGTTATACACGAACCGCTATGCCAAAGGCTCTCAACATATGTCGCAATACATCGGTTAGTTTCGGTATTTATGACGAGAGCCCAACAAACTACTTTTTAAGACTGACCTGCGAAGGACAGGGTTTCGGTCGGCCGTGGAGGCTCCCGGTTTATAATCGTTGGACTTTCGGGCGTCGTGCACTTTGCCAGTTTCACCTCGCACCAAAAGAAAAAAAATAAACAATTGGAAAAAACACGGTAGCTTTGATGGATTATATATTAACAAATAAACTTTTGATGTTGCTTTAATGGAAAGCTGTAGATGACAAAGAAACATTACTGTTTTTTTAAAACTGTAGTAAACTTTATATATGGACGTAATCAATTAAACCTGTTTGCCACCACCAGAATCACAAACATTAGGGAAGATTTGCTTTGGTGGTCATCAGAATTGTCATACACAAAAGGGTTATTTGAGGTTCAGTGGCAACATTCTGCGTTGTGAGTCAAATAACGGTTTTTTTATTTTTAACTTTAATCACAAGACTTTATTTTAGTTTAATTTTGCCTGGTGATGTCTCCAAAAAGTTGAAAAAACAAAAGTTAATTAATTTAAAATGTATTGTGTCAAGGAAAATATTTTACTAAGTAAACTATGCCGACAATTTAAAGTTAAATGATCAATTGATGTTAAAAAATGGTATAATGATGGGTTACGGCGAGGAATGACTCCCGAAGCAGCCTCGAAATAATCAGTGATTTTATTGCAACCAATTAAGCGAACCACATTAGGAGGCATTTCAGATTCTGATCCAGTAAATAGGAATTGGGATTTTAGGAAATATTTTGAAAGCCTTATTTAGCCCTGAGATAGCTACTTTAGGCGCCCCGTGATTATCGCGCGCAAAACTTGGACGGCTCTTATTGGCCAGAGAATATCTGTTATTGCGCGACGCTTTCCATACATCATTTTTCGTGCTGACTATAGTCATATTTCCAGACGAAAACTTAACTACGAACAATTCAAATTTGTTTTAACATCGCCAGAATAGCGGCAACGCATTGCCAAATTAACGATAATGGACTGTTTTAAGCTGGTAACGTATAAGAACGTGATCCACAATGGTTACATACATATCTAATAAAATTATAAAGATTGTTTTTAATTCACCTGTTTTACAAACGTTAAATATTTGGCAAGCAAACATAAAGGCAAACGTGTTAAAACGAAGTAGCGATATATTTGCTGCTATAAAAAGTTCATTGCGTGTTTTTTAAACTAGCTGTCCTGTTATGGAAGTGTTGCGTCACACAGCGATACTTCACCAGAAATGATTTTGTCAGCATTGTTACAAATCCTGTGTGATATCGATGACGTGCCTCAAATTTCGCTGAACTCTTTCTCGGGTACGAGATATTTGGCTAAAGACAACGTGTTTCCTTATCAGCGGGAGGAAGCTTGCCACAATAGGAGTCGTGTAGATATAACGTCACGTCCTATAGGAGAAATATGGGCAGAACGAAAAACAAAGACCTAAACTGTAAAAGACGGTACGAGCGGCATAATTGTAAGACCGCCGTAAACCGATTTGAACAATTGCCAACCACTTATAAACGCGTAGAATAGTCAGTTAAACACGCAGAAATTCAGTCGGGCTTTAAGGGTTTCACTCAGTATCATTTACATCCGAAGGTTTTACCTAATTATAGTAAATGCATCACAGCCACATGAAAAAAGTACTAATGGAACAACAACACCGACATGTTTCACAATTGTAGCTACAAGAAAATTAAGCATCTTCCGTAAATATTAGCGTGAACTACTGATATAAATAAACTGATGATATACATTGTAATCGTCCGAAAAAGCAGTGCGCCTGATAAAACACTTGCGTAAACAAACGTGTATAGCTTGTTTTTTCGCGGTTGAGAAAAATAGCGGTTTAAGGCAGTCACAGAACAAAATGTTTTTTCTGACGCCGTGGAACTCCAGGTAACTGAGGTTAGTTTGGGTGCGACTCATATTCGTGGAAGACGGGCTCAGAACTCATCGCGCGCCAAGTGCCAATAACAATGGGTCATCGGGTCACGGCACCAGGAATTTCGCGGCGAAACGTGCGCCCATTTGCGGCGCGTACGTGGAAGCTGGCCACCAGCTCATCGAGAACCAATAAGGGAGTGCTAATCACGTCTGCAACCCGAAATAACCTCGACTGCACAGGGCGCGAAAGCTGTAATTGATTGCAAACGACGTGGGTCGATTAACGCGATCCACAGGCCAAATTGTACGAAAGACGGAGGCATTCGAGCCAGCCAACAAAATGCGTTATTCACCGAGCGTCTTAAGACCCATTTAAAGCCACCGTCACGAATATTACTAAAGCCATCCGTGTGACAAAACTTTGCGACTGGTTTTGTTAAACAAAATTTACGTTGGCTTTGTCAACAACCGAAATTAAACTTCCAGCCACAATTAAAACCGGATTTAGCATGAGACCAAAATTAGACTAACAAGGAAAAGTTGGAACAAGATCAACAGCGAAATACGACCTAGATCCGCCAGAGAAAGCTAAACGATTGACATAATCAAGCTTTTACCTAACCTTAAATCTCAATTTATCCTAATTTTGGGCTTATTCGTTACGCAGCCCTAACCTTAGCAAAGGGCAACCAAACCGAAAAAAAAAATGGTGACGCCCCACCGGAAACAATTAAGCCATGGAGCTCAAACTGCGATGCGCGAACTTCTGGTGCCTAAAACGTAACATCCCATCGTCCCCTACGTTATCCCTACCGTTTAGATCAGTGGTTCTCAACCTTTTTAGCTTACAGACCGGTAAAACTTCCAAACAAATTTTGCGGACCTGGGGACCTTTAACAATCAATATCAACCCAAAATGTAGTTAGGACAAAATGAAGCACCTTAAAAGCAAGGAGTGAAAACTTTAATTTGATGAGCAATTTGCTGCAGTCATTTTGGTATCATACGTGTTATACGAAAATATTTTCCATACAACTAGTCTTAAAGTTGAAGATCTGAACGAGTTGTAGCCAACTTTCAAACAGTTTGGCACAACACCTACAGCATTGTGACGTTTCGATAAAGTCGACCATTAACTCTATGTTACGCCACAATGCTGCAAATTACAGGACTGGCGAAGCTCTAAATTTGACGCATAAGCCTTCAACATCTTTGCAATAAAGTTGGCGCGAACCGGCGGTTAAGAACCACTGGTTAGATGCATATTCACTACTTGTTTGTTTGGGTTATATTCCGTCGAAGTTATTCTTGTTCATTTAGTTTTGTTACATTGTTTGTCTTACAGGGTATAAGGAAGTCCGATATACCGGATCGGAGTCGATGCCAGATACCAAGTGATATTATCAGAACTCTTCGATACTAGGGTGATATCGGTGGCGATCCGATACCAAATTTTATAGAAAGAGGATTTGGAATCAAACCAAACGATTCCACCTTAAAAGGTCAGTTTATCAAAAAATGTAGATAAACACTAGAGGTAATTAAAAATTTGAACGAAATCATTGGCCCAATTACCGGAAAAATATTGCTATTGAACATTTTATTTCACCTATTTTGCCTAATAAAGCATACTAATGACTTTATTTGGAATCAGATCAGATCGCGGTACTTTTTGACCAAAATTATAGGTATTGGTACTGGAAAATTAAATGTAAAATATCGTACAACCCTAATAGGGTGTTGAAGTTTATTCCACTTTAGGTATTCCTGATTCTTAGGTTCCATTGTATGTTTCCTTTGTCATCTCTCTATAGTATACCGTTGAAGTTTAAAATCACGCAAAATCGTTACACAGCAGAGTGTATGCAAATTTGTGACGCTAGAAGTTTTTCCAAATGCTAATTTTCAGACTATTACGCGAACTCCAAAGGCAGCGGCCAGTTTTGCTCGATCTGAAGGGTGCGCACCTTTTCTTTAAAGGCGCGCTTTATTCCGAGGGGGGCGGTGAAAGCGAAACGGCGCCGAATTGGGGCGCGAGCCAACTAGACGCGCCGCATTCCTGACGCTGGGAGGTCAAGCAGCGTGCTATAGCGGCTACAACTTCTGACAAAAGCATCTCGCGGGCGACTGGCCGTGATAGGGTGTCTGTTGTTTGTGCGCAATACTCGGATCCTCGGGGAGGTCAAACGTGACGCGATCGCCCCGAATTGTCCCGGCACGGTCCACCTTGCCTCTGGCGCTCACATCGGTTGCTGAACCCATACTAACCCCACCAGCACTTTTCCGCTAACGTCACATGAGCCATTTCTCTTTGTTCGGGTAAATATTTTAAATCGTGAAGGTTTTATTTAGGAAGTGCCTTATAACATCCCTTTGCTAGTTTAATTTTCCAAAGCGTTTTAGGGCATTTAAATTATTTAGTCTAAAACTTTATGAAAGAGTTTCTTCCTGCTTACGTGGAACCTGAAAATGTTTCGTTGTAAATAATCTGAGATCAAACGATGCAAACAGACGGACTTCTGAATATACAAACTGTATACAAGATGCCCCATGTAACAATATTAGAGTTTGGTCGTATTGTAAATTGTGGAGGAAACGTCTTTAACCGTTTAGTTTAGTAAATAAATATTTCTTACCTTAACGGTAAATTAGGCGGACGGTTAGACTATAAAAATCAAACACTATTGGTTTATAAAAAAACGTTGGTTAATTTATTTATTGCAACCATTACATAATGTTTTCGAGGTTTTTCGAGGATGAATTTGACGCTTTCAACATTATTACCGTTGTGTATGCCACAACAATTGGCAAAGAGAATTCACTACACGTTCCAAAAAGGCGAAAACGAAAGTTGCGAACTCACGCGAGGTTACACATAGTGATTTTTGACCTGTGATGTGATAAATCGTGAGGAACATTTCAATGGTAGAACGCAATGCATTAATTCGGGTCCTGCCCTGAACGTATTGTTGCGGGATTCGAAACGTGGCGTCATAAAACAACTATAGCCATCATCCTTTACGAATAGCTGACCATAAACGTCCCATGAAACGACTTTACGTAACAAAAAGGGAAACACAGAATTTACATTGCTTACCTTTGCAAAACTACTATAGTTTGGTAAAAACGTATACAGAGCCCATAAACTATTTGTGCGATTTATGTTGTTGATTTTTAATTCCATTTGACCTGAAGTTATAGCAAGGTGCGTATCCATGATTGATGTTCGGGGAGGCCATGAAAAAATGTTTGCAAAAAACGCAATTTTTTATTTTACGCAGGTAAACTGAGCAAAAAACAGTTTTTGGGGGGACATGGCCATGTAAGTTGGGAGCTATTTAACATATAGGCAGAATCCGGACAATGTAGCTAAGGTAAAGAATAATCACTTGACTAATGTGACAAGAGAGTCCTTCTTAACATATGACTCTTCCCCGTAACTTCGCAATTGTTCTGTTAATTTAACGTTTTGATTTTCGTTAATCACAATAAATTTCTTGTAATATTCTGTGATATATTTAATCTGGCTAGTTTTTAAGTTTTTTGTTACAGCAGGTGTCTTAAAGCTGTTTTCAATCTTCGTGTCATGCATTAAACAGCTTAAAATAACGGATTCGTCCGGTCTCTTCTTGCAAATCATTATGACCCATTACTTAAAACTGGGTTTCTAAAGACGGAACGCTGCAACGTTTAAAAAAACGATTTAGTAAAGAATTTAAAAAGCTATATAGACTAGAGGCAAAGTTAAGTTTTTAATAGGCGTTTCACTACGAGGGGCTGTACCCAGAAACAAAATCCTAAAGTACTAATAAAATTTGCAACTACATTGTTGTCTGAGTAACCATGTGTCTATTAGCAGAAGTTCATGCTTTGGATTTGGTTTTAGGCGCAAATTCCATATAACAAGTCTGTGCGACTACAGTTTAAATATTAGAGTAACGTATCAGTTTTCAGGAACAATACGTTAACAATAACTCCATAGTACACACAAGGAATAAGGTAACATCAAAACCAACGGGAAGCTAGAAAAAAGTGATACACGGCGTTAAATAAAATAGGAGATTCAGAGATTTTTAAATCGGAATACCCAAACAAATAATAATTCAACAAAGAACCATGCGACAAAGAAAACAACTGAGAGGGTGTGAGTACAAATTGTTGAAATCAAAATAGATCTTTGTGTAATTGAAAGTGGATAATCAAAAAATAAGTGTAACGGCGTTTCAGTTGGTCCGCGAAAACAAATTCGAAACAGTGTATTAGATACGTTCGAAGGATCAACTGGGAGAACCGAAGTTGGGGTTTATTGATATAGGTCAAATACAACCTATTGTTGATATAGGTCAGAATCACGTCGATCGCGTTAAACTGGTCGATGTCTACATCTCAGCTGGTGGATCGTGACAAATAATTATTACGCTTCAATTTATAAAACAGAGCCATCTTCAGGCAATATTAATAGGAATGGAACGCTAAACAGACCATCAATTTGGTAAGTGAAATAAAATCTATCTAAAATTGAAATTACGACCGCTGACGATTAAGGAAAATATAAATTTATATACAGTAGAAATATCACACACAAAAAAGTGAATTGTGACGTTGTTCCTGTTACGTTATTACTAGGGCGATTATTTTTTGACCTAAAAATGAGAAATTTTGACCTAAAAATATATTTTTTCTTTTTGATAAAATTTTTTTGACCTATTAGAAATAAATTAACTTAAACAACATAGTGTTGTTTGAAGTATTGCATTAGTGTCTTGGCGTCGTCGACCACACGATTTAGATTTTTACTGATCAAACACAAATCAGTTATTTTGGGGGGTTCATGAAAAACTCATCAAAATGCTTTTGATATTATTATCATTTGAAAAAGACAAACAAACATACGCTGGTTATTTAGAAAAATGTTGTATAAACAGTTGAAATACAACGTACAAATAATTTCAGAAAAATAAAAAAGATCTATATAGCTATCGAAATAGAAAATGGGATAATTGGAAATCACAGGCGAAAAAGACAGCAAATACTGTTCAACTCACTTTTTTTCTAAATCAGAGATAAACAACAATATATATTGCAAAAACGAAGCGAGGTTTACCTAATGCGATAAAATAAGCCAGGCTGGGCAATTCTGCAACTCGTGTACCGTATATTGCTCTAATGAAGATATTATACTGTTAAAATGTCTTCGAATAAAACTTAAAACTAATTTTTTTTTGATAACGTTTTAACTAAACGACAGTTTCCGAAAGGTGACTATAGTTTTTTTTAAATTTGGTAAACGATTTATGTGCATTTTTAGTAACTTGTGCATTTTTTAGAAATGTGCATTTTTTAGTCACAAACTTGAAACAATTTTCACAAATTTTGACCAAATGTATAAAATTTGACCAAGTTTTGACTTGTTTTGACAAGTCGAAAAACAATCGCTCTATAGTCATTACCTAACTGGTGATCGTGAGTCCTAAGAATACTACAGTCAATTCTATAGGTATCAGGCTCACAACGCCCACCTGTAACTCCTTAACGCCCACAGGGGACCGCAGACGTTGGGAAACACTGATATAAGGTAAGGTGTTATAGGATCCAAAAATGACCCGTTTACGCCAAACAGCTGTAATTTATATAATAACCCGTAGTGTAAACACGATCGAATGATTTTGATATTTTAGAAAATGATATTCTTAATCAAGACCGTTAACATAAGAAGGATATATTTAAGTTGAGTCATTTTGCTAAATCCAGAAATATAGCTAATGAGGAGGTTATTTGATTTTAGCAAAGTTAGTAACTGCTTGTGGATCAAATTTTACAATACTTTTGCGAGAGAATGAAGCACGGAAATTTTTTATGTCAGATTTACTACCGAACCTCTATAGAACGTGAATAGCGGTATAACTGTAAATGTGTTTCATTCTAGCGAAAATCCCCCGTTGATAAAATAAGTATAAAAGGGTAATTAATTGCCCTCCACGCCAAGCTTCAGTAATCTGCTGGGAAGATTAAATGGATGAGATGTTACAGGGTAGAGATGAAACAGTTACGAAAGACTTTTCCAATTCATGTCTCTAAGTCTAAAATATCATTTTGACGAGTGATTGGCCCGCAATGATTTCCTGATGAGGTCTCTACAGCAAGTTTTATACTGCGCTTACTTTGATGAATGAGAGTTACTAGATGCTTTTCTGCCACAAACAGTTGAATGATTTTTCTCCGCTTACCCGCGAAACCAAATGTTACAAATTCGACAATCTGCTTTGGTACCACAGCGAAACGAACGCGCATCACACAAATGGAAACGTATGTTGTTTGTTGATTGAATGCCTATTTGTGGATTTTCATTTCCCCCACAACTATTGTAATTAATCCATCAGTAACTTTAGTGTACGACGAATCTTCTAATTTGGTAATCCTCGTCCGCAATTTTTATTTTTAAATCTTTAACCTTCTGCGTCGAGAAGCATGCTCAATTTTGTGCGCCATTTGCAAACTGCACGCCTGCTTTTGGCATGTCTAGACATAAGACTTTTACCTCTGTGGCTATACCCATTTTTAACAGTAACATTTTCGTTTATGGAAATTAGGCATAAATTACAAATAATATTGTAAACCTAAGTGTAATTTGTTTTCACCTTTAAACCTAGGTAGACCTTACACTTACAGTTTACTAATTTACAATATTGGAGGTTTCGTTTTCTGAAAACATGCAAGTTGTTATTTTATTTGTTGTAGAAATAGCCTAATATGCACTAAATACGTAATGTGTTAAAAAAACTAAACTTCATAGTTACTACTACAGTATTTCTCAGTTCTTCTGTATGCTCTATATAGGTAGTTGAACATTGCAGATAGGGCTATCCAAACGTTTTAATCTTCGAGCCCAAATTTTCGCAAACCCTATTTTTCGCAAAATTTGATAGTTATAATAAACAAGTGATAATGCGCAATCCTGTTGAGGGTTGTTTTAAGTTTTTCCTTTCGCATTTCTAAAATCAGTAAAAGCGGAAGTATGTATCAATTTGTGGTTATTGTTACCCTTATTTGCAAAATCTGCAAAATTGCGAGCTCTAATGATGTAAGCCGGGAGTCGAACCGTTTGACTTTTCCGGTTCAGGTTCGGTTCGGGTTTAAGGATTTTAGCGGAATACGGTTCAGTTCCGGTTTCGGTTCGGAGCAATTTTAAAGTTCCGGTTCAGCTCCGGTTCGACCATTGTTATTTCAAAACCGGTTTATAAAGTTCCGGTTCGGATATAATATAAGTTGCGTTAAATCTAAAATGCGGGTCAACACATTTAGAGAATAATCTTTCAATAGTAAGTCATTCAATCAAAGTTACGTGACGTATTAAAAAAACAGCAACTCAATATTGAACTATCTAAAAAAATCAACGGTTTTTAATCAATATTCAAATTAGTTCATAAAATTTTAAACGGCATAACTTGAGTCTTTAAAATACATGTTGTGACGTCATGCTGTAGTGAACCGCTTTTATTGACAGGTTCGGGTTCGGTTAATGTTCATGTTGTTTCAAATTATTCGGTTCAGTTCCGGTTCGGCTCATTAAAATCGTTCAAAAACCGGTTCAGGTTCCGTTACGGTTCGGAAAAAATTGACCCAAAACCGGTTCATAAAGTTCCGGTTCGGTTCCGGTTCGACTCCCTGGATGTAAGGTCTGACAAAGTTAAATCTAAACGTGACGTCTACAAAAAATGAAAGAAATTAAATAACGCATTTTGTTGTTAGTTTTACATAGCATGCGAAATAAACGGTTTTATAACGTTTAAGCAGGAATACACAATCGGACCCACAAAGCAAAAATGCCTACAAAGCAGAAAAATCTATAATACCATGTATTAAGACCCTCGACATAATAAAGCCAAATACGTAGTAGGCTAATAACCAGTACAGCATAAGATCAAAATCGTCTGGATAAGACATGAACCCGCCGGAATGCGTCCTAAATTTATCAGAATAAGACCTAAATGGCTAAAATAATGTATGAAACTGTATAACGCAGGGGTTCTTAAACTGGGGTCAATGGTACTAGTCTCAGGGTGTCCATGAAGACCTAATTGAAATATGAGTGTATATTTAGGAAGTAATCCATTTCTCAAAGAAAACAGTTTAATTAAAAATAAAACGATTTTGCACTGACTGCATTTAGACTCCATTTAACAATTACGTTTTTTAAAGCGAAATCAACAGACTTATAAAGTCCATTTGTATTGTGACGTCAATTTATGACGTTATTATTGAATTTTTTTGTCTACCGTGGTCTACGTCAGTGGTCGGCAATCGCCGGTCCGCGTACCGGTGCCGGTCCTCGAAGAGTTTGTTACCGGTCCGTTATAGTAGGGTCGCCAAATTAAAATTTTGATTCAACCCGAATATTTAAAAACCGGAAAAAAGTCAAACAACACTCGCAATTAGTATAAGCTCTCGTGAGGTTCAAAACAACTAGTTTACTGTGCTAAACATTTGTTTTTTTAAGGCCTCTCCGCGATAAAATTTCGATTTTAAACTGGTCCGTAATGCGAAAAAGGTTGCCGACCTCTGGTCTACGCGAAGCAAAAAGAATAATTAGGAGTTCCGCGGTAAAAACAATTAGGGGTTCGGCGCTTGATATTTTTTGTCTACCGTGGTCTACGCCCAGCAAAAACCAATTAGGGGTCCGCGGTAAAAAAAAATAACAACAACCCCGGGTATAGGGAGAGAGTATGGGACGATCGGGGCCATCGGTCTGGCTTTGGATTGTTTGGTGTCAACGTTTCGGTGCTGTAGCTCAAACAGCGGTTATGACGTCGTTGGAGCGCCTTTGTTTGTCATAACCTTGTTTGTTCCTATTTAGGTTTAGTGGTGGGTGATAGGTGGGGTAAGAAATTAAGTTAGGGTTAGCAATAATATTAGGGGATTAGTGATGAATTTAGGGGTGTTAGGTTAGGTAAAGAGTAGTAGGGGCCTTATTCCAGTCACTTAGGGTCGTCATAAGATATTTCAGTAAGACCGTGAAACCTCAAAATTAGCAAATAAAAGAATGACATCAAATTCTCAATAAAACGCTGTTTTGTGGGGGCAGCCTAGGTTTGCTTTTGTTGTCTATTGACGTTCGTCATAGATTTTGTAGGTGTGTCGCCGAATATGTTTAGCTCTCTTGATGCGTCGCAAGTGAAAAAAAGGTTGCGGACCACTGGCCTAAAGTGTTCTCCCTGGACCAGCTCTTATAGCCTACTCGTAATTTTAAACTGTAAAATAAACTTTACAGGTAATAGCATTTAATTGAGGTTTAATTTTCACCGCTACCAGGCAACATCGATCAAACTGCCAACGCCCGCCTTTTTTATTCATTGCCTAGATTCTAACAGTCACACCGAGCAGATTGCTTGGGATGCCCATTGGAGAAATGTTTGTTTTGAAGATGTAAAAACTTCAACTTATGGCGTCATAGAATCCTACTGAAGTATGATGTTAAACAATTGCGAAACGTCGCGTCGAATGGTTACGCGAAAGGGAATAAAAAATCAACTATACCGCCAAGTAAAGCCGGGGTTCCCAAGCTTTTTAGCTGCTCCTACCCCATTGTCAGGTCAGAACGTTTTTCGTACTCCCCAAAAAATTCTGATGGAATTTTTTAGATATATATTGCTAAATAATATTGCTTTTATACCTCAATTAAAGGTTAAACATGTATTTTACTAAAAAATGCAAATCGGAAAAAAAATTAAATTCTCAGTGAGATATTTTGTTGCTGCTTCATTGATAAAATTCGCATAAACGATGATTCGATTATTATACTTAAGGCAACACGTAAATCATCTGCAATTAAAAAAACGCAATGTTATGAGACACTAAGGGTTCTTACTAAATAACAACAGTTATTTGTAGCTAAATGTTGTTTTTAAGCAAAGACTGTAATGGCATAATATCATTCATAATTCCAAAATAAAACTGTGCTGTGAATTCTGTTTGAAAAACTGCTCTGTGGCCCAAGGATCTTCGTACCCCTTGATGTTCAATCTCGTACCCCCAAGGAGTACGAGTACCCCCGGTTGGGAACTGAATTAAAGGAACGTATGCCATATAAAAATTGCCGTACTGTAAAAAATCGATTATCTTGGAAATACTGCAAATTTTGATGTGGTTAAGGGTCATTTTTTTACAGTTTACACAAAAAACTATATCAAAATATAATAAAATAGTGCATTTATTTGATACATGACTTGCAATTTGGGAGGTGAGCTTTCACAAAACGTTAAATATCGATACTTTACAGTAGTAAAAGCGTATGGCAAACGGAGAAAAAGAGCATCAATCAACAATAAATTGGACTTTCTCGATGCCAAAACAAGGTAAATCGAGTGCATTTCCAATTTAAAGGTGAATTTTTGTTTTTCACTTGCCGCTTAAACTATTTGCTCAGATAGGTAAACTTAGCCTTTTGGATGTATAACCGCTAGTTTGCAACTTGCAAGTTTTACATTACTTTGAGCGCAAAGTTTTTGTTTCAAAGCGCAATGGACATTGGCTAGCAGCTTATTAAGAACACACAGATTGTGAAAAATAACTATATTTCAGGACAGAAAATGTTGTCAAACGCTAGATTATAAAACAACATTCGATGTATTCAGAATCGTGCAAAGCAATGTTCGGTTCGCAGTGAAGCACCGAGTTTTCCCGGGATAACGAACATTTGACAAATCGCAAACGTTCTAACCAAGAGGTTAAATATTAAAAATTCGTTTGCTGTTAAGAACAGGCAGCAAAATAAAAAAAAAAACATTCAATAGAAAGAACGAATTAAACACAGGAAACCTGAATAATTGTTTAAAACGCACACGTGTCATACAAGAGCAAGAAAGAAATGCATTGCGCGTTATGCAGACACGAGAAAATATAAGAGGAAGAAAGGCGAACGGTTGGCGCTCGGGATAAAAGAAATACGAAGTGCATTGAAATATCGTCTTGTTGAGCCCGAAACTTACTTAATCCAAAATGGACGACACGCCTTACAACAAACATTCCAGGTGTCCCGTGTTCGAATCAAGACGTTTCACGACACGGAATTTGCGGATAAAGAAAACAATTAAAAGGACATTTCGTTACATTCGGTGCCGAATTCCACGGTCACTCGGGCAAAGTGCATAGGTTAGACAGGTCGTAGTGTAGAATCTCAAGCATGCTGCGATAGGTTGGAAAGGACTCGGCAACCTTTTCAAAGCTTCCGGCGCCGTTCGAAGTCCTGCAAAAAGTAACCCAACTAAAAATAGGGCGCTGAATCCTACCGCAAAACACATTGTTTTAGTTATGGTGCGGGTGTTGGTTTGGGTGGGCCAAGTATTATTATTAAATGTAGATGACAAGTATAATAATACTTGACCACCCCACACCCAAACGTTAACTCACACTCTAATCTAAACATTGTGCGTTGATTTAATAATTGTTTGGACGCTGTGGTAGGATTCTAGACCAGCGCAAAATAGTATTATAGTTGGGCTACATGACAGCAACGGTCGCGTTAAAAAACACACCGATAGCAAGAGGAGACATGCAAATACAAACTCATGTCCTACTTGCGATAGTTTTAAGAATACTTAAGGTATCGTAAAAACTACGCACGTCAGACATTAAAGGCGAGAAATATATGATTGCGACGTGCAAATATATTTTTTCCTGTTTGCCGAATAAGCCGAGAGAAAAACGCAAAAGTCTCTCGTCTTATGCCGCTTCACATTCCCCGATGTAATTAAACGCTTTCTCGCAGAAATCTTGACAAGCGTTAAAGATTCACTGTTCAAAATTCAAGATAAGGGAGAATGACATCTCTCGACCGCAAAACGGAAAACCCTAAGCAATCTGACGCTCCATTCTTTGAGAAAAACGTGACAGATTTCGCGAAAACAAGCGAGCTTTCTCCTCGCCTGTCACTGGAATGCCATCGATTAAACGATACAATAGACAGGCGGTAAAATGGCGCGATGCGTGTTGCAGTGGGCGTTATTTTTAGCGCTGCAAACAAATAAAATCTCCCTTAAGCAAATTAATTAAAAAAATAAACAAAACTGAAAATAGGCCTATACTATTATTGTTACGTCCACCTATACCAGGGGTTCTTGATCTTTTTTACCGCGGAGCCCTTAAAATTATTTTTGTCTCGCGTGGACCACGGTAGGCAAAAAAAATGACGTCATAAATTTACGTCAGAATACAAATAGACTTCATAAATCTGCTGATTTCGGTTCAAAAATGTGAAAGTGAAATGAAATCTTAATGCATTCAGTGCAAAACCGTTTTATATATTTTTTTTTTGATAAATATATTCCTTCTTAAATATACACTAATATTTCAATTGGACTTTCAAAGATCCCCTAAAACTAGTTCACGGACCCCCAAGGGGAACCCCAGTTTAAGAACCCCTGACCTGTACGATCCGTTAACGTGGCCTCTGAGCTGTGCCACTTCATATGGCCCGCCAAGCAAAATCATGAACATAGTAATACGGTTTTTAAATCCGTATGTGCGTATGTGCAAAAAAAAAAAATCCGTATGTGCAAAAGAGTGTGTAAAACGGGCGTGGTTTCAAGGGGTGTCATTGAGCCAAGACGTGTCAATTCGAGAAACAGATCGCACATTCGCAAAGTAGTATCCCTAACCAAATACAATACTAATAAGCGGTTGAAAACTTCAAAAATCCAGGGGTTACAATAATCTCAGCACGTTATGTTGAAAGATTATATCATATCTCGTTTCAGTGACCTCTCAATTGTCACGTTTCTTATGTTTCAGGAATTTGATAAGACAGAGAAAAAAATGTAAAGAAACGCGTGCAAAGCGTTATACAGTTTTATCGTGGTAAGACAGCTGTCCGCCAGCCTGTGATCGATCGAGCGAAGTTTATACGCGTCACGACTAAGCGCGCCAAAAGAGATTTGCTACATTCGTCTTCCGCGCCGTTCATCAACATTTCTGAAAAAGAAAAGGCCGCCTCGAGAAACGCCTCAATATAATTCTGCGATGCGTCGTCGCGCGCCGATTTGTCAAGTTGATCGATCGGGGCCAACGGAAATCGAGGATTTACTGCGAGCATATTGCGGTGGGCGACGGCGGCGTTACAGCCGACGAAGCAGCGAGTTTTGCGTTTTCGTTTCCCAGTACTGTAATGCGTAAGGCTTTCGCGGAAAATTGGCTTTTCACATTTGCGGGGATAGAGGGGTTGGCGTGGGGGTTTCGCGGGGTCAGCAAAATAACGCTGTTAATATGTTGACGTAAATTACGTTGGACAAAGTTAAACGCCACAATTGAAGGACCTTTTGAACTGTTGCGTAAGGAATACATACGATTACAAGATGGTTCAACATAAGCCATATCGCCCCCATTTGTGATTAATGATTTACAATAGGCGCTATGAAATCGTTTCTTAATTTTAAAAGAACGCTACCAATGTACTGACGTAAAATATCGGACAAAGTTGATCGTCACGATTGAGGACCTATTGAACAGTTGCGTAAGAAAAACATACGACTATAAGATGGTTGTTCAACATAGACCATATTGTTCTTTGTGATTATTAAAGGGGGTTGTGAATTGTAACTTTGGGGGAGAGGAGTCACTAAATCAACAGAATCATCCACAGGAATTTTAATATTTCCTATTAATTTATTTACTGTATCAGAAAAATGCAACCAATTGGTTCAATTTTTTGCTTTTAAAGAATTCATCCGTAATGGAATACCTATACACAATTTTAGATCGCGGAATAACCTTGCGACGCCATTTAAAAATCAAAACGACGCATATAGTAAGCTTCATTTTCGATCAAGCGTATTTTCAAGATTACTAACAAACGTCGTGAAAAACACAACGATTTTAGTTGTAAATAATTCACAAAATATAAAATGCTACAGTTTTGATTGGTGGTTGCCGACGAAAATATAGAAATGCTTTAGCATTCCGTGACTAAAACGAAATAAAATAATGGGGCTTGGTAATCAAGTACTAGAAACTATTTGACCCAAAAGGCGACTGTTTCTATATTTGCCAGCAGATTTTTTAAGACTAAATGTATATTTATTAAATTTGCTTAGCAATTTATCTAAACCTTGATGGGTGCAAAATATGAACTAACAAGGCAATGAAGGCCTTTGAAACACTACAGGCAACCGATATAACCCGGTTATATGTAAGAAAAAATACGTTCCTGACCAATTAAGGATACTAAACAAACGTAACGCTTAAAATCCGCCTTGGAAATAGACAGGCTGCAAATATATATTAAATATATGATGAGTATTCAAAAAGAAAGATCTTAACCACAAACCCTGGTGGGCAAAATAAATCTTGCCCGATTGGCGAGATATAGTATAATTTTCTGGTGAAATTCCAAAATGCATTAGACCATTTGAGAAAAGCAAATCGCATGAAATTTCTCCGGTAATTTTTTTTAAATGTAGCACTTTGCATACTTGATCGAGCTGATTACTTGCCCAAAAGCAAAAAAAAAACATATCACCTAGAAAGTAAAGTTAAAAAAACGCAGGGAAAATGACGTTACCAAATATTTTTAGACTAAAAATGCCGACTAATCTGCGGAAGTATAATACTGCACATCGGCCAAACAACTAAAAGCGAAAGATTACCGAAGATGCTGGCACACTTCTGCAATTACGAAAGCGCAAGAAGCAAAAATGCAAATAGTTTGCTTGAACACAGTGCGATGGTCTATCGACAAAGGAGTTCGACTAATTCAATTCGGGATTTGCGGAAAGCGTTTTACCATACAAGATTTCGGCCGAGAACATTCGACGATCGCTAATCGCGCAAATGCTAATGACCTGGAAAAGGGGGTCAGACCAGGGGCGGAAAAAATGGAGATCGGGACCGGGCGGCTGCCAACTTCTAAATATACTCCCGTCGCCGTGTCTCATTAACGTGACCGAATGGACAGCGTCGCCATACAACAGGCGTACGAATTGATTGAAGATTTGTCGAAGGTGGATGTGGAATTTGGCCACAATTTGTAGCAGGCTTTATCGCTCAAAATACGTCGAAGACGCCTTATGTGGTGTTGCAAGTGAATAAAAATAGAATAAATTGGATGAGAGTCAACTAATTAATGACAATTTTATTTAAATTGATTTGTTTGGCCGCCTGGTTCTTGAGTAAATTAAAAATAATTTATTCATTTTTCATCGCAAAAAATAGATGCAAATTTATTCAAACCGTGCCAAGCGCGTTGAAACTTAGTGTACACCGACGCAAAAAAAGTAGCTTGGCAACGTCAAATAGCCTTCAAAACAACCAAAAAACTTTAATTTCTATTGACATGTTATATTTACTTGCGAGAAAAATGTCATAACAACGCTATCGCCAATATAAAAGTATTCAGTTACGCATAAATCAGCCTGAATTGAAGTTTCTGTTATAGTGAAATGCATATTTTGAGATTAAATTTACCCTGGTAAAGATAACAACAGGTGCATGGATAGCGTGATTTTTTGGATGGTATTAGTGATTTACTAAATAATGTACGACTTTTATCGGCCACAGGTTGTGCGAGGTTAAAAAACACAATTTAAAAAACTAGCATTTGGCGACACGCATACATATACGAAACTATTCAATATACCTCTTGAAAGAGAGCCACGACTTGGTCGTCGACCTGAACTTGTCGGGTTCAAAGGTCGTGATGGCGTCCATAAAGAAGTCCTTAAAACAAACACGAATTAAGATTTAAAGAGAAGTCGACCGTTTAGGCATAACACGGGATCTTACCCTTCCTTTGGGAATTTTTCCGTTGGCTTCGCGTCCAAGAGCCAGCGGCAAGCCAATGGCAAGTGAGTAGCCGACGGTTCTATAGGAACAAAATAGACCAGGGTTGAAACAAATATACACTTGTGTATATTTTTACCTATAGGAAAGGATTTGCCGGGTCTACAACGATACCAGCAGCGTATCTTTAGAAAACTGGGATCAAGCTGGCCACAGTACGGAGGTTACTTTAAAGCTGATTAATGATTATTCAGACTCGTATAGGTAATCAACATGGTTTTGAAGTCTCGTTTAGTCGAAAATACTTACGATGCTCCCTTGGAAAGCGGCATAAGGTTGAGGAAGTAATATGTGAGCGAGAGAATCAAGTTTATGAGAGACTCCGTTGGATTCTTGTAAAACATAAGGTATAGGTTAATCAATTTAGATTCTATTTTATTTTAGTTTGCAAAGCTTAACTATTTTAATAGAAAATGTTATTAAAAAGCTATTGCTGTAACGCTAAAAAATTACCTTACATTTTTTTAATTTAGGTCATATACGAAATCAATATTGGGAGATTATTGCGAACGTAGTACGTTGACCTACCCCAGATCCGTTAGACTTGCCGATTTTCTTGTATTCGTCTGCCAGTTTTTGCCAGATAAAGTCGAGCTCGCTGTGATACTGCTTCGCTTTTGGCCAAGGGGTTTTGCAGTCGTACACCAAAGTCACTTTGTGCAGTCTAAAAAGAAGCACCCCGTTCAATCATTGGCGATACCATCATTAGGCAATTTTAGTTTTGCACACACGAGGCGGTGTGACATTTTTATCAACCCAATTATAGAATGAAGGCCGGTAGTAATTGTTTGTTTCGTGCAATGGTGCAAACTCTTTGCAAAACTCTTTATGTTCGTTTTCCTTGCAATGACATCCATTAAGCCTTGCTTGTCGCCCATTTTCTTGATCCAAAGACAAGGCCGTTCTATGTACCGATAATCTCAGTTATTTAAATTCCAAACGTGAGGCTAATCTCTAGCGACATCTGTAGGCGCGATAGGAAACGTTTAGCTTTACCTGCACCCAGCCAAAATATGCAATAAAATAGGACTTAATAAAAAAATATGGTTTCTTTTTATTTCGTTTAACTAGACAACGCGTAACATACCTGTCGTACTGTAGGATGATATTACATCCGTCCAGCGTCTTTTGCGACCTTTCCTTCTTACTCGCGACCTTACTCCCGGTAGTGAGGTACGGCTCGCCAGTCTGGTAGTCGATGTGCGTCTGTCATCAGCGCACAAAAGCAAAAAAAATAATTTTCTTTGGTAAAGTGGCCGAGTATACAATTGGGTTTACGCAGAACCATGGTTAGGTTATAGACTCGTTGCAAAGTTAGGCCCTTTGTGCACACCACAAACCAATTTTGTGCCACCAACGGAATCGCAACGAAGGCATCTAAAAAAGTGCAAAAAAATCTTTTTGGGGAATTATTGTTTTTGTCTTTTAAATCGATAAAATTCACCAAGATGAATTAAAAGCTACTGATAACCTTTTCAAAAATTGATAGGACGAAGACCATAGAGCAAATAACAGCATTTTTAAGCACGAAAACCGATTTTTTAACGTCTGAAGAGCAGTTTCATCTTTGGTTACACGAATATGTGTGTAGTATCGAAATCCATAGCATTAAAAAAATGGTTAAAAACTTTTCGACAAATGCCCTATTTTACCAGATTAACGTTTGTAATATTATAATTTGTAAGATTTACGTTTGTAATTATACTTTCTACCTTGTGACTTAATTAGTCGACCACGCGTTAAGGGCGACGCCAGAAATTTTAGTCTACATGATAAAACGGTCCGCTCTCTTTTTATGAACAAAATGTAGGCGCCCTAAACTGGGTACATGCGTTAACTTGCAAAAAATGTTAAATAAGGTATCCCAGATTACCGTGGCACCCACCTTCTCGTGGTTGAGTAAGTACTGGAAATACTCGACGGGGTTACTGACGCCGCGCGAAGAAAACTCCCTGTGTGGCCTGGAAAATATATGCACTATGCAGGTTGGAATTAGTTTGTTAAGCTAACAGAAACCTTGTTGTGATTGACTATTCGGCTAATTTTGTCTGTTTCACGCCTTTTTTAATTTTGTGTCACTTGTTTTTGCGTTAGAGTAAAAGTAAAGAAATAAGCGAAACAGTTTGTTCATTTATCCGAGCAACCGCAATACATTCCTAAAACAGCGATTTATCTTCTCCTTTTGGAATCAGCAAAAACTTGCACCAAAGTAGGATGCCAACAGCTAGTCAGCCAATTATAACATAGCATTGCGAACGGTGTCAATTAAATTAAAAATCTTGAACAAATTATTATTATTATTATTATCAGTCGTGTAATTTTAAGTTTTGTCGATCATTAAACGAAAATTCACAATTTACACAGCCGAAAAAAGTTTTAACCTAATATATAGTAACTTGTTTATTTGGCAAACGTATGAACCTGATACTTACGCATCGGATTCCCGTTCAAGCAGTCTGTAAAGTGGGGATAAGTACTTTTCGTAACGCGGTTTCGTTTCGTTGTTTCTGCAATCAAAGACAGAAAGAAGGTTATAATAAGGAAATACAAGCATTTAAGGCAACCGTATTTTCTTTTATAACAACAGGTAATCTGGGTAAACTGTTATGTATGTTGTCCTTGTCACATTATTTTTGACTTTTTACACTCTCGACAGCATACCTTTTTCATCTGCGACCCCTTTGAGTTTATGGAAATTCCCCGCGATATTTTAGGTGTAATATAATTTAGAGTTTTTGAAGCGTTTGGTTTTGCATTGATTTTGCGTTTGCTTATTAAACGAAAAACGTGCAGTTTCAAAAATGTAACACTTGTCTCAATTGGTGTCAACCCACCACCGACCCCTAAAATCATTGCGTGACTCCCAACCTTAAAAGCCAAGCTTTTTGCAGGGTTTGTATTAAATTAAAATTTGCAATCAGCACTCGTTCTGGCGAAATTCCGACAAAAAGTCAACATAAAGTCTGCCAAAGTCCGTCCTCCCTACAATGTTCTTAATAAATGATGTAACCACCCTTTTCATCTCGGTACGTTAACATAGTTCTGGTATGGTCAGCCTAGAATATGTTTCGCAATATTAAATGCGTATAGGACTTTTTACCAAATTGGATGCACTGGTTTAACATTTTTTGTAGGTGCACATGCGTGTGTCGTTAGCGATTTACGTAATATTAGGCATTCAGTCTTTGGCGTTTAAAATATATTGTCGCAGATCAACGAATTAAGTGCAGACCTAACATTAACATCCAAATTTTGCTTAAGGGCACTCGCTAGTTTTTTTATTGAAATTATTGCCGAATAAAAATCAGCTGTGTCGCGAGGTTAAACAAACAGAGCGCAAATTGTTTATCCAACATTTAAATTACATGCGCACTACACATACTTACTGAATTAGAATTAACTGCTGGGTGTAGGGTTTACTCAGTTCGTTGGCGTTGTCCATCCAAAAACTAGGCAGATTTAAATCAACAAACCTGGAAAACATTACTGTGTGATAACATTAATGTTAGTGCATTTTGGTCGTTGGGATGTGAAGCTATTTCGGTTGGCCTATCAACCTTATAATAAGCTGATACTAACTGAAGCCTGGCAGTTAAAACTTTTCGCCAGCTAAAAAGGTTGAAAAGCACTGCTGTACGTATTCGTCGTCGTGTACACTTACAATACCATTTTTAAGTAGTTACGACAAACAAGGTAATTTACCAATATGCACAATACAAAGCAATAGGTTGTTATTATGATTTTTTATATGACACTAATTTGTTAATAAACATACCTAATCCACTTAACGCTAACGTCGAACGCATCCTTCCAAGTAAACCTTTTACCTGTGGGCAAAAACAAGAGATAAAGCAGCTGGATTTCACTATGAAGCAGCTTGGAAAAAGAAAAATCAAGTCCAATAGCACACAAAATTGGTTGCTTTGATTGAAAACAATACTCAAGCAGAAACTGGACATCAATAAAAGGCAGTTAAAAGATACTGTGCTAGGAACAAAACGCCAGGTTCACTATGTCAGCTGCCCCCTGCTATAATAGCTTTAAGCCAGGGGTTCTTAAACTGGGGTCCATGAACCCGTTAGGGGTCCGTGAACAAGTTTTATGGGGTCCATGAAGGCCAAATTTAAATATTAGTGCATATTTAAGAAGTAATCATTTTTTAATGAAAATAGTTTAATTAAAAATAAAACGGTTTTGCACTTAACGTATTTAGACTCCATTTCACTTTTAACATTTTTGGGCCAAAATCAGCGTATTTCTGAAGTCTATTTGTTTTGTGATGTCAATTTATGACTCTTTTTTTTAAATTTCCTGCCTATGTTGGTCCACGCGAAACCAAAAAAAATTAGGAATCCGCGATAAAAAAAGTTTAAGAAACACTACAAAAAATATCGTAGCACCTTGTCCGTAGCCCGAAATTTCGCGCGAGGCTGCAGAATAAACTCGGATTATCTTTACGCACCCTGACTCAACACATACCGTCCTTATTCCGATAGCTTTTTGGCGCCGACCAGAACTCCATGACGGTTTGCGCGACCTCGACCGTTGCCATTCCCAACATGAGGTGGACTCGTCTGTCGTGGATCGCGTCCGAGGCGAAGTAAGTACTCTACATCGATGAAAATAAGTATGTGGTTGTGACCTAATTTCAATTTTTTTGAACTATGCAACTTTGTCCAACAGAGTTTTTTTTTGTCTCTCAGTCGGACTTTTTTTATAAAATTGATTTTAAATTGAAATAAAAGTTATTCTAGTTCGGATTTTAGTTTTATTCCTAGTTGTCGTAAATACGGTAAATTTAGTTCTAGTCGAATCACGGAAAACTAAAAAACACTTATTATTTTAATTCTAAATTTAAATAAAGCTAAAAACTTTGTAGTTGCCAAATTTTGGTGGATAGACCAGTTTGTATATGTGCGCGTAGACAGTAAGTACGACTGTTTCACACCAGTGGATCAAATCAGTCGGCTTAGGCAGTGTGGTACAATCTGTTTTATTATTATTTTACAGGAACTTCCATATGGGCTCCAAACGACTCTAGAATACGCATGAAGTTTAAGGTTAGCGTCAAATATCGGTAACAAAAAATTCAGTATAACATCGTTGCTCGTTAAATATGCTGTAGGTTATTTGCAACCTAAATTGCTACCACACATTTTAAAAAGGACGAACCCAATTAAATTGAGTTATTTGCGAGAAACGTACAAACTTAAGGGAATATGTGTTTTACTCACCTCTTAAAAACGAATGCATTGGTATCGGAAAAGATCTACTGGTGCATACTTTACTAATTGTCCAACGTTTATAATGTATATCGTTTTCCCATTATCTTTGGTGTTTATTAACCCATAAAAAACAACTTTTTTGATCCCCTTAAGTGCCGCGACCTCTAGGTTGAAAGTCACTATAGGCTAAGGCAGGGCTTCCCAAACTGGGGGTCGCGACCCCGCAAGGGGTCGCGTAACGAACTTCAGGGGTCGCAGAGGGTATACCAAGTTTTCAGAAGTTTAATTCGAAACACGGTTGCTAAAACTGGTGTAGTTACGCAAAACATATTCTACGTAAATAGGTTGAGCTCTATTACTAAATAGTGGGACTTCGTAATTGACAGCGGACGAACGTTATCACGTGGCACAGCTGGATGCATAACTTTTTGTTTCGTCAACTCGGTTTATGACGCAATAACTCTGCGGGTCGGGCGGCTAGCAATGTTACTAAAAACACAGTTTAAACTAAAGCAGTGCATGCTAGTAGCTAAATATTAAAAAAATAATCAATGGATAGCTGGTTAAAAAAATCGAACGATAAGGGTAATAAGCCTACGGCAGATGGTGTTGAAGCAGCGGTAGAGGCAGATACAACAGCGACTTGCACATTGAAAAAGCGCAAGTTCAATGAGAAAAACGAGGCTAGTCATGCCAAAAAGAGAATGTATAACGAAAGTTTTTTGCAATATGGTTTCACTTTCATTTCGGAAAACAATGAACACCGTCCATTTTGTTTGATTTGCAATCAAGTGTTGGCAAGTGAGAGTCTTAAGCCTGCGAAGTTGAAACGACATCTTCAAACCAAGCATGATTCTCATAGCAACAAGCCTGTGGAGTTTTTTCGTCGCTTACTGCGAACATCGGAAAGACAAAGACAATCATTTGAAAGTGAATTTGTAAATGAAGGGAAGTATACAAGAGCATCGTTTGAGGCTTCCTTGTTGATTGCAAAAAGCAAGAAACCTTACAACATCGGCGAAGAACTAATTCTACCAGCTGCAATTAAAATGAGCGCAATTGTTCACGGCAAAAAAAGAGGCTAATGAAATGAGAAAAATTTCATTGTCAAACAATACTGTGTCAAGGCGAATTTCCGAAATCAGCGAAGATCAACGCGAGCAACTCATTCTACGAATTAAAGAAAGCCGTAAATTTGCCATTCAACTTGATGAGTCGACGGACATTACCAATATCGCATATCTTTTGTCATATATTAGATACATTTACAATAACGACATTCACGAGGATTTACTGTTTTGTCAACCATTGCATGAACGTACTACTGGGATGGATATTTTTCAAAAGGTTGATGATTTTTTCACGGAAGTGGGGCTATTTTGGACGGACTGTGTTGGTGTGTGTACTGACGGAGCTGCTGCGATGACAGGACATACAGCTGGGTTTCATGCACGAGTGCGCGCTGTGAGTGATACGCCTATTACTTTTACACACTGTATGATTCATCGAGAGGCCTTCGTAGCTAAAAAAATTTCTCCTGATCTAAATGCTGTTGTGCAAAATGCTGTGAAAATTATCAACTTTATTAAGAGTCGTGCACTCAATACCCGTATTTTTGCAAATTTATGTGGTGAAATGGAATCGGAGTTTAAGACTCTTTTACTGCGTTGTGAAGTAAGGTGGCTTTCAAAAGCCAAAGCTTTAAAAAGGCTATTAATGTTGAAAAATGAAGTCGTGATTTTTTTAACAGAAAAAAATTCAGACTTGGTCTGCTATCTTCGCAATGACAGCTGGCTGTTGAAATTATGCTATTTGTCAGATTTGCTTGAAAAGCTGAACGAACTTAATTTGTCCCTCCAAGGAGAAAACACCAATATTTTTACACTGAAATCTAAAATTGAAGCGTTCATCAAAAAATTAAACATCTGGAAACAAAAGGTTGAAACTGATTCATTTGAAATGTTCTCATCAACAGAAGAGTTTTTGGCTAACAATGATGTGGAATCAAACGTTATTAAGCCTCTTGTAATCGACCATTTGTCAAATCTGTTGAAACAGTTTCAGAAGTATTTTCTTCCAGAATTGAACAATACCAAATTAGATTGAAGTACTGAGCACCTCACTCTTAAATCTCAGGAAGAGCTTGCTGATCTATCTTCTGACTCGAAGTTGCGGCTTGAATTTTCTGGAAAAAAGCTTCACACTTTTTGTCTTAGCGTTAAAGCGGAATATCCATCATTATCATCATTATCTGACTCAGCAGTAACCGCACTCCTACCGTTTGTCTCGACGTATCTGTGCGAGTCAGCGTTTTCAACATTCACAGCAATCAAAACAAAATACCGTTCCAGCTTGAGTAACATTGAAACCGCCTTGAGGCCAGCATTAACAAAAATTGAGCCAAGGCTGGATTTGCTTTGTAGCAGAAAGCAGTCGCACCCATCACATTGAATTATTATGTTTGTTTTTTTGTTTTGTTTGCAATAATTAAGCTACCATCGTGTAATCGTAATGTAGTAAGCTTTGAGCATCTGTAGCTTGTTTTCAGTTTCTGCCTTTCAATAATTATCACAAATGCATATTTCGCACTGTTTATCATTTTAACCGTGAAGGGTCGCGAAAATTTTTAGGAGATTAAAAGGGGTCGCGAGCGAAAAAGTTTGGGAAGCCCTGGGCTAAGGTATAGTGATGGAAAACTTTTTGGTTGCCGTGTTTTACAACTTCAGAGCTGCGGACGACAAATTCCACACCATACGCATTATGCAAAGTGATTTTCGGTTTTAATCCGATGTAGCCTATAAAATCACATAGAACATAATCACGGTATTGGAGACCGCGACACTAACGATTTCCGTTTTCCACGAACCTGTGCGACTGCAGCCTTCCCTGTCCTGTATGCGTAACAGAGCAGTTTCTGGCGAGTATCAGAAAGGCGATTCCAAGGCGAGGCCGTGATGTCTCTAAAAACACAAAAGCAACCGAAATCATAAGTGATACAGTTTTGGTTAATGCCAAAATGACTACAGTCAGTCAAGAGAGGCAAAAACGGGTGGGTGGCCAGCACACAGCTTCCGTAACCATCCAGCAAATGTCCGGTATGTCTGGTGTGGTATTGTTTATACGGCCTTAAAAAGCAAAAACAGGCGCGTTAAAAGCGAGGAGGACTGGCATGCTACTGAGGATAAAAAAACGCCGACGTATGTATACCAGTATTTTCATATTCATTTTTCAATCAAACATGCACAAATTGCACACACACATGTGTTAAAACTGTTAACCACTGTAATGTAGCCCTTCTGAAGCTGTTTTTTCCAACGATTACAGCCTAGGTAACATAGTACATGGAAAGCCATCGCAGACTCGCCGAATCTGTTGATCAATAATGCAAGCATACATAATCATTTTTGAATGATTGATCGCATACGCAGGTACCAATCACAATAACACCACTTATTTCTCAATCAAAAGGTTATGGTTAGAATAAAATATGCTTTTTTATCGAGCTAAGTATACTTCAGATTCAGATGTTGTTCATACTTGTTTGACGTTTTGCAGTTTCACAGCAAAACTTAACGTACGGTCTTTCTGTTATAACTTCCAATGTTCAAAATTGTTGTTCCAAATCACATTTTTTGTGAAATTATTGTACAAAAAACGCGAATAAGCCGAGCTTAACTTACCTAATATGGGGTTGCAATCCAGGCTGTTCGGTGTAGTTCTAGAAAATATAAAACCAAACCATAGTTAGTAATATGAGTTGCTTTCAAAAGGATATCAATTTAACGTCTAGTTTTGTTGCAACTTTAAACCTAACACATTGTTGTCGGCGTGGATAATTAATAAATAACATCAAGTTTGTGATTTTCTGGGTTTTATGTGGGGAATAAATGAACGATGCATGTTTTTGTGATTGTATACTATAGCAAATCCCCAAGCGAAAAGTGGAAAGGAAACATAGGGTGTAATGCGTTGTTGTTAAATTGTTGCCCGATTCGACAAGCGGTATTTCTCCTTTACTTTAGCACAATTAACAAATAATAATATAACGACCGTTAATAAAACCTGCAAACTGAAGGGCAGGTCGTAAGACCAGTTTTCTTTAAATCCAGGCGTTAGATCTTCATCGGCCGAAAAGTGCTCGACAGAATCGTCCAAATGCGAGTGGATGTAGCGGCACCATTCTGCAGTTTAGTTAATACGCATAAGATTATAGATTTTTTCGTTAGGATAGCATGACAGATTCTGCTTTGCTAAGCATTGAACTAGGCTGCTATGACAGGCTAACATCTCTCCAGCGTTTCGTACTAAGGACTATAACAAATTGGCAGTGTTGTAAAGAAATCATTTTGAAATGACTGGAGTCCAAGTCATGTGTAAAATAAATTAAGTCTAAGTCACGTCATATGTAGAATAGCCAAGTCCAAGTGAAGTCTTTTTGAATAAATAACAAGTCAAGTCATAATTAAAGCAAGTCAATTCCAAGCCAAGTCCTTGTTATAGAAAATACACGCCAAGCTATTAAAAATGGGTAAGCTCGTCCGATAAAGAGCAATAGCGTAACTAAAAAATACCAAAAAGGCAAGTAAATTGTTTTATGTTAAAAAAATTAGGATATATAACCGACTTGAACGAAAAATTGCTTAATGAAACACTTAATTTCAACCCAAGTATTTTGTTTAAATGACTAAAGTCAAGTTATTTGCCCAAAAGTCCAAGCCCAATCATTTTGCCCCAAACACCTAAGTTAAGTCAAGTCATTTTGAAAACAGCGTGCACTGCAAATTGGGCACTGTAATAGGTACTGAAACGTGGAGGCCGGATTTTAAAGTCAGTTTTTATATTGTTAACATTGATCACCGATCAATTGACATGTCCAGATTTACCATACAAGCATTCTAAAGTGATGTGGAGAATAACAAGATTATCTTTAAAAGCAAACGCCATGCACCAACCTCTTAAAAACATGGTTGTGGGGCACATGTAGTCACCTTTTGGCTGTCTCACTGGACGATCGGAACTCGCCTGGAAACAGAATAGTAGAATGATATTACTGATGAAGTTATGGGGGACAATATCTATAGTGGATCTAATCTTTCATTCTGGAATGCGCACTCCTACAGTGACACAACTAAAAAACAGGAAGTAAAAAGAGTATACCATTGTCATTTCTTTGATGGCTGGATAGAATTGTCCCATACCGGCGTAGCAAGCTCCCTTCATAAACTTGCACAAAATGTTGAAAGGGTCTAATGCCGCACAACTCTGTAAAAAAAATAGTAGTGATCGATGTCATTGTGGTTGTTAAAGGGGTTATTCAGCTGATCGTTCATTGGAAAAATATACGCCTGTTTATACACCAGGTTAAATGGTTTGTTGTATCGTTTTGTGCATTATCAAGAATTTAATGTCGCAAAAACAAGCAGGTTTTTTTTTCTATTGGTAAGGTTCTGGTATTACATTTGAAATAGAAGGTAAAATAGTTATATTAATGACAACGAGGTTCTGAATAACGCTATGGTATTACACTTAACATTGAAGCTAAAACAGCCATATCAATGAGAATGAGGTTCTGCATGAATTATTACGACGCATCGAGATACGTTCATGCCACGATAATAACTTGCTTGGAATCGTAACAAAAAACAACAAACCGCTGGCAGCGTTTCCGATGCTCAATAGTAAACTAACATATGTTCATTCTGACAACGTGACTACAAGAACAGTTTTTTTATGTGCGGTAACAAATGTTGTATTAATTTTTCTGTATAGTTCCAAGTGTTTGGGCCGGAAAAAAACTGGCAGGCTATTAGGATGTCCCATAGGCACCACACCGACTCAGCCAAATACACCAAGCAAAACGGCACTGAAAAAAAAAAACGATTTAAAAATGATATAAAAAAATTAACCTTATAGGACTCCAAAGCTTGTTCTAGTTGCCCCGTGTTGTACAGCAACGTTGCTTTTCTTTGGTGAAGGACGGCGTTGTTGCGATGATAGGTTAGTGCCTTATTGTAGTATTCGATCGCCTTTTTGAAGTCACCAACCTCTCTGCAATTTCGCGACAACAAGTGAAGGTCAGCCACGATAGTGTGCGGTGACGCCACAAAACGCGTCGGTTTAACGAAAATATCTGGGTTTTTGTTAATAACAATCACAAAACGTCAAAAATGGTCTCCTCGGAAGAGCATAGTATTTGCTAGGTTCAATAAAAAAAATATGGTACCGGTACAACAAAAAGGGGCTTTTAAAAAATTACGTAGAACTCCTGGGGTAATTATATTGAAACGAGTACCTGTAAGTCTGAGCCATACTCTCGTAGACTTCATTGTGGTCAGGCTTCAGGGCCAAGATGTTTTTAAAAACTTGTATGGCCTGGTCAAACTGCCGCATGTGGAACAGGCAGGTTGTGAGGTAATGCATCGCCGTTATTTGGTTTGGTTCTAGCCTCAGAGACTCCTGTAGGTCCCTGTAGGCCGCTCGATGACGCTGTCAATTGGAAGGAAGAAGCTACTTTTATCATCTGCCAATCAACCGGCTTTGAGTTAAACATGAAGGCTAATAAAACTTATGTGGTAGCGCGATAATAAATTGGGACGTTAAATAATTGGTTAAAATAATATAATTCACGTAGAAATTATATATATATATATATATAATCATATAAAAACATATAGAAAAAAACATACATCCATAAAGACAAGACTTATTCCTCTCAAAAGAAAGAGTCGAGCTGAAGTCGGTGACTTTTTTATAGCTTCAGAGTAGTCGTTGTACGCATGTCCGTGTTGGCCGAGGGCTTGAAAAGCCTAAAACATATTAAATACTTTGTTTGGCGGACAAATAATTAAATTTAATAATTGTTGACATTCTGTCACAGATCTGTGATTCTGTAAATGTAGTGGGTCAATGTAAAAACAATTAAACAAACGAAATGAAGGCGCAACAACGCGAACAAGTACGTTTACTTTTTATATGCGACTCTTTCTCTGACAGTAATGGCCTAGTTGTATTTTTCCAACTATAACTGTGAGCTACAGAAGATTAATTGATTACATGCTACGCGATAAATTTAATGTAATAATTTGCCTAAATTAAAAAAACATAAATAACAGTAGCTGTCCTCATTATGGATATACTATAGTTGGAAGATAACATCCCTTTGAATAGCTACAAACCTACAGCGTAGGCTTTCAAATTTATCATCGAAGTCGTTTGTTTTATCGGCTTGTGCAAATTTAAAAAAACAAGAAACCCTGTTTTGGGTAATTGTATACTGTTGTCATGTCTGTCGCCATAACGTCTGTTAAGTTAAGTTTTACAACAAGTTTCTATTATTTTGCTGCTCCATCGTTTAGTAGCAATACTATCGGCGTTATATTATGTATATGCCTGTTCAATTTGGTGTGATACTTTTCCTTGGACTTTCCAACGCCTAACTGTAATAACATACCACTCATAGATTGAATACTTCAAATTAAGTGATCTTTGTTTTCCGCATTGCAAAACTTGTTTTGGGATTTGACATGTTTTTAGCCTTTATATTTAAAAAAACTTTACAGCGATCACAACCCAGTCAATTGAAAAAAATACATATAACTGCCAAAAAGATGCAAATTTATTCAGACACAATATTTTGAGAACATTCAGGGATGAGACACATTGTCAGCATTATAATTAGCAGGTAAAGTATAACATATTCCTTATTTGGCCAATGTAGTTTATTATATATGAGTAAAATAATATAACAATTCGAAAATTGTGAAGGCTACAATCAATGCAAAATAAACGAAATAACAAATACTTCCTATAAACCTAAAAACTCTCATCGTAATGAGCTTATTTCTATTTTGGAAAGCCTGGTAGTGTGGCCATACTAAATACTACTTATTTGAAAATAATTTAAATGTTGAACTATTCTTACATCAGCTCTTGTTTCATAAATTTGAAGAACATCAGATTTTTTAGCAGCATGTAGTGCTTTGGTGTAATCAGACAAGGCATGGGCAGCACTGTTAGGATGTTCCAAACCAAGTTCAGCATAGCACTGGGCTCTACCAAAATAGAAAGCAGCACAGGAATCATCACCAGCTTTCTGCAAACATTTAAAAAAGTAGTATCAAGCATGGCAATGAACATCATTTATTGCCTAGTTTCAAAACCGGTTTTAGTCACTTAGAGACAAACACTGATACCAAAACAAATTGTTTAGAATTATTAATATGGACATGGTGACTTTAAGGAGATATTTCTTACAGTGGCATTACAACATAATTTACCAAGTAGTTAATTACCACACCTGGTATTATGGTTTAGAAAAAGTTAACAACAGTTTAATTTTATAAATAACCCATTCATAAAAGATGGCCTTTTAACTAATATATATATATTTAAAATATTGAAAATTTTATGTTAGATATAAAACAAAACAGGCATAAATATGTTCGAAAATATTTTTCAAAACTTCACATAGTTGCATACTGCTATAAATCAGTGCTACTAAAGTATAACCCCTAAACAAACCAATTGATACCTCAATAACCATGGTAAAATGTTTAATTGCAACGTCCACAAAATGACTTTTCAGCAGCACAATGCCAACAGCTAAAAGATAAAATCAAGTTTAAATAATAAAAAGGACAATTTTTTAAATTAATTGCATTGTTACAGGTTGGCTGTTTATGAGGCAGTTTTCTGCAGACTAAAATTTAAGTTAATAAATCAATAAATTTGAAGTAAATTAGATGTTTGAACAACATTGTAATAAAACTTTATAGTGAGCTATATGAATTAACATACCCAACTGTAAATTATCATCAGAATTATCACAAACCATTGGGAGCATGTTTCTTGCTTGAACTTGCACAGCATATTGCTAAAAAATATTATCAAAACAAATCGACAAGGCAAATGGCAGGAATCACAAAATGTACATAGACCATACTAAGACACAAAAATTAATGATATATTTCAAAAATTGATTAATGTATTCCAACAACTAAAATAAACAATATAGGCAGAACCTGAAAACTTTAACTAATAAATATACCCAACATTCCACTTTCTAAAAGTTGTACTATAAGTCTATGACAATTGACAACTAATACAATAATACATGTTTGATGTCAAACAAGACCTCTCTGTATATATGTAAAGAGTATGATTTTTATACAATTTAAGTTAAGTACCGCTATTTTGTCATTGTCAAGAAATTCAGGATCGCATCTAGGAAAAGCTCTCCCAAAATTTGTATTATCATTACAAGGAGGTGCATCTTCCTTGCATAAATTTGTATGAAGCTCCCACACTCTCCCTAAAAAGTACAAATTAAATAATAATAGCAATTAATTTGCTTGAAACTATACTAAACATCATGGACAAAGTATATTTTTAGTTTAAATTGTAGGAGAGGTGCAGTCCCCAAGAGAAATTTAGAAAACACTGCATGCACTTCAACATAAACAGACTAAAAACAGTTTAAATCTCCAAGTAAACATTTAATGCAGTGTTTCTCAAACTGTATGGAGAGTAGTTTGCCACAAAACTACTTGTGATTTTGGAAAAAAAACTATTTGTACTACAAATATGCTAGCAAAGCATATGAAACTTTACACTATGCATTAAAGAATAATATTAAGGTGTTATGCTAGCAAAGCATATGAAACTTTACACTATGCATTAAAGAATAATATTAAGGTATTTATCAATTACCATATTGTGTAGTAAGGATTGTAAATTTTGAATTATAATGTTAAGTTTGAATTATATTGCACTGTTATCTAATAATGTATTTTCAAATAAGACATTTACCTTTTTATTATGTTGGGTTATTAAATTGCTTAGTTCGGGGATTTTTAAACTGTGGGCCTCGAGAGATACTCAAAAGTTTCGCGACTTACCAAATTATTATTCAATTTGGGTACACTATGCACGGAACTGTAGTGTAGCTAATATAATAAATTGGAAAGCCAAAAAGCATCTTGAATAAGACATTTTAATACAAGCTTGTATCATCTTCAGTTAATGTTACTGAGAAGCAATTCAAGCATCACTTATAAGAGATGGGACGCCAGAGATCGTATTGAAACGTCTTAATCAAGGCCAGATTGGAAACTTTGGATTTTGGGCGGGGGAGACGATTTTGCAGCTTGAAATTGCGCGGCTGTAATAACATTTCCGCCCAAATTTGCGCGACTGTAATAAGGTTATTTGTAAAATTTGCATGGCTGAAAATGGAATACTATACTGAAAACCATTAGCGCGATAAAAGTTTTGCGCGTTTGAGCGATTTTTCGCGGCTGACCGCATTTTACGCTAATTTCACATGAAATGCGCAGCTATGACCATGGCTGAGTGGGAAACTTACTTTCCAACCTGGAATCAAGATGCTGTCGATTTACTCGACCTTTTTGGCTTTGCAATTTATTATTAAGCTATTATTGTATTGTTTTGTAAAAAGGATGCTGCAAATATGGGTGCTGGTCTAGAATCCAACCACTTTTTTACAGTAACAAAACGAGTTTTCAAAATTGAATTGCAAGGAAGAAATAAATGTAAGAGAACAAACATAATAACAAATTGATCCACCCAAACTCACACCCTAACACAAGTATTCATAGCAATATAAACTACAGGACGAAGAGGTGGTAGGATTCTAAAACACCTCCCATATAAGTTTTAAATTTGCAGTGTGCTAACATCAATAAAGGAAAAATAAGAAGTATAAAAAACGCTGATTTAATGTGATGATGAACAAGGTTGACATTTTTTTTTAAATATTGAATATGAGAGTTTGTTTATGTAATACAAAGTATGAGTCGTGATTCAATTAAGAGTAACAAGAAAGCTATGATTTAGTTATTTAGTATATAACAGCATTTACCTCTTTCGAGATTACAGTCTGAAGAAGTTGAACCGAAATCACAAATCGTTACCTCGGTAACATGGCACATTGCACAACCGATCAGCATATTGAACGCAATAAACAAGGGCACGTATTTAGAACACCTTAGTAGTGAATTCATCGCAATTCTTGTAAAAATTGCACGCAATACAGCAAAAGTATAGAAGGTAACAAACAACTAATCAGCTGTCCTTGCCGCATTCGCCGGTTCAAGTAAACAATATGTTTACTCAAGCGAAGCGAAACATAAAAACATCAAAACAAACTATTTTTCCAAACGATTGTATTTCTGGTCCATTGCAGAGGTCACTAAATTTAGGCCAGCAAATTTAATTTTTTATGTCCGGCAAACTATTGCCCTAAAAACTATGAAATATTTTTGTTTTTTCCTTAAAAAAGTAAAATATCTATGCATTTCTTTATGTTTTATTGACCAATGAAGATAGGTCGCTGCAATCTAAACAATATTGAAATTCTCAAGAGCTTTTAGCCTACCCCCAGGGATCCCGGAGTGGGGTGGCGCGGGGGGGGGGGGATTCAAGTGCCCCTCCTGCCCTTTGCTGAGGGGGCAAGGGGAGGCAAAAGTGTCCTTTTCATGAAAAAATGATACATTGCTTTCACATCGTTAAATATTATGCGACGGAAGTCATAAAGCAGTGTTGTACACGCTTTTTTTTATAAGAAACTTGGCTAAAGCCGAGTACTGGTACTAAAAGTTTCTTACATTTTTGTTTTCTATTGTTTCAGAGAACAATAGAACAAAAAAAACTATTGTTCGTTTCGAGAAATCCGAGTACTCAGTTTCTTATAGAGGGTTTCTTATAAAACATGCGTGTAGCCAAGTGGGGGCCTAGACCCCTAATCCAAACTTTCAGAAAAACTAAAATGTTACTGTTTCAGTTGAAGGCTTTTCGACTGTAAACGCTAAATGTCGTTATGTTTTACGTAAATTGTTGAACTTAAATGTGAAAAGTTGTGCTCAATATTATAAGTAATAGGCTATTTGTATTATGGTTGATGCAACAGATAAACACAAGGCAAACATGGTGGAATGCAAAATTTGGACATTTGAAGCAATATTTAGGTAATTTTAGCAATCTTTTTTAGATGTGTATGAGTTGATAATATGTTATAAAAACATATGTCAAACTAGTTTAATGATGCACTACATTAAGTAACTCATAAATCAAACAAAACAACAAACAATTTTTATTGAATTTTTTTTTATAAGCTATTAAGTCCAAGGCAAAGAATAATTTTGATTTTTTTGCTTTTCAAAAGAGTGAATCAATGAAATCATGTTTTTTAGTACTTATTTAGCAATTGTTTCACCACAAACAAAAATTCTAGTCATTTTTTGTTCTGTTGTGATTGATTTTGCAATAAAAAAATGCAAAAAAATTCGTAAAATGACATGGTTGACATTTGTTAAAACAATTTTGGTACCATTTTAAGCCAATCTAAAGGGCGTGGCCGCAAAAATTTTTCCGGGGGAGTTTCCCCGGACCCCCCAATAAAGCACTGTTTGTCCAACATCTAAAACATTGTTTGGCGAGAAATGCGTAAAAATGCTCAGAATTATTGTTGAACATTAACAGTGTTCCCTAGACCTAATTGTTTCGTAACATGTAATAGATTGAAAACCACAAAACTCCTATTTAAACAAATTTTAATTATAGATTCACATATTTTACGCAATTGCTAATTTTGCGAATCGGAATTTAATAAACTGTTATTTAAACAACTTTGGTGGAGCAAAACACATCGAAAACAACATTCAAATTATCAAACGCGTTATGCGGTGTAAATATGTTCCAAACAAGATGTATAGTTGTTTCCAAACAACATGTAGTTGTAACAAAATATAAATATAAGTTTTACAATAACAGCTAATTCGATTTATTGTTCCGCGTAAATAATAGATTTCCACTAATAATTTCGTTAATAAAACGTGTTGTGTTTAGTAAAGATGTCCGATTAAATCGGATCGGTGTCGATACCCGATGTCAAGTGTTAATCGGTAGGCCTATTCGTCCGATACTAGGGTGGCATCGGTGCAGATCCGATACCAAAGTTACTTGTGCTTAACAGCCATGTTTTGCTATCCAACGTATAGAGTTTTCCATATTTGAAGGCAAATTTCCAAGAAAATAGTATAGACTAAAAATAGAATACCTTGAAATTCTTATCATTGTAGTTTTCAGTTATCAATTTGGCTAATTATTTGAACTTAGTATAATGACAACATTTGGAATCGGATCGGATCACGAAAATTTTGGCTTAAATATCGTGTTTCGATATAATAATGAAAGATCAAGTATCAGGCAGACCAAGTTTCAAGCATTTTATTAAATGAACTATAGGAAAGCTTAAAAAATAATAAATGCTATTAAAAAAAGTCTATTAATAGTCAAAATAAAGTGGAAAAACGTTCGCGCGAAACAAATGCGATTTTTGGATCTAAATGCCAATAGAAGGAGTCGTGGCGCATTGGGCTTAAATAAGATGAGCACATTTTTCCTTGATTCTCTTTTTTTCTATTTTTACTATGTTTTTACTACTGTTAAATCTGACAATATACGTTGTTATTACGTGCAAAATGGAAATCCCTTATGTGTGTTTAAGGTCTCGTCTTCTAAATAAAAGTTTTGCTCATTTCAACCAAATAAACGATTAGGTTAGATTTAAGCTGCATTTAGCGCACTTCGCTCGAGAAACCCAATCGTTTTAGGATGTTTTGTTTTATTATGTCACTGTATGAAGGAACTTTGTGAGATCATTTAAAAAAATTGTTTGGCCCCATAAACAAAAATCCCTGGTCCGCCCCTCGTCGTCACAGATTAACGTGCTATTTTTTTGGTCTTGGCATATGGATGGTGATAATTGCATTCAATTAGATCAAGGGTAGGCAATTATTTTGGTCATAGGATCGCATGTGAAAAAAAAGTGCCTGGTCAAAAGTGATATCGAAAATATACATAATACAAAGTGTAATTTTTCGATCAACATTTGGATCCTTTTTTGTGCCATATGTTCGAAATCCTTTTTTGTGCCATATCGCAATTAAACGGGATTTTAGCTTCATATTTGCGCACGAGTTCGCTTGATAACAACAGGGGTTTCTAAGAACAATTGTTTCATGACATATCTTTGTGACGTCATTCTTATGCCTCCAACTCAAAACAAATATCCTAAATCCGCCCCTGTTTTCGTAGTGTTTTACGTTGTGGGCCTTCAATAGCTCTGGAAAGAGGAGCCTAATACCTTGGCCGGCGACTAATAAAATGTGCCTACCACTGGTCTAGCGGAAGCTTGGAAGAAACACAGAATATGGATACTGTAAGTTCGTGAACACTTGGAAAAGTGTATAGTTTCTATACCTTTACTTTCAAAGTTGATGGAGAGATATAGTGAATAATACTGTCACAATTATCGAAAGCGTAAACTGCAAACAGGTGTAATTCCATAACCCATGTCATTAACAGTGTAATTGCATATATATATATATATATTTTTTAAATAAATATTCGCCCTTCTCCTAAAGTGAATTCTTGGATCCATGAGAAACCAGACAAGCTAAAGAGATTCTGTAATTAAAACCTATTTATACCCTGTAAGGGGAGCTATGGTTTAAAACATAAGTATTTACATTTTACAAGATGCGTTTTTTCCAGACGGTTATTCCAAAACTTGACTTCGTTTTCTATGCCGTTTTATTTATTTCGTATCTAAAGCTTACTCAAGCGTGTCTACACTACGCGGCACACAACAGCTTGATATAACCCTTACCGGTGTATTGGTGACGTCAATTTAGGCGAACACGTTGAATGTGGGTGAGTACACTTGCAAAAACATCGTTCATAGCAATTTCCAGTGAGTCACGCAGCGTTAAATAAGATATGCATTTATTAAAATATCTTGTCATGTTTTATTATTTGTTAGTTGTTGCCCTACAACACGGGTTAGTATAAATTTATTGCTTAACTTGAAAAAATTGTAAAAAATAACATCTTAATTCTGTTCGAAAATTGTTAAAGGAAAGGTTATGTCTGTTTTACTTTAAAGCAGATTGAAAGATGTTTGGTATTTTGACGCTGGTCTAGAATCCTTTGGGCTGTGGTCGGCCAGGTGTTGTCATATTTATTATTTGATAATAATCCTTAACCCACCCAAACACTAGCCCCTACCCTAACCCAAATAATGTAATGTGTGTTGTGGGAGGATTCTATAAGACCGTTGCCGGTACTTCTTCTTTTGAATCAGGCATTGCATATGCAGCCGTTCCGCATTTGTAACAACCTGTTACACTCAAAGACTTTTTTAGCAATTTGTGACTTGTGTGAACAAATAAATTCTGGAAATTTACAACGCCTGATGTATATGTAACTTTTGAATTGCTATCAACCGATCTGTAAATTACAACACGGAAACTTTCAAGTTCGCTTCATAGATTTGCTAGTATCGAACTTTAGTTTTTAAAGTACTTTTCTAGGCCAAAAAGCAATCAGTATTTTGCAGAACCAGAGTAATACACCAATATTTGGCATTTTTCATGCTTACCTGACAAACATCTTGGTCACAATATCTTTTAGGCATAGGCCCTTAAACTAGATGGAGAAAAATCAAACATATTATGTTTAATTACCCTAAATCGGCGAGTTGGCCTGCAGTTGCCCACTCACCCACAGTTGCAGATCCGCCTTTTAAGAAATATTTCACTAAAATTGTTCACTCAAACTTTAGTCGAGCAAAACTGCTAAATTTCAGTCGTGCCTACAGTTTAAGTAATTTATTAGGATTAACAACTTTGTTTATTGTGCAGAGTAGGTAGTTGACAAGCAAAATTATGCAGCTGTAAATGAATTTTTACAGAAAGCGAACAAGCACAAATTTAATGTTTTCACGTTTGCTGACTCAAGTTTGTGCCACTATATCAACTTTGTTGCATTTCATTTACAAAACAGTGTACCAAAAAAAAAAATTGCCTGTACAGGCCTAGCTTTTCTATCTAAAAGCTGCACAAATTTCAATGTTAAATTGTTCAAAGTCTTCAGTATAGCTGTTACTTCAGACAAAGTATTTAACTATATACCATTACACAATATTTTCCCAAGCATTTCTTTGAGTGAGATTTCAAATTTATAGTAATCCATTCCCCATATATTTTTAACAAGAGTGAGAAAATCTTTAAAAATATATTTACAAAACTTTATCTATTTAGTTTTTTTTCTGAACAGTACAATCAGTTCTTTATATACAAATTTCCTATCTTTTTGTGATTTTTTGGTTACTTAATAGTCATGCTTTTTATTTTAGGTTTTCACAGTTAAATTTTTAACCTGGACTAGATAAAATGAGGATTTCAATAATCTTATTCTTATGTCTCAACATTTATGTATCCTATGCAAAAGGAGGGAAGAAGACTTTAGTGCTTTATGACAACTCCGACATCAAAACAACCCATTCTATTTTTTTCAAGCTATTGTCAGGTTATATTTGATTGCACAACATTAGTTTAAGAACAAAGACTACGTTTGCATATTAAATATAATAAAAATAATTTACTACTCTTAAATTATTAAGTAAATTTAACATCTATAGTTTTTGAAATTTAAAACTGTCTTATTAAAAGAGAGGCTCTACTTCTATTTGTAGGTCACTTATCAAAAGTAAAATACTTTTTTTTTACATTTAAAAAAAAAAGTACTTTACTTATTTTTTTAAATGCTTTGCTTTTCTTTTTAGTTGCAATAATTTTGCCTTTGTATTAAGATCGTGGATATGACTTAACATTTAAGTCAGCTGATGATCCAAGCCTCGAACTGATCAAATATGGAGTTCATGTCTATGACAACTTGGTAATATTCTCTCCATCTGTTGAAGGTACTTTTATCTTAGTACACAAATGCATAATTACTTTATTTATTATATCTTATTTTATACAATTGTAAATTCAAGGATGAAAAAATAAACTAAGGTGCCTGTTTCTTAAAGTGCTGACCGGTGGCTGCCCAAGTCTTCTACATATTTCTTGTATACATCTGACATAGCAGGCCATAAATACACCTGACCTTACTGAACTTTTTAAACTCTTGAAAGGGCCACTTCACTGTGTTAATATTGTTAGGTATAGTAGCGGTTAACTCCCAGTGCACACAACATCATAAACAGTGAATCGTGCAGCTAGAGTAGAATAAAAAGCTATGTAATTGCCAACTCTTGTCATTGGTTGCACCTCCGTGGACCCCGGTCATGTGCATTAGGTCATCATACTAGACAGTGTATAAATAGTAAATGAAGCTAATTCTAAAATTTTATATACAAGTGTATTTTATATATCTAAATTAGGCATAAATATTTTTCAGATTTCGGAGGCAGTGTCAAAGTGTCCACCATTACTGAATTCATTGATGGTGGTGGCAATCTTCTTGTTGCTGCTGATTCAAGCATTGGGGATCCCATCAGAGAACTTGGCTCAGAATGTGGAATTGAGTTTGACGAGGTGCGTTTTTTGGCAACATGTTTAGATAGTTGTAATCTCAAAACAGTAGTTGTCCTCTTCAATATGAAGTTGTTCTAACCAGATGCAACGAGCAATGGTGTTATTGTTTCCTGACTCGCTACCCTCTTAGCCTGTGTAAGTTGGTTGGTAGAGCGATTGTCACATTATGACTGGAGGTAACGACTAACGAGTTTGAACCTCACCGCAGGCTAATCGTTTTTCTAGTCTGCCTTTCTTGTAATTTTACTATTAATCAAATGATTTGGTTAGTCTGCCTAAGCTTCCTGAAAACAGTAGTTTAATACGATTGGTAATGTACTTTATCGGCCTTTACCATTTGTGAATTGTGACCAAAATTTTGCATATACTGCTTACTTTTTTTTGGTTAATATTTATCATAAACTTAATGGCATGCAATATCTTGGATTTTTGAATTGACATACCCAGAACATAAATATGTCCCTCGTTAGTTTTATCAACGGCTATATAAAAACAGAGAAAAGGTAACACCAATCTGTTAATCTTTAGCATGAAACATTGCTGTTTTCAAACCATTGTTTTATCAAATCATGTGCAGTGTAATGTAAAAAAAATAAAGTAAAATTCAATGTGTGTCACTCGAATAACGCTGTTTTCCACTCTGTAGGAAAAGACTGCTGTAATTGACCACCACAACTTTGACGTTAGCGATCGTGGCTCCCACACAAAACTTGTTATTGAACCGGCAAACCTTCTGAAATCCGACAACATTGTTGGTCAGCCGAAATCACCAGTCCTTTTCAAGGGTGTAGGGTTAGTTCATAAATGATATCTTTTTCGCTTCTCCTTAGTGTAACAATATTGAAAAAGGGGGCTTTTGTAATTATATTTGTCATTGAACGTTTCGGCAATCCATGTAAGTAGCCTTTTTTGGGGTAAATGATACCAAACTATGTCTTATATTTGTACTTTGGACACCAATTGGATATTCAACTGATTTTTTAGCTTGACTACAGCGTTTAATTATGTTTAATTGGGAGGTTGGTTTGCAATAGAAAAATCCGGCAATGTCTGCCAAAAATTACAAATGTTAAAATAATAAAAGGTCGAATCCTTTGTGCAGAATGGTCCTTGAGCAAGAAAATCCTCTTGTACTCCCCTTAATGAAAGGCTCACCAACTTGCTACTCTTATTTTCCTGATGACAAAGTTGAACAATATCCACTTGGTGTTGGTAGCAGTACAGTGCTTGTTGCAGGACTGCAGGTGAGAATACAACAATAGCTTTGTGTTACTTCTTAATTTACAGATATAGACTTGGTAATTCGGGACAAAATGGCAAGGGGGCAGAATTTAGTATGCTCTCTGACATTAAACTTTTTCACAAATTTGCAAAATCAACAGCAACAATAATTATTATCAATTGTAATCAATAAAACATGTAGAATAAGATTAAACGGAAAGTAAATCACTGCTGTCTGGGATGCAATAGTTGGTTGTCAGGGGTTTTCCAATCATATTAACGTTTCAGTTTTACTCTTTAACTAATTGAACAGTATTGTTGATTTAAATCTGGTGAACACGGTGGTACATTTGCCAGTTTGTTTTAATTTTCGCTTGATGATAAAATAGATACTCCCCTAATCATCAATTTTTTGTGTTAAAATGAAGTTGCCTGCATTACCAAGGTCTGGCTGTATATCTGTATATTGCTTAAAGTTGTTACCCAATTCCCTCTGATGTGGCAAGTTTTCTTAAAAATAGTATATTTTCTTATAATACTGTTTAATCTGTAGTTGTTTTGTAGGCACGGAACAATGCTCGGATTATTTTCAGTGGCTCAGTACAACTTTTTAGTGACGAATACCTTACCTCTGGAGTAAAGAAAAGCGGTGCTGGATCAAAGGCGTAAGAGCTTAAGTTCGACATATTAAACATTGAAACATGTTTTTTGCATTTTCTAAAATTACTAACTGTTCATTGAAGGAGTAAACATTGTATTGACTAGTGCAATTTCTTCACACCTTTTTTACATTAAAACAGGTTCCCCAAATCTGGCAACCAGGAATTTGTCACAGCTATTACAAAGTGGGCTTTCCAAGAGGTCGGTGTACTTAGGGTGGGCAAGGTAGTCCATCATAAAGTGGGAGAGACTTCACCACCAGAGGCATATACCATCACTGATAAAGTGGTGAGTGTACTATTTTGCTGAAATAAAATAAATATGGTATTTTTTAATGAGTATTTCCTTTGCATGTTACTTGCCCCATGGCTAATTTACCCTAGTCTGTGTTTTAAGTTTTGTTTATTTTTACTCGCAGTATAAATGAAACACTCTTGTTATAGACACAAAAATACTTTAAATTTATTCATTTTCGTGTAATGCTCATTCAATGTATTCAAACCCTATTTTTTGTCAAGCTGTGACTGCTAATCAGGAAACGTTGCCAAGCACTTTCGCATGCACAAAATTTATTTTCATGCTAGACTGGGCCATCAGTTGTTGGTTTTGTGCAATTTTGATCTAAGAGCTGTTCATTGCATTGCAGCACTATAGCGCCGTTATCGAAGAGCGACAGGAAAACGGAAAGTGGGCTCCGTACAAGGGGAAAGACGTCCAAATGGAATTTGTCAGAATCGACCCATTTGTTCGCACCCCGCTCAAGCTTAGCACCAAAACTGGCGCGTTCTACGTTGATTTCACTCTTCCTGATGTCTACGGCGTTTTCCAGTTTAAGATTGACTACACTCGCCTCGGATACACCTTTCTCAAGAGCGCCACTCAGGTGAGGCTGCTCGACGTGTAAAATGACCACGAGATGGCGCGGCTACGTTGGTGTTTTAACTGTTATATGAGTGGCTGTTTTTGTCAGTTGTCCAAAATTTAAGCAAGAAATAAATTATTTTGTAAAATTGCTAATCGTAGTTGTAGAACACATTGACTCCTCTTGGCAGGTTAACATATCCTTTGTTAATTTTTAAGTAATTCTACCCCGTTATGATCTGAGTAACACAAAATTCAGATGCAACCACGCCTACAATCATCATAATGACGATACCTACTGCTGCTGCAAGATTTGCTGTTAGTTTGGGGATGCCACCAATACCTAAATTGACGCCTTTAACTGTCTAACTACGATTTTAACTACTCAACATTACTTTTACTAGACAACCGTTCTATTTAGCCTAGTCTGCAAACTTCATACCTTATGAGTTACAATTGATTTGAGAATTTTGTAAAAAAACAATACCAAATGGCTGCAACTTTGAAATTGGAATACATGGGGCATATACCGCAAATGCCCTTTACTATAAAATTGAGTAAATATTAACCTCGAATTATTTGTGTCGCCAGGTATCGGTGCGTCCCTTGCAGCACACCCAGTACGAGCGCTTTATCACGTCGGCCTACCCCTACTACGCCAGCGCGTTCAGCATGATGTTCGGCGTCTTTGTCTTCTCCATTTTCTTCCTCTATCACAAAAGCGGCGGAAAGGCGAAGGCGGAGTAAATTGCGTTCGACCGTGGAGTTTTTTTTTCACCGCGACGAGACTTTTTTCAGCACCGCCGCCTCTGAAATTTAGGAGCCGATCGTTTAAATTTTTAGTATCCCCCGAAAAATTCAGCCTACTTGTCGTCGATGGTTGTCTGCTTCCACGCTTGACCTCTTTAACTTTCCTCAATTTATTCTAGGGAAAGAAAATAGTGTACCGTTTATTTCTGGTGAAGTAATTTAACCGGCTTAAAAAGGCCAAACTATTTTTCCTTTCTATTTTTGCCGGAACATTTCAAATCGGAAGTTCAAACAACTAGTTGTTTGCCTTCCAGTGTCGACGTTTCGTTTTTTTCACGTTTTGAGCAAATTTTGGTGTCTGTTAACGTGCAATCGTGAAACCGAATCGAACAGCGTCATACCAGTAACTTCTAAAACCGTCTAACCAATTCCGATCTTGTGAACTGACGTTTACGTTGCCGCGTATAAATTTATTTAATTTTTCTACTTTGTCAAAAGAAGCGCATTTTAAATATTTTGTTCTAGAAAGTTCTTCATCACGTCAGTAAATTATTCGTTCGGACACGAAAAAAATCTACGCGCAAAGTGGCGTTGTTGCTTGATATAAAATGAGCGGTACCGCGACTTTTCGTGTTGGTAATAAAATGACGAAGCATTTATTTCTCCTAAAAATGGTGCACTTTTTTGCAAATTAACTGACTTTCTCGGGAAGCAAACCCCTTTTTGGCGTGTTTCAAACCTGTGAACCCAAATAAAAACACCGGGCTTTATGATATTTATTTACTTGTGAAGATATGTGTTCGAACCCTTTTAGGTTTGTTGGCCATGCGCAGTTGTTTAATATAATCTTTAAATGGCTGCTGTTGCAAAATAATCTTACCTATATCACCAGGCTGTCGGAGTCCCACAAATCGTGTATTTCAGAGCCATGCTAATGTGTGTCAAAATATCGCACTGATATTGACGCCTGCCAACAGAGCAGTAAAAAACGTGCTTTTCGAACAAAATATAGTAGTGCTTCAAAGCATTTGGGTAAGTGCAGCTTACCATTTGCTCATGGTCAAAAAAGCACGTAAAAATCAGGCCAAATAAATTAAAGCATACAGTACCCTTTTCTTTTACGGCTAAAGTTGGGGAGGTGTTTTTCGTGATACAAGAGCCATGTTGCAAAACATTGTGTATCGCAAAGCGCGAATTTAGTGCATTCATGAGTAAAGTTTGACGAAAATGAATTTTGGAGTCTTCCGCGATTTCGCTAATGTTCGCCTAGAGAAGGTGAAGGCTAATCAAAAAAGTCTAATGCATGTTTTGTTTATTTATTTTAAATTGACTAACTGTTTTTTTTAAAGGACCAAAAAATTGTATCAAGGATTTGGTTTTCAAAAGACTTAAAACAGTTGGACGAAGCAGTTTATGTAGAATTAGCTGGATAGCGTTTTATATTTCCGTTGTTGAGTAAAGTGATGTTTGATAAAGCTGCGTTGCACACAAACCTCCTAGACAAGCCATTTATAATTGACCAATAAGTTTTAAAAGTGCTTAATACTTGCTCAAATCTGTTGTTTGCAATCATTTTCATTGTTTCAATTCTATTATGTAGTTGTAAGGCGTTGCTGCATGATAGTCGTGCAATCGTACAGTCATTATGATGATTTTTAGAAGTTAGTGCGGCTAAGATTTAAAAAAAACTTAAATGTTATCCGTTGTGACTCGTGAAATCAAAACCCGACTATAAATTCCGTTATTTCGAGCAATTTTCGAATCTCTTTTTTTATCTCTTAAGCGAATTATAGCTTATAGGACTACTTCACGTTTCCTTGTAATTGGTGTTATTCGAATTTAAAATAAATAAACCCATTTGTTTCGCTCTAGGCGTAATTAGACTGGAGCAAGTCGTCGCGGGCCAAACCAAAACTAAAAAAGGTCTCGTATTTCATCTGAATTTGTTGTTAAAACGTTCAGTTTTTAAGCATTTATTGAAACCATTCGCAATCACATTTAGACCTAGGTCATTTTTACCAATTCAAATGGTTCTACTTGCACGAAAATAATAGATAAAGTAAAAAGATTCGCATGCAGTAAGTTTAATACACCCCGACTGGATACACTAACTATATCAAGTTATTTAGTGTGGGTTTTTTCTGAATATAGATAAAAATCTTTATCGAATTCACGAAATGAACTACCATGTTATATGTAATTAAGTTTGCGGTCACCTAAAACAATTTTAAACTAAAAATGTTGTTCTTTTTTATCGCAGTTGTTTTATGCATTTAATTTAAGCTATAGCTAAATCTTACAATGTAACTGCTATACAATGCACACCTCTTGCAATGTACCTAAATTCTGAACATCAGTAGTTCTTAACACGGAGCGCGGGATTATTTTTGGGGGGCACGGGTAGGCTTTAACAGTATTTAACTTTTGCATAGTGATTTTAATGGTTCGATGCTATACGCTTGGTGTCATTTCTGTTTTTATGCTATTCTATGCTTTACATAAAAAACTAAGATCGCGCAAAATTTTACGAAGTTTCTCTGCAGCTTGACAGCTGCAAATATGATTCCCTTATAATATGATTTACTTAATAAAGGGTGAAAAAACCCACCTTGATAAGATACAATGTATCAGGCACGAGCAATGCGCATTTTTCGTATGCCAGATGCGTCATGTTTCCTAAATGAAATTTTAGCCAATTTAAATGAAATAAAACGCATTTTTTATCGCGCTTTGCGCGATTAAGCATCGTTTAGTACACAAGTTCTCAACTGGGGAGGTTTACCCACTAAGGGGAAATTTAGAAGGTGCAAGGTGGAAATTTCTTTTTATGTGAGGAATCTGTATTTCTAATATGTAAATCGTTTGTCGTCTGTGTTTGTCTTAATGGTATACAAAAGATATTTTAACTATCTTGTAAAATATTTTATTAGATTAAGAGCCATCCTTCACGTTTTTTTGTACGTGTCTTTTCGATTGACTATATATTAACCTTATTTTATATAAAATACGCTTAAATCAGGGGTGGATCAATGGGAAAAGGCAGTGTGGTGGTCAAAACGGTCCCCTTGAAATACACCTTTTTGATGGTTAACCCAAATTATATATTGAGCCTATAGGCTAATCTTTCTTGGGGCAATACGTCACGTAATCTCTTTAATTGGTTGACTGGCAAAACCGATATGCCGGGGAAATGCCACTATAAATATATTTTTACTTGTGATTTCCAGAGGTAGTAGGGTTAAAATCTGAAACACCTAGACAAGGATTAGTATATCATATGCAATATTTTAGGGTTTCGTCGACACCTTTCCAATCTTTCAACATATGTTTCAAAACAGATATAACAGAGCATTGTTTCTATTTCAAAAAAGTAAATTAAAACCAATAAAAAAGGTTAAATTTTTTTGCAAACATCGCAAGTGAATCTGCATACTTATGCAAGTTATGAGCATTGTCACAGAATCTAAATTCTAAACAATGCGCGTATTTTCGCACACAGGGCAAAACTTATGTGTAGCCTACAGTTCCTTACTGTTTCGTTATAAGGCGCCGTGTTTGCTTTATGTTCTTTATTGGTACCAATACAATAGCTAAAAGCTTCTAACCTTAAAAAGTTTATTCTCTATTTGTATAAACATAATTACAGGAGTTTATTTCCTTAGAGAGGGGTTGCGTTTTGAAAAGCGCTTAGAGGTGCCACGAAATAAAACAGGTTGCGAATTCCATGATTCAGTGTTTTCGTGTTGTCTTGCTAATATATTATCGACAAACACTAAAGGGGTGCGCTAGAAAAATATTAAGAACCAGCGCAATATTTATTGTAAGCCTCTCGAAAATTTAGGTCGTTATTCAAGTGTAATCAGTAGCCTACTAATCACCATGTACGTTCTCAAACCTAAATTTGCGAATAATTACTCAACTTTTTTAATGTTTTCAGGTCAGGTGTGCAAGTCACGTCTCAACACATTGGCAAACTTTTGAAAGCTTTTAAAATCTGTTGGTCAGCACATTCTGACGCGAAAGAAAAATCGATATTTGCGAAATGACGAAAGCGGTGACCAACTGCGTATTTGCGTCACGGTATTTGCCCGCCTACTGCGCCAATCCAAACCCAAGAACGACAAGACGTATAACACGACAAAATGAAGTAACTTTTCCATATAATTCGGAGGGCGTCAACTTAATACACGGGGCCCGAGACTGTGCCTGCTCAATGTTTGTTCATATATATTTGATTTTGTGTGCGGCGGTAATGCCCGTCTAGGCTGCGCCAGGAAAATGGTTTCCGTTAGGCTATATATTGCGTGGCATTAATAACGCCGACTTTATTAGGTGTAAGTTCGAGAGGCTGGCATAGCTTTTGTATAAAGGCAACGTACAATGTTGTATGAGTTCTGTTGCGGTGATATTGGGCCATCACGTTAAGAACTATATAGTGGCGACATAAAGATCAGAGTAATTACGGCGTAACGTTATTTTAAAGCTGATGTAATATCCAGCAAAAGTCTATTGCGACAAATGCCCCAAATCAGCTCTTCGTTGAAAGTGTTTGTTCTGCAGCAAAATTAAGGTTAATAAATGTTCAGGTGCATCAACTCGAATGGGGCAAAGCGACCGGGTGCTTTTATCGACACACAGTTTAATTTTAGACAGTTCCTCTATGATAGAGTTAATTACTTAACTTGTATGTTGAGCCGAACCTTGTGCGCCTCGTGACCGTGAAAAATCCATTTTCGCAGTTCCTGACGACGACCTGTCCGGTTACGAGTTTGACATTTCTTGATCAAACATTGGTTGTCGCGTCTGCAGCGCTCTCTCTTTGCCTTTCCGTTATATCGTAAATTACCGTCGATTTTGAATTTAATTATTGTCGACGAAATGTGTTCACAGTTGTGAAATTCTCCCCTGGTTATGTGCCATTACCATTTAAGTTCAACAGTTAAGCTGTTATGCAAAGTTAATATTGAAAGAACGATTTCTCCTTTGTATCAACACCTTAGCGTGAAAGCAGGGATGTCCGACACTTGGGTAATTATTCTTAGTTTGGACCAAGCGATAACCGTTATAAACTATTTCGACCGACCCCAGAACTGGAAAATATACATTAACTAAATACGCATTTTTTTTCTTTGGAGCATAATGGTTGGAGGTTGTAGTAAGACGTAATCTGTTGATGTTGAAAATGAATAAAGAGTTATTCGAAACGTTCAAAATGATACCTACTCCTGTATGGGCTTTGATATTCTTATTGCATTTTTTTTCTGATATAACGAAACTTTTGGATTTTCACCTGATTAGCCTATTATAATGAAAGGCCTCTATAAGCGCTTTATGTCGGCTGGGATCACCTGGCGTAATCAAGTAACGTAAAGCACCTACGATCCTACAGTGGCATTAAAAATACATAAGCCTTAACCAGAACAGTATTTCCTTTATCACTAGGCTAAGAAGGATTTCTTTCGTGTTTAAGAGTCCCGTCTACCATGCCTGTAAACTACGATTCACTTTAAAAGCGAAATTGTTGCGTTGAAATCAACTGAGCAAAACAGGTAAATTATTTTTTATATCGCAAGTTTTTGGCCGCCGTTTTATTTGAATAGTTTTCTGCACTTTTTTTAACAACTGAAAACCTACCATGAGTCCGACATAAGCTGGTTCAACTTGTCTAAGTTATATATTTTTAAGTGCAGTATTTACGCTATATTCTCCCGAGATTACAGGTATAATCGCTTGTTACGTGCTATAAAAAACATTAGTAGTGTTTGATTTGCATGTCAAAATCCTTAACTATTGGATTATTCTTTTAAGTGTTTAACGTTTAAATATATATTTGTTTTTTATAATACAAATATTATGACAGCTCTAGCCACACAAAGTTTTTCGGCATTATAGCGTATTATTTAATTTATTCTTTCCACTATACATTTGCTTTTTACTATATCACATATCAAACGATAGGATGTAAAGTTAAGTTCCAAGTCGTACAGGTGTACCGCCATCCGGTTACAACTGGAATTTATTAGTCAAATAGAAAAGGTGTGGAGTAGAGAGTTGGCATTGGTCAAAGTTGCATGTAAATTTAGTCGAAGGCTGCGTGTTTAAAAAAACCCAGTTTAATGTTTAATTAAGCGCTATGTGCAATTGCATCACCCACTAATGCAGACTAACGTCATTCCCGACTGCGTATGAAATTAAATCTATATCCTAGGGCAGTGGTTCTCAACCGGGGTGCAGCGGCACTCTAGGGTGCCATTTTTAACGCTGAAGGGTGCCGTGAGATATTTCAAATAATTTAGGATTCCAGTTTTTGCTCTATTAGTAATCTTATTGATACAAGTTTTGGTTTACGATAAAGTGCCAAAAATTAAAAGTTTTTTTCTGCCTTGTTGCACAGTTAACATGCTGTTTCAATGTAGTTTATTGCGACGTTACAGTTAACCACTGAGCAAAAATACGAGCAAGGGTGCCGCGAACTATGTATAATTTCTGTAGGGCCGCAAGCCAAAAAGGGTTGCGAGACTCTGTCTTAGCGTGTAGTCTTGTTTTTTTACTAGGGTTAGCTGTGTTCTTCGCTGCTTTTCTCTAAGCGCATTGGAACCAGGACAAGACTCTTGTTATCGCACTATGTGTGCCAATGCGCGGCAGCTTATAAAAACGTGACATCATGACGATGTGATCGCCTATGTGAATAATTTCAATCTGTTGATGGCAGCATGTAAATATAACAAGGACTATACGTGGTGCTTATTTGTGTCTTAAATTTAATACCATGTATATTCAGAAATGCCTAACCGTTTACCTAATGTACTGTGGGGAATATAAATCGTTAAGTTCGGGGAATACAAATCGTTAAAACAACTGTGGGGAATACAAATCGTTAAGTCTATACGATCTTTACAGTTTGAACTATGTGTCATTAAAGATCATTAATATCCTAGCTAAAAAACTAGTAGTATAATTTTGCCAAAAATCTGTCTCGTATATAAAACCTTAACGTTGTCAATCTAAAAAATATTTTACAGAATATGCTTTAATAAAAACACAACACAATACAATAACGTTTAAACATAACAATGCTGTTTTTACCACATCCCTGGGTAAACGCCGATTTTCTCGAATTGTGCGCGATGCTATGCGATCTCGTGTCACTTTCTTATGGCGCATGGTACAATTTTATACGAAGCACTTTATCTTGGCACTCTTGCCTTGAATTATTAATACGCGCGCAGCTCGGCACTCTTTTGTATACGCTTTCCAACATGGAAAAGAAGCCCGAATCATTTCCGCCCGATTTTGCGCACAGAAAAACAAACTTTTATCGGGGCCCGCATCTGGCCGTCAATCTTCGAATCGATATTTGCCAGGTTCTTGACTGTCGACGCTAAATGGCCGTTCGGCACTTTATCGGTTGCTAAAATATTTATTTTCTTTATTTGTGAGCAGTAACGCTGTTGTTTTGGGCACTTCGCGTTGTCCTCCCGATAAACCGAGCGGTATTTCTGCGCCTTTCTACGTTAATGGTCGCACAATATATTATCCTAAGAATTTGGCGCCGAGGCCGGGACTTGTACACTTCACCATGCTTTGCTTTGTGAAGTCAGCAATTACTACTGCGAAGTCGTTTCTATGTCCTGACTTAAATTCCCTATTTTGGGGCTTATTCATCCTTTTGTCATACGCTGCAGAAAGGAAATGAGTCACCTTGGAATTTTTTCGGTTTATTTAATTTGCGCACCGTGAGCATCACACTTTATGAATTATTTGTGTTGAAAAAAATAAAGAAAAGTAAGTAACACAAGGCAATGATTTTTATTTTACCTGAATAAGAATATAAAGGAGAAGAGAGAAATTTTATGAGAGTGTACTACATACCTTTTAATAAGAATAAGCTGAGCAAATTTAACACGTTGTTAAATAAAAAAGTTTGTAATCGCGAAGTAGTTCAGTGTAATTAATGTTAGATTTCATAGATATTGCAAATTAATAATTAAAGTAATTACATAGTTTTAGTTAAGTTATTTTCGTTAATTAAGAATAAATTATTGTTCTTTAAATGTGATCACTGTTAAGCCTACTATATGGGCGGCAATTCATGGTTTTGAATTACATTTATTATTATAAACCACGTGGCGGCGTCTTCGTATTAAATTCATAGCTAAATGTCGTCCCCAGAGAATAGGCTTTGATGTCCCAAACCAATTTCGTGTTTTGGCCGGTCGCCATTGATCCTTCATGACGCCCTATTAGCCTTATATGTAGGCCTACGATACAAAGTATTGTTACGTTTTCCATCGTTTCTGGTCAAGAGCCAAATCGCGTGACAGATCCGTTTGAACTAACCGGTGACCTTAGTTATATTTCCTTGGGAACAGCTGGTTATAGTGGCCTTACAATAGCGTTTTTACAGTGCATAAGCTTACTTCTGGCCTTGGTTTATTTATTGCTATTTGAAGGGAGGTCCTGGACCGGTAATTGCGTTTCGTCCAGACAGGTTTACAACCCAATGTTCATGTATAATTGAATGTGATGCTTTCTTCCCAGAGCACCAGGCCCTTCGGTATAAGGCAGAGAAAGAAGTGAAAAATTATTTATTGACAAATCTTGGCAAAAGTTTTTACTTGCGAACTCCCGTCGTGGCATGTAAATTCTGTTTTGATTTTATGGGTATACCATTTTGGTTTCCTAACGAAGACCAGTAAAGGTTTAATTGTTAATTGCCTTTTTTAATAAGTTTTTGAAAAGAACCACAAATAGATATAGATCTGCTAAGATGGGAAAACTACTGTTATCGTTGATTGGAAGGTGATTTTTGGACTGCTGTGTAATTTTTCTCTTTTCACAACCAAGTAATCTATCGTCAAAAATAGTTCTTCAATCCCAGGGGTTCTCAAACTGGGGTACGCGAGAGTATTGAATTTATTTCTTTTTTTATCAAAATAGATATTCAAAACTAAAACAGTCACACTCCTGTTCATAACCACACGTCACACCGAAAATGTTATCGGAATTTCTTGCGCTGTTTTTGTATTATGTAGTTACACTGTGTAGGCCTACTATTTTTATACACAAATACGTTATTATATATTAATAACAAAACCTATCTCTGAGTGCTTCGCAAATCATCAAAACTTTTACAATGGTATCGCGAGGAAAAGTGTTCGGACCAGTGCGTTATAAAATGTCGGCCATCTTTCGTATTTAAGTTGCCTACAGATTTATTTTCAAGCAACGCAAATAATCGTAGAATAACTGCTTGGTAAGATTTAGTTATACAAATGCTGTTGTAGTATTTTTGGTAACAAGTTGTTAATGTAGTTATGCAATACTGTATTTATGGCATTGGTGAAAGAAGAATAATTTTCTTAACGAAACAAATTTTTTTTAAACTTAACGTCACAATATTACGTCACAACGGTACGTCTACAGCAGGGGTACTTAAACTGGGGTCCATGGACCCCCTGGAGGTCCGTGAACTAGTTTTAGGGAGTCCATGAAGGCCCAATTAAAAAACTATAGTAATTAATTTTTAAAAGAAAACACTTTAATTAAAAATTAAACGGTTTTGCACTGAATGTATAGTTAGACTCCATTTAACTTTCACATTTTTCGGACCGAAATAACAGAGTCATAAAGTCTATTTGTTTTGGGACGTCAATTTATGATGTCATTTTGAAGCATTTCTTGTCTAACTGAGTCCATGCAAAGCAAAAAAAAATTTTTTACAAAAATTAGGGGTCCGTGGTAAAAAAAGTGTAAGAACCCCTGGTCTACAGCAAGTAATCTTAGGAAACCTGAGGTTATCGTTCGTTGACGTCCACGAATATGCAACATAATCTAGTTGAGATACATTCAAGGAGACCGCGGGGTGGCTTGGTAAAAGAAAAACCTTTTTTTTTAATATTTTTTTTTCGGTTACTTTTCACCACTGGTTCATAGATATTTGGCCTAACCATGACTATGAATAAAATCGTACTAAAGCAGTTGACATTTCAAACAGGTATAAAAGCATAAAATGATTGATTTCTACAAAAATATATATTTCGCAGTATGGAATACTCACTTAGGACTTGATTAATACACATTCAAATATTTATGTCAAAAGTAGAACATAATAATGATTACACTACAGTGCCATTAACATGTTTCAAGCGATGTCTATGTCTGACGTCACAAGAGATGTGTTTTTCCAATGGATTAACACGAAAAAAGCGAACGACCGACGTTCGGTTATTTGTCAGTCGAGCGTCTGGTTGAAGGTCGTTGTAGTTTTTAGCGTTGGAAAGTTTTTAGATGGTGCAGAAAAACTTGTGCAGGTTTTCAAACAATACAATAGATATTTACTTTTACAGTTTACTTTACGTAATGCTCTACTACGAGGCCATAGTTTCCTGTTGACAATCTTTTTAATTAGATTTCCAAAGAAAAGAACGTGTGGGACATTTTATTTATCGCCTTTCTAACTGGTCAACTCAGGTACTGTGCTATAAAAAAGCTTACCGTGTTTAGGCCAGAAAACGTCTTCAGAGTTTATATATCAATATTCGTATTTCTCAGACATCCTGTCGTATTACTTTTTGTGTAGCTTGCACCTATTTAAAGATACTTTTAATGAAAGCCTAATACCGTTTAGTGATTAAAATCGTATTGAGTTTTCAAAAAATGTGTGTAACGAAACCATGATCGCTTAGAACTACTATCCGAATAAGTACTAATTAAAATGTACTGCAAGTGCAAGGGTTAAGCGATATTCTGGTTTTGCAAATATTACGGGCAGCAAGAAAATAACTTATTTTTAAAACGTATGGGACAATATATTAGGATTTCATGAATTGAGACTCAGTAAGCCAAATTGATATCCATGCTTATTTGAAAGCAACTGATCTTACTGATCTGCCACTTCAAGTCGTCAGGTTAAAAGCATGCAACTTTGTGCTCTGACCTTAAAGTTATCACGTTTCGGGAGGTTTTGCATTACACATTTTTAATGTGATCATAGCCGCGTGGATTTAACACTCTTAAAACTGCTAATTCTGCCAAAATAACTTACAGTTAAAACAAATTCTGGCGCTTTGCGCAAACCTAGTAGGCTATGGCTATCGTACTCACAGCTTTCCAACATAAAAGTTTCACAAGATAAACACACACCACGTTATTTTTGCGATCGGCGCAAATCTATTTGCGCCAGTCCATACAGCTGCAAGGTAAAATGTCCTTAACAAGTCTTCTCTAAATAAAATGTTTTGCAGTTTAAACCTAATAAACGCATATTTTGTTCGCATTTTGCACGAACGTCATGCCTCTAATGTGTTTTGACTCGATTTCATTTTCACATTTGTGCACGAATACGACGAAAAGCTGTAAGGTTGCTTTCATGACGTTAATAAATCCTGGAACCGCCCCTGTCGACGCCTAAGCAAAATTACATTTTTTGCCTGTTTAATATGCGCGGGTAGAATAACATGACTGTGTTAAGCTTTATGCTGTCAACAATCAGTAGAACAGCAGCTGTCTAGAAAGCGCTAAAAAGGTTTTAAAAGTTCAACTTTTAGACAAAAAGGGGCGTTTGTTTCGTTTAAAGCGCGTGCTAAGTAACCTTAAGTTTACGAGGCAGCTAAACGTTCTGGCGTAAAACCGAAAAGTGTGTATTGTGATGGAATTGTGTATCTCAAAATCCCGTGGTAGTACTAGTAACACAGTCCGCAACGGGTTTTTAGGTTGGACTTTACCAATCAAGTAAGTTTAAGCAAAGTAGGATATCTTGAAATCAGGTAGTACGCAGTAAAAGCAAAAATACATTAAACATTAGTCGACCAGATAACACTTGGACAAAAATTAGTAAAACGGTCCAAAAAATAAGTTTCATCGGGCTTCTTCGACAATCCTAATTTCAGTCATAGATACATTTCATCGTTTTGAACAGCTACAGCTCAGTAAATGTGGTTCCATGTAGACTTTTGCTCGTAAAACCTGTTCCCAATTGTACTTCACTTCGATCGGTCGTTGCGATCTGACGATGATTGGTCTACTTTTGCTAGGCAATTATCAGTAATTAAAACGTAACGGTAGATGGTTGCAATCCAAAGGGTTGCGCTATCGATTTTAATCGCAGTGTCAGGCGCCCTGCAGTCAAAATCAGCCATCGGCAGAATTAAAAGAGCTGTTGTCGCGAAGGCACGGGGCGTTTCAGCGGTAATTGCTTTTCCAGCGAGTTTGGTAACATTACACAAGCTAAGGCAATTAACAGATAGCTTCAAAAGGTACGTTGTCCTCGTCGCAATTCGTCCAAAGCGTTTTACTATCACGTTCAAAAATGTTGTGAAACACTTCTGCAGTCAGCCTGTAGTAGTTTAAATTTGCTTAGCAATTTTGTTAAGCCTACTTTGTTGAATATTTTTGGTCTTCAATCAGAGGATTCAGTTCAAATAATTAGGAAATTATATATCGCAGTGTAGATTTGATAGGTTAGGAGATTTTTTTTGTAATTTTCTTAAATCTTTTAAAATAACAACAGTTTCTTGAGCAGCATACTTTAAAAAGAAAATTTTGTTTGACTATAATTACATTTTTGTTGGTATTTTATTTTCCCCAATTTTATGGAGTGTGTGCTTTATGAGCCCAATGTTTGCATATCTTACGCCGGAAAGCTCTATGCTTTGATTAATCATCTTTTGGTGATGGAGTGTTTTTAGGTCTGATTATAGCGTTCGCATGCAGATTTCCTATTGTGCTTCGCGTTGTACAGTTATCGACGTACGGATTAGGAGACAGACAGGGAGCGTTTGTGAGATTAAAACGGGATCAGGGAATGATTAAAATTCGCGATTAGCGAAATTAAATTCAGTTTCAACCTTTCCACTTAGGTGTAGTTGTATATCTACCGTTTGTTTAATTATATAGGAAAATACCTTTACCTGTAAGTGTTCGGAAAACATGTTTTTACAAGATTTCGATATATTGAAAAATAAAATGAAATTTAGGATTTTAAATCTTTTTGTAAAATCATACCGTTCTTACTTTAGGCCAGTCAATATTACCACTTACAATCAAGTCGCCTCTTTTACGGACTATTTTTGCACCATTAAGGCCAGACAGCTGTGCTATAAGCGACTATTGGGGAATGAAACAGGCAATGTAGTAAAAGAAGTCTAGCAAGTTCGGAAATATTTCAAGATCGAAAAATGATCCTACTTCTTGCTGGTACCCAACTATTCCCAAGGTCTCCCTAAATGCAATTTCGATTCGAACTTAGAACAAAATCGACACTGGAAAACAGCGTGAACGTCAAGCTCTTGGTTTCCCTTTAATATTGCTCTCTACAGAGACGTGCAATCCACAATACAAAAAAGCGACGAAGGCGGAAAGAAACAGATAGAAGGGCGCGCCGGGAAACTCTATTAAGGTCCCGTCGAAGCGCCAATGAATAATGCATGCAAAAGTGGTGCGCCAATGCTCGCTGCCGGGAACAAAAACTATTAGCGCTTGTGGGCGACAAGGTGAGCTTGTTGCCGATGACCTGTTGCGCACTCCGTCGTCTTACTGCTGCTGCTTCCCCGGGCACTCTGGCAGAATTGATTTTCCTTGAGAACTTTGCCAGCCTTTCGAAGTTCGAACCCGAAAGTTACACACAGATGTGAGGTAAATGAATCCGATTGTTGTTGTTAGCCGCCTGTATACGCGACCACGGTGTGGTGTTTGTCTCGTTTCAAATCAGCAAGACAGAGTTTCCCTACTACGAAGCAAATATTTGGCTGTAAATAAGCAAACTTCAGGGTGGATGCACCCTTTACTGTTGTTTTTCACCACAGATTATAAAAAGTTCAGAGCTGTTTTTAGTTGTATTTGTACGTTTGGAAAACAGGATTTTGTGTTACAAATATTAGTGTCGCTTGACATTGCTTGCATTTTTCTACAAAGGATGCTTATGCCGGTATAACACCTTTTCGGGTAATTAATTTAATATGCGTTTCGTTTTTGAGATATTCTCAGTTAACAGAATTTTTTTGGACACGTTAAATGTAGTGGCATTTGATTGTACTATCTATGAATTGTTATTGCGGTCACTCTTTGATGCATCGCATTCTCGTGTAAATGTACTGTGTAAGACAAATTAAAATTTAAACCATCAAGTTTCTGCTATGAATAATGACTAACCCCCTATTTTCCATATCTTTTCTGTTCCTCAGATGCCAACGTACCTTATTCGTTTGTAGCGTTAACGATTAGGATTGCCGCGCAGTAGAAATTCGAATAAATAATCCAATATAAACTATATACTGACCATAGTTTGGCTACTACTAAGCCTTGGCGAAAGATTCTCGGTCGACGTCACAAAAAGCCATGCGCGGTTGCCCCCTGTTGGCCTTGCTGCTCGCGCTCGTAGGCGTCATCAGCGCGCAGGCCACCTGGAATAGCGAATCGGAGTTGTCCATGTTCGCAACCAAGCAAAAGCAGAAGCCGCTGTACAATTCTCGCGCCTACGCTGTCGGGGAGGGCCTGGACGGCAGTGGCCCCTCCAACAGGTCTATGATGAGCGAGCTTGTGTCGCTTTCGTCCTACTTCTTTAACGGCATGGACGGGCAATTCGCTGAGTTTCCCGTTTGGGAAGCTGACCCGGTGGGTGGAGTTGGCAAGTCCCTCAGCCTATCCTTCCAGTTTCGCACTCAGCTCGAAAACGCATTTCTGCTCTACGTGGATGATGGCGGCGACTTGAGCTTCCTTGCCGTCACGGTTACGAACCGCGCGGTGCGACTGCGCTTCAAGTTTGGCCTACCCAGAACCGTCGTCATCACTCTAGGCTCGAATCTCAACGACAACCGGTGGCACACTGTGCAGATCGAAAAGTCCTTTCCATCGGTGCGTCTCACCGTCGACGGGAGGTCGAATCAGCAGTCGGTTGCCTCTACCGGCGCCGCTCAAGACCTGTTGACGAGATCTTCCACCTATATTGGTGGTCTGCCCAGTAGCTATAAGATCGGCCAGCTAGCGCTGCCTTCCATCTACTTTGAGCGCAAGTTTGCCGGCTGGATGCGACAGATCGCTTTCAACGGACACTACGTTTCGCCCACCAGAAAGTTCGATGTGCTGGAACAGGTGGTCGACGAGTCCTGCAGTGAATTCAGGTTGGTGAACGTTTTTTAGTGAATTATCGCAGTATAACTGCAACTATCGGTTTTCTGAAAGCGAGCACACCACCTTGTCACGTGAGGCAGTTATTAACTGTGATTTGCAGGAATCCGTGTCGCAACAACGGAGTGTGCTACAGACAGGGCCAGCAGACCGCTTGCGACTGTTCGGGGACATCTTTCTCCGGCCAATACTGCGACCAACGTGAGTGGACTATTGTGTGTGGCCGATACTGCCGGCTTGCTAGTTGATGTATATGCGCTTTGGACGTAGAAAAATTCTCGCTTTGACTGATTTGCAATTTGCGATTTAAATGCATGGCGGCCGGGGTGTATGGTGTGCACTCCGCAGACCGAGAATGTCCTGCGTTATTAGATTACTGCTGGTTATGTTATCATTCTTATTTTTGAATGAAACCTGAATTGTAATTGCTTGTTACAACCATTATGCAGATAGTTTTTGGTTGACGGAAAATTTTCAACTAACCAGCCATTTTTAAAACATTTATTTAATCTGTATTTTATATGCAATGAGGCATACGCCACCGTATGCATGTAGCAGTAACCAGTAGTTCGTCAGTAATAGCTTTGTTATTAACTACATTAAATGTCATTGTAAAATAGGTAGCCTAACCCATGTAACGTACAAAGTCATCACTTTTCATGTAGGCTGTATATGTCCAATTTTAGCACTACCAATATGCGTATTTTCAAGTAGAAGATATAGGATTCAACAGCAGTAAAATCACGACTGAGCAAATTGCAACAGTAGTTCATCATTAAAACTTAACCGATGAAAACTGATTTTGTTAATTTATATCTTATAAAACATAACTGACATAATCAATTAACTCGGTTGTTTACGCGTTAGCGTACCAACTTTTCGATGCAATGATGAATGATGCCCCAGGTGAGAATAAATGTCCACATTGTGTACTAATCCCTTCAAAACGCTGACTCGTGGATTAATTATTATTTGGTTCCCGCAGGAACCTAACCACTTACTATAACTTAAAAATTACACTCTGGATACTGGTGATGCAGCATCCAGATTTGTGTACGCAAAAACAAACAAATACCCTTTTTCCATGATGCGTTTTTCCACAAGTCAGCGTATATATAATCCCTGTTTCGCTTATCACCTCATTTTACCATTCGTGATGTGGACCGTTCTTCCGTCATTCGCCCATATTGAATACAAAATATATACTTTTTTATGTGTATTTGTACAGTCCCACAAAAATGCCGATTGTCAAAAAATTGGTACGCCATTTAATCTTTTGAATACACTAACAGCGGTATTTTCCACCGATTTTAACCAACGTAGGTATAACTACAAAACTATTGCTAGCTTAAAAACTGGCCTTTAGTCAAAAGTAAGAATATTTTGACAGAAACGAATGTATTTCTTTTTTCTGATGGATATGTGTTTGTACATTATACTGCAAGTAGGAAGGGGTCCGATAATATCGGATCGGAGTACATCCTTAATGGCAAGTGGTAGTATTGGTACTCGTCCAATAATGGAACGATATCGGTGCTGATCCGATACCATATTAACATAAGTGGTTCAGTCATAATTTGCTAATCCGACGCAGCAATTTCTACCAGAGGTTAACTAATAAAAAAAGCAAGTTATCAACTGAAACGCTAAAATGAATTTAGGCTTCATACGCGAAATACACAACTTTTACGTTTCAGTTTTATCTATTTTTCTCTTTGGGCATAGTAATGAGTTAATGGCATAGGTTTGGATCGGTTGGGATTACGATATTTTTGTCTCAAATATCGGGTATCTATGTATGAAAATAAGATGTCAATATCGGACAATGCTAATTTCAAGCATCAGTCTCCTAAAAGTCGTTCTGTATTTTCAGACGATATATTGCAGTGTTTTTGCCTCTGTATCAAGGGAACGTCTACCACACTGTTTCTCTTTCCGCCGGGTTAAACAACAGATAAAGTAGATTTCGTTAAAAGGTTTGCCTCCCGGTTTAGATTGTGAAGCAGCACACGTACACCAGAGACTAGTACTCAGTGTGGCCGACAAGGTCAAGAGTTTGTTACAAGCCGATTGCTCCGCGATCGGTGATACTGATTTTTTGGTCAAATTCAATTTAATTCAATTACATGTATTTGTTTATATCGTAACAATCGAATTGTTAAAAAAAATCGTAACATGACGATTTATTTAGATACTGTTCAGCATTTGCTTCAACATATTATCATCACTCCACAAATTTTAATAAAGTTTATAATAAGGTTGCGTAATACATTTTTTCCGTACAAAAATTTCATTTTTGATGTAGTCTCTAGCTTTTTTACATTTTGACAAATGAATGAACTTTGACTTAAGTCATTGACGCGAAATACGTGCCTTCAAGTGTTTTTAACATTTTTTGGTTAAATGAAGTACTCGCTGCTTGCTACAAAACATATCACTCATTATCTGACGAGTTCACCCGGTTTTAATAATTTAACATTTTTGTTTAAATGTAAATTACTTGACTTCAACTAGACTTGTTAATTGTCAAAATGGTTTAACTTAAAATTAAGTTATTTTGCTAATTATCCGACTGGGACTTGAGTAATATATAAAAGGACATGATAAGTACACGGCAAACAAACTATAATAGAAAAACATATGTTTCGTATTTATTTAACTCAAATGTATGTTAATTGTAGTGCTTTTTGCTTAGTCACACTTCTAGTAATTTTATTTTTCTGTTCGTCATGTCTGATTTGTCGTATTTATTTTGACATTTCTAAACCCGATGCTTTGCGCATTACAATACGCCAAATCGATATCAAATGACGTCATAATTACTTACCACGGTGTAATACTGTTGAACATACCCTTATATTATCTTCGTAATAATTAACTGCTAACTTAATACCACTAATCACATGTTTATTGTTGTGTGTACATAATGCAACTTAAAAAAAAATATTTAAAGCCCAATGAGAAGTAATAAGCAACGCTTTCTATTGTAACACAATGCTTCCCGGAGCACAAATTGAAGTGCATTAAGACCCGGCGTAACAGTCCCAGAGAATCGATGGTCTCTCAAACAGTCCTTCTTGGCGTTCACGGAAAGCCGATATCGGAAAATTTTCGATAAGCGCGGCTTGATAACACTGGCTTGATTGGCAATCTGGCTGGTTCCATTAGTTCTCATAAAAGAAAAATAATAGGGCATCAATAGAAGTGAATGGTCAAAGGATACAATTGTTTCCAACCAACCGCTGTCAGCGCAGGTTTTTATCGATTTATTAATCCATGTAGGGTCAAGATGTAAACTCCAAAAAAACTTCAATAAATTAACCCGAAACACTCTTTGATGTGCGATCTTCCTGTTAACTTATAAACACAAAAAATACAATTCTACCCGAGGGATTGTGCAAGTGTGCAAGGTTTCCGATTAGAGCAAAAGTGTATTTGGTCAAACCTTTTGTGAGTAAAATTTATATTTTCATTAATCTGAAAAGACTGTCGGTATCACGCAAAAAAAAGAATTACATGTAAATCCATAGTAAAAGCATATGGACTTTGTAGCTATGAACATATTATTAGGAAAGGTTTTATAGAAGGGTCGACCCACAATCGTAAGTTAAAGCGAGATAGGATTTTTGTCTTGCTATCTATCCTCGAAATACCAATATCGGAAATAAACTTGAGGAATGACGTTTAAACGTCGCAATTACAGTGTGCAGCGCCCACCGCAATTACCCAATCGGCTGGGGAGCATTCAGCGAGTCCTCTTACAATAATCCCTCATGCACGACCGCCGATGTAATTCCCACAGGAATACTGCCTACGAAATTCGAGATGCTATGACTTTGGGTCTGGCCCTGGCCTTGTAATTTCGTTCTATTTTGAGAACCGCTCACGCTGTACGATGTTTGACAAATTTCCTTATTTGGTTAACATGTCGATTTCATTTCTTTTTGTAATCGGTTGTTTTCTTTAGATTTTTGTTTGAATTTGTCCTGAATGCTTGTTTGTTCCTTCCATTGCATGTCTATTTTTGTCGTTTTGCTTATTTGTATGGTATTGCCAATCAAACGTTTTTCAAAATGTTGTCTCGCGGTACGCTGGGGTGACATTTCTAATGCCCATAAGAAATCTTTAGGAATCTTATTTATGCTCATTTGTAAGCCTCTTGATACAACCACTTGTGTACTAATAGAGATAGTTGAATTAAATAAGTTGTTGAACGTGTGTTACGATCATAGTGGTGTTCCAACTATACGTTTATAGTAACATTGCAAAAAACACTCAACAAGATTTCTAGTAGGGGGGCCTCAATTTTATTATTATTTTTTCTAAGGGCGCCATAATCCATAAAGTTTTTGTAGTTTAGTATGTTTCGAAATTTGTTTAGTATATTAAATAAGCGCTTTTTAATGTCATATATATATGTATTAAGATTTGGTTTGGAGCATGGTGGATTCTAATACAAGTTTAAAGGATTTATTGTCACGAAATTTACGTAATTGCTGAAAATAATTTGAAACATTTTCCATGAAATCTAAAATGACTATATTATAAAATATGACAGCTTTCAATGAGGCCGTGGCCATGTTCACCGGAGCGGAATGGCTCAAGTATGACGTGTCAAGCAATCCTGCCTCAAGTCTCAGTGACGTCATTTCCCTGTCGTTCAAGACCGCCCAACCAAATGGACTGATCTTCCACACCGGTAAAATCACTTATCGTAAATTATAATTATTTGCTTTTAATTAAAAAAGTATTGACGGTCCCAAGTACCCTTAAACAACTGCTCGATATGTTCATTTTTGTGATATAATAATACTTATTTTTACATGGTATAAATCCGTGTCTTCTCAACCTAAAAAAACAGCAAAGTTTTTGGGACCAAGTGTTTTGTCAATGAACTTTTGTAAGGCTAATGTGAACAAAACACTAACAGATATACTATTAATAAGTTCGATGTATTAAATATAAGCCTGTCTTCTTATTGATTTTGCAAATCTCTTGAATATATTTTTATCTGATTTATTTCTTTCAAAGTAGAGATTATGCTTAAAATGCAGATAACTATATGTACGCCACAGTAAGCATAAAGGTAGCAAGGAAAGGACAATTATAGGCTTTATATGGCTTAACAGCCATTTATAATTGCGGCTTCGGTAAAAGTAATATCGATTAATTTGCGATTCCTCTGTTTAGTTCATTGACTAAAAAGAGAAATGTCCCTCTGACCTCCGCTTTTACATTTTGTATTATTTTCGAACTAAAAGGCTTTTACTGCGTATGCGATCGGGACCAAATCGCCAAAACTTGCTAAAATGCCGACAGGGATCGTCGGCTAAGCCTTGTGCCGAAGGGGCACCGTTGTTACGCGAAAAGCCAGCATGAAAATTACAATGGCAACAACAGCACCGCCTGTTGGGCGGTAAATGCACTTCTCATCAAACATGCATGCGCCTCCGAAAGAGCAACATAGCGCCTTGCATTAGCGTTGATAGAGCTGCAGTGCTCGCTTTAATTATTTTTATATTTTCTGTCGAGCGATGGGCCTCGTTCGATGTATAAGACCAATCCTCACCGTGTTACATTTAAGTTATTCACGAAGTATTTAAACTATAGATTAACGTAAAGAATATACGTCTGTTATATTACTTGTTGTGTTTATAAGAACGTCAGATTTAGGGCGCGATTTTAGTTTATTTCGTTTAACAAAACTAGCGGGAATCATATTTTAAAACAAATCTGTTTCGTGCAAAATGCTCAGTAAAAGCAAGTTACTAATATTATGGATTTATTTATAGAAAAATCAAAATACTAAAGATACGGAAGAACAATTTTTGTAATAAAATGTCAATCTATCTATATATTATTAGCGAAATAATAACATGTTAATTCTATTTATCAATGTAGCAAATGTCTTCTAATAAATTTGGTACGTAAATTTAAGTTAAACATATTTTTGTCGTGTGGTCTATTGTTAAAGTCCTAGCCTACACACCAAAGAATCTAGCGTGTGATTGTCAGACGGTCACTGTTTTGAAAAGCAACATTAAGTTTGCGCGCGCGCATTTCGACTTTAAAAACTTAAAAAGCATCGTACAAAAAGCATTCACTCCACAATCGATTTTCATTTGCTTGGCGCTCTTGCGCTTCCCCACTCCTGACCGTCCTATTCCAGCCTGCTCCTTCTACTCTCACTCTTCTGCTCCCACTCTTTGCTCCAACTCCTCATCGGGAGAAGCGACAATTGCTCGTCACCGTCTGACGCCGCGACGGAGGCACGGGCGCGTCAGGCCGACGAATATATTTGGCGGGTGTCGACTCGCGAAGGACCGGCGAAAGTTCGCCGCAAACACAACGCCATGAATTATTAAAGCCACCCTACCCCTCCCCCGGCTATCTCCCCCATTCCACATCCCGACCTCGCTGCTTTGCGGCAGACCTCCGGCGGTACGCAACCGACCATAGTCACGCCTGGACAGAAACAACCGGCTGGATGAGCTGTGCAAGCTGGATTTTCTAAGACAAGTTAGCGGACATTGAATGAAATCTTGATTTATTCCAACCGAAAGCCTCGTTTGACCGCTATTTGCGTTCTGACTCAAGACTGTTTGTTTCAACAATGCGAAGTCCATTATTTTAAACCTGTTGTTGCCATACATTAACGTTTGCGTTATAGCCTGCGAATGCGCAAAAATCCAAGCAAGCTAACCTTTCCATCCGCAAGACTTCTTATGGTCTAGAATCATTTAACTGCGGTTTTCTAACAAGCTTCGTGCGACCACCAGGAGTGATTTCCAACTGTTCAAAAGTCCGATTTGTGGGTTGTGCGTTTATTCTCTTTCACGTTCGACCTGCGTGATTCTTTTTTAAAAGACTAAGACTGATTGTTGTTCTTGGCTACCGAGGTTCTTATCCATTCAAATGGGAGTTGTGATGTAGGGCTTATCGATAACCGATTACAGAAAAGTTTCGCAATGTTCTTACATTGGCCTTTCGCTTCTAGTAATTTTGACGCATTAACTTAACGATGTTACAAATTTCATAACAATTCATTAAAGCATTAAGGGTCGGTCTGTAAAAGGATCTTTGCTTCATAAAGAGCACTCTTTGCTTCATAAAGACATTTATAGATTTACAAATACGGTGCTTTTTATGTTGATTTTTATCACATGATTAGTATACTGAATAACCTTAGTTGATTAAAATTTGTTATACATATATTTACTTCATCTATTCAAAATTAATCACAAACCGCGTTTTATGGTTATTTCAATTGATACATTACAACCAGCACGAAATTTCGCTGAAAACGTGATTATTGCCGGCAGTATTTATTGAAAAGGGTATTTAAATAATTCATTATCTGGCCGGCCCAAAAGGATGAGCTGGTGCTCGCGACTGAACCTTTCGGACAAGCCTAGCAATACGCAGGTTTTCCTCAATACAAAAAGTACAAAGCGGGGTTGGGAAGTCCTTGTGGTTTCTTAGATGAGTCATGGCCGTGGCACAGTTTGAACTAATGGGATAGTTGTAAAAACGACAAACATGGTTGGAAACGCATAACTATATATTTAAATGCCAACTATCCCTTTTATAACAATACATACGTTTGTTGATTTTGTTGGTTTTCTCACCATCTCGTTTAAAACCCTAACATTCTATTTGAATAAGATACTGATAATGCTTTTAGTAGCGAAATATATTGATCATATTACATCCAAACAAACTGATTTTCGGTTTACCAAGTTTTGTTCTTTCGGATTCAGGCAGATTCTGTTAATCGTAAGAAAAATTCTTATTTAAAACCCATTTAATAAACTTTAAAATGGGCATGTTATAAAAATGACAGCTTTCAACGAAGCTGTGGCCACGTTTACCTGAAAGAACTGCCACAAGTATAACGTGCCAAGCATTTCCACTTGGTAATTTTTAGTATTAATAAGTGCCATGCGTAAAAAAACATATGAACATATGATATTACCAAAAAGGCTTGAACGTTCGTTTGAACCGAGTACGAGGTTTACTGAAGTGAATAATGTAGACATGTTGCGTAGTTTGGGATATTTCCAACCATTAGTAAACCGTAATCTCAACAAACGTGACAAAAATGGGAATCTTACTTTATTACCTTTATCAGTTACAAATGTCTTCCATTTAAGTTAAAAATCCGAATTGAAGTTACTAACTAAAAGTTTACGATCAATAAAAAATCCTTAAATATTATTCCAGGCAAATCGGCGGACTTTGTAAGTCTCTCGCTTATGGAAGGCGGCGTCCAGCTTGTGGTCAACTTGGGGTCCGGGGCTTACAAGATCGACGTCCAGCCAAAAACCGGGAGACTTTTCAACGACGACAAGTGGCACCGTGTACAGATCAACAGGACCCTGCGAAAGGTAAATATCTCGAGTTTAACGTTTTTTAAACTTTCCAATCGTTAATTATTCTAATAAAATATAAGAAAATAATGTCTTATCGACTCCCAGCCGGTTTTATTAATCAGCCTCAAAGAAAAACCAAGTGTTCTGCTGTAGAATCGGTCCCCTCATCCAATAACGCACAAAAACACCTATACAATAATCACCTTGCATTTTTTTAATTTACGTCGTTTAGCACAACAGCTTAAGTTACCTATACTACACTCTAAATTTACCATTGTGACAAGTTGACATGCCAAGAGTTGTGTGAAACACTTGAAGATAAATACTCCAACCTTCACTAGTTAAAAATTTTTTTTTTTACTGTTAAAAAACATACGTAAAATAGGTTCGTCGAACAACAGTGCAAATGTTCAATAAACCTATTTTACGTGTGTTTGTTTGTTGTCTTGCAGTTTAATTCGCCCAGCCTAAAAAAGCAGAGAACATCGTGACCCTACAACCAATTTAAAGTGATATATAGACATGCATAATAATAAATGACGTTGTCACTGCCTTGATTGCGTGAATCCCTACATTTTTCCCAGAACGAAACACATATGTATTTTAACTTGAAATGTACAATGTCTGTTATATATTGATTTGACTGCTTATTTTGCCTAAACCATCTGATTAAAACCAAACAACCATGTAAAAACGATGTTTTATTTTTCCTCCTTAGAGAAGTGTTTGCATTTATATTTATTATCATAATTTATGTCTACGTAGATCTGTTCAATTTACGGTGACTGTGTTGCTTATATAAAGCATTTAGTTTTAGATTTGCAGTTGTTTAATTGAAGTAGTTACGTCATTATTAGTGTCGTACATGTGCGTTTCAGTTTACATTCCTTTCCAGGCAAACAACAACCATAAATATTCCCACTTTACTTGTCCTCCTTAACCTTAGGTAAGAAAGATTATATGCCACTTTTCAGTGAAGACCCATTCATTACGTTATATATAGATACATTACAATTCACTGCTTTAATCCATACAGGATACACGGCTTTAGTTTAATACCATACGAACCGGCAGTTAACCTCGAAGTGTCAATACTTTATTGTCACCCAAACAGGGCGATAATTGTTTAGCAGGACAACCAATCGCGTATGTTACTTCATATCTACGAGTTTAAACACTATAGTACTGTAACAATGAGGCTTTTCTTCTATCAACATAGAAGTGCAGTGGGTTATTTTTCACAGTTATCAATGGCACTTGTTCAATTTTAAAACAACAAAGGCTTCTTCAAACAGAATTGCTTTTTCGTGTAGAGTTAATTTATTCCCTAATTAGCATTGAAATTGACTTGCTTGCTTTCTTTGCTGGGGCTTGATGCAGACCAGAGACGACCCAACTCCGGCCATGGTAAAGCCCTACTTATCGCAGCGACCCCTACAGCTATCCACTATGTTGTTATCGGTATTCATCCTTCATCGTTATTCGTCCTTCACGGCGTCGCTACAGGGCGTCTACGGCGCGGTTTTATTTGGTTGCGTAGGGCGCTGACGCACGGAAATGGGGAATTATGAAAATATGTCTTTGTTTCTTAATGTAATGTGCCCTGGTACGCAAATAACCCACATGTCTTTTTCTTAATGTAATGTGCCCTGGTACACAAATAACCCTTAAATGATTGAAGCAGTTACCATGATAACAAACAATAAACAAATGTACCCAACAGTTACACGAATTAATGGTGTAATGGATTCACAGCCCTGCTTAAAAATACGTTTGTATTTTCAAACAAAAAAAGTATATTTGCTCATAAATTCCAGCGTTTCCGTGTTTCAGCGTCCACCCGCGCTGTCCGTAACATTGTCTTGCAACAATTTGTCTGAATTGGCCTGCAACAATGTTGTCCACGATCCATGGTTGATATCGTTACGAGAGGAAAAAAAAGCCTGTCCTCGTTAGTGTTCTACGTTTGCAAACTTCCAAGCTTGGGTCGTCAATTCGATGTTCTGTTGTCATTGACGGTTGCTTCGTCCATAGACATCGTTACGCCTGCAAAACAATATACGTTGTTTGCGGTTCTGAAAGATGAAGCCGTAAAGCAGTTGTTATACTTCAAAACTAAAAAAAACTAATTCCAAAATGCTAAATTCTCTGCCTGTATTCTCCCATAACAAGAATGGTAATAATGTAATAACTTTTTATTGATTTATAGTGGAAAGGAGACAGACAGTCAGACGGACAGGCAGACGGACGGCCCGTTATCATAACGATTTTTCTCATGGCAAACTGCAATTCTCTCTAGATTTAATTGATTTATTTTAAAAGTGATTTTGTCCAGGGTATTTTTTGTTGGTTATTGGTTTTCGTTTAGCCAGCTTAAATCTGCTGCCAAATAAGAGCCTAAACAGCAATGCCATAAAATACAGAAATGGTTTAAAAATAATATCAACAACGCTGTGTGCTTTGTGTAAAGTCGGCTTGTCATGCGAAGAACTCGTTATTTGTGGCTTTATAAACGCCCTAACGTCTGAAACGCTAACTGAGTTTAACGCTTGCTTTACGCGCTTGTTATCGGTGGTCGGGCTCAGCCATGTTCGGTTATCGCAAGCCGTCGAGGTGTATGTTTTCCCACAAGCTAACCCTCCCTTGATAAAGCCTCATTATTATTACCTTCAAAACTACGTTGCTCTGTAATCCCATGGAATGTAATATTTAAAGCCCAGAAAGCCATTTGCGTGACACTGCCATTCCGTTGGTTGAGTAACACAATATTTCTTTTTCCCACTCCCCCAGGCATCTATAATTCATTAACAATTCAAAGGCTGCGCGTGCTTACATCAGAATACGTTTTAAGGGTATAGAGAACTAACGTTTTTTCTGAGCAATGGCGTAACTCGTCGTTTTATCACAACTGCAGTTTAACAATTAAAAATGCTAATTTTATTTTTATTTAGAACAAACGAGGGTTACTTTATTACTGTGTTTAATAAATTTATTTTTACCGTCTCCGATAACATTAAGTACAGCAACATAATTTGAAACTCGATAATAGTGATGAACAAATATATAAGATATTAAAAAAATAATTGCAGTAACAAAACTTAGCGATTTATGCCGATATAGTGAATTTAAACTTTACTATACAGTTAAACCATATTTAGCTTTGTGACATTATTGTGCTTACTCTGGCCATATAGCGCCCCCTACAAAAATATTAGAAATGAATAAGCATATACCGTTTGGGCTTCTGATATTGCGTTTAAGGAACATGAATGGCGGCAATCATGACTATCTTTGTACATTGACGCGTTTGTGACCACTCACCAGAGACAGGGCATATGCTGCATAAGAATCAATATAGATAAACTTTACCCGCATTCTACGTTGCGCTCAATAATCTCCTAAATGTCGACATTTCAATCTATATTTAATCGAAATTTTACTGCGTAAAGCACTTGTCGTGTTTTTTTTTAATCTCACCTATCTTTCAAGAAGCACCCAAAAAAGAAAAAGGGCATTAGTCTATAGGCGTCTGAAAAAAGGCGTTTCTGATGGGGACAACATTTGTGTGTGGTTGTGGCAACCAGGTCACCAAACATTGCACAACCTGGCCTTTTAATTAGAGCACCTCTATTTTTTGTATTTTGTGGTTTTAAAAAGTTGACCGAAATGTCACTTTTCTTCAGCAGTTTAAAATGTTTACCTCCTCGACAAGCAGAAAAGTGTTTGTGTCGAAGCCTTAACGTTGTCAAACATAACATATTTAAATGTATTTTTTACTGTGCTTCATTGTACATTTGTACATTTCGGATTTTAATCTAAGAGTCTAATTTTTTGGTACTACTCAAAGATACCAATATTTATCAACTTAAATTTTAAACTAAAAATAGACCTTTTTTGTGACGGTTTCCACTGAACCGAGAACACCATTTTTTATTTATCTCCACCTTAGGTTGACGTTTTCGTGGACCAGGCCAAACTGAGCAGCGGCCAGATCCAGGAAAGCTTTCGCGAACTGACTCTGGACGACGCCATATACGTCGGGGGAAGTCCCGCCACGGCCGACCTGCCTGGCGCCGGCTCAGGCGTTCAGACCAACTTCGTCGGCTGTCTTAAAGAGGTTTGTCACCACCTTGTGGATCGATTGATTGCTTTCTTGTCCTGTAGTTTCTGCAACAATGGCAGTGTTTTCCTGTACAAAACACTGATTTTAATATTTCAACCAGGAACCCAAACGGGATCGAAATCTTAAACAAGGAAAATTACCTTAATTAACTATTTGTCAAACTTAATGTATCCTAACCACTACACAAATTAACAAAATATGCTTCTCCGAGTAGTTACCTTTCTCCATCAGATCAACTACCAAATACCAAAACAGATTTACAATAGACAAAATCGGTATCACCGATTTCTGATACGCGAAATAATAACCTAGAACTTGACAAAAGTTTACACTACACCGAACACATAAAATTATTAAATATCACAGTCACGATTATTTTCAAAAGATGAAAACGCTGGTTTTTTTAACCACGCAAGAAGCCTTGACTAGGTCAGATGTATAATATTTTAAAACAAACTTTGTTAGTATCTACAAAAACGATACGATGGTGTGAATATGCTTAACCCGATTTATATCGCACACCCTTTAGATATACAGACAGACGTCCTGACTTATATCTGTTAAGACCATACTCCGTACCTTGTCACAGGTTTCTGAATATCGCATTTTTACGATAACGATAAGACCGATTCGAATAACACATGCTTAAAATGTTATATAGCGTGATACGCGATGCCGGTTCTTCCTACAGTGTTAAGAATATTTGGTCCAAGCGCCTTTTTCCAAAGTAGCTTAAGCCGTGAAGGCAATTTATCCGTTCTATAAAATTGGGTTCAATTATAATCCACAACAAAGCGTCAAAGATTAAATGAACCCAAAGCGACTGCAGTAACCATTCTGTTTAGTGTGCACTTCCTAACGCTTCATTTTAACAATTAACGCTTCCGAAATTTCTCCAGGTTACCTACGTGAACGACGCAAACCTCCGACTGCCGCTTTCGAGGATGGCCAAGGCGCAAGAGCCGGGCATCACGGTGAACGGAAACGTCCAGTTCGCCTGCGCCAAAGCCAGCCTGAGCCTGCCCGTGTCCTTTATCACCCCTGAGTCGAGGGTGAACGTCCCGTCATGGGGCGGCGTTCAACAGGGTTCGATCCAGTTCAGCTTCCGCACTACCGAAAAGGTGAGTTGCCGAAAACGAGCGAAATTCACCTGTCAAATCGAGAGTATCTGTATTTTATATGACAAAAAATTGGTTCTGAGAGAATCTGCAAGCCATACATACTACACTGTTCAAAATTCATAAATTAGAATTGACAGGTTTCTATGTAAAACCTCCTATACATTATATGCTGGTTGTCATTCTAACGTGAATGTTAAACAGTTTGCTTATCATTATTTCAAAAATAATTATTTGTATGTCGTTAATGGCCATCAAGTTTGGTAATTGATCGAAAGAACTATCTGTTTCTCATATTGAGGGTTTAAATCTGTTTGAAAGTTGTGTAATCAAAATCGTTGTAGTCAAGTGTAGCGTTCCTTCCCAATTATAGTTTTCGGTTAAACAAAAACTTCCCTCAATGTGTGTTTACCTGTTTGTCCATATATATTTTTTAGAATGGACTGCTGATCTACGGCGAGGGAAGTGCGAGCGATTTGTTTGCCATCGAAATGTACGACGGGAAGCTTTGTCTGGTGATCGATCTCGGATCGCAAACTTCAAGAGTAAGCCGAGACTTCAATACGAGGCGCCTCTGTGGCGCATTAAAAATTAAAGTGTTCTTTTCCCCGTAGTCTCATGTAGCGTAAGCTACAAGTCAGTTTTTGTCATATAATGACGTGCATTTGTCAAGAAAGAGCAAACCTATTCGAATTATTAATAGCTTCGCGTTAATTGTTGACACATTAAGTATGATGCGCTTTATAACCTGTATTTCGCATTTATTAGTCAGTTAACAAATGTTAAAATTGGCGTGATGATTTTTCTGTTGTCATAACTTTGATTGCACTCACTTGGTGTTAACCTTTGATATCATGTGTACTTCTTTGCGCCTTGTCCAACCTGCCTGTTTTTCAAATCGGCTTTAAAAGCATTTTTTGATGACTTTCTGTCGATTTTACAAATTGTTATGGAAAATATGTATCCTACGGCTGTGTCCGTCGCCACTATAGGTTGACTCAAGTGTTCATATCTTTGTATCACAAGTGTTAAATTTGTGTTTTCTAGTGACAACCTTTTTGACCATATAGATATACACTCCCTTACAGATATATTGTTCTAATTTGTGTGTATTTACTATTTATATAAAGGGCAATACAGTAAATCACATATTGCTGGAGCAAACATTGAGGTTGGGTTAACCTTTTTGCTTTGTGTAGCACAACAAGAATTATGTGGTTTTTCAGTTTTTATACAACCCACGAACCTCGACTTTGTACGACGGAATGTGGCATTCTGTGAAGGTGTCAAGGTACGGCAGGAAGGTAGTGTTCGTAGTTGACGGGAACGCAAACAACCTTGAAGTTCTGGTGAGTGTACTGTACATGCCTTTGCGATTTTGCAAATGCTCAACTCTATTAGCATATTATATATATAAACTGGTTATGTTTGTCCTCTGCTCTATTTTTAATTCTTCGTGTGCTGTACCAGGCTAAACCTTGTAAGCTCACCGCATATATTAACACGTTCGACGTTTTCGAAGACCGAAGTCAAACCCTGTAACGGGCCAAATCGTTAAATCACGAGCTCAGCAAAGCAGATATGAAAACAATAAATGTTTAATTTCAGGGAACCAATAGCAAGTTAGATCTGCTCGGCACCCTAAGCGTTGGCGGAGCCGACTTTGGCAACGGCTTTAGTCAACTGCGTGGACTTTGGACTGCTCCGAAACGCCAGGGCTTCGTCGGTTGCCTCACCTCCTTGCGGATTGATGACGAGCTGGTCAATCTTCGGGTGAGGGCGCTGTTGAGTTAAATTTCGTGAAATAGAGAAAACGCTTAATTTTATTGATTTAAAAAAGTCAATATCATATTTCTACAATTGTACAACTATGCGGTTTATTAATATTTATAGATACTTGGATGCCTCAAAAACAACAATAATGTAATATTGAATCAACGATAAGTAGCTATAGTGGTAGGTTTGTTTAAATACTAAACATTAGGTTTTATGAATATCTTGGCAATTTTTTAATAATTTAGCTGTTAGTGTACTGAACACTGCGTTTTGCATGGTCTTATAAATGAATCATTATCTTACAAATGACAGAGAAAGCCAATTTACACCACATACATTTATTGCTTTGAAACCTGCGACGTAAATTCCCATTTGTCATAGGATATCGAACACACATCGCACATAGCCTTTTAACGTGATTCATGCTTCGAACTTTGCGCTGACGAAAAGATTATTTTTGAAAGAAATGATACATGCTTTACGGTGTAGGATAGCGTAATCGATTGGGGTTTGATGAAATAAGGAAACCATTATAAAACTCGGCCAAATGTATTTCGTTAAACTTTTTTGTTTGGAGGAATGACTGGATAAGAAAGCATTTTTATTAGCTTTATCCAAAAAAGCTAACTAAAATGCTATTTCGGATAATAATATATAGGCCTATATAATAATACGCGTGAATTTAGATTGCCAAAAAGTTGGAAAAGGCTTTTTAAACAAAACGTATCTAAAATTAATGCATGACAGACGAAAATTACCTACGTTTGCCTTTTAAGCGTGTCATTCAGACAACGGAGAACAATTTTTTGACAACAGTTTGCGTGAAAGTTGTGCTTCGCTTGTTACAATCTTTATCCAGGCGAACCTCTAAAAATTTCTCGTTAAGCAAGGTTATGACCAAATCGCTGCATCAAACAAAACTTTCAAGAGGTTGGGTGCGCTCTCGAAATCAGACATGGACAACTAGACGTATTTTGTATTTCTAAAGTTAGATTAGAACTAAATGAGGTAATTTCATTTTGTTTAAATAAATTAAACTTATAATTAAACTATATTTATAATTAGAATTAGGTTTGGCCAATTCACAATTAAATTAGCTCTAATTGCAATTTATGAAAACCCCCATAAAAAATGTTTTCTTTTTTTGCAGCATATAGTCCATGTTTTTTAGACTATTAAAAAAGTCAAAGATTATGAATTCAAATTGTATGACTGAGAGACTAAAAATGCGGTACACACAAGACATTCACAAATTAGTTTCGAATTGGAATTAGCGGCATTTTGCTCTAACTCTATGAATCAGCTAACTAGACTTATCTGGTTGTCTATAGTCAGCTTAAAATTTCTACGAAGCGTCGCCGGGGACGCGTAATTCATAAGGCGCTTGTCCTGCAACTCTTAATTACTTTAGCTTGGGATCCAACGACAGTCGTTGAATCTCGGAGGAACCCCTAACATGCCGCGTATATCGACTGGTCAGCGTGGCTAAAAACACGAGTTGCCGCATCTGTATCGCGTCTGCCATGGGACTTTATCAATTTTTTATAGGCGAGCCGTTGCGGCGGCCTGTCGGCCAATCGGAATCAAGTCCCGTTACGAAATTGATTCTGTCTCTTGGCCATCGCGCCGGACGAACCATTATCCCCTTCCACAGGGATCGATGGATTGGAGGGCTGAGGCGACACTCGTTAGAATCTTACGAATTTTTTTTTGCGAGTCTAACCACAAAATAAATATGCTGTTGCTACCAGGCATTGGTATATTTGTGGTAAACCAACGTTTCGGCTTACTATTCGGAAAGCCTTCATCTGGGAATGACACACGTGTGTGGTTTAACAAATATATACCAGGAGAACTTATTTTTAATAACCACGAAATATGCGGCGAAAAGATCGTCTATAGAGTATCACGATATAGGCATTGCCGCCACCATATGTTTTAAACCTTATGTATTTTTTAATTTTGCTAGTCTCCCGCTGAAACACGAGCTCCGTCAAGTGTTATGTCCTGTACTCCGCAAACATTTTTCTAGATATCAACTTTTTAGAACTCACCCCTCCAGAAACGTTCAACTAACCGTAATTCGAATCACGTATAAAGTAAAAACTTAATAAATAGTAAACAGCTTTAAAATCTATATATTTCTTAATTCGATCGTGTTATAGAAGAAAATATGAGGTTTTGACCGAAAACAGCTCAAATAAACATCTAACAAAAGCTAAGGAAATATTACTTTCTGCTTTAAAAAGACAAAAAAACGTTAAATAACATATATTTACGGTGTAAGAGATAATATAGGTGTGCAAGGTACATTAAAGTTTGTATAGCTATTTCGAAAACAGTGAAATATGTGATACGACATAAACTTTGTTCACATAAGATCATTTCGGAACTGATTCATTTCATGACTAATCTCCAATTTAAAACGATTTTATTCCAAATGGTAAATTTGGAGCAAAGCATTTTTCTTCCTACATTTTGCTAGCTCGTGATAATTGTCTGGTTGGTCGTGGGCAAATTTAATCCAAGCCGGAAGAAAAAATGAAAGAAAACGAGTCGCCTTTTTTTCCGCCCGTCGTTTCCTCTCGCGGGCGCGCATGAACAAAAAAGTAGATCTGGAAGCTTAAGTGAATTGGCAGAGCAAATAACCAGAAGGCACGCGTTTTAGGATTGAGTTGCCAGGCCAGGTAATGCACTTAATGTCGGTTTGATTTACCCTAATTGTCCCCGCAAAGCCCCTGGCGGGTCGCGATTACAAGCCAGTTGCGTGTTTAATTGATCCCGCAGGGACTCAGGATTAAGAAAAGCAATTTTCAGTTAGTGACTCCTGGAGGCATTTCACATGATTTCTTTTGGGTGCAGGTCTTTTGGGTGCATTATGGAGTGTTTTTTTTTCTTTTCAAGGTATATATAAGTTTATTCTGACGTACCGTTAGTATGGTTGTTCCTTCGGTGGGTAATGATTGCCTTGATACAAGCCTATAGGCAGGTGTAGCTTTTTTGATGCAATATTTTCAGTGTTAACTTACAACGCAGCATTGGAATATTATTCTGTTTTTAGGTCGCCACTGTTATGTTTCTTTGAATTTTGTATCGGCGATGCAGGAATGGTACGAGTAATTCAATAAAAATTAGCATAAACAAAACTAAATTTGAAATAATTGCTGAGCTTTTGCACAACAATACTAGTTGTCAACCGAGAGAAAAGATTTGATAAGGTTTTTGCTTGTATGATTATATAGGCAACTTATAAAATCACTCTGTGTTTGTATGGCGGCAATGAATTGTTTTGGGTGTTTGCGGATTAGAGGTATCTTTTGTATGTTTGCGGATTAAAAGTACCTACCTCTTACCCGAGCAAGGTTGAACGTTGAAATAGTGTCAATTAACTTCTATTCTGCCGCTTTGGTGGTATGTATCGATCGGGGACTGTCGGGTAAAAATCGTTTGCCTACCAACCTTGCCTTAATTGGAATTGGCTGGCGAAAAATCTGTCACCCAAACGCGGTTTAATAGTTTAACAAACTCCACCAAATCTTACTAAAACAAGTCACGTACAGATATGATGCTCAATACCTCTGTTATCAAATATATCGTTTGTTAAATCCATTTACTAAATTATTCCGGACATAAGTTCGTTTAAAATATGGTATTTATTGTATTTTGCTTTGAATAAAAAGTAGTAGGTTTTGGATTAGGTTGAAAATTTTGTTTTAATTTTTCATGTAAATAATTACACAAACAGTTAAAATAAATCTACAAGTTAGGCTAAATTGCAAATTTGATCCAGATATAATTTAGATTCTCTTAGATTTATTATACTTAACAAAGAAAAACAAATGGAGACATTACAAACACAATCCAAATGTTTTTTTACGTTCACGAAAAATTGATTTATCGATAGACCAAGGCGCTCTTCTAATAGACAACCGTGACTCAACGTTATTTCGGCGTTCGTATGATTGGATGTAAAATATTATTTCGCAAGCCTCGTTTCTCACCAGTCGTCGAACCAGCTAAAAAGACCAACTGCACAGAAAATCGATAGAGAATCGCAAAATTAGCCGCAGGTAAACCACACGAATGAACATGTATTTGGCAAACAACTAGGTCGCTTTTCTAGAGGCTTTTTTATAAAAATGGAAAATATTTTCTGCTAAGAGAGTTTATCGAGCAATTGTGAGAGAAATGTTTGATCTATTTTTAATTGATGTTTGTAGGATTTAAAGATCTCGGCAATGTGCCGTAGATGGAGAAATTTGGTTTAGTTTGGCGACTGAATTTGTTTTGAGGAATATATTTTCTTGTAGAATTAGTGTGAATCTAGTAGCAGGTATAACTCTTACTTGTAAAACGTTGTAATAAATATACCACCGCTGTACGGATTAACTCAAATATCGCTCACTGTTCGGTTTTCACAAGAGAGTCTTCAACAGAGGCGACGCCTACGAGATTCGAAAAGACGCTGCTCGTTAATTCGACGTGGAATAGATTTAACTGCTTTAAAATGGATTTAGCGGAACCCACAGGTCACGGAATGGTGACCGCGGCAACCGTTAACATGGCAACCCTGCTGTGCCTGCAGTGCATGCACCTGCACGGCCCACCTCTTAACATGTGCACATCCTACTTTAAGGTACACCAAAGGAACATGTGGTTGCGAGATTGTGACTATCCTTAATTTAGTTGAAGTTTGGAGATTATCTATACAGTATGTACACTTCATTCATGCCAACAAAAGACAAATTAGAATCTAAGTTGTAGCAAAATCATGATATATCGTCACAATATCAAGGTTATTTTGTGAATTACAACACGCTCATATCATTCGGGCTTGTGGTTTATGGCCACCTGTGTACTAGGGTTTGTCATTGGGCCGGCGCAACACCTTTGAAATCAATTAACGTTAAATTATATTTATCCGGAGCACCCTAGTGTTATCATATACATTTTGACCTCTTGTGTTGACAAAGTTTTATTTTCAGTACTTGTTCAGAGTTCGAGTACTAAGCCTATCAAAACCGCGATTGTTTAAAATTTGAAAAACAAATTATGCGATTTTACAAATCATTTTTAAAATGCAAAAGGTTTCGCCAATTAAAAGATAGTTGGCGATCCACTCCTATACGCAGCGAATTGTGTTCTAGTAACCTCGATACAGCAACATTGATCTCGTAACCATGTATTTCATTTCTTCTCATGTTTTATTAATAATTTCGATTTTGTATGCATGTTGATCTCTGACAGTTTGCTTAGTGACGCAGTCATAATATAGAGTCTACTCTAGACTCAAGAAGACCATCGGCGATCGTACACATTGCGCGGTCGTATGGAATTATCTTCAGGCGAGATCAATTGATTATTTGTCTCTACGTGATTCCGATTCGTTAAAGAACGCAAATTGGACGTATAAATAAGCCACTAACGCTGCGTTATGGGCCCCGGTGCAAATTGGAACAGTCGCTTTCCCTTGTACAGTAGGTCGATAGGGTTTATCGAAATCTGTGTAAAGCATGTATAAACTATAAATTACGTTTAGCTCTTGTAGGAACTTTACGCCGTACATAAAAACGCCTTTTGATGAATTTCTTTATAATTTTATAAATATAAGATAACGTGCATAAACAAATTGATAAATGTCCTTCGCCATTTTTTCGATTAAATTGATTTTTGTTCTAAAGCGAATTTGATCTTCCGGCCACATTTACTCAAAATATGAATATGATGTTCGTGTTGACATGTGTACAGATTGTCAAGCGACCTGATGTGTAAACGAGCAGCTCAAACATTTATTGTTAAAAAATAACAGTGCAATAGATAGAAAACAAGGATGTCGATCAACTTTATTTGTTTAACATGCTTTCAACATCACTAGGTTTCATGGAAACCTTTTGCATATTGACGTGTAGGGTTGTACGTGTTTATCCTTCCTTTTTGCTAAGATTAGGGCGCACTCGATTTTAATTGACGTCATTACTGTGATAAGCTAGCAAAATTATTAAGTGTAAAAGAGCGTATTTAACGTTTTTCGAATATTAAGCCAAAATTTACTTTAGTTTAGTAAAATACTTTTTAGTAATACTTTCTACTTGTTAATACATAATTGCCCTTTCTCATTGCCTTCTCAGGGTAGAAAACGGTTCACTGGATGGCAGAATACACCTGTTAATTGGTTTTGGTCCCACAATATTGATCGTGTCTTGACTGACATCGCATGTATCAGCTCCGATCCAATATTCAAAATGGTTAAATACTGAAACTCGATAGACACATTCCCCAATATAGACACATTCCCCAACGCTGCCTACAGCAGAGCTATTAAATAGCCTTGTGCTTCAATGACATATGTTACATTCGCACGTATAGTATTTTAAAGTGGTACAGCATTACCTAGAACTAAAAAATGTCTAAATTTTATGTGCACTTTTGCTAATAGTAGTTGAGCATTTCTAGTTTTTTGGGTAAATTGGCAATAAAATAAGTTAATAGAGCAGAACAGGGGACATTGCCTCGTGGAAATTGAATTTAGTTTTACCGACTTATGTCGTCCAGGAAGTTATTATTTGACCGTAAAGCCGTTCCTAATCGTTCCAGTCTACTTTCACCACTACGTATACACGCCTAATTCCATATTCACTGCTTTTTTAAACGCATATATTTATGTGCAGTCCCTTGCGCGGTCCTCCGGCACCAACATGGGTCCGTCGCCGCTGGGAAGCGGTACCGACATCACTGCTTTCTGTGGCGGTCTGGAGGGCAGCCAGTGCAGATCGGGCCCCTGCCAAAACGGCGCCAGGTGCAAGGAGGGCATGAACCGCTTCATCTGTGACTGCGCCGACACGTCCTTCAAAGGAAAGACATGCGGCGAAGCGGTGATGTCAGCCAGCTTCGACGGCACCCAGCATATGACTTTCCCGATGGCCAAGAGCGTGCAAACCGTGGGCGAGGACATCTCCCTTCGTTTCAGGACGCCCCTCAGTTCGGGTAAGTTTTGTGGCAGCTCGTTAGTTTTGGCAGTCGCCAAAACCGCCATCCAAGTTCACTAGAAAGGGTTTCGGTGCTAGTTATATTGTTTGCTTGCATATTAACAAAACGAATTCAGATGAAACACATTAATTCTACTCCAATTTAAAGAAATATTTAGCCAAACCAAAAAATAATTAGTGTTATTTTTTGCGGTCAGTGGAACTAATATGCTATGGCTTAGCATATTTTAGTATTTTTTTGTGATTTAAAAAGAGAAAATAAATATATATACATGTACATTATAGCTGATCTATTCAAGGGTCCAACCTTTTCACTACAAAATTATAACATTTTGTTCATGCCTAATAATTTATTGTATAACACACGCAAGTATGTTTTCGAAATGTTTAGATGAGTTCAGATATGCATGCTTCTTATTTTAGGTATTTAAAAAATATTTTGAGTTCGTTTAACCTATTCAGAGACACCCGTAACGACTTGTCCATCTATTTTCTCATTTGTATCGAAAATCTGCCATTCCTAATTGAAGTACACCAACATTTGATGTATACTGAGTTCTGTGTGTATTGTAGGGACATTGTTTGGTACGGTTTCAAGTCGCAGCAGGGATTTGGTGCGACTTGAAATGGTGGAAGGCGGAAGGGTCAAACTGACGATCGATTTGGGTACGTATATTGAGCACTTATAGTTTTCTACTTGTGTTTTACGTCGTGGTGATTGATTTTTTTATTTTTTGTTTATCATATTTATAGAAAAGTGTCATTTTGTTGGTTTTCTGTTAAGTTGTGTGGCAAAAGGGGAAAAATATTAAAAATGTAGGCCTTATATTATATAAAAAAAATCAAGATTAGATTATTTTTATTTTTCCCTTTTGCTACGAACCCAATGCTATATAACGTTTTCGCCATTTTATATTTTTATTGTACAGACTGCTCCCAACCCAACTGCACTGCACCTCGTAAGTCTCATCTTTGCACTTCATTATTCCGCACAATAAGTTGCATGTTTATCATAATTGATGTCGGCTTGTTGCGCCTAAATTTACAATTTTTTGTTTTATGTCGTTCTTACATACAGGAAAGATGCAGACTGTGAAAAAGTTTTTCGTTTTGTAGGAAAAGCGGTGCGCAAACGTATATCGATTCACGGATTATTTTACTTACAAAAACTGGAATCCGTAAACCGTTTTTGTTTGTTTGTTGCACTTTTCTAAACTCTTTCACAAAAACATGTTTTTATCTAGTAACATTCGAATAGCTCAAGAAAAAAACATGGGAACTTGTTTTCTTGTTCTAATCAATTCATTTTTAGACTCAAAACGAATAAAAAGAAATGTCCAAAACTTTTCACCAGGAATACATCCTATTATTTTGGTTTAAAAAGGAGGTAACCTGTGATAGTCAGCAAATTTTTGCCGTCACCCATTAACGAAAAGGAGGAATACTAAGTTATACTTTAATTGCTAACGACTATTAGGTCATCAACTGTCGCGATTGCACAATTTTAAACTTCAATTTGGCTAAACCGCTCGACCGTTTAACTTTATAGTCCAGGTGTCGCGTAAGGTTCAATAAACGCAGCTGGCGAAACTTACCTTTAATTACCTTTACTCTGAATGGGGATTAATTTAATCGAGTTAGTATGTCAAAATAGCTTTCATGTTTAACGACTTGACATAGCAAGAACTACGTTTTTGGGCACATCGGCCAAAAGTAGGATTTTATTCGATGCGAATGACCTCGATAAAGTACGTGTCACGCGCCATTTTCTGTCAAACGCTGCAGTTCCGAGTCCCAGCCAATCGAAACCGCGCCCGTTCTCTCTTTATATGGCACTTGGACCCAACCAGATCCGCCCTGGGCGCGAGCTAAAGCCAACGGGACGTGCGACGAATAAATCCGGCCGTGGAACGAAACCGCAAACATGTGCGCCAGCCCAAGTGAAGTGTTTGTTTCCGTGGGCCGATTCGGCATCAGGAGCGCTGCAGCGACGGCGGCGACGGCCTCGACAGTCGACGAAGGCAAATTGCCCCTCGAGCCTGCCAATTTTAACTTTGCGATCTGGTCCCGCCTCGTGAATTATTGATGGCGTGGGCTCCCGGCATGTCGCGCTGCCAGGAGTTCGGTCCTTCCAGCGATTTGCTGCGATCCTCCTTGCCTTGTTGCGCTCGTTGCTCGTTCCAGGAAACGCTGTAGCGGCAGTTCATCGCGCGGACGATAGATGCGATAAGACCCCACACCGTTGGTTATCACGGTCGGCACCTGAACCATACCGCTGAGTCGTCGCAGTCGCCCTCGTTCTCTTTCGTGTTCCTGGAAACATGTTAAATTTTAATGCGCTTTTCTAAGATAACTTTGGGGTTTGCTGTTCAAAGACGTTGCGAAATCGAAAATCGTCTTCAAAACTTCTAAGTTATCTTTATATAATATAAGCCATTTTCTTAAAACGACGTTAAATACTTATTTCGGAAAGGCACCTTACAAATGAACACGCACGTATATATAGGCATTGGCTTTAGGCTGACACATCAGACTAGGGTGGTGGACTAAAATAAAAACACCCTTTTTATCCTCATTATTATTTACTTTTTTTATACCTGGGTCTAGAATGTTGAATTTTACGCGTGTATTCAGTGTTATGAATTAATACAACACTTGCCCTATTGTACCACAACAACCTTTTTTATATTGGTGTATCAACTTAAATTTATTCCCGTTGTGCCGGTGCAAATGCAGGCAGCGGGCCTGACTACATGTACAGCGACGGCGGTATGAACGACGGCCGTTGGCACAGCGTGAAAGTGACAAGAAGAGGACAACGGATCACCTTCGGCGTTGACGGAAAGCTAACAGGAAGTAAGTTTTGCCTCTGGTTGCTAAGTTCATTCCTTTATTTATTCGTTTTGCGCCGCCCATGTTTTCAGTGTTCGCCGATTTAAACTGCGATACAACATTCACAAATTCAGCCATATTACTGCGTTACCCTTCCAAGACTCTCGGGACTATTAGGTCGTACTGTTAGGTCGGTTGGTTTATGCCTTTAGGAATAAAATTAATTTATGGGCCAATGTCCTAAAAGCTAAACCTCCATAAAAGCGTGTCAGCGAATTTAAACTGGTAAGTTAAAAAGATATTATGAATTTCACATGAATTGCGGTTTGTCATTTTTTGTTAAACTTCAACAAAAAACGACACCGACGTAACGGTGGTACCTTTTTTTAAAGAACTATTTTAACGACTAAATTTTGTTGTATCTCTTAATGTATTTACAAAACAAACACAGAAAGGCCACTTTCATATTGTTATGAACTTAGCTGTAGCACTGTTTTCTATGTCTTATTGTGTTAATCTCATGGTCGTTTATTTTGTTTTTAATGGCAAGAGCCACTACCTTCTTATACCTCGAAAGCGGAGCCTGAAAATCCGTTTTAAGTCATCCTGTCTGTCTGCGGCCGTTTGTTTATTTGCGGTTGTGCGGAAGTCATGTTTATACCCGCTCTGTTTAGAACATTGTCGGGCGATCACTGGAACCATGACAGTTTCTTGACAAACTTCGCCCGTTTGTTGAATCCTGTGTAACACCTTTATTACGTTGGTATCTTGAGAGTATTTTTAGTTATCTAAAAAAACAAAAAATATTTATTTTTAACATTTTGTAAATACAACTTATGCGACTAATTTAGAAAAATCGTTATTTGTACACTTTGTACTGGTCCTTTCTAAAATGTGCATTTGTTTACAATAACAAAATGATGTCCGACACACTATTGTAACACCCAAGGAATGATCACAAAACAAATGGTACTACACGTTTTTTGTATGAAGGATGCCGTGGTTTATACTTGATTTTTAATCAAACTGCGTCGTCAGTCATCTGTCGTAATTCGCAACGTTCTATCGACCACAGTGTAATGGGCAAAATTTGGCTTCTTCAAACTCATTAGTACTCACAATCTGACAGTTGGCTCATCCACCTTGATGTAACCTTTTTATTTTTTTATATCATTCCGTTTAACTTATAGTTTCAATATCGGTTAGTGCTCTTTAACCTTTTCCAACTCAGTAGTCACTTTGTGTATCTCTTACCAGTAGCATGTACAAGAAGTAAATCAATATTTTGTGGTAGTTCGTCATATATGCATCTTATTTTCGGCCACATGTAAATAGAGGGATTTCACATAGCACAATATACATTTTTTTCACAATTGTGACATGCACAAATAGAGACCTCCTTAGTAAATATTTTTGTTAGCTCTAATTTGTTAACGAATTCTTTCTTCCGAAATCCTGTAAGTTCTCAGCTCATAGCTTTATTATAATATGCTTCGAATTTGGCCTGCATTATTCATGTTGGTGCGACAGCTCGTGTTTCATTCTGATGAGGCAGATTTGTCACGCTCATCCAATCCTCGTGGCCTGCGTAGGTGTATCAACAAATTACATGCTTGCCTCAGTAAAGCTGATATGTGCGCGTGTAAAAGGTGACTTTATGTAAAAACACAGGTAAATGGCATTTAAAACAGGCAATTGCGATTTTTTCATCTCAAACTTTACAACTCCTGTATAGTGCCATAATTTATGAGCCCATATACAAGTACGTGATTACATAGTCGAAATGAATATGTCAGCTTAGTTAGACCTCAGTACCATATAACTCTTAAACCACAACTGATGCTTTACACTATAGGGAAACAATTGCGTTAAAAACAATACCAAAAGCACCGCGAGTGTGTAACAAGGCGAAGTAATCTTGACACCACTTATAAAAATGGTGGTACTATGCCTACAGGTTTCGGGATTAAGAAAATGCCCCTCAAATATTCCTACGTCATTGACCCTCCATTGGTCGGCCGTGCGTCATTCTCGTTTCAGTCGATCGATCGCACATTGTTGCCTGCTGTAATTTACTGAAAGAAATGTACTTGAACATCTCAAATTGTAGGAAGAAAATTGTAATGATTTTGAAAATCATTTCGTTTAAGATTTCGTACGCTGGAACGCTTTTAGACCAGCATGGTGACAAGAAGTTACTACAGTTTTATTTGCTATCAACCAAATGATAAATATGAATTTCTTAATATGCCATATTATATAATGGTCACATGCTAAACATTTTCTTTTTTTCATGCTGGAATAATGCACAACAACCTGTTTTACGAACTGGAAGTACAGAATTTTTAACCCCTGAGTATTAAAGCTCGTCTATTCCCACCCGTTAATACCTCTCTTGATTCACTAGATCAGTGGTTCCCAACCTTTTTGTTGTCACGGACCCCTTTGGACAAATTATTAATTCTGCGGACCCCTACCTAAATTTTGCCTGAAACTCAATTAACATACTATTTACTATTGTAATAATGATGCTACTCAACTACTGTAGTGTGTCAAATTGTTGTTGTTGAAGAAAGAAAGAACTAACAAAAAAAGAACAACAAAAAGAACAATCGAAAGAACAAAAGTTGTTGAATACACCATTGGCATAAAAGTTGAATAAACAATAAACATAAGTTTTAACAATCTTTCGCTGCCACGTGATGCTTGTCTACGAGCGTAAACCCATTAGTGCAGTGGTTCTTAACCTTTTTTCAGCCGCGCCCCCCTTCGGTAATTTTCCTACGCCTTGCGACCCCTACGAAAAGCAATTCGGCATTTTCAATAAAATATTACTGAGACAACTTAAAAATAACGAGGTCTGTTGGAGGTCGCGCGAAGCGCGAAAAACATTGAACTGTAATTTAAGGAGGCTTATCGCATTGGGCACACAACAAATTGCTCGTGCTAAACACATTGATTTTTATCGATATGATATTGACACACGTGTTGTGAGGGCAAATACTCCACAGTTGTAAGGCCGTGAATTTGAGCGCAAATAAAAATGTTAAGCGCAAAAATTATTCATTGCGTTATCGTGTTTCAAAGATGTGACGACACACAATACAACGGCAATTTTGCAAAAACATTATAGATTCGCGTAACAAAGTTCGACTCCCCTGTTATGAAAAAATGTCAAGAAAAGTGTAACAGAAGATTTGCGCGGAGCGCGAAATTTTTTTGCAGTTTGCAGTTTCAATGTTAAAGTTGGCAAAAAAACAAAGTTTTTACAGCTGTAGGAGTGGTACTCAACCCAAACGAATAAAATCACTGCAACCCCCTAACTTCCCCCTGCACAATCGGCCGTACAAGTACCGGTATAGGCATATTTGCTACCTAAAACTTCACCATTAATCATGACTAAACATTATTCCTCTGCCTTATTCCTCATGTATTTAACTACATCCTGGCGTTTTCATTCAAATATTGACTATGACTATATGCATACCACTGACCTATATGCATACCGGTACATATATCCTGGCCTACCAGTACAGCGTAGTCTCCAACTGCAAGCAGTGGTGTCGTTCCCGCTACTATGAGGAAACTTTGGTTGCACCGCATGTTTTCTATTAGCCAATCCGGATTTGACTGTGATCGACATGCGTTGTGCCAGATGTAGTATTGTAATGTAAGGTCAATTTACACACTGTAGGCAGCAGCATATATTTATTTCAACATATACCGGTTCAGTTTATTCTCGCGGGCTTGAGCTTGTTGATACATTTGCATTTAAAGAGAGAAATAAAAATAAAAATATCACTTTTCGTTTTTTCCCCCGAAATTCATCAAGGTAATCATGGACCCCCAAATGCTTTTTCACGGACCCCAGCTTGGGAACTACTGCACTAGATTATCCCCGGACGTATTTAGGGAATAGGAGTATAACGCGGATGACACTGTGTAACAATGTTGAGACATTCAAAGATCACGTCACATATGCATTTGACGTTTGCTAGCTTTCACTTTTGATTAGTGAACAGAAGGCTCGTTAACTTTTTAAGGAAGTTTAGAAAACCCTTGTTGGGAAAATTGCAAAAATGAATTTAGCGTGTATTAAAATTAAAGTAATGGTGTGTAATTACTTTTTTTGTTACTTCAAGTTAAAGTTGCGCATATTGATTGTTTAAGCAAAACGTTTTTAGCACATAATCGCAACAAATAGTATTCTATTTTAATAGAAAAAAACTTCACGGTGCTGGTTGTAAGATTAAGTTTTTGTTTGGGTGTTACGGCACTATCGACTGCCTTATTAATGACTTATTGACCGGTATCTATGAGCAAGAACGCTGGCTTTATTTAGAACGAAAATTAATTATTTAACACTAAAGTTTATTTTATTGGCAGGCCTTTGAACTTATCTATGGCATGAATCAAGATTTATTGATCTTGGTTTGGTTACTTTTGTGACAGTGTAGTCTGATTCACTCGTTGTTAACTATAGTCGTATAATTCTCTGCACTCCGACATATACTTTGCGGCCGAATGCGTTGCTTCGTAGTTGTTTTTAATAAAATACCGAAATTATAGGTTTATTTTTGCACTTGTAGTTTGTATTATGATACCTAATAAGTAGGTTTAAATCAATTGTGTCTCTATCAACTTGTTTTTATAAGTTATGATTTATATAGCCTCTCGTTGTATGGGGGTTTCCCTGTCAGACCCTTGCAACGGGAATAGTGACATCAACGGAACAAGTAAGATCCAATGCACTGCATTGCTTCGAATGCGACTGTATTTCCTCCCTCCCTTTATTCTTTATAGATCTTCTATAATCTTTGCTTGTGTAAGGTGGTACACTGATTACGGAGTAAGGATTACCTACACCGACGACTGACGTAGAGTGTTCTATTTCTATACATTGATCAAATATGTTTTTGAAAAAAATTACATATTTTCAAGGATGCTTTGATTTGTCCTATTGTGGTTGTTCATTTTCTTGTTTATAAACACCGAAAAAATATGTAAATAGTCATATTCGCTATAATATGTTATTTCGCAAAAAAATTATCAAGGTTTACGCAAGTTCACCTTTATTTAAATCAGTGTATAGTTTCGTAATATTAGCTTTTACTTAAGCCTCGTAATATTAGCTTTTACTTAAGTTAGCCTATAGCCCTATACGGACCCGTCTGCCGTATTGAATTAGGTAGGGTGAACGTTTAGATATGGTGTTTGGCTGATTTTTGCTATATGTGGCAATTGTTTTTTTTTGTATATGGCTGGTTTTGCTGCTTTTATGAATTTGTCAAAAAGCATTAATCTGGCTTTGCTAGCAATTGCATGAAACTGCATAAAAGAATTACATACTTTTTTCTCGATTGGAACAAACGATTTGCTTAAACCGGTTGATTCACGATTGTTCGGAAATAAAATGTGTATGAAAACCTTAAAACCTGTGAAAATTTGTATGTTTAAACAAACCCTAAAAATTTTGTGATTAATGCAAAAAAATTATTTTTTTGCAAAAGGGAATGTTTTAGAAACTAGTTCTTTTAGCTGAATCATAAAGTAAATGACGATTGTTTTGTGAAACGACCATTGACACTGGCCTCTTGTGTAGTGCAACACATTGATGGATACTTGCTGTAAAGCTCAATAAAAATATAACCTTACCCATCATCCCACTGCTGTCCCGGTGATTTGGCCGCCTTACCACGTACAATTGAGGCGATTTTGTTTTCGCCAAGGCCAACTTTCTACCTTGTTTTCTGTACGACTTAGACTTCACCCACAAACGCGGTCATAAATATTTCACTGGGATGAATTGGAAGTGGTGATTTATTTGCCGCACGTCTCTTGCATTATTAAGAACAGCATAAGGGGGAGTTGCGGCTAAACGCTACACGTGTATCTTCGCTTAGCACATCCGTCAAAATGCGGTCCAGTCATGCCGGGCATTTTTCGCCTTGAAAAAACAGGTTTTATTATCTCGACTGTCATGAATATTTTAACCGCCGTAAAAGCCCAGGGTAAGTTTTTCGACCTTCGCGGTCAAAAAAGGCGATTCGCAGATATTGCGCAGTGCAGCCACATGTTGACGTTATAAAAGTGCCTTTCTGTTGGTCCACATCGCAGTTAATAATTCAAGGCACGTCGATTAAAACGGGTTTAATAGTCTAATGCGACAGTTCGGCTATCGGTGACAGTTTTATTGGGCCCTTCAAGTGTCGCGTAGGGCGCCTCGTGACAGCGCAGATGTAAAACTTTATCCAACCGCCATTGCAATAAAAAGTAAATTCAGAGCAGCCTCCGTCAATCTTAAAAAACGTATTTAGACGCTCTATAATAAGACATTTTTGCGAATATTTATACTTAATAGTCTGTAGTTGGGAAGTCCTTTCTGGCACTTTTTTCCTTAGTCGACCGAGTTGCAATTTAAGTGTTATTTTTTATCAATAAAACTAGGACAAATTCTGCTCGAAAAGTAAACATTATAACGGTTCATAACAAAATATATATAAGAACAAAGTGTAAATCTATAGTGTTTGGTTTAAAGTTTCGACGGAAAACACGTTTGAAGTTAATCTATTTTATTACAAACTTTACTGTCCTGGTCTACGTCTGTCTGTCGCTCACAACACCATTTTTACGAGATCCGTTATGTTTACCAACCACGTATTTACGAAAGCGCGTTTTTAGTTAGTTGAGTATAGGCCAAGCATAATACTCTTCTATGATAACTTGTATCCGAATGTTTTTTTTAAGAACCGTTGACCGGGCGATTCACCAAATTGGAATTCGACTCTATCTATCTTGCCAAGTTTGTTCCGACCTTAGCAGGACGAAACCAGTCACAAGCGACACGGTCATTTGCAGGAGTCCTTCAGAATGTTGTTTTCAATTCAAATTACCTCATTGACAGGTAAACTTACAAAAATGTATGTCTTACAGTGAGATATCCGATATAGGGCATTTTTTGCAATGTCGATATTCCGATAAAATTTACGGTTTAACTTATTACAAAGTTTTACAAATTAGGTTCAAAATTCGTTACATTGAGATGCGCAAATTCCATGTCAGCATGATTGTTTGCTATAGTTTACTTAAGCGTATATAAAGTATTTTTCATTTATTTGTAAACTATATTATTGACGAAAATGAATCCAAAGTAAAAAACGCTACTATAAATGACAAACCGTACTTTAAATTTGGTAACAGATCTGGACACTAATCAAGGAGGAGTGTCGATACTACAACTGGTATCGGGTATAGACTCGATAGTATTGGGCATTCCTAAACAATTCACAAGGGTTGGGTAATTCGTTTAACCAAATTAAATTTCGTTTTTACAATCTCGCAATTGAAATGATCACCCCGACATGCCTCTCGAAAAATAAGTGTCAATGTTTAAATAACTTGTAAAGACCAGCTGCTTACTTATAACACCGTTCCCCTAATATGCGATTCCTTTTGTCAGAATTCAGGTATTGTTTTCCAAACTGAAGGCAAACTTTAATTACATGTTAATCTTGTTATGTATTTAGCTGCTGGGATCGGACTTTAAACTGCATACAGAACACAACCTGGGGTGACACATTTACAGTTGCCAATCCGGTTACATTCAAGGGAGCACAAAGCTACATTGCAATGCCAACGCTCAATGCATACACGTGAGATAATTGTATTTAATCAGCTTGTCGAAATATCTAACTTTAACGAGGTGGCAACATAAATAATTAATTTGAATATTTGCCCGAGCCGTGCTGCTTTACTCGCTTAAAAGGCTTATTATTTGTAACAGTATGTATAGTCCACGCTAGTTCAATGTTCTTACAAAAAGGTGTTGTTTAATATTCCCGAATACTTTTCTTTGATTAATTTATTTCATTTATAATGTGACCATGCCTTATGGTTTACTCCTGTGAATAGCGGATTTCGGTTTATTCGCTTAGCATGATTGTTTTGCAATGTGACAGGTCGATGTCGCTGTTTATGAGCATCAAGACTATTGTTATGGACGGGTTGATTCTCTACAACGGTGGCCCTAGCGGCGATTTTATTGCCGTCGAACTTTCGGGAGGCCAAGTCTTTTACATCTACAACTTAGGGAACGGTCCTCAAGTAAGCAAAATATTTATACATATGCACATGTGACGTATCAGTCCCGCGGTCATTTTTAAAATAGATGTTTAGAAGACAAACTGAATAGTTCATACTGAACTTTGTTTGGTTTGCACGGTCTATCATTGTCATTTACCACTGTGCGTTTTACTGCTTGCACAGCCTCAATTTTTGGTACATATTCGGCACATTACTGTCAATCTAACACAGTGATTTACAAACTTTTTCTTGTCGCGTCGACCTATTAGCTTTTTACAGTTGCTGAGCACTGCTACTGTTTTTGTTCGGCTAAAGTTAAGTTCAGTTAATTCAATTTATTTGATCCATAAACTAGTGTGACGATCCGAACACTGCTCGTTTACCACCAGGAAAGCCCACATGTACCACTAGAGGTGCGTGAATCACAGCTTGAGAATCCTTGCTCTAACATAATAACAACGATTTTAAATCGTATACTATATACGGCAGCACAACAAGCACAATTTTTTGGACAGCTTCGCTTATACCGGTGACACTTCGTTCAAAAAGCAAGCGCTGCCAAAATAAAGGCAATCATTTGTAGTTTTACTAAAAAACTTGCAATTAGGATGCTTCTTTTTACCACAAATGTGCATGTTAGGTTTTGACTGTGCCGGAGAGTGCTGCCGTGAACGACAACAAGTGGCACGATATTCGCGTGACCAGATCGAGCCGGAACGTTCATACGCTTACTGTTGATGGAAAGGCGATCAAACAGACAGGACTCGAACAAAGAAGACACTTGGACCTAAATGGTAGCGTTTAATTGAAACGACGTGATGCCATCACAATTGCTAACAACCGCGTCATTTCGTCTGATTAGAGAATTATAAGTAGATTTAGCCCAAGACTGACTTGGGCCAAGTAAAAACATTTACAGCCAAATACTACATGTCGATTCGTTTTGAATATGAATTTATAGTAAAACGCATATAAACTGTGAGCATTGCTATTTAAAAATATAAATCATCAGCTGTCAATAAGTTGCGCTTCTGCCTAGTTTGACCAACTAAAAAACATTTTTGGACACATGTTGTTATGAATTAGTGTTAGGTAGTTTTGCTTATGTACTACTACTTTGTAGGTTACTTCTACGTTGGCGGTGTCAGTCAAATCATGTACTTAAACGACCTACCGGACATTGTTGCGTCACGAACTGGATTCCAAGGTTGCCTGGGGTCACTGGAGGTCAATGGCAATCTGCAGGACTTGCGAAACCAGCAGGGAAAGATCACAATCGGAAAAGTGGCAGCCGGTTGCCTAGGTAAGAAAAAATAAATGCCGTTTAAGATAATTAATTTATTGTGTAAACGAAAAGCGTTAAATGCCGAAGAACGTACAGAGTATTATTGTATAAGTTTACGGGGTTTGGTGCATTTTGCATTATATTTGGTGTAACAATTTTTTAATGGCTTATTCCCTGTAGGCCTACCGATTGTTTTTTTTTAATTAAAAATGTCGAAGCTTCTTCTTTAAAATCAGTAAAAAAATTGTACAAGCATCAGAGACATAGTGGAGTTTGCTTCATGTCAGCTGTTTTTTTCTTGAGTAAAATACTTTTCGTTTAAGTTGTTTGCAATACCAATAGCAAAGTAGGTTATCAATCTAAAAGTTCAAATATTTTACAACGTAAAACCAATTCACCTTATAAATATTTGCTTAGCCAATAATTTGGAAGAAACGGCTCACGTTTTAATATATTTTTAGTCTGCCTATAGCAAAAATTTACTTGGTCGGTGTTCCTTTCACACCCTTCCATTATAGCCCATTATAGCAAAGTGTTTTTAATAAGCTTGTACAATCTTGCGGCCGCTTGATAGACAGAAAATGTTTTTTGGAACTATATCCCGCAGCATATTAGTTATATGTAAGTCTTTAACACTGGATCATGAATGCGGTAAAATATGTACAGATGTGTCCGCTTAACATTTATGGTTTTATGCCATTTCTACGTTATATGCTTGAAAGCTAAAACAGTTTAGGTAGCAAGGAATCTCCCGCAGACAATAAAATGTAAAAGAAAGATTCTTGTTTTCGTATCAGATAATCTTAAACTGTTTATAAAAACAGATAAAACATAAAATCATTCCTTAAATTTTAACAGAAATATATATTTCGCCTATAAGGCATTATCAGTTTCTTAATTCGAATTAATCTTCATTCGAATTGATTAATATGCTTGAATGCATTTTTTTTTCTTTTTGTTATAATTTTTAAACGTTACCCTTCACCAATAGCCCCTTCTCCACCTTGCACACCCACTACGTGCAGCAACGGCGGTGTGTGTCTGCAACAGTGGGACGGATTCAAGTGCGATTGCAGTCTCACCGCATACGTAGGAAAGCTCTGCCAACAACGTGAGTTTGGACACCGTTTAACTGACATGCAAATAATTAATTATTTGAATTGTCCGTGTTTGATTCCATTTTAACCGTATTGTGAGCTCGGATTAATGTTTGGAACTATATGGTTATAGGTAAAATATTATTCCTTTTCAGAAACTGATAATAATGTTAATCTGTTTAAAATGTAAAGAGGGTGCATTTTATTTACCAAATCAACACCCTTGCTAATATTTCCAACAGTTTTTCTTGTCAACGTTTAAGCAATCGCCTATCACGGAAATCACAGCTGCTAAATTTGTAACTTGAAATCGATATTTAATTAAAACACCATTCAGATTGGTTGATGATAAATAAGTAACGCAAGTTTGTGTTAAATTTTTATTGATTTTGCTCATTAGACGAATAATTTGGTGAAACGTGTGATGTACTCGATGTATGACTTTGCCATGACATACCATTATATAAATGTATGATGGTTTTTCAAAATACGAATGCGCATGAATTATAATACGAAACCTTTATCAATATATTACTTTGATGTTTAATTTTTTTTTTATCTTAAAAAAATCTGCCTGCACGTTGTATTATATAAAAGGTGTACATCTCATATTCTTTAAATTATAACGAGGTATTAGAGCAAGCCAATTTTAGACGTTAGTTCATCCAAGAACAAAACTCTCAGAAGGAAAATAACTTAAACGAATAAATTATATTTTATTGTTTCTTTCCATTTAGACGTCAGTAAACTGCCCGGTAAGCAAGAGTGCTGTTTTGCTCCCAAAGTAACCATAATGTAGTTTCCAAGCTGAGTGCTGTGAGATACTGCTCTGAGCGCAGCGCTCGGACGACGGACTAAAAGCATGCAAAATTCACTACAACGTTAATTTTAAACAAGCATATTTTTATATATTATAGTTACATAAAGCCTTCTCGTTGACTTTCGCACAACTCGAGATGCGAAGCACGTAGTTTTATATATTTTGTGCTATGCACCGCGAATGTTTCACCACGCTCGCAGTCTCTAACAAATGAAAAAGTTTTTTTTTTCGTTTAGCATTTGCTTTACAGCGAATGCGAAGTTATCCAAAAATTGTTTTCTGAACGTTAGTTTTATTCACTGCTTTCAATTCTTCCCAGGCAACATTGAATATATGTTGTTTGGCGTACTATTTTGATTTGCACAATGTGTACTGTAGTGTTTGTTTTATTTCTGAAAGGTATTACTGAAAAAGGGATAAAATGTAGAGAAATGCAAAAAATGTTAATTGTATTACGATTGTATCATCAAAATTCCTCAGCCAAACCACACAAACAGATGTTAACAAAACATTTTTTTTAATTAAAAAACAGGTTTACACCCTGTTGTTTTAGTGAGCTGCAAAAGTTTCTGTATAATACATTTATCGATAGGTTTACGCAAACTGAATGCATGGTGTATTATGTCCGCATGATTTGCATGATGACCTATATGAGGATTTTACATTTTTTATTTTCAGAAATATTATTAAAAATCGTGTGTGGAAAATTTGGAAAACTAAATGGCCTAGCTAGTATGACTGTTCAATAAGCTATAACTTGCTGCCACTATCCAAACCACTGTTAACGCATGCTACCATAGTTGTTTACTAAGTTTAAAATTGACTCCTTTTATCTTACTTAGATAACAAAAATAAAATTCTAGTGTTTTCATTCAAATGTAATTCGTGAGCCGAATGTTGACTACAATTTTGGTTCGGGTTGACAAGGCTGTAAAACCTTAGAAAAATCATTTAAAATATCCATCCTTATATGTCACCCACTGCACACTAATGCCGTTCTGACCGAGTCCCTTACCACTGTTGAATTTACAGGAGGTAATAGCTACAAGTTTGGGCCTGGCGCCGGCCTTATGCTTTACAAATGGCCCAATACGTACCCGAGCACGCGCTCGGACCGCTTGGCCCTCGGCTTTTCGACGTCACTACGAGATTGCGTCATCCTGAAAGTGACCGGGTACACCGAGGCCCCCGCACAGGACTTTCTGCTCTTGGCCATCGTGAGTCCGCTTAAAAGTCAAGCGCGCGATTCATAGCTCTCAGCTGTTAGTAGGTTGACGTGAGCAAATACCCTCACTTTACACACCGTGGTAACCATTCGAAACGAACTGCCCAGGCGTGCATTTCATGCGTTTTTAAAAACTGCTTCGAAATTTGAGCAGGCGTTTTTGTTCCGCCAACTAAACAGCATCCCCAGAACTACGAATCGCGCCCGACGAATTTCAACCTTTACTTACCACATCCTATTTATATTTTATTTTCATAATTTGCTCGCAAACCGCGGCCGCCAACCGTCAGAACTCTCCTCAAAGACTACCTACCGCTTCGACCGCGGAGTTATGGTGTTTCGATTTCCATCGCCGTTGCGCAGCGTTCGCTCAGACGTGCTGACTCTTGGTTTTGCCACCAGGGCTCGGAACTCTCTGCTGGTTGAGGTCGAGTCGGCTATGCGCCGGCCAAAGGACTTCCTTCGACTTGCCATAGTGAGAGGCGCGCCCTGGCGTGTTGGCTTGCTTCTGCTGCGGCGTGGCTGTGTGTGTTCTGGCTGTCGTCACCAGTTGTGCAAGCGTCACAATGCCGAGTGCATGGGTTTTACTTCTCTAACTCGAACCGTTATGGATTACATCTTGTCGTTTCCCCCGTGTGTGTCGGTACTTGCCTATGGTTTTCATTTTGAACGTGTTGCCTTAAAGTTCGACTGAAATGTTAACATCCTTCATTTGAATATCCATAACTCAAGCAAGTTTTTGTACATCTGGAGATAACCTCAGTTTGTGCCTGCATTTTTTCCTTTTGTTAACAAAAGAATGTCGATTGGTTTTTTGATGGCCATGTAAATCATTGTACGTTCGTTCAAACTAACATGACCAGCTCTTCTGGCAGTGTGGGATTTTCGACCTGTCTTTTTGTCGAAGCTTGATTGTTGAAAGAGTTTTGTTTTTCGGTCCCTAATCGTTTTAAAACGTTCTACGGCGGCCTCGGTTTGCGATTATATCGTAAAATCATTGTAATGCCTAAGCATTGAATATTTATCATAGTTTTTTTACAATATTTTACTTTAATTTTAATATCATGTAAAACATGCTTAGAATTCGGAGATATTTTCTAAAATGTCTGCAAAATATAATAAAACCCATTTTTGAGGCCTTTTTCGCGTCAAGTTTTTAACATATTGTTATAAGTTGCTTGAAACCGATAAAAATAAGCGGATGCATAAAACAGTTTTATTTTTAACACTCGATTGATTAGTTGGATTCGTAGAAACACTGCAGCAACTGACGTGAGACAATTGGCCTTTCACTTGCTAATGGGTTTTAATGGCTTCGGGATGTTAGTGGAATCGCTTTGTCTTAAACGTTTGGCAGAAACCCGAAGTCAATATGCTCCCTTCTACTAGCTGTGAACCTTGTTGCACTGACAAACCTTTTTTTGTTCCTTTCACAAGGAAAACGGCAAGCTCATTCTTCGTTTTAACGTTGGTGGAGCGAGCGACGTGGTGCTGAGAGAAGGAATGTCCGTTTCGGACGGAAGCTACCACACTGTGCAGGTGCGCCGCCAGTGGCTGAACGCCACCATGCGTGTCGACAATTGGCCGGTCAGAAGCGTCGCCCCGCCCGGTAAGTTGGTCACGTGATGTTGATGATACAAATAGTTACGTTTGTGTAACGTCGAGTATTTAAATAAACAGAAAAAGTAAAATCGACGGTTTGATTTTTTTGAAGATTTGAAATATACGTGTTTTTCTATTGTTGTAAAACTAATTTACTAGAAAACAAATGGTTGTTGACGATTTTTAAAATCCAAGTTTTTGGAAATATTATAATTAACAACGTTAGTGTGCTACAATTTGGTAAAAAGTTATTATTGGTTTCTATTTTCACCTTTGATTATACTGCCTAAAAAGAATATGAATAAAAACCTTGCATTCTGACCGATAGTTGTACAATTTGCATGTGCATTTTACTTAACGTTCATCGTTTTCAATAGCAGCAGTAACATAACCATCATTTTAGCTGTTTATCCCGTTAACCTTAACCAACAACCATCACCGCTCTGTAAAACGATGTGTGGCCTGTTTCTCTCGATGCACGTGAATACTAACGATTTCATCCTAACCGAATGGCATAGCAGGAACGCAGTAACATAAACGTCGTAACAACCGGTCTTGGTGTGCTGGCGGGAAGGTGGCCAAAATAATTCCACAATAGAAAAGACTCACCGGACAAATTTGGTTAAATTGTTTACCGTTTAAAACACGAAATGTAGAGCGGCACATGATCATTTTTTTTAATCATATCATGATCCTACGTTTGCAATACAAAAGCCCCGCCAATTATGTTAACGCTTTATTAACAACTTAAAACACCCGAAATCCATTGTCAACCACAAGTCTCAGGTCCCCTGATAAACGCGAACAGTCATTAATAATGTTAAGTCTAATTAGTGAACAATTATATTTTCCAAATTAAAAAAATGACTCAGACGACATAAACTCTTGTGTAAATTCAATTTCATCTTGCTCCTATGGAGCTTGTCTCCAAAACCCAATAACAAATTTGCTCTCCCCACGGTTCCTTCTTTTATATACGTTTCTTGTTGTAGGGGATGCACGTTCCCGCTTTGCTCGCGTGATACCCTCGATAGCTTCCCCTGCCCGTCCCACCATTGATAAGTGGTTGCAACGCAAAGGTACTAACAAAACTCGGTGTCGTGTACATTCTTAATATGCTTCCTAACATGTTAAACACTATACTTTGTATATACGGTCGTGCTGTCTGTCTATGTTTCTGTATTTAAATGCTACTAACCCTGTTTATTTACATTAACGTATTACGCTTTGTGCATGAACCCTAGTTTTTGTTTGGTCAAGACAACAATTGCTGCTTTGTACAGCGAATATTTCCTCCGTAAACCATCTGAATTGCGTGATTACACACGTCTGTGTTCGAAAGCAGCTCGTTTTCAACCTTGCCAAAACTACATTGCCTTTCTGAAAAAATAAACAAACATATCGTATTGTTAAGTACTGCAAAATTACGATTGAACCCATGCTTGATAATCCTAATATTCAAGTAAAATCCTGTGTATGATTAACCTAATCCATAAATTGTTGTAAATTCTCTAAAACAGTAAAACCAAGTCGGATTAAAGCTTTCATAACTCTTCACTAAAATTAATAAAAATCGGTGTGGACGTATTTTATGTACGATTTTCACAAGTTTATAAAGATTTATGAAAAGTATGATTTACCGATCACCTGAGTGCTTTTTCTGCAGTCTACTGATACAGTTAGAGAAACCCTGAATTAAACCGCTGTCGATTTAACAGTATTCGAACGTTGCGCACCGCCAAGAGACTAACTTATTCTTTGTGCAATTTAGAGCAACAAACCTCGGTTTTCAACTCACAGTCGACGATCCAGATCGGAGGCTTGCTCGGTGAAGACGTCTTGTCCACTCTTGACCAATCGCGGGACACCCGGACCGTGGCCATAGATCGGCCCTTCCGCGGTCAGATGACCGGCCTATTTTTTAATGACGTCAGGGTGTTTCAGCTCGCAGCGCAACGTACGTGGTTTTCAAATGTTTTAGTTTTATTTTTACTTTGGAAGTAAAAACATCTTGATAGAATTCGTTTATGACAAATGTTTAAAACAAAGTTTTACCCTGGGAAAAGTTCATTGCGCTTCAACGATTGGTAAGAATAGTTAATCGTTCTCTGCCTATCGAAGAGGGGTTTTTAAACTATACTTTTAACGCGAATACTGGCATTTTTCTCTATTAAACACCAAAGTTTGAAATTATATACACCAAGATTTGAATCAGGCATTCATGAGCCCCCAACAACTGGTCCTTAAGGGGTTCGTGGACTCCAGTTTAAGAACCGCTGGTATAGAGACACCGATCTTCTCGCAACCGTAGTCATATGTAGCCTGGTAACGTGTTTTATTTCGATTTGTTCAGGTGACGATCAGGTTCGCTTTCTTGGCGACGTGACGCGGATCGGTGGGCCCGATTTGCTTCCCACCTCTCCAACGATAAACCAGCCGACTACCACGATGGCAACGCTGACCATTTTTTCGACCACAAAGTCGTCTGAAAACGTCCCCAACGTACGAATGGTTTATTACACTATTCCAAGGCTTCTTAATTAGTCCACTGCGACCTTTTAAAAAGATTCAGGGTCATACTTGTTTTGCTAAGCGGCGATAAAGTTCATGTTCTTTGAATGTATAAATAGTAACTATCCACTTCGTTTCTTTCCAATCAAGCAAGTAGAAGTTTAGGAACATTTTAGCTTTTCGCACTTTATATGTTGATCTATAAATATGCATTTCACTGGAAATCTACCGGTGATGGACACGGGCCCAAATATCCACCTCGGTGTAAATTACGTTTCTCGTTAAGGTGAAGGGATATAGATAATTTATATTTGTTAAGTTTGACCGCTCAAGATGCGCGCTGTTTGCATAGTTTGCTCAGAACGCTAAATAAATGTCAATACTTTTTAACTTAAAGGGATCGAATTCCTACGACTGTGACGACGAAGACCTGTGCCCAAACTCATCAGGTAAGAATAAACGAACTAATTTCACTAGTTTTTATATCAGTGTGTTTGTCAGACAGCGGTGATGTTCACTCTCCAACTTATCACTGAATAATTTTTACCGTTTAAAAAGTTTGTTTTATATTGAAAGATTCATGTTCATAAAGTTTGAAATCAACATTTGGTTTAATTGTTTTGGCAACTTGTTAAAACGCCTTAAAGTAAAAAACCTTTTTATATTAGTTATTGTTATTCAACGCTCACAGAAAAACGACCAACGGGTGGCAAATTTTAACGACACTGTGAACATATTTTGTGAATATTTCGATTACGTATGCAGCTGGCTTGTGATCTTTTGGTGAAAAATGTCAACAATTCACTGACTGGCAAACACGCTGTTTACCTTAAGTAACGATAAACAATTTGATTGAGTAGCTGCATGTTTTCAGCTATGTCGCTTGGCTAACTGTGCAATACACTCTTTTTTCGTCCTCCCTCCGACACCCATTCCACAAATTACCAAAAAACCTTCACAAACCACCACCATCACAACCAATACCATAAACAACCATCGACATTTGAAACCGTATTTCGAAATACAGCCTACTCTTACAAAGGCGCCGAAATCAATTTGTACGATTGTAACAATGGTTCGCCATACATGTCAGCAAACACTGTTAAGCGCATTATTCCGGTTTTGACTTTCGTCGCATTTTTACAAAGCACATGATCTTCTTGCTTCCCCCACATGCGCCTTTTTTCAAGAATTATGCAAATAACCTGTTGCTTAACCTGTATGCATTTTAACCTTGGTCGAACACGTGTAATTGTTTTATAATGCTGTGGAAAAAACGAGTTTGGGTGAACGATCATGTATACTACATTGGCTGCTCACACAAAATTTAACAGAATAGAGTAAACATTTTACACGTTTAAAATAGCAATCACATTTAATAAAATACTAACACCTTTATTTTGATGTTACACGCTAACTGTCGTGGGGAAATACAATAATAACACGTAAGTACTTGTGTAGCATTAGATGTACTATGTTATTTTTTGTTTGTAATTTTGTTTCCAAAATTCAGTTGTACAGCCGTATAGATAATAATTAAACCATAGCAACTGTTTACTAATTTTCCACATACGATCCAAACACTGGGAACGTTGCAGAAACGCAATTGTTTATGGGATGTTTTTCACGAACTAAATCACGTTTTTTTATCTCGACAGGTTCCGGATCCGGATTTTTCGCCCAAATTGGCGAATCCCAAACACTAAGTGACGTCACACAAACCACATCTTTGCACGCGAGCGCCGACAATTCCCAACAACGGGGTCAGGGGGGAGATCAGAACGGGGAAGGCCTCGAGTCGCTTCTCATGATTGCCGGCTTTTACACGACGCAATTGCCCACACTTTCGACAACAAAGAGCAGTGTACGTGACGCGGATGCTGACGTCATCAATAAAAGTCCACGCGGCACAGAGAAGGTTACTTCCGCGCCGGTGGTCATAGAAGGAAATGAGAGGCAGGAGAAACTATTCTACGACATGCCAAGCCTAAGTGAAATCCTCGACATTTTCACGAGTCCAGAAGTCTTAAATGATCCTAATGAAAAGAAAGATAACTCCTCCAAATCCGCCTCTTTCACTTCTGATATAAGCCTGGATGACGCTCTAAAGTTTTTCACTAATGAAGAAACTTACGATCCCGAAGTTGGATCTGTATATGACCCCATCGCGCCAAGCCAATCATCTCGTAACGTTGTAGATTATCAATCCGGTGATGTTCGTTCACTGACAACCTTACCCGTGACCCGGTCCTCGAAAAATCTTAATCTCCTGAAATCGAATCCGCGTTTAGAAGAACATTCCGCTACCCCGACACTGATCAACCCCCCTGTTGCACCCCCTTTTGTGGTCACCCCTCCTTACGTTGATACAACCAAACAGACCAGCGCAGTTGACTTCGCCCACTCACTTATCACACACAGTCCCACAAAAAGCATGTTCCACACACTAGGATTAAAAAGCACGGTTAGCAAAGAGGCAGAATCGAGCACTCCACCATCGCATGCGAGTAACCCACGTATTGTTTTGCCTTTTCCCACCCCTACCCACACCTCACCAGGTGCACATACTGACCCCGCCCAGCCTACATCAACCTTTTCCACCACGACCGCTGTGGCAGATTGGCGCGACTTAGCGTCTGGCGTAACGCTCCGGGATTCGGCGCCAACTAGTTTAAACCGCCTGGAACCGTCTACCGACATTGGTTATTCTTCGCCGCCCCCGCCGATTCCACCCATGACGCCAACACGGTCAGCCAACACCCGCACTCCCACTTCCACTATAACTTCTGACACCAACACAACCTTTACCCGCTCTTTGCTAACCGACGTCATCGTGCGTGATGTCACAGATCCGAAGAGCGATGTTACCGCGCCTGAAGGGAACTCGAACGCCGGTGGCGGCCAGCCGATGCCCAACCCCCATAACCCACGACGAGGCAACATGATCAACGTCAGTAACACTTCCTCTACACCCAGTAACGTCACCGGTTACGCCGGCTCCAATGTCACCGGATCAGTGATGATCAGTGACGCTGGTAGTCTTACGACGGTGATGATAGCAGGAATAGCGGCCGCTGCTGCCTGCTGCGTGCTTCTTCTCTTTTACATGATTTATCGCTTCAAGTATCGTGACTCTGTGACGTACAACGTGGACGAGCGTGAGCGTCAATACGGCGCCAACCCCATCAAAGGCAAAAAGGTTGTCCAGACCAAAAATGGCTCCATGAAGCGCGACCCTAAAACGCAAAAAACTGACAAAGACAAGGAATATTACGTATGACACGACGTAGCTTCTTGGGTACCGCTAGCGGCAAGCTATAAGCGACAAATCAATCCGCCAGGTTAGGTGAACGGGTCGCGCGATCGATTCCACTGTTTTGCCTTGCTTACTTACAGTAGTGTATGTTTCTGGCCGGCTGCTTTTCAACCCTGGTTGTTCATGTTGGTGCGCGCAAGTTTCTTGTCTTTTTTTTTCGCTGGTTTCTCGAACGTATAAATGCGTTGACGTGAATGGTTTTGAGTTCCTTTATTTCTCTCCTGCATTGTTTCGTTCGTATTTATTATTTGATTAGTTAACGGTGCTAAGCGACCGAACACTTCTATACGTTACGCGCACTTTTATGTTTGTTCTGTAGCGTTCGTTTTCGTTTCAAGCTCATGAAGTATGGGTATATTCGCAAGGCGAGCTATTTTCGCGAAAACGATAACTAATATAAGGACTTCATTAACAAAACAGTCAGGTTAAATACACTTTGTACATAATTCAATTAAGTCAGTTCTGTGATTAAGTAAAGTTAATTTGTTAAGTAAAGAATAAAATTTATAATCATGTGTCCGCAAAGAATGTCAAGAATTTAACCACCAACGTCGCATTTGTATGATAAAAGTTTTAACTCGACTGTTGTTACTCCAATAGCATAGAATAAACATTACGGAGGCGTCTTACCTTAAGGGGATTGCAATAAAAAGCCAATTTTCTGTATTATTTGCGTTGTGATAGAGAACTATTACACACTGTACGTAATATGTATTTTTGAGGCGTTCTTCACTTGTTATTTTGATCACATTATTAATATTAAATTACTTTTGCTGTGTTTTCATTCTGGCGAAAATAAACATCCATTTTGGAGGAAATGGTGCCATGCATTGTTATATTTATTCTGCCCAGGAATTTGTAAGTTTTCCTTTAATTACAAGTTAATTTAAGTTAATTCTCCTTTTCCTTACAATATTACGACCAGTGGCAGTATAATTTTTTTTTTCAAATTTGATTTACATTATTGTGTTTTTAAATTATTGTATATTTTAAACGATCATTAGACAAAACTAAAATCACGAAAGGTTGAATCATAGTGGCGTCACAATTTACGAAAAACCGCAATAAATTAAAAAAATATCGACGCCACAGTTGTAAAACAAGAAATCATTTTGTCACTAAACACAAAATGATGTGGATCCTTTGTTACGCTTTACACCAGAGAATCCCAAAGGGTGTAGTGGTTTCCCGTCCATTGTTAGATTCTGACGTAATAATTGTCTTTCTTATGTAAGGTTGTTGTTTGTTGTTACGTTTTACCATTTTATATGCGGCAAATTGTTTCTTTTTTTAAAGTCGTGGTGCAGAAAGTTGAATTTTTCCTGGTAATAGCATAACCTTGAGAAATATATAATGTATATTAGGAAGTAATCTGGCGCTGGTTTACAATCCTACCACAACGAACATTATTTGGCTTAGGGTGCGGGTTAGCGTTTGGGTTTGAGTAGGGCGAGCAATATTAAATAATAACTAGACGGGGGTGCGGTTGTTGTATATTTTGTCAGGGGGTATATTTTCAGGGCTTAGTGTTTATTTTCAATTTTTACTTTATTTCATTTATTTTATTTTTTTTTAATATTTTGTATTGTGTACTTTATATTATATATTTTGTTTTTTATTTTCCTTAACTTGTTTCTGCAAGCAAAAACAGATATGGGCCGAAAACTTCCCCACTTAACTTATGCCTTTGATGCGAAAGGGGTTCAAATAAGGCGTAGTATTTGGGGAATGATCGAAACATATATTTGATAAATAGAATTTACGTAGATAATGTCTATGGCCATTTTATTAAATTTTGACCAGCTTACGTGTTTGAAAAGCAAATATTATTATTCTCTTGAAGACTTAAAATGGTTTAACGCCTATGGTTTGCTATACTTTTGCAAACTTTTACTCGGTAATTTTTTACCATGGCTTGGGCCGAGCAATCACTGTTAAAACAGGCTTTAAATCTGTAGTTTTAAACAATATGAAAAACACTATTATGTTCTCAATACGCAAACTATTAAATCGAAAGTTTTGCTAGTTGTTTAGGCCTGATATTGGTATGTTGGTTGGAGCAACATGCACAACAGGTGCTAACAGAGAGGCGTACACTGCCTTAAGATTTCGCATTTAAATTTGCGGCGGTAAATACACCCTATTGACACTACATTATTAGGCGAAGCTTATCGCAAAGTAATTGGTCGCCCCAAAAAATGCTGACGCCGCATTTAAAGCAAGCATTATAAATGTGTCGCCGATATTCTGCTTTGAAAACCCTACTCGAAATGCCTCCCTGCGTTAATTGTACGGTGGGTGAAACTTTATTCACGGCCTTACCTCTTTTTGTATTACCGCGACAATACGATGAAATACGATTTGAAGAATATTTGAAAAAATCGTGTTTGGAGAATATTTGCTATTTGCACCTGTATAGTATGTTACTCCAATCCAACATACAATTTTAAGTTTTGTAGGCCTGGTGTTGATATGTTGGATTGGAGTTGCCACCAGATTTCGCATTTAAATTTGCGGCGGTAAAATAAGTTGTTTCATAAGACCATTAAGTAATTTTACTAAAGAGAAGCTTCTTTTTAAAATGCAAGTCGCACGAACCCAGTTTTTGACGTGCCACTTCGCACAATGAAAGTCTCACGCGCGGGACAATAAAGCGCAGCAGGCGGTGAGTCGCTTCGTCAGTTCACAAGCTGGACAAAGCAAGCGAATATGAACGAATTCTGTATGAAAGTTTATCTGCTGCTAGATGGCAGTCGTTAGCTACAGAGAGCTAAAACGCAATATTTCAGGTTTTTGCCCCCCAAGCAAAGGCCCCTGGGGATACAGCCTCAAAAACTTCTACAAAGCACCTTCATACCACTCTACGCCATGTCTGAAAATTTGAAGGCTCTACGATACATACTTTTTCTATAAAGCTTCGGACAAAAATTGGTCTGAAACATTTTCGGGCAAAAACAAGATATGTCCCGAAAATAAATTTTCGGCCCATATAATACTTGATCATCCCACACCCAAACACTAAACGACACCTAACCCAAATATTGTGCGTTGCTTTAATAATGGTTTCAACGCTGTGATGGGATTCCAGACCAGTGTGCCGCGTACCCATGCCAGACGTGCCGCATGGTTCCCGGAGATGTGTTACTTGCGTTTCAAGTGTGAATCAGTCCAATTAACGTAGGCTATATCATATCAAGACAGGTATTTTAATCTTATGCGATTATCCCCAGGTGTAATTTTATGAACTTTCCATAATATTTAAAACTTTTTAAAACCTACAGTATGTTATCTTCTGTCACCGGAAATCAAATGTAAAAATATATTTTATAACTGACAGTGACAACAAATATTTCCAAACTTTACATCAAAGTCAAGATTAAAGCTAGAAACCAATAAAATACAACTGTAGATATTTTATTGGCATTATTTGATTGTGTAGTTAGTCTTGGCAGCTGTTTCGAAAAATAAATTACGCAAAAAAGTAAAAATAAGCACCAAGGCAAGGTTTCATTTTCCGAATACTTCTAAAAGCGTTATGTTATTTAATCAACAATTGCAAGGGGGGTGGCTACAATTTTCAAGACTTTGACCGACTTCAGAAATTTTTGGCAGTCTGCAAAACCGCAAATCAGAATACAAAGGAATGATATGATAAAATTTTCGGCGCCTTCGGCGCGTTTAATCATCATTCGTTTAGTTTTCTATTGGCTGGAATTTTGCTGATGTTGTCTATTGTCGTTCAACAAATATTTCGTAGGTGTGCCGCCAAATTGTTTTAGCTCGTTTGGTGTGCCGCAAGTAGACAGAGATTGCGGAGCACTGTTCTAGAGCAGCGCTAGTAATCGTTAATGTTAAGCTAACGACAAAACTTGATTGCATTATCACGTTAAATTTTTCGCAAAATGCAGTGTAGTGTTATGTTTTAGTATGCATGAAACTATATGTTGAATCGTCAGCCATTTTAATTGCATTAGCTCAGAGTAGTTTGCACCAGTGTGTACCTTTACCCCAATGTTGTTGTATGTACATTATATGCTTTACTTTTTTAAGTTATGCACCTATAAGTCATTAATTTAGGGGGGCGATATAAAATAATATGGAGCTAAAGGGGCACTGGTATAAAAAACGGTTGGGGAATACTGCAATCTAACGAATGTTTTAGGCTTATCTAACGAATGTTTTAGGCTTAATGTCAGTGACACCTTTGCACACAAAACAGCACGTGAAATTATCTCCTCAAAACAAAATCCGGGACCAACCTTGAACCCTTGTTTTTTCAGTTATTTACTTTTTAATTGTTATATTTAATGACAGGTGGCTTTCGTAAGTTTAGATGAGCCTTGAATGAACACTTTGCTTTCGCAGTTCGTAAGACATTTCCAACATTTTTCGCTATATCACGCCAAAAGTATGATTCAACAATATATACTGGAATAAGTTTCTTTATTTGATTTTGCGTTTACCTAAAGTGTTATTTCAAAATACTCCATAAAACACCATATTACCTTAAAGATTGTCTTTTGTTTTCCTACACTGTTTTGTCCACTATGTATAATTCCGCTTTATTGGTCGCATTTACTTTTTTGTTTTATACAGTCAGGTATAGGCCTAATTAAAAATGTCCCTTCGCTTAGGGCTTTGGCACGTGGATCTGCTAAATAAATTTGTAGCAACGCGAAAAGCATGCCTATAAACCAGTGGCATATTTTATAGGTTTAATTAAGATTCGTTATGGCGTGGAGTTATGCCAAAAAAACTCATTTACGACGTAGGCTAATAAACGTTAACCTATCAAAAGCGTGTTAAGAGAGCACAAATTCGACAACATACCACTAACTAGTGGTTCGACTTTCTAACAATTGAGTTTGCTTAATTTGCAATATAGAAATCACTCGCCCTTTTCCTATTGCAGCGTTGCATCTTCTTAATATGGAACATGATTCTTGAGCAATGTACATTGTAATTCTAAAAACTCGCACCTAAAGTTGCATAACGATAATTCCTATAGACACATTAGTGCAACTTGTTTTCTAAATTAGGTAAAACTTTTCTATTGGGTACATTTTTTTGTAAGTAATAAACTTCCTAAAGCTATATAATATGTGCAAAAATATTATCATTATTAAATCAACAAAAGTTGAAATGTCATATTTTTATTTAACCGAAACAAACGTATGCTTGTATTCAGCAACAGGTTGTTCAGCAACATACATAGGGGAAAAAACCAGATCTGGCAGAGCATGCGGTTGAACTCCGACACGGAATTGATTGGGATAACTGTAGAATTCTAGACTGGGAACCACACTATTACAAAAGATGGTTCATTGAATTATTCCGGATTGACAAATCTCCTAACACCATGAATAAAAAGGATTCATGGTATCCGGCAATCTACTCGTCGTTGTAGCTATACGCAATAGCTGATAAACGCCCGTTGTCCGACGGCGCAGTTCTGCACCGGATGACTCCGGCGCGTCACAGCTTATCGCATACTTTAGCGACGTCTAGAATTATTAATTTTAATCTACGTTTTTCAATTTTTTACTTCTCAGTATATAAGATGGCTAACGCACTCTCGTTTTAATTATTAACCCTGATGAGGTCAGCTGGCATCTGCTGCCGAAACGTCGGTTTATACTTCGTTTACACCAGAAGAGCAATTTATAGTTATTGATATGATGCCTGCTGGAGCTAACTCTATTTTATAATGATCCCTAATGGCCAACTAACAAATGCTAAGAATGCATCAACGATAAAACAACAATCAAGACATATGTCATAAATAAAATACAGGGGTTCAACTTCAAGTTGCGATCACATTTATGTGCAAATAAACTGTGATAATAAAGATTTAAATATATTGTTTTTTTTATTTATATTATTTTACATGCCTCTTTCTTATTTTGTTGGCCTATCTCTTGTAAACCTGTAGATTTCTTATTAACCTTTTTTAAAACATTTTCAAATAACTTTTTTACTAAAACTGTGTCCCAAAACACTTGTAAACAGCATAACCATAAAAAAACAGTCACCGTTTCGGTCTGTTCATAATCACGTTTTGTCATTTCACTCAGAATTTCATTGAACTTGCTAAAACGACTGCTAGAAAGTATGTCAATTATTACTTCAATAAAATTTATTTTATCAGCTTTTTTGTTGCATTTTATGCTATAAATACATATAATAAAAAAATATGAGCACCACTCAGCAGGCATCTTTAGATGGCAATTTTATATTTCGAACCTGAAAAGAAAGGCAGAATTCGATGTTCTTTCATTTTGAGGTGCACATAAAACTTGAATAATTGGATGTCTTTGTACTTTTTGGAGACCTTGTGTATACTGTATCGAGCAACATATAGCCTATACTAACTTTTCTATTTATAAAATAGGATTGTAAAGCTGTATCTCCTTCTTTGTTTTAGACAATTTCATTGAATAAATATAAAATTTGCTTTGCAGCTTCCAATTATGGTAAATTTAAAAATAACTTTTCGGATATTGTGATATTATGCAACCCGGTTGATATTTTCTTAAAAATAACTGCAACCAATCCGTAATTACTTCATAAGCTAGAATGGAAGCTGAATCTCTCCCGGCAGGGACACTAAACTGATGGTCGCTTCTGGTGTTGGCTTGATTAGTGGTTGTAATTCCACTTCTAGGGGAACGTTAAGCAGTTCGGCTATTACCTCACTTGTCACTGTCAGCCCAATACTTGACATGCTATATTATATTAAACTGACAAAATAAACATGGATATAATTAGAGAAGTTCGTGCATTAACTGAAACGCTGAATAAAATACGCGACAACAATACGCAGGTAAACAAACGACATGAATACTCTACCTATAATTGCCGCCGAAACCCGTGTTTTTAACAAATCGTGTCAGTGTTACTCATGCGTGACGAGACCCAGTGAGCCTTCTATGAAATTAGTATTCTATGGCGCAACTAGTGGTTGAAAATTGAGTCCAATTAAGGCTGGTTCCCACTAGACGCGTCTAGCGTTAACGTCAAACGTTTTTAAAAAAACGCTTTCGGTTAGTGGCGAGGAAATTTGCCGTTAACGCTGGCAACCCGTTATGTGTGACGCGTCTAGTGTGAACCAGCCTTTTGCCATTTGAACACCAGTTAGTGATGGATTGGGCATCTGGTAGCCAATGTTTGTTAGTGGATGACACAGACAAACACCATATAAAACACAGCAACTAATTCAGGACATCCATGAGATATCAAAAGCAATTAAATAAAATACCTGATTCTACTTATGCATATAGCTGCAATTAAACCTTACTACTGCCTGCTGCTGTTACCATTATACGAAAATAAATGCTAAGAAATGTTGTTGTCAGAACAGCGTTAACAACCATCATAGTTAAATGTACATAAAAATACATTAACTAGACCGATCAAAAAGGCCATTTCAAAGATTTGTATATCATATAAGTTGATTTTACTTAACTTGACGTTGCCTTGTTGGAATAAAAAAAAATATTTTCTGGTGCCAGCAAAAACGAAGTATATTTCTATCAGCAGGAGCTAAAATCAAGTTATTCTGCTTTGTTAGTATTGTGTATAGTACCAAGCATACCAATACATCACTAATCCCTTAAAATTCGGTAAAACAAACACCAAATATTGCCATAAAGACAATTTTAAGATACCTCTCCCATAAGCAGTAATGCAAAATTTACGCACTTTTGAAACCTTTCAAGATGGCGTAGAAGCCTTCTTATCAGGGAGTCGAACCGTCTGACTTTTCCGGTTCAGATTCGGTTCGGGTTCAAGGATGTTTTTGGAATCCGGTTCAGTTCCGGTTTTGATTCGGAAGAATTTAAAAGTTCCGCTTCAGCTCCGGTTCAACCATTGTTATTTCAAAACCGGTTCATAAAGTTCCGGTTCAGATACAATATAATTTGCGTTAAATCTCAAAATGTGGGTGGATAAATATAGAGAATAAATCTAAGTTACGTGACTTATTAAAAAAAACAGCAACTAATTATTGAAATATCTAAAACATAAATAATCAACAATTTTTTCATTCAATATTTATATTTTTTTCATAAAATTTCGAACATGGCGTAACTTGACTCTGTAAAGTACAAGTTGTGACGTCATACTGGAGTGAACCGCTTTTATTTCCAGGTTCGGGTTCGGTTAAGGTTCAGGTACTTTCAAATTATTCGGTTGAGTTCCGGTTCGGCTCCTAAAATCTTATAAAAAACGGTTCAGGTTCGGTTACGGTTCGGAAAAAAATTGACCCAAAACCGGTTCATAAAGTTCCGGTTCGGTTCCGGACTCCCTGCTTCTAATTGGCTTCAAAAACCGCTCACGCGTGCCACTAGTTGCGGTATCCAGGTTTCATAGAGATCAGTGGATCAGTGACTATTCTACGTTTTTTGTGTTTTTTTTGGGTTGCGGGTTACCACAAATACAATGTTTGCTAAGTGTTGCATGTCACTTTATTGTTATTGCAGCTGCAAATTATGCGCCTCTGTAGAAACTAATAATTACGACCGCACAATGATTACGGCCACCCAAACAGACCTTGTTTGTAAATATTTTGTAAAATTTGAACTGGTAAAACATATCGGTTTTGGGTATTACCGAAAAAGCAAACCCTAGTAAATCTGCCTTTTTCTTTTCTAAAGCTAATGAAAGTCGTCTACTCACTCGACGAAGGAAACACGAGACTTCTATGTAGTCAGTCTGTCAGGGTTTTTGATGCCACTGATAGTAACTCAATCATACGTTCTTTTGTTTTATAACAACTTGCAGTGGGAACTATAATGGATTTCGAACAAATGTCAACGAAGATATGTACATTGCTTTGTAATGAATGACGTTTTGACGTTATTTATCCAACTGCATTGAAGTTAATAGGTGCGCTTAAATGTGTTCTCTCTGTATATAACGATTAGCCATGGGTCAATTATATTAAAATATCTCCATGGTAAAATCAGTTATTTTAAAATAAGGAAGTATTGAGTTAGGTGCTAAGTTGACTTTTTGTGGCGATAATGGCTGAAATGACTGAGACTAATCTTACTTCGGGTGAAGCTATGCTGGGTGAGGAATCAACTGTCCAGCTGCTAAAGAATGGAAAAGGTGTTGAAGTTGCAGTATTGGACAAAAGTAACAAATACAAGCAAATTGAAGCAGAAAGAAATAGTGAAACAAGAACTAAGCTGTACAAAAGGCGATTCCTAGTTCTTGGCATTTTTTGCCTCTACTCCATGTCAAGTGCTTTTCAGTGGATTGAATATGCAATCATTACTGACATAGTGTTAAAATATTACAATAACAGCTCAGTACTAGCTGTAGCATGGACTTCAATGATTTACATGCTTACTTATATTCCACTAATGTTTGTTGCAACATGGATGCTGGATAACTGGGGTATGCGGCGGAGTTTGCTATTCGGTGCAACCTTGAATGCAATTGGGGCTCTCATCAAAATACCCAGTGTCAACCAAGATTTTTTTTGGCTCACATTTACAGGTATCTATTGGAAACTCGTTATCAACAAAATTACACATTTTAGCAATTGTCAGTTGTTTTACCCTTTCACACTTGTGTAAAATTAATCTAGAACATATACTAAATAGAGTTAAGCCCTATTTCCTTTTAAATCTAAGATACTCTCAATTATTTAGCCAGTTAATACCAACATGTAATAATAATTTCTTTACATATTATACCAATGTGCTTATTAGTTATTATATTATATATTTTTAGGTCAATCAGTTGCAGCTTGTGCTCAATCCTTTATCCTTGAAATTCCCCCAAAGATTGCTTCTTTGTGGTTCAGTGCTTCTGAAGTTTCAACTGCTACTTCTGTTGGAGTGTTTGGTAATCAGGTAACAAACTGTTGGCCAAAATTGTGATATAAGTTCAGAATGAAACAATTTTGATGCACTTATGTTAAATAATTAATTTAGAAATAAACTGGTAGCACAGAATCAGTGGAATTATAATATATTACAAGTGAAAAAAAAAACTTTATGCAGTTAGTTGGAGCTCTTCGCTGCATAGGCATAGCAATATAATAAGGGTGTTTTTAGCAAGTTATACCAATTTAATTATTTTGCATGGTTAGAATTGTGCAAATGTATGCAGGATTACTTAAAGCAATTACATGCCTTACTTTTTGTTTCACCATTTTGCATTAAGTTGTGTATGTTTTAATTGTGTAAAATTGGTGCATTGTATTCTTAAGCTACACATTTATGTTATATATGATTAAAGCACATAATAGCAATTTTGTATAAACAACTGTGCCATTAGGGAATGTGGTGTTAAGTCTCTCTTGTGAATAGTATTGCCTACTTTATAAACCAAATATTTTTCTAGATGTCAACAGATAACAATGTATAATTAATCCATTTTTTAAATAAACAACAGGCTTAATTTGCATGTTAATTCTAGTTATAAATACCATTAAACAAACTCTATATATTGAATTATTTAGACATGGATTTCATTTTTTAACATGAAGTTCAAGCCAAATTGGCCCAATTTGTTGTATTTATAGTAACTTAAGTAAGAAATTTCACTATTTACAGATTGGACAGAATTAACTGCAGAATACTACCAACCCAATTTTTTTTTTAAATAAATTCACACCAATTAATTAGATTTGCTTAAGTTTTCAGACCGCTTCTAAATGCACCAGCAATAAAAAACTGCCCACAATCTAAACAAGGTTGTAATTTACAACATTTCCTCAAATACTAGATGTTTCCATTAACACAGTGACCAAAAGTGCCGTATTAGTATTACCAAGTAAGATCTATCTTAACGATTAAAAAATTGGAGCAAATGGGTATAAAAAAAGGCACTAAAAAAACAGGGTTTTATATTTTTTTTAAAGAATTCTATATCTCCATAAAAAAGCCTTAATATACAATTACATATACATAAATTAAAGTAGCGAAATATCCATGTGCTTTTATTTTTGTTCAATAAATTCTTTAATTCCTATGTACAATAATAATGTTTTGTGATTGCATTTAATCAAACGCTTAAAAAGAACCTGTAAGTGTTAATGTAAACCGTTAGCTTCCCGTGACCTTAAATAGTTTAATATCCATCAAATGTTTTACTATTTTACTGGCATTGTGAATTTAAGAGACTTTTAACTTGTTGGCTTAGAGGCGCACCTATATCTGCATGCATTAAACAGAGACCTGGTTAATGCCGTTGGTGTTATTTTGAAGACCCTGTGTGGCCAGGCCAGTTTCAGGAAATGTTAGCTATCAAAAAATATTCACCTTGCCACCACACTAATAACCTCTATGCAGAAGGTCAGTGAAGGTTCTGTCCTTCAGTAAAGCTTAATTGCCACACTGGTCAATTTAGTTATACCACAGACAGTCTGCCAAGATAAAACGAATTCTTTACCTCATGGCTTAGTCATATGTTAGCATTAACCACCTAAGGCACATCTGAGATAAGTAGACTACTTGTTCAATTATACTACGTTTGTCAAAAAAGTCCACTGAAACATGAAGATAATTTGATTAAAATGATCTGTTGCACTTACAAAAACGCAGTTACAAAAACTGTTAACTTAATATTAAAAAAAAAACATATCCTCTAGAGAAAATCCAATTTTTTAACAGTTAGGTAATTCTGCAGAATAAATTTAAACACACAAAATAAGAACAAGACTGGTATAATCCTAGCTATTTAAACATACTTAACAGACTATTTATTTTTACATGCAAAGGTTTGTATAGTTGTAAAGAAAATTTGTGTTATGTAAAATCAACCAAAAAAATACTAATGTTACACACTTATTTTTCCTTATTTTAAAAGCAAAAACATCTAATGTTGTTCGACAAACATGTCTCTACCAGTCACCTTTAAATTATGTTTTTATTCTTTACATGTTTGCTGGCAGTTGGGTGTCGCTCTCGGTTTCCTTATACCTCCGATGATCGTTCCAAACTCAGATGACATGGAGGAGATTGCGACCGGGTTCCGGATCCTTTTCATCTCCTCCGCCACCGCTTGTACCATCGTGGTCTTCCTCATATTTTTCTGTAAGTCCCTATTTATGTTTCGAGTCCAAATGTACGTCCCTTTGCCAGTTTGATGTCAGACCGCGCAAACTACAGAACAATGTTTACGTCAGAACCAGAACGTAATTATTTAACTTCCATTGACGTCTAGTACAATTCATCTTTATTTAATGTATTTCTTTGTTATTATTCCTTTCGGTTGTTTTGCGCAGTAGATCGATTAAACCTATGGTTACGCAGCAAAATCTTTTTAACGACGTCATATTAATACTAAGCCTTTAACTTTTTACAGTTTTATTTCACAGAAATTTGCTTTTATTAAGGTTTGCGTTAAGTGTTTTGCGTTTTCTAAAATTGGGAAATAAATAAACTTTTCACTGGCTGTTATAACACTTTAGTTGTATTTCGAAGTAATTAAAAAGTACAATAAACATTTATGTTTCTGCGGACGTAGGAGCTAAAAGCATTATAATATTATATGTACGGATTTATTTTCGGCACAAATTGTGTTTAAATGGAATCGTATCCGTGTTCACAATTTCTTGCGTCTAAATATTTTCTTAATAACTCCTCGTGCATGTAGACTGTATAGTATCTGTGAACTGTCGACATGCATTGCACAACTATAAATCTTGAGTAAAATTTAAATCGTCAATGCGTCGTTAAGTTTTACCGCACTTCGGATTGGTGTGTTTGCCTTTCCCCTTTACGAGATGTCCTTTGTCCGACTAGTTTACGAGTGCTCTAATTTTTTTGCTACTGAATTGGATAGCTTGGCGTGTTTTCTTTGCAGACTAGTGCTGTTCGGCCCACGAGTTGTCTTGATAATCTTTTTTAATGGGAAATTAAATATATTTGGGAAAAAGTACCCGCCTTTACAACTCCCCTTTCTTGACAAACGTTATGTTGTTCCTTACTACTGTTTAATAATTAGATGAATGATATATAACAGCCTAATAAGATTTCACCGAATTGCAACTGGGGTGTATACTTTGCCAAACAAGATGACTCCTATGCTGTAAAATTAGGTTACAAATATTTTTTTCAGTTTTTTTTATACTTTCTCACCGAAATATGGTGCCTTTTGCCGAAACCCTTATTTAACTACAGCTGAAAACAATATATCGATCTTTGAAACGTATTTAGCCATGAGACTATAAAAATATTTTTTGTTCAAATTACATTTGCACAAAGTCTTTTTTTTGTTTGACGCCTTTATAATTGTATTCATGCAATGTGCTACACACATTTTATCCCTGCAGCCACGATTGTAGTTTTAGCGGTGCATTTTTGTGAATGATTGCAACAATATGCCTTTCGTGGAAAGTTATTTCCACCGCCCCATTATAGGATCGTAAACAAAACTTATTCGAAAATCACGCGTCATCCAACACGATTTATGCATTAGCGTTGCTTGTCACACTGGCTCTCGTCAACCTCTTGTCAGATTGGCTCTTTTCAATCTCTCATGCTTTAGGCTATTAATCCATTAATCGATCGCCATTATTGCTGCCTGCAACAGTTGACATACTAACACCTAAAAAGCTTTGTTTGCCAAGTCGGTGTATAAAAAGCTCGGGTAAAATTGGCTCTATCGATATGTTTAAATATTATTTCAAACTCCGTTATGTTCAGTCATCCGCGACCGGCCTCCTGTGCCCCCCAGCATGGCTTGTGCTGCCGCCCTGGTGGCCGAAGATGAAAACAAGGCCGGGCAGGTTTCTTCGCTAAGCAACTACAGGCGTTCGATCGGAGTGCTCCTGAGAAATGTTCCGTTTCTTCTTCTTTTGATCACATACGGTAAAAGCAAGCTAGTATTTTGTTGTAGCTTATAGATATATTAAATATCTTTTTTTATTACGCATATCCTTTATGCCTATGGTTCTACGGTCGAGTTGGCTATTCGTATATTGCAATGTATATAATTTGTCTGTTTAGTTTTGATACTGGTTCATTCGTGTATAACACATTCAGCTAAAAATCTTGTTTAAATCCATTCTAAATTTGTATACCAACAATGTATACTTACAATCTCATCGGGAATATTCTTAAAATATATTTCCTTTTATAACGTATGTATCAAGGCAACATCTTCTTGTATGAAACCATTTTTCATATTTACGGTGTTCCCCATGCTTTATCGCAATTCCTTATCGTTTGTTATGTTACCGGACTCGCAATTTATTCATTAAGAAACCCTAGCCAATATCCGGATTAGACAGCGAGGGCTATTTTGAGCCGTGCATTTACAGGGAGTGGGTATTGTGTTTTGTTCAATGGTTTTCTATATCCCTCTCGTCATTATGCATTTTATCATACAAACAGGTTTTGGTTTGTAACCGCTTACGGCAATTCAGCTAAATACATTTTGGGTTTTAAATATACTAAAAATTGCGGTTAGTCAAAGAATAAAAGTACGATGCAATAAAAATGCATCGTTGAAAACTTGTGATAAAGTGATTTACGTCCATTTTCTTCAGTACGCAGAAAAACCCACATCAAAGCAAAAACTTTGTCCCGAATGGCACAGGTTGTCAAATCACTGGCTGTTAGTCAAATGAATTGAGTATCCAGGTAGACTTGTTCATTGAAGTTTTACTTTGCTAAACTGGACTTTCGAATTACTCAAAAAATTGAATTGCCTTATTAGAACGTAGTGGCAATAAACATTATCAAAACTTTCGTTTACAATTTACTGCAAATTGATATACCGATTTGCATCCGATCAAAATTTTATTATAGACTCTAAAACAATTGCTTTATATATACTAATTGGTTTCGCCTTATAACAGTAGCAAACATGTTTAATAATAATATTTACCGCCTGTTTATAGTGTCAATTATTCACCCTCTCTAGTTTGTTTGGCAATGAATTAAAAGGCGCGCAGCCAAAGACAATCAGTTACATCGACCTTTAATTTGGGGGATTTTTCTGTAGTTTTATGCTTTTTAGGTTTGAGGCAACTCACAAAACTCTATGTGGAATTGGCCCGTTTTCTATTAATCTGATTGGCATGTTTTCCAAAACTTTCATAGAATAATAAACGCCATCTTTAATAACCACACCAATGCCTGTTGTTTGGAAAGGTGCCCTGATACCCTGGTATATCACCTATGTTGCCTGGTATATCACCTATGACTAGAAAGCGTTCGGTCTATCGAAGTTTGCTGGATCCTTGAAACACGACACAGAGTGGCCTTTGTCCCTTGCAGACGTGTAACAGGCGACGTCACAACTAGGTCGTTTCGATCCCCACAAAGTACAGGTACAAAGTGCGAACGCTGTTGCAACGTTTAACCAAGTTGTTTTGTTACAGGTGTAAACACAGGGGTTTACTATGCTATCGGAACCCTTCTCAATCCCATCATGGTACCATTTCACCAGGTAAGTTTTAAAGCACAGCCTTGTGATATTAACTTGAAAGAGATTTTTTTATGTTTAACTTTTACGGATAAATGCATTTATTACGTTGGTCATGTTTAATCAATCCGATTCCTTAATCAGAAACATTAGTATAGATATTGTATTGCACATTATAAGGAATTAACTTACACAGCCCTGTACATATTACTTACTAGCAGCCTCCACTTATAGAGACGCTCTACCAAACAATAAACATTTGTATTTTCACTGCTAACAGAGGATTTTATACTAAACAACTTGGCGACCTGGAGTCCTGAAGGAAAATTATAGTTGTTGTTTTTTCGTGATCTTTAACCAACATTAACATATAGCTAGCATTAAAATCGCTTTATTAAGTCTTTTGGCGTCCGCACTATTTTAAACAAAAAAATACATTAAATTATAAACTTTGGCCTGCGTTAATGTTTAGGGTTGCGCGTTTCTACCCAAAAGGCTACCAGTGTCGTGTTGCGTATGTTTAGATGCGAAATGGAAAGTTAAAATATCATGTTGATTTCCTAAATGCAGAAAATATTTCAACTTAATAAATTTAGAAATTCTACTTTCGTTTGTCAGCAATTTGTACGTGAACGATTGAATGATATTCCTCGTGCTACATATCTCTATCTCTTACTGTAACAATCCTTTTGTTTTTGACTTTTGAGCAAAACTGTTCAGAAAACCTCTGATATTTTTGTTTTGATGTTTTCATTGCTGGTAAGCTTGAACTCTGTTAAAAGTTCGCGGTTTTCCGTGTTCCTTTGGTCGCCAAGGACAGTGGTTCAAAGTCCCAGGAGAGGCTTTTTCTGCGAGTCGCGTGTGAACAACACCCTCAATTTTAAATGCGTGGCCAGATTGGCGTCACGTACAAAGGTTGACAGGCGTTCGATCAGCTGCATGAATAATGCCTATCCTTTGTACTAAGTTAACGCCTTTTGTCATTACTGTATACTAGAGATCGACTGATATCATTTTTTGAACGATACCACCAGATTTTTAACGTTTTGCCAACCAAAACGCGATACCGATTTTTGTATGTATACCTGAAATATAGTCAAAATTTGAAATAGTTGAAAATAAAAATTCTAACAACATTTCAGTTTAAACTCGTATATTTATTAAACTCTTTGCACATTGACTTTATGCTAAACATAAAAAAGGAGAGCTACTATTTTTTTACAAAAACCTTCATTATAATTTCTTATTAAATACCGGGCGGATTATCTTTCATAATTGAACAAAACTGATATATCGGTAGGCGATAAGCTTGTCTATGCGTTGCGCTGTTGTCGCCAGAGCACACCATCGACCTGTCTCTATTTGTGACATCATACCCAAATATTTCTCGTAATAATAATCGTTATTGTGATACAAAACTAGTCTCGCAACTTTATTTCTGACTGCTGTTTGAACATTCAACTTTTTTCTAACTGTTTCAACATTCACTAATATCATTACAGATATTTATTTTTTTAGTTGTCGTCGTCGTGGCCCCCAGAGAAAGGGCAAACGACCCACCCGGGGGTAGCGACCCCCAGGTTGAAAACCACTGGTGTAGAGTATGTTCACTTTTCTTTACGATGACTCTACTCTTGATTTGTAATGTAAAAATGACTTTTACTAGAAGCCTTTGCCAAGTTGTTGACAAATCCTAACTACATTCTTATACCTAAGCAATAAAAATTCCCGGGTCTTGGCGTTTTGCTAGCCTTCCACATGTTTTTGAACTCAGGATTCAGGTCAGGAAATCGGTCTGATCGGACTAACGATGGTGGTGGCCGGATTGGGCGGTTCAGTTATATGCGGAATCTTTCTCGACCGGACCAAGTTGTACAAGTAAGGAAAAAGAGTGGTTGAATTTGGTAACTTAAAGAGTGACCTAAAAGTTTGTTTTCTTGAAGGGTGGCCTAAAAAGTTTATTTCCTTAAGAAAATATCATTGTATACACTGTTAAAATGTAACCTGTTTTGCTTTTGTTGCCTAACCCTGTTCTCGTTACTAAGTATCGCTATAGAATAGAAAATAGACAATAGACTATACTTGAAAGGATTGCGAAATAAACCGAACGTATAACTAATACTTCTTTTTCAGGATTACCACCGTTGGAATATATTTCTTGTCGATGGCCTTCATGGTGGTCTTTACCTTTACTCTACCTCTCGGTTACCTGTGGGTCGACTTTTTGACCATAGGCATGTTGGGGTAAGTTATTGTGGCTTGGTAATAAACAGTTTTGCGTGTCAATTGGTTTGCAGTGGGAGTGTTTGTTTCTATTTCATTTTTTATATAGGAATTATTGTCATTTTTTGTTATTACAACCCCTCACTTATTTCGATTTTCGGTTTTCGGTATTACTATTTCTTCGGGCAATGTCCAATGAATTTTTATTGGTCTTAGCAAAATTGAACTGCTTTTCTTTGATCTCCTTAACCACGGGTAAATGCTTGTTTCTTTTTTCCCCGTTTAGTTTCTTTATGACCGGTTACCTGCCGATCGGTTTCGAGTTTGCCGCCGAACTGACCTTTCCCGAATCTGAAGCCACTTCCTCTGGCCTTCTCAATGTTTCAGCTCAGGTAACTTTAGTTTTTTCTATTTTGTATTTCGTTGCGTATAAATACATATCAAATCTACGGGCAAATCTTATCAAATCTACGGGCATATAAGATATAACAACATTTTAAAAATATAGTGACCCTTTCTATTGTTTCGACTAGTACTGTAATAAAATGTTGTTTGTAAGAGCATATTTTAACTGAAATAATCCTAAAAAAATAACCCACTGATATTTCTGCGCCCATTTTGTTTGTTTTTATCTTATCTACACTGTATAAATGGTAACAATTCCCATTTGAAGTTACTCAACAATACGCATAACAAAGTAACTTAACGATTGAAAAACTTTATAGCTACGTAAAAGCAATATGTTGAACCCCTTTTCTTCAAATGATTTACTAACAAGTTTTGACAATCACGATGGTTTTAATTTTAAAACATGTCCTAAGCGCAAAGCAATGCTGTTCATAAAGTGACGAATATGTCTATTGTTCACTAAAATAATAGAACAATGAATTTGCTGTTGTCCAGTTTTGTTAAATTACTCACGAATAATTTTAATTGGGCATTGTTGTGATTAAAATTATACCACTAGAAGTTTCCAGGAAAAGTATGACTGTTTCAGCGTTTTAACATATAACACCGTCACAACAAAAATGCAACAAGTTTTTTCATTATTGTGTTTGCATGCTTGCTGTCATTTACACGAGCATCAATTGATATAAACAAAGGGATAATTCAAAAGTTTTTATTTTATAATGTTAGTTCTTTTGCAGTTAGTAACAATAATATGCCACGGTGATGCTGCCACACAATGAGGTGCATTGAAGCCACGTCGTGTTGCTTGATATTTTTAGGTACAGTGATAACGTCGAGTGTTTGACTTACAGCTTACTGAAATAAACCAGAAGTTCGCAGAGTCGAGTGGCTGTTTTTAGTTAATGATTTAACTAACACTAACATAGTCGTCTTCGAAAATTTTTCGTTCACGAACGCGCGAAAATTACAATGAAACCCTAAGTTACAAGGCTACAGTGTATGGTAGTCGATATAAAGCACTATAGCCGACGTAATAGCATAACTTACGAATGGCATTCCTTTACTCTAGTTGTGTCTTTACAGATAGACTAGCCGGTTGTGATCCTTGATCAACACAAGTTCGTTAACATATCCGCTTAAAGAATCATTCTGTTTTTTGTCTTCATTGCAATAAAGAATAGAAGCATTTACAATATTGACTTGTAGCATATTCGAGCTTTACCTCCAACTATTGTTTAAACTGAAGAACAGAGTTTGAATTTGAGCATGTAATTGTTACATGCGTCTTGTAGGTTTTTGGCATTCTTTTCATCCACGTGGCTCAGGAACTGCAAAAGCTGGAGCCTCGGTATGCGACTAACATCTTCATGTGCGTCGCACTGTTGGTGGGAACTGGGATGACAGGTAAAATACCCGATTTTTTACTGTGTTGTAACTATATAAATTATATATATAAAGGTTAACCGTTTAATATATGTGTAAATATAGAAGTACAAATATAACTGTGAGTAGTGAAGAGCGCTGAAAATATATTTGATTTACTTGCTATCAACTTTATCACATAAAACCTTATATTGCTGTCTCATGTATGAATGCTATGATGTTCACCTTGCGATATAAGATATTTTAAAATGCGAACGTTTTATGTAACTGAGTGCACTTTTTTATACTTTTTTCTAAATTACATTTGGGAATGTTTAAACTGAAATACGAGTAAGGCAGCATGCAAAAGTGTAAATAAATGATACTTTGAAACATGTAATAATTTAGTTAATTTAAATCACGACGTGTTTCAAATAGGCAGAATTTAATCAAACGCAGTGTTACAATTCTTAGCCTCTTTGCAGATCAATCAAAGAATACCTTTGATGGTAACATGCCGACATTAATGTTAATTCGAAAGCGGGTGTTAATGCCATCTGATTATGAAGTGTGAAATAAGTAATTTGACCCTGTCAAAGGTGCAATCCCGTTAGACGAAGCAACACAAAAATTTATACAATGTTGTTCTAAGTTCAAGTGTTTTTTCTGGATGTCTTTTAAACAGACCAGACGATCATATTTATGGCACCATGTAAGATAGTAATTCTCGGTATGAACGTTTAAATTACTATGCAGTTTGCGATTTACGTCATATTTTTATGATAAAAATTATCTACATAAGACTTTGTTTTGTTACTGCAACGTAAATTGTCTTTTACAACGTGAAGCGATTTTCGCATTCGGCTGGAATAAGTCCTATTTACCACAGGGCATTTAAGTTAGATTTGTTATATTTCTCATTAATAGACACTTGTCCATTAGCGTTATTTGCATAACGGAAAAAATAAACTGAAAGATTTTCCAGTTATCCAGTGTAGAAAACCTTTACACACCGAAAATAGCTCTTGGGTAACCGTAGTAAGCAACCCTGAAGTAATCAGTAAAGAACCTACGTCACGAATTCGAACTGTTAGCCACTTTAGCAAGGCGAAAACCGATTTGGATCACAAACCTGTTTAATCTAGGTACGTGATTGGTTGGTCAATTCAATCGAAGGCAAGTTTCCATTTTTGGTAGTCGTTTTGATCGATGCTAATCCGATATTTTCCAGCGAGCCAGGCATATGTGGGTCGTCGTCTAATTTAATTATTCCCCATCAATGGTGGCTCGATCGATTTTGCGTCGTGCCTTGGTTGAAATAAACGTTGTCGTCACTTAAGTAGGCAACGACTTATAATACGTACAGTAAGTTTCATTGTACAACAACAAAAAGTGTGGTTTATATGATTGAACCGTAAATCCGCGGAACGTTGAAAAAGTTTGGATGAAAAACGACAAATGCCAATGCGTGAGCCAAACTTGCTTGTATAATTGAAACATGTCTGATTGTCTGGTGAGAAGGAACAAACTATTTTTAATTATATTAATATCTTTTATCTGGGAAACGAACCTCCCGTTGTGTTGTTCTTTTGACTGAAATTATTGGAACCATTGCTGTACTATTCCTCATTCACGTTTTTCGAACGTACATTGTAACGTACATTCGAACGTACATTGAACGTACATTTTGGTTTTATTTCCATGCGATCCACATAATACTTTTTTAACATCTAGTTAAAGGTTGGCAAAAAATAGTAAATTGAGCAGGGCCTGTACAAATTAAACGTAAGCCGTAATGGTTAGTCAAAAAGCAGCTTCAGAAGTGCTAGATCACAGTTGTTAATATACATATGTGTGTGGATGTTTCATTGAGCAGATCCTTTTGTTTTGTTCTCATTTAAAGGACAGAACAAGCTTTATGCACTAAAAATGAAGTAGCTAAGTTTGCGCAACTTTGATTACGGAGTTTCGTTGAAAGTATAGGGCCTTATATAAGAGATTCCTCAAACGGGATAACAGTCTCAAAAACAAATAGGATTTTCGCGAAGCGCCGAAACTTTACTACTGTGTTAGAAATGAAATATAAATTTAGGAAAGCCGCCGTGGCCGTGTGCAGTTTTATTTGAGATCATTCTGAAAAATGATGGCCAAGATTTTTTTGCAAGCAAGATTCTTTCATCAAAAGAGCCATATATTGCTCGCGAGCCATAGGTTCCTGACCCCTGCCTTAGGGCCCACCAATAGGTTTCTTTAAACCGTGAAATTGTTTTTCCTGTTTCGTAAATTGGTTGCTTTTTTGTCATAAACTAAAACACACATTGAACCTGTCAGGCCGTCAAGCATAAGTTACTTATACAATTTCTTATGAATTTTAAATGAATTAATGTTGTTTCTGAGCAAGGCACATCGTAAATAATTTCCTTTAAACAACTTCAAATATCGGTATAAATCAACTCTGCTTTGCTTCTTTTAGTTGCAATCAAGTCTAACCTGAAGAGGCAAGCTGCCAACAATGCCAAGGTTTGTCTGTTAATTTAGTACAATGAAAAACGATGAAGATATTCGAAATTGTGATCCTATATATATTTACGTATATATATTTTGTGACCATGTTTGTATTTTATTTACAGCACAATAACTGTAATCCGTTAAAAATACCATCTAAAATTAAATGTACAAAATTTGTTGTCAACTTAAATCTTGTAAAGTGTTTTTTTATACATCTCGTTTCTTGAGTAGGGAACAGTTACTAATTTTCGTATTAAACTATATTTAACTTAACATCTCTCTAGTTTAGGGTTTTTTAAATATGTAGCGTGTCCTCCGTGGGAGGCATAAAGGAGTGTCAAGGGGCGAGAAGGACTCCCTAAAACACCTTTTTTTATTTATTTAATATTAGGTTTTGCCAACACGAATATATTTTTCTAGTTATACTTTTTACCGTGACTAACACACATTATTTTATTTCAATCACTTAATCCAGTGATTCTCACATATTAACAGTGTGTAAAGGGGGCGCAGTTAAAAAAAATTAAAAACCTCTGCTTTAGTTTGCCATCCTCAGACGTCAATCGAACATTACAAAATTCATTTAACTTTTAGCCTGTCGACAATGACGAAAAAACGATCGCTTTATCACATCTTTCTCCGTCAGCTACCAATCACAACAGCAATAACAGCAATAATGGCGCGGTTTCCTTTCAAGAAGAAAGCCAGGAAGAAGACGCTAAGCTCATCCGACTTGCGTCTGCCTCATCCTGTTACAGCGCTGGTCCGGATTGGTAGAATCGCTTTTCATTTAAAAAGTGGCATTGTGCGAAAAGCTTTTCGCTAACCGTTTTTTTTTTGCTGACAGAGGCGCTATTATACGTACTAGGAAAAATGTTTAACATTTTAAGTGGTGCATTGTTTCGAACTGTTCTGATGGATTACATAGTGGTGTATTTTTGTACTTTAAACCCACTCTGTTACCAAAACAGTTTAAAGAAACACGAGTTTGTCAACTGATGAGTATCGCGCAAATACTAGCCTCGAAAATTGTTAAGTATTAGGGCACTACCTATCAGACAGTATGCCGCCGCGAAAAGTATTTGAATTATATTCGTATGTCGCATTATTCTTATTCTTACTTTCACTACTATTTGGAGGGCCTTGTTTGTTTGCCACACTTTTGTTTTGACAATGTACTTCTTACAACCGTAAAACACATTTTTAGTGTTTTGCTCAATAAGCGAATTTCTAGGCTGAGTTTTAAAAGTCGGTACCGGTCATAGATTCTCACATCAGACCTTTAACTTTTCTGTTTCATCCAATGCTAGATCACCGTTGACTTGAAATTTTGTTTATAATATTGGCGGAGATTAAAATCAGTTATTTCATTGAAACGTTACCAACTCATATTAGATCCCTTATTTATTGATAACGTAAACAATTGACGAAGTAGCTGGCTGTTATTGCCCAAGTAAAATAGCAGCGACCTGTCTTGGCAGAAACTTTTGTTTGTTGTGGGATCCAAAAACTCATCCTCGTGGAAATAAACTCGATTTTGTCGATGGCAATTATAATAATGCTCTGCGCTACAAGCGATTTACCTCCTCTTATGCAGAGTTTCTTAAAGTTTTTAGTCTGCGAACTCTTCAAAGTAATTGACGTTTTCTGCGATTCTTTATGTTTAAAATGACAAAAGCAACCATATTTGTATTTGTAGTCGGTAGGAATATACAACTAAGTTGGGGATTTTGTTCTACTCGTTTTGATATTAATATACCATGGATAAAAAATACAATGGTCAAGGCGTTAGCTATTTGTAAAATTATAATAGTCCTACTTGTGACCCCTAAAACGTGTTGCGCAACCCTTTGAAGGATCGTGTCCATTAGTTTGGAAAGCTCTGTTACTTTCATGTAATATGAAGTTGATGAAACAACTTTGATCTGATAATTAGAATCCGTCAGTCTGTGGGTATAATATTTAGTCGCAATTAAAATCGCCGCACTTCGAATTTTGTTTTGGTTTCTTTACTCCTGCGTACATGACCTTACTTCTTCCTTGTTCGTAAAAAACGTTGAAAAAAAGGTTCAGTTGGGAATATTTGTCTAATATTCAAACAATGGTATGTTTATATCCTAACATACTGCGCCGTGTTGTTTAATAACACTTTTCCATCTGTATTATAGCATATCAACAAAACAAGACATATTTACATACTAGAACTATAAATGTTAAATGCTATTTGATGTCACGTATGTTGACGAGCTGTGCAAATGTTAACTTGTCGTCGAATTTTCCTCATTTAAGCTTTTGTTTTCGAATTTTCCTCTTTTAAGCTTTGTTTTTGTTATATTCATAATACAAATGCTTACTTCATTATTGCTGTATTGGATTAAAGTAGGTAGTTGTCGAACATGCGAACGGTAAAACCTATATAGTGAATCTACACTCGATATTAAACACAAGTTTAATTTCAGACGAAGGGTCTGTAATTGCCATATTTTTTATTGATTTTACAATATTATCAAGTCACCTTTAGAGACCGAATTTCTGTGTTTTGTTGTGTTTTGCAAAATTGGCGTTTTAGTAAATTATTCTGTAACCTTATAAATAAACATTGATTTGTGCCCTGAAACCATAGTGCTCCACAACCAGTGCACCGTTAGATCATGTATAAGGTGTGCTGCGGTGTTCCCTGAGTTTTTAGTTGCATTTTTCCAAATAACATTTTTGGTAGAAATAACTGAAGAAAGAATAAGACTAGCATTTTGACCGTATGTAATAAGGTGTAACTTTATGAACGTTTAATTTTCGAAATGCCCTTCGAAAGAAATAATTAATGTCTTCTGATTCGCTCTTGCAAGCTATTAGACTTGACTAGCACCATATTTAAAAATCTACCCTAAAACAACCAAATTATAAAATAAATCAGTTTTATACTTTTTGTGGCTCTGATGAAGTTTATAAAAATGCTCATTTCGCAATGACTACATTAGATATTTGCTCGTGTGTTTCACTACCAAATATTTTGTGGATGTACTAATTAGTGTTAGCTCTGTTACGACTGTTAGTGTGCCGCCTGTGAAAAAAGTTTGCTAAACACTGGTGTAGCTGGTGGGTTTTTTTAGCTTTAGTTTCATGACCCGACACGCCACTGCTGTGCAGGGCTGGAGAGTCGGTTAAAAATAACCCGAGTCCGACTCCGGTCAAATTTTCCAATTAATCGAGTTCCGAGTTCGACCCTGACTCTTCAGCCTGTATTCCGCCAATTTACCTAACTAAATTAACGTGGATATTCAGCAATCCACTTGTAGGGGTGTCATACAATTCATTCACTCACAATATGGTTGAAAAATATTCCACCATATGCTATTCCACCTTTACAATTTCATATCAAAATTTGTTACTGCGCATGCTCCAGTCAGACTCGGGTGCGGTTTTAGTCTTTCTCGGGGTATTGTTGTTACTGTGTTATCAGTTACCGTAGGCCTACTTGTATAAAAATAAAATTACAATAGTTTTGTTATTTAAACAATTCTAGAAGAGAGTGCGAGAATTGATTGGTGATTTCTGAGACAAGTCTAACATATAGAGGCAAGTCTTGTCTGCGGGATAGCAGCTGAAAGCTCTTCAATTGACTGAGAATGTCTTAATACTGCCTTGGCCTTGGGTGTAAGTTAAACTGACCTCTGTTTAGTACAGCAAACCAGTTGACAGAAATAAGTTTGCCTCTTAGTACGACAAGTTAAGGTTTTGAATTCACAATGCGTTTTAGGTCGTGCGAACCCGTAAAACCAAGCTACAGCCTACGCTAAATACCACAGGTTACTTTGCAGGTGCTTTGGTTGACGTAGTGTTACCGGTACAATAACACTCGATTATTGTTGCAAAACGTGGCTTTCGACTAACCTGGCTGGATTTCTGTCGTCTCACAAACATTTTTTTTGTTTATTTTTTTTACGTTACTAATTTGAATTCCAAGTCCCAACGATAAACTCATAGATCGTTTAAATCGGTAGGTGGCTCGAAACTACATCGATTTTCTTACCATTGTCACAGCGCTTGTCTGATAGCGCCACCTAGCATTCGGATATGTCATTTGGAATGTTCTGTCTAGGCTACGACTAACTATCATGCGGATCTTCGTCAAAGAGAGATATCTTGCGATGTTTCAATTGACAAACAACCATTTTTCACTAATTTACAGCTTGGGATCGACAGATTAAATCTTGTTTATTCGAGTTTGCACGCTTCGTTGTGGCATATTGAGTAACCGGCTTACGAATTGTCCTTGGAATCTTAGTATAACTACTAAATATGAAAATAGAGATGTTAAACTTATTTGTGTTGAATTGAAATGAGGTTGACTCATAACTACAATGTAATAATAAAACCCGCAGTAAGACACACAATGTTCTCTGTAATAAAACAATTTATTACAATTCATATATTGTTGTTGAACCTAAACCTTACACTTTAACACAATGCATAAATTTGTTACCGTTAGAAAATGTTAATAATTCTTTTTATAGCAGATTGTATATACCGTAGTTAAGGCGCGCGACAAGATATTAATTTGGCAAACAATTCGTAGGTTTATTGCTGAATTCAGAGTCCTGTAATACAGAACGCGGTTTTGATTTCCACATTAATTTCCTGCCTTTTCAATTCAGCAAACTAGAAAAGGTGTTTCTCGGCATTGTCGATCGTGCGGTCAATCATTGTTATACAGGTGTAACGAAATATTGGTTAATTAATATAATGAAAACGCAACCGCGATTTACGCAATAGCCTATCTTTCTCGGTAGACCGGACTGCCAATTGACCAACAACGAATACCTATAGTGCCACGATTGCTGAATTTTTATAGTGTAAATGTGAGTTGTATTTCAGAGTATAATTGTTAGAGGTTTTAATTAGACGTAGTAAGAATATCAAAGGTTGGCCTAACATATTCAAAACGTTTAAGGTTGCCTATACTAAATATTGGTTAACCAAGTATCATCAAATCACTCGCTTGCCAAACATTTTAGACGTCAAAAGTTACGCCAGGTTTGACGTCACGGAATTGCGTCAAAGCGTAACGTTACAACAGTACATCTGATGGTGGCGATAATTTTGTAGTTTGATTGTTAAAATCGGTTTGGCGGAATGGCGTTGATCTCGCTCAGATCTTCCCTGCTGAAGACAAACTCTTGTCGGGAATTTATTCAGGGCCTTTTAATAAGATGTGGCGACTAAACATTCAACATAAAGATCAAACGTAATTTTATCCTAATGTGTGCAGGAATTAGCAAAAAATTATTCAATACCAAATTACATAAAAGTATTTAAAATGTTTTCCCCAACCAAAATTGAAGCAGCTTTTCAAGAAAGGCACTGCTTATAAATGGAATGCCGGTTGACAATCGGTGCATTTTTTACGGGATGGTAAAGTTCGTTTTTCGTATTTTGTGGTCACTATGTTTTAGGCCACCAAAAAGGTATACAATATATTTACTAGTTTCGCTACAATACAAACGGTAATAATTTCGTATGTGGATCTACAAGATTGCATTTGCTCAACGATATAATCTACGATTCACAAAGTGTTACTATTCAGGTGTCAGCAAACAAAAACGTTAATAACGTAAACAACCAATTTTTGCTGTTCGCTGCTCGTACTGGTTACTTAGTGCCATTAAGGATCGATTAAAAGAGTTTCGATTTCTTTATTTGGATTACGCTGCTGTTTTGTCGAGCTTATTCAACACAGCTTTTGACATATAGCCGTCATTATGTGCAGTATAGTGGTTCTCGGACCTTATATGTAACAGACAGATTGTAATTCTTCTGGAAATTGCACATCCACTCGTTAAACAAATCTAAACGTAAAATTGTTTCCATATAGATAACCTACGAGCTGGCAAAAGTTCCCACCATATGGTTCACGCAGGTTTGGCAAAACTTCCATTGGCTGTCCAATTCGTCGACACAAAAGGTCATACTGTATCATGAAATGTGCGTTTACCAATAGGCTATATTTCTATGTAAAACACAAATACTAAAACCTTCAACAATTCAAACAACAAATATTAAACAACATAATAGTGTCGAACTTTTTATCAATTGTAAAATGCATATAAAGAAAACAATATTGGAGCAACGTCATAGGTGGCCAGTTGATACGGAAAAATGTAATATTAATAACCGGAAAACGAGTAGGTTTAAAACGGGTTGTCAATTTATCGACAATGTGTTTACTATTCCAAGTTATAATTCGCAATTATATGTCTACCCAATCGTTGAAATGCACATGATTCATCGATTAGAACGCATTAAGAAATCGATCGAAATCCATTTCCGTTGATAAGAAAACTATATTTCTAACATATAAAATCACCTTTAGATGGACAACAGTGCATCAATAAAGTTATTTGCATGACATTCAATTCTTCGATTTATTGACATTTTTATCAAAAACAATTTTTGACAATGGTATCAAAACATAATTTATCAGGGAAAATTTAATCATAGTGCATTTTCTAGAAGACTTGAGTGTTGTTTTCCTGATGACAAGTTTGCGTTATTTCTCAAAGAGCAGTAACTTTGTTTTGCTGCTTGCAACTTTCTTGTTTAGAGAAAGCAAGTTTTTCTGGCCTATTACGCACTCAGCGATAACATAGCATAACAAATGATAAATGCATGACGCACGCCACTGCAGATAAAGAAGGATAACCCATCACACTGGAAATACTGTATATAGTACATTTTTAAACTTTTAAATCACGCAATGGCGACGTCGCCGCTCGATGAAAACGTGCGTCACCCACGTCCTGCGTCACTTGCGATAAAACTGACCGGCCAAGTTCATTGCTTGGTGGCGATAAAATCTCTCGTGACGCCCACTTTTGGAATGCAGATGCAGGTAAAACGATTTGGTCGAAGCCGTTGCGCCTCTGCTTTAAATTACCCGGGCTTCGGTCTGGCTCATTAAAATTTGATGGCGAGCGAGCGCAAGAACGCGAAGTGTTCGGAGAAATTTACCGTCAGCCTAAACAAACAAAAAGCAATAGTTTCAGGTCGCGACCATTGCATGTTTTCTGACGTTGGTTGCATTGGATTGAGCGACAACACGTCGAAAATAATCGCTTTCCGAAATAGCGTAAGATGTAAATCAAACAATTGTCTCGTAAAAGAATGACTTCGTTTATTTAGTTGTGTTTCGAAATTGAGTCTTGTCGAGAGTCAGTAAACTTCAGACAACTTATTGGACCAGTGCACTGCGGATTTCAATAAAGAATTATTTGTGTCTTGAAAATTAATTTATTATTATAGTCAAATGTTTTTATAAAACTATGTTGTTTGGAAAAATATTTGTAGGGTGAAAACATTTTTGAACATTTTCCCTTTGTGCAATACTACAGGTCTTATAGTGATCGTTATTTATCCTTCGATTCTGTAAGTAACGTTTTGCAGCAAAATTGTACGAAAACAGCTCACATCAGATTTACGGTAAAGCATAAAATTTACCAAGAAATATAAATGTCTTGCTTGTATTTTTTGTAAAGTTGAAGATCAGACTCGTGTGATTTGATCATTATCATTGTGCTGGCGTATATAGGGCTGCAAAATGCATCTTTTTAGCGGCCCTTGGTGCAGCAAATGTATTACGTGTTGTGATGATTAGCATTCATAAATATAAATTTGTTTAAAAACATTAGGCTATATTACAATCGTCTAATATTCGTTATGCTTACCGACCAATTAAATGCTTTATTTTGGTGATCCGAACGTTATAAGAATGACATCGCATTTCACAAAAAAAATTAAACATATGATAAATTAGTACAAGAGTACATCAACATAAAATACTTTATCAAAGGCGTAGATTGATTATTGAAGGCAAACGAGTCACCAATGCCGCACGTTAGACGACAGGCATGTAAGTCTGCTTTAAAGTTTGGAAATTCCTTACATCCGCTTAGATTAACCCTTATCGCATACTGACTTCCTCAATATTTATTGCCGCATGAAGCTTGTTCTTCATGCAAAGGTTGAAAGTGTAAAATGGGATTGATAAATCGAGATAAATTCCTCCTCGTATGCAATCTTGTGCACATAAAAGCAAAACATTAAATAAATTGTACAACGATTTTCAAAGTTTGACCACAAATTATGTTCATAGACAGTATACGAACTGATTCATGGTAACGCATTTGGCGTAGTTTAAGACGTAAATTGATTTAGTTGTATGCAGAAAACCTTGTGTTATGGCTAGTTTAGATAATAGCAAATTTATCTCATACTCCTGGGCATTATTGGGTCGTATTTTGAGCGCTAGTCATTCCAGATCACTCTCATTTATACAAAATATTTTCAGGATGTTAACAAAACAGTAAAAGGCAATCAAAAAAATGCATAAAACAATCTAACTTAATGTGAAATTTGTAATGTTTTGCAAAAAGTTTAATGCATTGCCATTTTCCTTGTTAAATTTTGCTTTGTTGTTTGGAAATTATCAATGCCGTTAAAAGAAGAATTAAGTTTTTTTGCATGACAACATAAATTGGCTGAAAATTGAGTAACAGTTTTAACGCAAGAATATTTGATTCAATGACTAATTGAAAACTGATTAAAAATATATTTCGCCTGGTGAAAAAAGTTGTTTGATTTTTGGGAATAATCCGACTTTGCTTTTTAACCGTTTTCTGTACCGTATTTCCTACTTATGTAACGTGCCAGATTCACATCCCGTCTAATCTCTAACGTGCCAGATTTCGCGCCCGTCTAATCTCTGTCACTTATTGCACAAAATCGGTGTAAAAGCACCGTAGCGTTTTGGTAGTGTCGTTTATAATCTGTTGCAACAAAACTTGTCCTCCCTTTGTTATCCATAAGTCGATGGTGGCAACATTTATTTGGGGAACAAAGCACGGAAGCTTGTCGTGGTTTGACACTTTACTGGGGCTTCGTATTAATCATGTCGCAAGGGGCTCTCACGTAGGCGAGAACTCATACAGGGTTGAGGTGGACTTGTGAACCTTCCTGTACCAAACAAGTCTCTGAACGTCGAAGGTTAAGAACGGATGCCTTCACGGTTTGTTTACTGTTTTCACGTCTGGCCGCCTAAAGTTGACGCTACGAATGTTATTCATTTATTTACTTGTTATGGCTTAGTTTGGTATTGATAATTTCGCTTTAGTTTAAGTTTTTGACCTAATAATAAATGTTAACAACAAAGAGTATATAATTCGTTTAAAACACTACCCGTTTCAAGTGGATTCAATAACGACTACTCATAAATGCCGCATAAATATTCCTGACAAATTCATTGAATTGCAGTGGTAAACACAACACGACTCCTTCATTATTCATGAAATAAATTTAGGTTTAAACACCTTATCCTTTTGTCATAAAACCTCATTGAAATAGAATACATCATGACCCGTTTAGAAAGCTTATCGAATTAACCTGGCGCAGACAGCTATACAAAATAAAATAATTTCACTGAAAAAGAGTTGCACGACATATCCACTACACGTAACCTATAACAAATTGCTGTGCGTTTTATTTGAATAGAGTTATGCGAGTAATTTATAAAATAATAGCGCAACGTGTGTCTAAAGCAGAGATGTTTGCCAGAAGTTGCCACTGCCTTAACGCGACAAGCCAGGCATGACCTTTTTCTATTCAGAGTAAGCCTTTTTCACTGCTGCTTCGACCGGCTTACAACAGACCGACATACATTGATAGCCTTCACTTTCAGTGTGTAGGAAGACCACGCCGGTCTTTGTGTGAAGGGTTTTATAATTTAGTTAAGGTCACATTAATATTTAGGTAGACACGAACCAATTAGACGAGTGAAAAAGTTCGTTAAATTCGTGTTTCGTGACAATGTCAGTATCCCTGTGTTTTGAAGGAGAGCGTTACTTTAGGAAAATGGAATAGCTTTATAACAAATACTAACATTCGGTTGTGAAATCGTTGAGATATGTCCATAAACGCCCGCGTGTTTACTTATTTAATGTGTAGAACTTTTTGTTACAGAACCAGCTTAAACCTATGTCGAGGGCCAATAAGGCGCCGCGTTTATCAACCCCTGCCTTTACACGAAACATAGGCGTTACTTTTTGTATTTAGCATCTGTAAACAATACATAACCTTAGGATATCATTATATTTTAAAAACATATTCATATAGTTCGCTGTTGTTAACCTGCTTCCATTTTTAGTCCCACATGCTTTGTCGAAATTTGTGTTTTGTTTTAAAAGCCAATGTCTACTTATGTAGCAAGACGTTACTAAAATACTTAACAGTACGAGACAGTGTCATGGCGAATAGACTGTAAAGACATAGACAGTAAAAAATATCACCTCTATTAAGACTATTTATTGTCACTTCCACTCCACTATAGCGTTATTATATTTATTGTTTTCGCTTTGTCGTAAGCGCTGTAGCCACAAAGTTGTGTTTTAATCTGATTCGCAGAAATTAAAAAACGAACCAGATGCTTTAACGTACAGGTTGTGGTAAACGTCTACGACGAGCAATTTAACGTGCTTTCGTGTGAGCTATTTGTTATTATTAGGTTTAACACGTATTAGGACCCATACGCGGTACATAAATATCAAAATCTGTCATTAATCAAACAAAATGAGAGGGTTATATTGCGACCAACTTAGGCTACATGTCGGCATTTTGCAGGCCTCATATTTAGCCAAGCTTGCTCACGCGTAAAACAAAAATGTCGACTCCAATTAATCGATAAAATCTATTAATAAACACTTCTAAGTTCTAAGGTTGGGTAAAGTTTGTTTTTTGAGCAAGGAGGTACCTCATATCAGAAGTTGATTTGATAACCTCTGTCCCTTGTGCTTTGTTCGTTGTTAGTGAAACCAGTAAGTTAATTCGCCATCTCTATCATGATGTGTTTAATATGCTACAGTATTATTTGTAAATATTTTTTGGTATTGTTATCAAATGCAGTGCTCCGCCACCTTTTATGACTTGCGGCACACCAACAGTGCTAAAACAATTCGGTGGTAAACGTACAATTATTATAATGAAATATATATTACAATAATTTATCTTCTGATTTTGTGGTTTTTCAGACTTTTAAAAATTTCTTAAGCCCTGAATAAGTCCTGAATAATTGCATCCCTTGAAATACCGGATTAAGAACTTTGCGGGCAGCTTATTCGAAAAATTAAACCTGACATTTGTACTTTTTACTTTTTTACGTATTTTTTTTTGAAAATATATTGACAAAAATATTTTATTGGTTTCGAGCGTATGGTTAATCTCCCTTTCAACTTCGTTGTACATTTTGAAAACGATTGTGGTATGTTTATACTCCTGGTATAGCTGATTCAGTTAGGAACTTTTTTTGGAAAATTGATTTTCGGCGACAGAACGTAACATATAGGTTTATGCTATTTTAAATATTATTAAAAGTTCATGAAATTACACCTAGATTATTGCATAAGGTCAAAATAGCCTACCTGTCTTGATAAGATATACATATTTTGCGTTAATTCGATTGATTAATAAACCCTTAAAAACTCAAGTAACACACCTCCGGGAACGTCACGGCACACCGGTTGTAGAGCACTGCTCTTATTTAAAATTTTTCAAATCTTCTTCGAATTTATAGAATTTTTAGCCCATTTCGAGGGAAAATTTGTATCCTAATGCACCTTTTAATATTTTCACCTTGTTTATCAGTACTGTGTGAATTAATAGTCAGATTTCTAAAATTTTAAGCTCTGCCAAATTATCTGCTTGGTGTTTTTTTGTATTTGCGCCCTATACCAATTTTCAAAATATGGCCATTTCGTGAGTATAACCTCAAACTTCAAAATGGGTTAACGCAATATAATATTTTTGCGTTTTGTGCGAGCTTTAAAGTCATTTTAGTGCACGCATTCAGCTGTGGGGTCAATAGTCCTAATACTTTGATGTCAAGTCTTCTTTTAAAGTAAACGATTTGCCTACTGCAAATCAATTAAACGCAATTTGTTTTTGTGTTCAGCGCACTTTTCTTAAGTTGCATTGTATGTTGCAACAGTTCGTTCAAGAGCAGGTTGCGTCTTAAGATTACTTGAATTGTGACGTCAGGTTATGTGGTAACTTCTGGCGTTTTCTTTTATTTTTATGCCCCCTCCCTAAACAAAACCTGGATCAACTATCAATGCAGCGATGTTTACTGTCTTATGTTTTCAAACTCTTGTTTTGACAAGCGTTGTTTGGAGTAGTTTTCTAAGGAAAAATAAATAGGCACAAACGAAGAACTATATAAGTTTCGATATGCGCTTGCAGCAATATCGCTGCACTTAAAAAGGTAACGTCAGATGCACGAAACAACTCTGGCAGGAATGCAACCTTAACCCCGAGTTCCTAGGAACCTGCTCGTGCGTTAAAAAATTATCTTTCCCTCCCTGTACCTCGAATTCAAACTGTTGGCTGACACAGTGTAGCTACTTTAAAGTGCTCCAAAATGTAACATGTATCATGGTGAATGGGAATTGGGGATGGTAGCATGTATTTTCGTCGGGACGATTTTTAATTTGCATTAGGTTTTCATTAATAACCTACAGAATTTTAAGTAAGAAATCCTAATCCAACGTATAGCTAATAATGTTTTATGCGTCGAATACATTATTGTTTAATTCATAGACGATTGGACGTCCCATCGGTGATAGTTTCCAAATGATTCATCAGAATAACATGGGTTTCACAAATATGACTTGTTGCTTTCGAAACTTAAATGTAGCACTGATTCAAATTCCTAAATATCCATTTCATTAATATTTTAAAACCGCTAACAAGTTTGTGATTTGTAATCAAAACGTTTCGTTTTGGATCTTTTGTTAATCAATACTGCGCTTTAGTGGTGCGTTTATTGTTCATGTTACATTTTCTCTAGAGTTTTACTTTTGTTTTGTTCAAGTAGCCAAGCTGCAAATTGGGCAATTTCAAAATGGACAATTGATTGAGTGACATTTCCAAGCCCCCATTGCGTTTCCAATTGATCCAAACGATCAAAAGCACATCAAACTCAAATTACGGAGAAACGTTGCGGTTGTGTCGCTCGTGTCCTCATAAAACACTTCCTACTTAGTTCTGAATTTTATCGTTCAATGATTTTGTTGAAACGTGTATTTTCCACTTGCAATGGCCACTTTTATTTGGCTTCTATAATAGTAGATTATAATTTTGCAATACCTGAAAACCTGTGTTGGAATAAACTAAGAGGTTGTTGCCGCTGTCTAAACGTTCAAAACTTCTTTTAGCATTTTAAGTTGTTAAATTTACCACCATAGTCGCATAGGTTTGGGGTTTTTATGGAAATTAATCATCACGACTGTATAGGTAGAAAGAAGGGCCAGCGCAATATTACACACTTTAATCTCCGTATATGTAATTATTTTGCCTAACCATTGGAAAGACGTCAATGAGGTTAAAGCTTAGCGTTTAGAAAGCAAACTCCTGTAGTTGTTAAATTGGTGGTGCTCTACAATATTGTGCAACGTGTTGTAACGAACATACTGGCATGGGTTATGGTTTTGGTATGGAAAGTGACACCACCTGCCTCAATGTTCACCGAAAACATAGTGACATTTTCTGCTGTCCTGGCGCTTTTGTTTCAACCATTAGATGCCTAGGCACATGAAGTTCGTATTTAATGTACTTGTAAAAGTGATCGCCAAATGCTGTGCGCTACAATGTTGTTAAACTGCATCATTTAACCCGGCTATTCTAACTGTAATCTGCAACGGAAATTACTTAGCTAACTCACTTGGCTGTTGGATGACGTAGATCGGTTTTCTTTGGGCAGGACTGGCTTTTATGCACCACTGGCAAGGTGCACCAGATTTTTAAATCTAAAATCTTGAAGTTTAGAAATGCTTACATCTGCCGTTCTTAAACTTCAGGGGGTGCCCCTTGACTTGATTAATCCAAACTCGCTCTACAACACTTTACTGTGTATAGTAACTAATCTCCCATATATCGAAAATTAAAAGTAATATCACTGAGCGAAATAGATTAAGTGATTGGAATAAAATAGTGTTGTTAGTCACGTCTAAATTCGTGTTAGCAAATCTGAATATTAAAGAAATGAAAAGAAAGTCTTTTTGAGATTTCTCTTAACCCTTTACGGGCGCCCGGAGTTTAAGAATCCCTGGTATAATAATTCCCTTACTATGTTGTAAAGAACCATTATTGCCTTTGTTTTATTGTTTTTTGCTTATCTTTGTATAACAACTACATAACATTTTTAGTGATTTAAAATTTGCTGATCAGAAGCACTGAAGCAATCACAGCACAACGGTCATATACCAGTGGGAAAAATGTACGCATCATTGCTTTTGACGTTGTTGTTAGCTGGCACATCTATACCACTGTGTGAATGTAAAGGTACGTATAGTTTGAAAGGTAACTTTTAGTAATCCAAGAATATGGGTACGGTTGATCGATTCCATGCAAAAACAGCAATATTATATGGAGGTTGGTTAGTAAACTTATACAACCATCAATGTTCCGTAAAGTTTTGCTGCATAATATTGACTGTTGCGATTTAGGTGTTTAACAAACACGGCGCGGTATGGATATTTAGATTTCTATGCTTAATGTGTACCGATTGGATCCGTGATCCAATGTCCGAGATATTGTTTGCTTTACTTAAAGGCTATAGGTACATCCGCTTTGCACGATTCTTTTCTTATAAGATTAAACATTTAGGTGACTTTGGCGTATATAATAAGTCCACCCCAAAAGGCTAGTTCTTAAACGCCAGTGTTCAAAGTGGGCATGTTTTTTTCTGCCATGCGTTCGCTATATCACGGCGTTTTGAATATATATGAACTATAAGCGACATGATTTGTTCGTTTTCGTATTTAGCTGGTTACTTTTCAATACCTCGACAACACAGCCTAGCGGCGATTTTGTTCGATGCAGCAGCAACACTGTCAAATAAATTTAGTATAGCTGCGTTGTTACGCCCTTAGTTTATAAAAGTATGTACTATCTATACAACTCCCTAAGACTAAGTTTATCGGATAGGTCAATAACAGCAACTTTACGTGCTATTGTTTTTTTTTTCGTTTTGGAATTTGCCCAATTCAATGCAGTCTGATTGTTATATCTAAGACACCAAGCAAACTAATAGAGTCGTTGATCGCGGCTTTTGTTGCAGATTATTTTATCGTGGCGACAAACCTTACTGTTACGTCACGCGATCTTATCCAGACTCTACATTGGGACACGTCGCTTCCCAAAGAAGAATGGAACTTCACAGTGTTTCAATCGTAGGAGAAAAATATTTACGGAGAAAAGTTTATTTAATGTTGGCTGTTATTTCAGTTACAGAATAAACTCACCTCTGAAGTCTAAATATTAGAAAAAATAATGATGTTTTCAGAGCATAATGTTTGAAGGTTGTAGTAAGACGTAATAAGAAAATCAAAGCCCATACAGAAGTATTATTTTGAACGTTTCGAATAACTCTTTATTCATTTTCAGCATCATGTCTTTGTTATGTTTGCCATATTCCAGCTTATTTATCATTAACATCGCCACAGGGATAATTACTTTTCACCAAACTGGACTGCAACAAGGGAATGCACGGGAATAGCGGCGACGCAATGTACGTTTCATCAGCGTTTCGAAGCCAGCGACGTCTTGCATTTTCACGTGGCGCGTGTTGGAGACACACCTGTTCAATCAAATGATGAGTATTCGTTCAACCAGGACAACGTCACCGTGTTTCAAATCATTTATCAAATCGACGGTGTGTGCTTATATCATTATCTATTTGATAATTACAACAAACAAACTATTTTGCGAAAAGTAATTTCAATTTGAAGCGCTGCAAAACCGAAATCGAACCATTGATTAACTCACAGATTACCAAGAAACGAGCGAAGGCGGGATTTTCACGTTTTCTTCGCCGAAATTTAGCGTCAAGCGAACTGACGGTCTTCTCCAGCTCGGCTTTCGTCCCGTCCGGGCGCCCTGGTGGAACGGAACCACACTGGCAGAGCGGGTTGAGCAAGAACTCATCCACGATTTCAACTACCGAATCCTGTACTATGGCTGCGACAGCTCCGAAATGGAAAGGGGCGAGTGCCCTGGCAATACAACCCGGGTAAGATTGGTGAGCATTATGCCTCAAATAAAATAACAAAACTGGGTATAATTCGCATTACCGACACCATATGTTGCAAATTTTACCGACGCAGTACGGTGGGTTGGAACCCATGATCGACTAGCGTGTCCTTACAGCGATTTGTTGTTGCATATTATTTTACTTTTATAATCAAAAACACGGCTAAAAAAACTTTTACCGACGCAGTACGGTGGGTTGGAACCCATGATCGACTAGCGTGTCCTTACAGCGATTTGTTGTTGCATATTATTTTACTTTTATAATCAAAAACACGGCTAAAAAAACATCTACAGCTTCCAAACTGTTAAGATTGCAGTGAAATATGTTACGTTAAATTTGATGGGTAAAATGGTTGCGAGACAATACGTTGGACTAAAATATGAACGGTATCATTCTTCCTTTGTAACTATATTTACACACCTTTATACAATTTAAACCTATTAAAGCGTGAAACCGCAAAGCGCTAAAGCAACCTGAGATAAATATTATGCGTGAAACATGTTTTGCAGAAGGAATCTCGGGTGATTGCGGCGACGAGTTTAAACTATTCGCTCCACTCAACCGAACCGAATGTCGAGTATCTGTGCGTCGAGGTGCAGCGAGAGATGGATGACGCTTTCCAGAAGATAAGCAGCAAATTTACAAAGGTAGCTTTATGATTTAACAGCGATTTTCGCACAACAATGAACTATTGTTGCTGAATTCAATCAGCCATTCAAACATAATAAAAGCTTCATTTTTATAATTTTTTTTATTTTTAGTTTTTGGTTTGTCATTCATAAATTTTGTATTCCAACACTTAAACTTTGTGTTTTAATTGGCAACAAAAATGTCTTACACGCCTTTCTGGCAATTCCGTGATTGTATATGCCAGGGATGTGTATTTTTTTAACTAGGCGGGCCACATATGCCTGTAAAACGTAGATCAAGAGCCAAATGCATTTCTCCTCGAACAAATGTACTATAACTGAAACGCTGGACACTAAAGAGCATTCTGTTAGCTACAACATATTAATCAAAATTAGTACTGCTATTCCTCAATTCGACAAAGCTTGATAAACTGTATGTGTGATGAACCTGTCTTATTTAATGGGTCAAAAAACAACTAGTTAAGAGTATTCGTTTGGCTGGTCGAAGACTCAAACCTGTCAGGTGACACATATATTTTCGCTCTGCTGGCCGCAGGTTGCTCACTGTTGCGTAAATAAGCGAATTTAACATCCAATAACACCTGGGGAGTGATAAGGTTTAGTATATTACATTATGTTTCGGATCCACAAAGTTCATGTGCTCACACTGTCTTACTTGTAAAAAAAAAAATAACCTCCATTATACAAGCAGTGTTTTAATATCAATATAAAAATCGCTTAGTGAAATATGGCGCTCAAATATTAAACTGTAAATTTATGCAAAATATGTTTGATATATGTGACATTCGTTTGGTGATGTAATCATGTAAATCAGTGGTCGGCAAACTATGGGCCGCGGCCCGAATGTGGGCTGCAGAGCAATTTTTAGTGGGCCGCGAGTTACTTTTGAATAGCTTAGCGTTATCACGTAGTTGTGGGCCGCGCGATAGCCCTACATTCATTGCACTGAATTTGAAAAGTTGGTGTGGCTAGAATTTATATATTGTCTCAGCGTGGTTCAGACGCACGTCCCAAATGTGGTCGTGAGAGCCCGTCGAACTATATTTTCGGCCAACTTTAATTATATGTAAACGTAAAATTTTTCGCGCATCGCGCGTATATTCTTGGTTTTATAGTATGTTTTACATTATGGCATGGCAGTGTTTTGGGCATCAAGGCACCGTGTATTATTTCATTTTAAAAACAAATATCCTGCATCCGCCACTGTTTTCGTTGTGGTTAAACGTGGTGGGCCTTCAATAGCTTCGAAACGAGTGCTTTGGGCCACCACAAAAAAGTTTACCGACCACTGATGTAAATGGACGTCTATATAGCGCGTTAAAGTTGTTTGTTATGTTACAATTATAAAATGTATTCAGATAAGTTGCAGACCAATAACTGTAAGAAATTAAAAAATACATTAGATGAATATTTTGAGGTAAAAAAGTACAATATATGGAGTTAGCCTCTCATATTTTTGGATAGCACCATTTAAAATTTCTGGTTTAAGGTCGATTCATAATAAAAAAAAATTCTACATTGTCTTCAGTCTCAACCGCTTCAGAAAAATACTAATCTTAAAAAATTCTCGATCGAACCAGTGTTAAAATAAGTATTTGAGTTCGTACGGCGAAACATACAATATATTTACATATAGCGTAAACGACATGTTTGGGCTGACTTTCGCGTTTAAAAACTCGCGTTTATAAAATAAAAATTTGGCAAAAAACATAGCTTGGGGGAAATAGCCTAGTGCCCCACTCTGAGGAGAAAGAATTAAGTGATTGGAGTAAACAGTGTCGGTCACAGTAAAATGTAGTTTTAAAAAATATATTGGTGTTTTCAAAAATTGATACTAAATATACATTAAAAAGTTTTTTTAAAAAGTTTTTTTAATGTGTCCTTCGTGCACACTTTACGCTCCGGAGTTTGAGAACCCCTAAACTACGTTTGTTGCAAAACCATTCACAGAGGCTTCTTCAACCAGATAAAATATACAGTAAATTTATTTTCTGCTTAATGATTTGTAAAGGGGTAAAGTTGGAGTGTATGACAAATGTCAACGCACAATTTTTAACGTACTCAACTTTTTATATATGGCACACAAGGTATCAGGTGGTAACAGTATAACGACTAAATAACATTAAAGCGAAATGGTAAGTTTGGTTGGATCAAGTTTGGATAGTATTGCCATTTTGTCGGATTATAAACCTTTCTCGTTAAAAGTTGACATTAAATGTCGGACATCTTTAGGGATACAATTGTAGGAAATGTATTGGTTATAGTGTGAAATGTGCAATATTTTGTTTTAAAAACATTATTATGGCTAAAAACGAGGCATGCCTTGCATTTTTGGAATAAATTTAGGATTTTAAACTATTTTATCTTACTATTGAAGTAAATCTATAATAATTCCTTTTAGAGACACTTCAATACATTAATCATTGCGTTTATGATGGTTTATTAACAAAAAATAATGATAGATAACGCGAAATGTACATTATCCAATTCCTCAGCAGACATTCACTCTTCAGGAATTGTGTCCAATCTGAAATAATATATTGCCTAGAAACAAACTGAAAGTTAATATTGTTGTTGTGCTTACTAGGTGACATTAACTCTTTCCCGTTTTACAGCACTGTGTTCAAAAGAAGCCGCAGATTGTAAAATTCGTGTAAGTTTTCCCTTTATACTATTTTCTTACGGTTTATTATACTTAAAGTTACACAATATATAACATAATTGGCAACAAAATTAATGTGTGAAAAATTTTTAGATTGTTTTACTAGGTTGCCTATACATTACAGTACCTGCTGTAGCAATTGCCATTGGTCGACAATAAGGCTTGATATCTCTAGCTGAGCTTTGTCGATTTGTTCACGCGCTGTCGTTTTCAAGAACAGTATGAGTATCAAAATCCACTCTAATAATACTGAATTTGAAAACAACAGCACGTGAGGTAGTGTCATCTAATTTTTACAGCTTGTTCTCTTTCTTGTGTTTAAAATTGAAACTTTTACGGAAACATATAACAATTCCATGCTAGATCTCATGTTTAGTTATATTTTTTAACGTTAATTTTTGCCCTATGAAGCGATTTTAATAAATTGCCTTACTTCATCGGCCAACAGACTCACGACAACTGACAGGCTAAACCAACTCCTGTGCACTTTAAACGCGGCACTGGGCTCGTGCTGCCTTAAATCAGGCAACATACGCCGAATACGTTTCGCTATACCGTGAAGCATTTGTCCTTTGTACTCCGTGAAACGAGGCGGAAAAGAAGAATTGAGGTCGCCGAATTTCGCAAAATTTTGACGGAAGTCCTTCCTGCTTTCAGTCTCGTATGGCACGTGGTTACGCTCTAAACTCGTTTTGTAGTATGCGGTCTATTTTCTTAACTGTAACTCTATGTGCCCGAGGTAATTTACGATTGTAGACAAGTGCTAAGCAAAATAAATAATTGGTGAACATTGCCGTATTAAACGCTAAATTTTAGAAGACCACTACTGTCGACCGTATTGGATTCGCCATGGTGGTACACATATTTACACCGATACTAATTAGCTTGTTTCTCATAGTGTTTACTACGTATATAGAAAATTTATGATACAGTTTGCGGGTTTGGGTATCCAAAACAGTTTATTCGGTAAAGTTTCTGTAAAAGGGAGGTATCAGAACGACATATTTAAGATTAGTTAAACTGACGAAGAGCAATGGTGGTGTTTTGAATAAAATATTTGCCAAACTTTTAAACTTTATATACCTATTTTAAACTTGCATTATCGGAATGAGGTTCTAATAATGCAATTAATATACATATGTTCTTTTCGTTTAAATTACGAACAACTCTTTTCGACCATGAGCATAGAAATTCTTTTGTCGTTTCTGTTTGACGAACCTTTAAACTTGCCAAAACTGATGCTAGGCAAGCATTTTTTTAACACACACACACATATATATATATATTTGGTCATAACAGGCCTATAATTTTAAAAGTAGTCTATAACAAGCGTGATACGTACACCGTTTTATGGTAGACACTGGAATTTTATTTGCAATTTATACTCAAAAGTATATTTACATCATTCAGTAATCGAAAAGACGATATGTTGAACTGTCATAGAATAACCGATTAACCTAGTAAATTTGTATAGCTGTTATTGTTTTGTATTTTAATCTAAAATCGCAAAACTATGCTCTTTGGTGTCAATGCAAAATACGAATATGAATGGTCTTGTAATATGTTGCCACAGCTTTTAAATAAGGTACAGGTTTGTTTTTCAGGCCGTACATCGCAATTCTGTGCGTTTTCTCGTTGGGATTTGTGGTCGCAGTCACCGTATACTGTCACATACACGGAAAGCACATCCTTTACAGCGCCTTAAAACTACGAAGCATTGAAATACCGAATTCTGTGGTAAGTAATTTGCAATGATGCGCCAATAAGGTTCTTGCATCGTATCGTTTGGTATTACAACCCAACCTTTTAAAATACGTATGTCTATACGTGAAAGGTACATCATTAATATATAGAAACGGACCAGCGCTACCGAGACGGGTAGATTTTAGCTATATTTTAGTCATTTAGTTCTGTAGGGGCATAAGGCAATAAAAAACGGTCCAATACTTAATATATTTCTCTCATCTCGCTGGTAAACAGAAAACGTTTGAACAAAAATCCCGCATATCATTTTTAAGAAAAGCTGCGGATGATGATATTTCTTTGACCGGGAATTTCAACGAAAATTGGTTACGATAAAGAACTCTTAATAAAATGTATTTTGACTATCGGCATAGTGACTACCATTCGTAACTATTATAAAAATATAAAATCCCAACCTGCTAATACTTGTTTTGTGTTATGAGTTTTTCATGAAATTAATATTCTGACTGTGGTTTAACGCCGAGCAAATGTAACATATGCGAGAGCTAATCCTTTTCCCACATATTGACTCGCCCTTCAACATTTACCAGGACCAAGTGCTCCAGGCGAGTCCCTCAATCAGCTATCATCAAACGCGTTTAACTGACATTAACGAGAAAGAAATCGTCGATCCGTTACCGATCCGGGATGGATCCTTCTCGCGTCTTCTTTCGGTTAGCTCCTCGGCGGACCACGAGTGGAGAGCTTGGAAGGTAGACGAGAACGTTGACGAAGAAGAAGATATTCCGCCATATTCCGATATGCTCGTTCTCGGGAAGAGCCCTTCATCGAAGGACAACATCGAATACACCGAAGTGCTGCGTTCCGAAATGGATGACGGGTCATCAAGCGTTGGCTACATGACTTTGGCCCAGCGTCTGTCGGCCGAAATCAGCCCGAGCCTGAACGCGTGCGGCACCGGTTTGGCAGGGCCTCGCGCTTTTCGCGATTGCAATCTTGACGACAAGGTTGAATTTGTCCAACATGAACAGCACGTTTGCAACGAGGACTGCGGCTACGCTTCCAAGGACGCGACGCACATCTTCTGCCCTCGCAACGTCGCTAGGTTCGTTTAGGAATTCTCGTCTAGATATAGGTTGCCTACCAAGAAACTGATCTATGTTTGCATGGTAGGTATAGCCTATTCAAAATCCCACGCTTAGCATCACAAGGGCAGGCAAATTAAACAAATTAACGTAGCGTGACCTTGACTTAAGTCAACTGTAAAACGACACAATTTTTTTTTTAATAATATGGGAATACCCGCGAACAGTAAAATATACACAACTTGAACTATTCATAAAGGCCGTTAATTTCCTGATTAAAATTTTTTAGAGACTAAAAAAATCTTGCGTTTCGCTGCACATAAATAATATCGTTGATTACAGTTAGTTATCAAAACTATATATGTGTACGTTTTTAAGGCGTTAACTTGGTGAATGACCAAAAGTGGCAAGCCCATGCAAAGTGGCAAGTATTAACCTTTTATATTATTATTTTGCTACACGCTTGCTGTTAAGTCTTTATAATGCTCTATCAATGTTACATAAAACATACGCTTGTACAGTTCAGTAACAGAAAAAAATGATTCGTGATTTTTGCGCTTGTAAGTGTTTTGCTAATAATATTATTTTACATGTGGCTTGGCTGCTTTTGTTTTTAGCCCTGTTTACAACAAGTTCTTGCGATGCTGAGTCAAAGCAGTCTACAGTTGATCTGGCCGTACGTTAAATATACTGTTGGGCACCAGGCTATGTCACCAACTTTACTTTTCGCCATTATGTCGCGTCCACATCTTCGTTTTTCTCAGTTATTCAATCTATTTAGAGGACATATTAAGGTCCCTTTGTATTAGCTCAATATCCCTGTGCATACCCCGTGGGTATGTTGATGGAAAACGACCTTATGCAATTTACAATTTGTTAAATGATTGACAAACTTTAACGTGTTCCCATTTTTTAAATGCTGCCTGTTTTTGAGTGTATTATTTTACAACCTATATTCTTTTTAAACCCGTTTTCCGAAATATTCAACGTTATATTTATTTTGAAATATTTTCAGTAAACATAACCTATATACTTAAGTGCAAGACTGTTTTTACCTTCGAGTTTTTTACGATGATAGGCCGATATTAGTTTTACTTTTATGCTTTATTAAAGTGTTTTGGGTTTGAATTGAGAAATTTCGTCGCCATATTGGATTTAATACTGTTTAATGTGTCTATATTTTTAAGGGTCCTGCTGATAATAAAACTGCCGTCTATCAAATCTAGATTGCTTTAAATGTTTCTGCGTGATAATAAATCCTTATTATTATTGAATAGTAATAGGTTTAAAAATATCGATTACGTTGTACCTAATCCAGCATTTTATTATTGAAAAGCTAACGATTATCAAATATATCTCGACGATAAACTTTAAAAGAAATTGTGTTTTCCGGCGTTTCGTGCTCTGGTCCGGCCCAAAACACATTTGGTCAAAAGTGTACTAATTTTGCGGGATGTAACGTGGTGAGTTTTATGTTTAAATAGACAAAATTATTAGAAGTTTGAGTTAATGTGGCAACCTACTGGTAGTGATTTGACTCATGCGAATTGTTTAGAATGGTAGTTTAGATTACAACCGGACATCGCTTTGACTTAATATCATACTGAAATCAGTAACTGAGACGTATACTACAATTGAGAAAACGTCATGCGCATACCACAACATTTCAGGATTTCTCAGTTTAAAGGCTCAATTAAAGTAATAATGTTTGGTTAAAATATGGACATTTTACAAAATACAGTAATCAGCTTGTGATTATAAATTATGGCGTCAGTTTGTACAAACAAATAACATCTCAAAATCCACCTCTCACTCAAAGACCAAGCAGAGTGTAGGTCGCCGAAACATCTGCAAATATCCCTTTTAAAAGCTCAGCTTTTAAAATGAATAAACCGGTTTACTTACAAATAGTGTATGAAACAGTAATTAAAACATAAAGTAAAAATTGTTCTCTCGGCAAAAAAAAAATGCTAGGTCTTATTTTGGTCAATTTAACACGTCTTCCAAGAAACCACTGTAATTGGACGTCAAAAAAAAAATCCGATTGCGGTTTGTATGAAGCAGAACTCAATCAAGGATTAATCGTAGGCCTACTATAGTTAAATCCATTCTTTGTAGCAACTTGGCCAAGAGTAAATTCATACGTTTATCGTTGTCAAATTTAATGGTATTGTAAATATGGACGCGGTTATTAGGTAAGTATTAAAATAATAGAAAAAAAAAAATGAAAAAATCAATATCGGGGAAAGCGGGACAAAACGGAGCCCTCACTTTTCTCATTAACGAAAATTGCCAGCGTCAATATTTGTTTGCTAAACAGTGACTATCGTCGAAAAAACATTTGTGGCCAAAACGAGGCAGATTCGATTTCGCACAAACCAGGGAGGGGAGAAAATGTGTTTGGGGGATATTGATATAAGGATAGCGCAGTAAATGATGCGTTTTGTTACTAAAGTTGAAGTAAAGGCGAAGTTACGTTTTTTCTAAATAATTTGTAGGTAAGGGTTTGTTTATTAATCCGAAACAGTTGGCTTTTTAACGTGAAAGATATTAAAGAAATCAGGTTTTATACAATAAATGGTGTTGGGGCAAAACGGACCCCAAGCGGGGCAAAACAGACCCCTCACAACTCAATCCGTTATTACTAGCGCATAACTGCCCTTAAAACTGCACTGTTCGTTTTTTATTAGCCTTTCAGTAAGGCAATTAATTGGAACTATAATTAAATAACATATCATTGTTTTATATCTTTAGATCAGTTTTGCAGGAAGGCCAAATAATCAGAATTTTACCAAGATAAAGATCTATTGTAAAAAAGCTCGATTGATATTTGTTTTTACACTTGAGTTGGTAGGCCAATACCTACATTTAAGAGGAATATAAGGCAGTTTACGTACGACCTATATGCATAACCATGTAGGCCTAATTAACTTATATATAGTTGCAATGCTACGTTATTTTGGTTTTCTTGTATGATTTGGCCTACTTTTGTAAAATATTTTTTACCCATAATGCGCCATGTAAACCATTACATAAATTATGACGTCACGTTGTGACGTAACTCGTGACAATATCTCTAAAACTTTGTAGGCGCCCTTTAAACACAAATTCTTCATTCGGCAATTTCACACAACAAGGCAATTAAATTATATTTTCTTAGTGGGGTCCGTTTTGCCCCGTGTAAAAATCGACAACAAAGGTTAATTTATTCAGAAGGTATGCTGCTTTTAGTTGTTTTTTTAGCATAGAAGTAACTTTCAGTAGGACCTTTCAATTGATACCCTACTCATCAAAAAATATTTTGCGAAACTCGAAATATAGCATTTATCCCTTAAGGGGTCCGTTTTACCCCGCCTTCCCCCATGCAGCTGTTGTGTGCATATTTACCAGATACACTAATCACCATTTATTTTAATTCCATTTAGTCTAAACTGGACAAGCTGTCTCAAGATTTCAACGTAGCCTATATAGCCTGCATAGGTTTGTTGCCGTCTAAGGTCGGTTTGCGGATAGCTCACAATTAAAACACGTCTCGAAAGTAAAACTGTCGAATAGTTGGGGTTAAAATAATATTGCGCAAAATCGACTACATCGGGATAGTTGCCATGCTAACTACGGTATAAGGACACACAGGTCTATATAGAATCGGGAAATGGGAGGACAATTTTAAACAGCGTTTTTTTTACCTAAAGCGTCTTGCTGGCTAAAATCGGTACCGGTAGGCTACGTCAATTAATTATTAATTCAATGATTTTATGTAAACACTTTATGCTGATTGTCAACTGATCATTTGCTTTCCAAATGTGCGTATGCCGTTTAGTTAGATTTTTATACCCTCTTTAAAAGTTTGTCTTTAAATTTTGTCAGGGTTTTGTAGAGGGCATAACTTATTACCGACTAAGGGCTTTTGTGTTTACGGTGCAATTTACGCTGTATCGGCTTATGTCACAGAATTATTGTCTACGTCTACTCGCACCAAAGTGTAAAGTGCTTAATGGCTTGTTCCGCATTTTCTCTGTGCGGTCAGCATTTGGATTTGTGTACTAAACTAACTTCTTCTTAGCTATCGACTGGTGCTGTTTACAGCGTTGATTGGTTTCGCCGATCTATAATTTGAAACTGGTTGTTCGTTCATCAACTAATACAATTCTAATAACCTGAACGTCTTGTGGCGGCTTGCGAGTTAGATACGCACCTTAAAAGTTGGAGTCAGAAAGAAAGCGTCAATTAGAACGCTTTTTGTTGAATAAACTAATATAAGTTCAACAAACTAAACTCGTGCCCCACAGTTTACCGAAATCGATGACAGGGTGTTTTTAAATCGGTCAGGGTTATGGTCTTTGAGCAAAACGTTAAAATCGGTAACGGACAGTCCGCCAACGTTGACGGTGCCACTCTATCAGTAACAGGTTGACACCAATTAATGTCAGGCACTGATCGCTATTCTTATAGATTTGTAGCAGGGTGTCACCAAATTTGTTAACAGGTGTCAGTGATTTGGTGTAATGTAACTGATTGTATGGTAGTAAAATGTAAACCCATGTTGCAATTGTGTCAACACTGACCTCCATCCATAGAGATAAGTGACTGCCATAGGCGTAGTGACACCGTGTTACCAGTTTGGTGTCACCTGTCAACGATTTGTGACACCCCTGATTACGCTCTGTTTCAGCCATTACACCCTAGTGTCGGAAAGAAAAACAATAGCACTGTGTTATTGGGAATACATAGAATATAAACATCCAGACCCCATGCGCAATGATTGGGATCTTTCTTTACATATCTTAGATACAGCAGTCAGCAAGTATTTAGTTACAAAAGTTCAAGTCATCGTCAAGACGCCTGCATTTAAGCAACGGCGTATATGTCGTTGATTTAAGTATAAGCGACTAACTTTGGTGCTGCGGTCTCGGATCCTAACGCTTTTTTAAAGTAACAAAACTAGTTGTCACACTTGAAACTGCAAGTAAGAAATGAACATGGAAGAATAAATGGCGCTCTTTCACACTATTGTACGTAAAAATTAATAAAAAAATTTTTTTCTTCAAATGCTACATACCGCAACACATATTGTTTGGGTTAGGGTGCGGGTTAGCGTTTGGTTGAGGGTGGGTCAAGTTATTATTAATAATAAACATAATAATACTTGACCCACCCTCACCCAAACGCTAACCCTCACCCTAACCCAAACAATATGCGTTGCGGTATGCGGTATTATTATTATTTTATTTTTGCATAACTTTTCACGTACATTAATGAAAGAGCGCCGAATAAATATAACAATTATAGTTGACCCACCCATGAAACGCCTATGAACATATTCACCCAAATAGTGTTAGCATAACCATCCTCAATGAAAATATGGCAGGAATCATCGCCCAATCAGAAAATGGAATTTTCCACAGCTTTACCTTGTTTCAGAAATGGTTTCCCAACCTGTTTAATTTACTTGTTTGCATGGTTAATAGGCTCTGCCCATTTAATAGTAAATATAAGCAAAAGTGGATAAAACGTAAACAATCTATTATAACATGGCCTTAATTAAACAGTCACAAAACTTTAAATAATTTGTATTTTCAATAGAACTTGTTGAGAGCGACATCTGTATTTGTTATTTAACAGGTTTGTTTTGTGTGTGCATTCAAAAAGTTTGTTTAAACATGTTCTGTCATGTTTTCTATCCTGTGCATCTTGCTCGTTAACTGACCTGTTAATCCCTAAGGCATTCGTTTTACCTAGACGTTAGTCGTATCCAAATTCTACTGCAAACCGGCCATCGATTTGCATGCCATACTGGCTAGATGTGTTTTTACTGTGCTGTAACCTGTTTTAATTGAAGTGAGCTATGCTAAGATTTTTAAATTTACAATATATTTATAAGTGACCTGCGACAGTATGCCCTTTGAAATGCAATGGCAGTTTGTTTTAGTCTCGATTTAGTTGAGTTCAGATAACATGCTGGTCATGTCTCCTTGTTGAAATATACAACCTGCACCCCTTTGAAAATGAATATGCACCTGTTTTTTTTCATTATGTTATAATGGCGGGGTGCACTTGTGACCTTAGTTGCACGTTTGGTCGCCCAAATTTTTTCGGCTGTGCACCTGTGAGATCCCGTTGAGATTTGCCATACTTTCTAGACGGGTTTAATGGGTGCACCAAAGGTCAAAAGTGTACCCTGCCATGTTGCTAACCGTGGATTCCGAGTGCACGGCTGAAAAACAGGGGTGAAATTTTCCAAATTATTGCATACCTATAAGCAAGCTAGGTAAATATTCATTTTACACAAAATAATACATATGTTGTTAAAAGAAAAGTTGTAATTATATAATGGAGTTTGACACTGACATATTTTGCCAAGAAAGGGATATTATTCTCAAGATACGAGAACTCAACACTCACATTGTCTGTGGACTATGCGCTGGATATTTCATCGATGCAACAACAATTTCTGAATGTTCACATACATTTTGCAAGAGTTGTATTGTTAAGCACCTACAAACAAAAAAATCCTGCCCGGAATGTGGGCAAAAAATTCACGAAACTCAACCACTCCTTAATCTTCGAAGCGATCGTGTTATGCAGGATGTAGTTTATAAACTGGTGCCAAATCTTTTTCAAAATGAACAGCAAAGAGAATCTGATTTCTGTCGAGTTCGAGGCACAGACTTTGCTTTGAGCCGTAGTCATTTGCTAAATATTGGAACTCCACTGAAATATACCCAGCAGAAAGTGCTGAAAGATTTTGTTGATCTCATGATACCTACCTTGGATGCTCAGAAAGTACCGAATCTTCATGAGGCACATCTATATTCACATGATGAAAAAATCACATTTAGATTGTGTGCAAAAAAAGAAAAACAAGATCAAATAAACAATCGAGATGATTACAAACTTAAAACTGGCAAAGAAAAGTTTGTTCGTTGTCCAATTCGGGCTACAGTATATCATTTACTTTGCGTTTTAAAAAAAATTCTGCATAATGATAACAAGCAGCATATAATCACTCTTACCTGTTGTGGTGTTTTGCTTTTTGAATCATGTACCATAAAACATGTACTTCTTTTGAATTGGTATAGTTCAGATAAGTATTCTGAAGATATTCCTTTAATCGAATATGAAATTAGCTAGCTACATTTTTTTTTAAAGTTACCTTCGCTATTCCAATACAGAAATTTGCCTTACATTTGTGCATATGTACATATATATGTAAATTTCATTTCATGTTTTTTGTGATTTGTGCTGCTTATCAACATGCAAAACACAATGAGCTGTGATCGTTTCTCGACCAACTTACACTAAACCTGCATCTAGCTTATTTGGTATAGCAGTGGTGTCCGAAGCCTTTGGTTCAAACCTCATTACAGGCTATTTTATTGCCTTGCATTGGTTGTACTTTAATTCTGATTAGACTGATTGATATAGCATCTGGTTATTTTAAATATGTATTTATATTTTGCCGTAGGTTATTCCTGCAAGGTATAAAGTGATAAAAGCATTTTTGAAATCTGACATCTGAACAAAGTATGCGTTTTTTGCAGAAAGTTGTGTATTATGACATGACCTTGGCAATGTTGTCATTATTGTGCTTCTTTTTACTTGTGCTTAAGAGTGATGCAAGCACACATTGGGTGGTTACAGAAGATGGTAGAATTCAACAGCAGGTATTGTAAATCATTGAGTATTTTAATATTAAAACTTCTTGATGCTTAGCCAAAAATGATAGGATGTGAAATAATAGGTTGGACATGAATTCATCCTTCTCTCGTTAATTAGCTGCAAGTGTCGCTAATCAGTATTTTATATTTATTTGTTCCATCCCCAATTAAAAAATTATGTTTAAGAGATTTTGCACTAATGCATCAAGTAAAGTAAATCTATAATAATTTTAACAGCTAAGATTTTTTTAATGAGCAATAAGGTTAGACAGACCTATAGCTCTTCCTTTTAAAAAAAATTGCTGACCGCTACACTAGATAATATATACATTGTGGGTATTGCATAAAAATAAAAGGAAACTTTCCCAATTTTTTTATTTGATATAAAAAAGTTGTAAAGGACATTAATGTTAGCAACAGATTCAAAATTATAAGATTAGCCTGACCTTTAATTTTACCTTGGTGTATTGGAAAAAATTATTTCTTACGCATGTTTTATAGCTGGAATCTCCCTTTGCAATGAAAAAGCCAGAAGATCTTGTGACTTTCATGAGACAAGAAACAAGTCACCAAGTTTTAAAGGTAATTTTTGTAGTTGTTCGCATTGTATGTATTTTTGTTGGGCTTAAACTGTAAGTCTGTATACTATTTGAATTTAAATCTAAGGTTTCTGTTTTGCTTTCAATTTATTAAAAAAAAAATTGAACAATACAAACTTATATTTTATTGTAAAATCGTGTTGCATCCCTGAGTTCTAAGGATCCGATATTGTCTTGAAACAATTCTAATTGCTACATTTTAAAATTCAAGCAAAATTACAATAGTTATCATTTTACAAAAATCTATGAGCATTTAACCCAGGGCTGCGGAGTCACTAAAGAGGGAACAGACAGTATTAAGACCAACGACATAATACAGCCAAATTCGCAGTAATTTCCAGTACAGTATAAGACCAAAATCGTCTCAATAGGACCTAAGTCTGTCAGAAAAGGGCCTAAATTATTTTGAATAAGACCTAAATTTATCAGAATAAGACCCAAATGAATCAGAATAAAGCCTAAATTCATCGGAATAAGTCCTAAATTCATCGGAAGAAGGCTTAAATGGCCAAAGTATCGCCCTAACCTGTCGGTAGAGGGTATGGGACGATCAGGGGCCATTGGCCTGGAATAGTCGTTTTGGTGACTACTTTTGGACACCCTAGTCTGACCGGCGTCGCCCGCTGTTTTGGCACAGGATTTTTGGTCCTGAGTCCGGTTAAAAATAACCCAAGTCGACTCCTGAGTCTGACTCCTGTCAAAAAAATAAACCCGAGTCTGACTCCCGAGGTCGACTCCGGTCAAATGTGTTTGTGATTTTCCAAGTCCGGCCCTGACTCTAAAGCCTGTATTCAACCAATTTACGTAACTAAAATAACATGGATATTCAGAAATCCACTTATAGAGGTGTCATATCATTCATCCACCCAAAATATCTGGTTGGAAAATATTCCACCATATGCTAATACTCCTTTACAATTTCCAGTTGGTAGCCATACAAGTTTTAAAATTTGGTACTACGCATGAACATGTCGGACTCGGGACTCTGGTAGTTTTATGTGGTCTTACTTGAGTCCCGAGTCAGACTCCGCAGCCCCGATTTGACCTAATACCTTTTAGAAATTAAATAACAGAAAATATTTTAAAAGAAAATGAATTGCAATGCTTTTTGTTAGAGTTAACTAAAGTCATCATTTTGAAAGTATTTTATGGTAATATGATAAGAGCATAAACTTATTTTGTTTTGTTGCAATGACTAATATAGAAGAAGAGTATGCAACACATAAATAAAGGTTATAACATAAGATTAATTTTTACAAAGTGCCATTGTTTTTATGGTACATTAAATATATGTCTTGCTAAAAGTGAAAATATTTCCTTTCAAGCAGATGAAACCAAATCAAGAGGTCATCAACATTTTTATTCCTAAAACAACGCAGTGCTTTTAATAATGATGAATTTGCTATTTACTCTGATTTTTTCCTGAAGGACATGAAAGAAAAACTTCTCCAGGAACAGGAAGACATTGATTCAAATGAAGACAAGGACACTGATTTGGAGAGCAGACATTACAGGAGAGATCCTGACTGCCGAGCTGCTGGTATTGCCAAACAACTGTTAATGGTTGACTTAATTATTCAATCCTTCCTATTTTAAATAAAATAAGAATTCTGTATGTATTAACCCCCTTTAATGTTTTTTTTATGTAACTTTAATATAAAGGCATAAAATTTTATTTGTTACAAAAGATTAGTTAGTCAGGCAGTAACACCAGCACAATTAATTCAAAAATTAGTGGTTCGCTGTCCTGCTGTTTGTGGTGTGGTGTACATGTCATGGCTTAGGTAAATTTCTGCCAATGCGTAGGCTTATGACTAACTCTGTTTTGTTATTGTTAGCGTAAATGGTGATCGGTTTCTGGCTAAATAGTAATAGTGATTTTCCTAAATTTTCTGATTAGTTTGATGCAATTATTCCGGTAACATATTCATCTGTCGGATGTGTAATATGCTATTACCTTTGATTTCCTATAGGTAAACAACTTCCTGATTTTGATCTCTATGTTAGCTCTGTTGTCCCATTGGAACATAAAAACATTGAGGTTTGTAGAATATATTCTGTTTTATATTGCCCCTTATATTTTATTTTTGCATCAAAGATTTTACAGAAATTCTATACATAAACATAATATAAATTAAAAAACAGCTTCTCCGGTAATTAATCAAAGTATTCTTTTGAATAACAAAATCTGCCTGAATCCGAATGGTTAAAACAAACGATTCTGGTTGCACATCAATGATAAAGAGTAAACTAAGTATAGAACTTAGCAAACCGAAAATCAGTTTGTTTGTATGTAATAAAAAGATTAATATATTTTGCTATAAAGCATCTTCAGTATCTAAAAACATAACACAACATAAGTCAAGAATACGCTATAAAAACCTAAACCAACTGTTCTAGGCAAGTGGTGCACTACGCAAGCCGCAACTGCTGCAACTAAATGACGATGCAATCAGTAAAGTGACGTAAACTGATAAGACAGATAAATGCGCGCCATGAGGTGCAAAATAAAAAAGAGGGCAAATAGAGAAAACTAAACAAAACAAAGTAAAACAGCAAAATAAAACACTATTTAAAACGAGGTGAAATTATTTTTTGGATGTTTATGCTAGCACCTGTGTGAGGACAAATGGCTTAACCTTATAAATGCTAGCATAAACATCCAAAAAATGATGTTTTTAGATACTGAAGATGCTTTATAGCGAAATATATTTATCTTTTTATTACATACAAACAAACTGATTTTCGGTTTGCTAAGTTCTCTACTTAGTTTAATCTTTCTCCGGTAATTGTAATAATAAACCTAATGTTAAATATTAGTTCACTTGTATTGTTATTTGGGTTATATATTTCTGTGACCTGTATCTGAATTGAAACTTTAAAATATATTTTACTCTGAACTACGCTTGAAAATAAAGTGGCTAGATTTGCTAATATTTATCGTATGGTTAAATGAAAATTAAAGAATTTTACAGTAGAATAAAACTTATACAATTATTTTATTTTGGATTAAATACAATTAATAATATCTGATTTTTTAATATTTAGTTTTCTTGTTTATATTTAATATGATTGAATTTAATTATATAATTGTTTTATTATTCAAATGGTTTACAATCGTAAAAAAGCAAACTTTCAAATTTACCAATGTTTAACAAACCTATAACAAATTAGCTAAATTTTCTTAAATGCTACAACAAAAATGTGTTGAACGTTTTTTACTTGCTTATTTAGTGCACTTTATCTTTATGTAGGATGGTTAGTTGCTCATAAAAGCTTTTTGAGGCAATACATTACTTATTTTTAAGTTGTAACTCGACTTACTGCCTAAAGTTTCCAATAAAAAAAATTGTATAACAGTGTTCCTCAATTTTTGTTCTACCTGGCATGTCTTCTTTGCTCACTTTAAATAACAGGAGCTTTAATTCATTTTAAAACAGAGAAAATGTGTACAGTAACCGATTCAAATCAGTTACTCACAAACTATTTACACATGATTTATTATTATTAAAAACTTAGAGAGGACGTGTTCTGCTCGGGCTCATATATTTGATGAATTAAGAATATAAAAGATGTTTTGTGAAGCCCCTGAACATGAAGTGCTGTTTAACCAGGAAACCACTTGTTTAAAATACTACATCTATCCCTGTGTCTCGCAAAGTTTTGTATAAAACAGAAAACTGACAAGTGTTTTTTGTTGGTTTCAGATATTTGATTACATCAGTAAAACGGCTAAAGGGAAATTTGCAGAGCCAAACTGTTCTGATATTACAGAGCTTCCCTTCAGTATCCATGCATATGACCACTTAAAGGTATGAATTACTTGGAAAAATCCGTCAGTCAGTTTTGTGGCTATATAACATGGCTGGGCAACCTTTTCCAAGTCGGCGACTAAAACCAAACCAGCAAGGTCCAAGCAGGCCACACTAAATTCCCACTAATATTTAAGTTTGGTTAAAAACACTTTAGGTTAATTATCCCACATATTTATTGCTGCACAGAAATCCAGTTATGCCGTTTAGAAAATTCCGTTTAAGTTATGGTTAAGCACAAAAACTGTGCGTTAATTTCTTGGTTGGACATTGGCAAAAACTTTTATTGTTGAGAGTTTCATGGTACATAGTGCGCCTTTAGGCTACGAGGATTCCCACACACAAAGTAGAATAAAATTTGTGCAAAGCACTTTTGGGTAATATAGTTATATATATGGGGCATTGCCTTGTGCCTAGTTTAAAAAAGAGGCGACGGGCAGGATGATTTACGTTGAGGTTAGGCTTTGTTGCCCAACCCTGCTATATAACATATTTATTTAATGCCATTGATGGTTAGATTTATCTGTTATTTTCCTACAACTAGCTAATGTTGTATTATCCAGGGAGTTCAAGAGCGCAAGACAATGTCACCGCAACCAATGCCAGGTTTAAAAGCAACCTTGCCCTTTCTTGTAGATGAAAAAAATGCTGCAACAGTCATTCGAGAGGCCCTTTTAAAGGTTGTACTCCATTGTCAATGTTAGATATTTAAATTATAATTTATGAGTGAAACCTCAGTGTGCAACATGCATTCTTTATTTGATATCTTTTCTTCTGTAAATCAATTCCATTTAGGATAATAATTTTGTATCCCCTTTAGAACAAAACATCATGGGTGGCATACAACCTGGCCTCCCTCTACTGGAGAATGAAAGGAGATGCAAACGAGGCAATTGAGTGCATCAGGAGGGCTTTGCACTATTCTTTAGAAGAGAACAGAGATGTAGCACTGGTAAATCTGGCCAACATATTACACAGGTAATTTTATAGGTATCATGGTTGGGTATCGTTGCACTATTTTATTATTTTGGACGTAGCAACTTTGCAAGTTAATCTAAAACTGCAGTTCCGCAGATAGTAGGAATGCCTGCCTACTTTTTTTTTCGTTTGAAATCATATACCTAATTTGGTTGCTCCCAAGTTTTTTTCAGTTTTTACTGAGAAAGCAGAATCTGCAAACCGAATAAGATGTAGTACCCCCTATGGGATGTATTTATCCCTTATGTAAAACAATAGAAAAAGGGCTGAAGGATACTTCTGTGCTAGACTAACTTAATTTGTCGCATACTTAATTACTGCTAAAATATTTTAATGATTTGTATACCAAATTGGTTTCTTTATGCTTTTACGATAATATGAATATTTAGTACCGAATTTCGTTTTCTACCAATTTTTCCCCAAACTTTAACTAAACGTAACGCACGGGACACACGCGATGTATTCCAATATTTGACGGAAGGATTTTAATTACCGAACAATAGGTTTAGCGATATTAGCAAAAGGTGTGTGTGCACTTAATTTTATTTCCCCCGTTTTTTTAGGGCTCACTTTACGCTTAACGCAACCGCTTTGATGCACCACGTAATCGACATAACAGATGCTTACAACATCAACTACTTTTCGCTCGCCAATATGTACGCGGTAAGTTGGTTTTTCTATTTGTTTTAAGTAAGTTGATGTCCGCTGTTTTAAGTCAGAAAGTCTTACCTACATATAACTCTATATTTAATTCGATAAACCTAAAAAGGGTTTGTCTCATTTTGTATCTGGCCACATGGCATATCTTTTTGTCTAAAAATATCATATATCGGAATGAAAGGCTAAGTATTGGACATCTCTACGTGTAACAGATATGCAAAATGACTTCATTCTTTTCACTAAAAAACTGTTCGAAGGCGACTACTAGAATTATATGTCAATTCCAATTAAAGTCGGCCACTCCTTGCCAACACCATTTGTACACACTGAATTCAGTTATTTGTAGACCCTTCTGAATAGAGTGGCCTTATAACTGTATGAATGAAACTTTAATTATTCAGATTGCACCAAGTCGTTAAATATGTGCCTGTTACACTTAATATATTTATTATTTACGGTTGAATTGCGTTTCCAATCAGGAAAATATTACCTTTTTAGACAATTATGTATACCTTTTGTTTTTATGTCGTGACCCCTGTCCCAAAACGATGGTCGTGTACATAAAACCAAGGAAACAGACATTTGTCGCCTGCTGCTGCTGCTGCTGTGGTATCACGCTTTAACTGGTGTGACAGTCGAATTCACTGTTTGTTTAATTGTTTAGGGCAGCTACACCTCCTTACTTTCACGCCACTTGATTACCAAAAAACGAATTTGGCGCGCATCGTTAGCGCGTACTGCTATGCCCATATGTCGAGCTCTGTTGAGTCGTAGGTTAAATACAAACTCACAGCACGCTCTCTGCAGGCAAGCTTTCTAAAACTTACGTGTAAAGGAACTATACGCACTGTCCTATATAGTGTATCAGTATATATATATATATGGAAATGATCACCAAGCTTTTCAGCTAAACATTTACTACTGCCTAACGCGGTTAAAGTTAAAACAGGTTACAAATTTATTCGTTTGGCTCTTTTAGGTGCTGGGGGAGTACAACGAGTCCATTTACTACTACGAGGAGACTCTGGAGGGCCAGCCCGACTTTTCTGCCGCGAAATTGAGACTTGCTGCCGTAAAGTGTCAATTCAAATTACAGGTGACGAAGAATTTGAAGTAGCGTTTTAGCATTTAACACCGTCGTCGTGGCTACGTTTGTGTTTATATATCAATGATGATAAAAATATATAACTGCAACTTTCTTGTACTTCGCTGGCTGAATAAGTATAAGACCGCAACTGGCAACTTCAAAATGCAGTCGCACCGCAAAATATATTAATAACTTATATTTCAAATTGAATGCTTTATTTAACATAGACAACTGGCAATCGGTCGATGGCACCTGATTTTTTATATCTAAATTCAGCCACACTATAACCGCGTTTTTTGTTCTAACTCAGGGCAAATAAAACATTTTACGCATAAGTGACAACCATTGGTCGATTCTATATCTACACAATACTTACTTTTCTGTGTATGACCATAAGAAACGCAACCCAACGAAACATATGCATGGTCCGGGTTTGTAGGAGAAATTGGAGGCTCAGCACCAGAGCCTGCAGAGGACCCTGGAAGAGCTGCAGAAGTACAAGATTAAGCACGAGATCTTTCTCCAGAAGCAGAGCCTGTTCCAGCAGCGTCGCCTCAGCGGCAAGAAACAGGTGGATCAGCACATGTTCTTCGAGCATCAGCGAATCAAGGAGGGAACCTTCAGTGAGCGTTTGTTTTGTATTGACGTTGCAAAATTTTAGGTGTACGTTTAATGCATAAAATAATGTAATTTTTAAACGGGTTTTAGTATACTAAAATCAATGCGGATTTAACAATAAATTGTATGTAATTAGCCATAATAATTTTCTGTCATTGTCCATTGTTAAACCGTACCTAGTTAATGTGTTGTCAAACGATGATCTTATCTATTATAGTCCTAGGGAATCATTTCGACCACATGACAGCGTGTATTCCTGTTTTGGTTCTACCATGCAATTTTTATAAGTTGACGACCAGAGGCGTATCCAGTAAATCAAAAAGGGGGGTCCCGAATTTATAACTTAAGGAATTTCCCTAGTTTTCGTCTATCGTTAATTAAAAAATAATTACGTCATAAACTAGTGACGGGTATGACGTCTTAAAAATAGTGATTTTGTAATGACGTCATAAAAATCAATCAGACACAACCAATAACGTCCAGCAAAAGAGAACTTTTACAACGCAGTGAACCCGTTCGTGGAAACCGCTTAGTATGCAATGGTTAACTTCAGGCGAAAAACTAAATGGGGGCGGTGAAATATGTACTATTGATTTTGGTAGAATCATGTTTCGACTATCAGCAGCGCTGTTTCCTAAGTTCCATATGCACGAGACTACGTCAAATTACAAGCGCGTCTTTCGCCACCTCCAATATTGAACGTAGATCGTTTCTCCCGGGTGTTGTTATGCCACGATTAGCGCATTATCTGCGCCGAGCAGTGTGCCTAATCAGCTAAAATACAAGCTGCGGTTGAGGGAAAATAAGTTGTGTCAATTACACACTAAACACGTGGTCTTAGAATATGCTTATAGAGAATAATTTTGCAGTGACAATCATTACATAAAAAAGGCCACGTTGAAAGTCACAGTTAACCACCTCTTAAAATAATCTGGTTCAGTTAAAATGCCTTTGTTACACCCACATTAGATATTAGCCCGAACAGCGAGGGACATTAGCTGCGCCTAACTGGAGGTTTTTAAGCGTTGTCAATTGTCGAATACATACTTGCTAATCAGCCAACCTGAACGACTAACGAAAGGCGAAAGAGAAAAAGTGTTTTGCGTTTACCTCCGACCAAACAATAAATGAGAAACAGTGTTTTGCGTTTGATTTTGGTTTTGCATTAGCTTAAGACACGTGACCTAATTACAATAAAAACACCCCCCCCCTCAAGGATACACCACTGTTGACGACACAAAATATGTATAGTTTCTAGAAGTCGAAAAACAACACAATCCAAAACAATTAATGTTTTTTTTAGCCTGTCAGTCGGGCTCCTGATCTGCGAAACACAATCCTTATTTCTGTTTCCCAGATCACAAGTGCCAGGTGCGCGCCAACAAGAGCGGCTCGGTTCTAGTTTGCAACCTCCCTACCACCACCTCCTCCTCCTCCTCTTCTTCCCCGCCTCATCAGCCTCAATCCTCCTCCGGTAAGAAGGCCAAAGGTCAGCAATACGTGGTCGACCAAACGAAACCGATTCCTGCCCTTGCGATGCGACAACAACAGCAACAACAACAACAACAACAACAACAACGACAGCAGCCCAAACTCAAAGAAAAGCAGTATCGCGTGGTAGGCGGAAAACGGCCTAATTTTTCAACGTCAAAATTACTTGTAATATTGCATTACTGCAGTGTTTCTCAGCCATTTATGGCTAGCGGCACCCCTCTGAAATAATAAATAAATTGCGGCGCCCCTACAAGATTTTTCCGTAGGTATTTCACTTGAATTCCACAATAAACTGAACTGGAACAACACACGTTAACTCTACACAATGTAGGAAGTTGTAATTGGATTTATTCCAGTCTTACCTTACACAAAAAGTTGTAAGAATTGAGCAAAATCAAATTCTTAAAGATTTTCAAATATCTATCGGCACCCTTTAGCTAGCATTAGAAATGGCACACCAGGGTGCCGCGGCACCCCTGTTGAGAACCACTGTATTAGTGTATTACTGCAGTCTCAATCTCATCTAAGAATCTGTTGATGTAGATTTCAGATTTACTTAAGGAATTATTTTTACGTTGCCTTTGTGGGAATGGCGGCAGCTGCGTTTTGTTTTTTCAACGAATGTGTGGTTTGTAGGTTGCCACTGCAAGTGAAATATGGATCGACCCAGACGACGAAACCAACGACCTCCCAACTGAGACGCAAAAAGGCGACACCGAACAGGTTGAAATGTATAAAAAAAGCCGATACCCGTTTTAGTGAATTTATCCTTTTGTCTGTTGTATTGGTCGTTTAATTTCGGTAAGAAATACGCACGCCAACAAAATAAATGTAAACGCTGATGTAGTTTCTAAACATTAATTTTATATAAATAAATAATTTAAAACACGGCCTATCCATTAATTATATTGCTGTTTAATACAAAAATATTTCTCGTTTTAAGCAAAATTATATTTAAAAGCTCTTTTCACAATGTTTTAGCAGGTGGAAGGCCAAAGCCAAGGCTCGAACAACTTCAAAAATTACTATGCAACATATGACTGGAGAGTGAGTTGTCATGTTTTGTTTTGCCATCTAACGCTGTCGGTTTGTTGATTGGGCGGACGAATACGCCCTGTGTGCTAAATTTAAACGCTTTCGCTCAAATAAATATGTAGTGGGAAGCATTTTAAAATATTTAAGGTAGAGTTGCCTCTGATTAGTATCGGGACTATTTACCAACTGTATAGCTTTCTATGAAACGCATCTTTTTTACCAAGCTTTAGATCTGACTTTTTAAGTCCTATGCCGTTCACCCTATGTTCACATTTTAAGGGCAAGTATGAGAGACTTAATCAGACCCTATTTGTTCAGGACCCGAGCTGGCCCCCACAGGAGTCTTGTGACAAATACGTGGACCACTACCCTGCCTGGGATGAGTTTCCGTCTGCTTACGTTGACCCTGAAACAAGGGGTTTTAGGTAAGTTTAATATGTCAATCATTCTGTGTCGCGTTATTAAAACAGATGTTTTATATTATGTAATTAGTTGATTTGTTGTTTGACCACTGTTGCGTAATTGCAACATGACATAGTGCTGCAATCCTGCCAAAAGATTACTTCACGTTTAGCCTTCATAATATGAAAAACGTTAAAAGTCTTAATATTGAAACGTTAGAACTACTATGATACAAAGGTATGTTTTGAATTTTCGGAAATATTACGTGGGCACCTTTGAGGATTATCTTCTAATATAAGTATTACTAAACGAATTATTTTAATTTATGCTACGTACGTATGGTTTATTTAAACTGCTAAATAGGTAAAACATGATTTACTATGGTCGTCTATTTAAAATTAAAAGTTATCTAGATCTTTCTAAAACTATACAGTAACTAGGAACTACTACAATAAGAATTCAATATCATACACTATATTAAGAAATTACTACTAGTACGTTAACAAATGTACAATGGATTTTCGTTTTTTTCCAATAATAGAGTCCATGTTAATAAACGATAATTTATAAGTTTGTATAGCGAATTGTGCCCTATTTCCATTGTTACTTTATATCAGATTGACATGCTTGACAATGTGGTTATCATAATTAGATTTTACTGCCATTTACCTGAATGCCTAGTTCATTGTAAATATAACTATGATTTTTTTTCTGTAGCACTCGCAGCCTTCTAACCTCATACATCGGGGTCGAAGAGGGTGAAATGCACCCCACTCCTTGGGAGGCCCCCGATTGTGCCCGTATCGAGACCATCGCGCAAGGTTCCTATGACAGCTTCATCGGGATCGAAATGAAAGATTCGAAAATCATGTTCAAGCAGGACACCTACTTGCAAAACGTGAACAGATGTTGATATGTAGAAAAATGCTTCGTTATGCGGCTGGGCAGGCTTGCTGCTAATTTTTCGTGCAAGTAATGACACCTGGATGCCCGACCATACTGCTTTTAAATCAACAACTTGTTGTTTAGGCTTGAGTGTTGTTGCTTATATAATACTAAATGAACAACATTTTTTTAGAAAACTAAATGAACATTAAAAGGTGTCGATAGTCTTCCTAAATGTAAAGATATAAAAGTTTTAGTTTCCCAAATTTGTCTTATTCTAGCATACTAGTGACATGACTAGTAATAGGTTAATTATAATTAGCCACCTAATTTAGATTGAATATCTTTATAAACGTAGAATTAAATCGAAACTGGCCGGTTCCTTTTTATTTTTTAACTGTTCATAACTTTTATAGTATTTGATGATGCACGTCAATCAAGGAAGGGTTTGGCCAGAAGACTTAGGCCAACGAATAACAACGGCTCTACATAAATCTTTCAGGGAACAGGTGAGATAGGTTAACAGTTCTGACGGCCGCCGAACATGGAACGATAAAATTACGTAAAAACCTAAAGCTTAGCCGAACCTCAGAACCTAAAGTTTTTGTTTGTAAAAGTTTTCAATGTATTGCCTTGAAGTTTAATGTTTTGTAAATACCTTTAATTAATTCTTAAGACTTTTCGAAAACTCTGTCAAAGGCTTTCATTCGAACTGTAAGGATTAAATTAATCATTTATATTAGGAAACATTGGAAACCCTCATTTGCGGTGTGATATTTTTTGATCAGAATTTAGTTTGCTGCAGGTAATATTTTGCTCATAGTATCAACGCAACTAGAAATTCTTTCTTAATGATTCGATTTGCAGAACAACGATAACCTGTGGGTGCTTTACAATCTTGCCGCTCTCTATTGGCGAGTGAACGGCAACAACACTAGAGCGGTTGAGTGCTTGCGATTGTGCGTGATCCACGTGCCTCCCGCACACTCCGACGTACCCCTCGTCAGTCTTTCCAACATCATGTAAGTTTTTGTTTTGTCTATTAGCTAATTGGCAGATCCTACAGTACATGAAGGTTACTTGATTTGTATGCAGGAATACAGTATGACTCATTTCAACAGATTCGAAGCATGACAAAGTGTTGTCATACACTTACACACCAAAGCGTATGCGCTTTAATAACTGTTTTCGGTAGACCACTCCTAGATGTTAAATAGATTATGTCTCATTTATTGTTTTTCTATCACTTTCCTTTTCGCTATTTTGACTGACTTTCCTCATTATAAATAATAATTATTATAATTATTTTTTGTTGTTAGGTATAGGGTGGGAAAACTGAACGACGCCGTTAACTTACTCATCTATGCATTAAGAGTAAACAACTCTGAGGTGTGTAAATTTGAGTATGCTTCTTTGTTGCTATTTAAACTATTTTTTAGTAAAAGTTAACTGAATTTAATTTAATTTTGATTACTTTTAACCCCCTTTTTTAGTTGAAGGTATGTTTTATTCATTATTTCATTATTTTTTTAAAGGTTTATTTAATCTAGACCAGGGGTCAATAAACTACAGTCCACGGGTCGGATCCGGCCCGCGGCATTTTTTTATAGTACAGCTGTGTTTAAATTGACCACAATTTAATAAGGCTATATGTTGTATGTTTTCTTTATATTTTCTTAGTTCATCGATAATAATCAAGTTAATAAAGTTTGACACAAAGGTATATACTATGTATATATCCGGCTCGCGATCGCTAATCCTTACAGTCACCCGACCACTGGTCTAAACATATTTTCTGGTAACCAAAACGTAGACTATATTAATGCCAAATAGTGAAAAATGCGGATAACAGGAAATATATATTAAGCATACAACGATAGCAGCCACACATACCTATCTTGTATTTAAATTCCTACTATGCCGTGAATTATTCTGTGTTCGCTATGTTAAGAGAAAGATTAAAGTATAAACTTTGAAAAATATGAAATGTCGAAAATGTCCCACGCACTTACATTACATTTATGAAAGTCGTCGAGAGTGCGTTGTACGAGAAACGAACCCGGCTGGCCTATTCGAAGTCTTGCGCTAATTGTTTTGGATAAATATCGATAGGATCGAACAAGCTACATTAAATTTTAACTCACACTGGCATGCCGACCGGTTCCCCATCGTCAGTGAATGAGGCATAGTATTCTTAACGTCTTTGTGTGTTGCTAAACCACCAGCGGTTGGGCATTGTTTTCATTTACCTCGCTTGTCGCTTCACTTACCTCGTTACTCATACCAGAGTTTCATTTCACCGCAGCCCACCACCTATTTGAGCATGGGAAACGCCCTGCACGCGCAGGACAACATCACCGGTGCCGTGGAGTTCTACAACTACGCAATGGTGCTGCACCCGCAGTACAGGGAGGCTTTCCACGCGCTTCTCGTGGTCAAGTGCTACAATCTTAAACAACAGCGGCAGCAGCAACAGGTCGAGGCGGTTATGAGCAGCTGGGTAAGTCTTGAAACTCCTTACTTTTTTGTCATTTTGTAAACGTACTGTAAGCGTTTTTTTTCACAGCATTTTTGGGTCTTGTAATAATACTCTCAATTTCCATTGCATGTTGTTGGAATACAATAAAGTTTTTTGCCAGTTTGCTTTAAATCCCCTCGTTTTCGGATAATGTATACTGACGCCTTTGACAGTCGTTAAATTTAAATTAGTTACAAATGTTGGTAAAATGACAATTTTGTAAGATACACAGTGTAAACTGTGCGTTATTTGTCTTAAAATAGTTTCTGTCGCTTTGTTCATTAAAACCCAAGGAGGCAATATTGGTCTTACTCTGTTTAAAAAGCCATCGTATTTTGAGTCATATTATGTTTACCCTGGTCAGCACGCACATTGCGTAATACAAACTTATCTTTGACGAACGGTTTATTTTTCCTTGTTTCGGCTAACAATTTCACGTGTAATCTAGAAAAACAATTTAAGTGAAACCAGCCATGACAAAACCACGCAAACGGCGTCAGCATGTAGCGAAGATGACCAAGTCTGTTTTGGAGGAAATAAAAAATCCAATGGAAACGAGAAAGTGAGTTTTATAGTTTTATACCAATCTAAATTCATTTAAAAGTTATTTCTTAAAAAAGTTTTTGGTGGTCACTATGTGCACTTTTGAGTTTTAATCTAATTGATGGTGATTTAGATGAAGCCAAACGAAACACCGTCAGAAGAAAAAATCCAAGCAGAATCCCATTCGGGTGTGTATTTGATAAAAATAAAAACAATTAATAGATTTTATTTAATTTAGACAATATTATTTCTGTTTTTTTATAATTGCGCTGAAGCCGTCCCTAAGTTTGTTGAGAGTTTTGTGTATTTTTTGTTTGTCGTAGGTTTTTTATGTTTATTTATTTGTGCGAATCATTCGGTTTGCATAAAAACGACGGGGATTCTTAACAAGACGAGAGCATTGGCGTAGGATATTTGAAGTATCTCGTTGCACTAACGAAACAGAAACGCGGGATTTAATCACATACATTTCACTCTGGTTTGTTTGTCGGTCTTCAGAACAAGTTGAGGAGATCGCCGCCAAGCTTCGGGAGGAGAAAAGCGACGCAAACGAACTGCTCAAAGACACTGATGACGTCATCAGCGAACTCATTAATTCGCAGGGTACCGAGGTCAGATTATCTCAGTTGAAAATGTAATATTTACTCAATTTATAAAACTAGAACTGTGATTATTATTGCAAAATACACTTTTTTTTAATCCATCTTCAATTTAAAGTTGTCCTAACCCTATTAAAATATGGTTTTACATAATTAATTTTATTTGTAATTTCGATTTTATATCAGAAAAATTCATTTACAGCACGCGGCTTACTTGTTTTGTTTTTTCAATGTAATCCATTCTTAAAGTTCTGTTAAAGTAAATGTTTCAACCCAGTTGGACGACAAGCTGCTTTCCGCCAAGCGCCTAATGCAGAAGTTGTCGGACATGCGAAACTCGCTCGGGAACCTTGTCCACGAAGCTGCAAACGCCCTGGACATTATCAGCAGCGACGAAGACGACACGTGAGTTAATAGCTTTCGCTTTGTTTTTTACGCGATTTGTTAATTTCTTGTACGAAGCAAAACCTTGAAAGCATTTCCAGCTAATTGTGCTTTCCTCTTTATAGGTCTGAATTTGATTGTGGCCAAGTGTTATCTTCTGCCAAAATCCAGTATGTCACCGATTCAAATGACGAGTTTTGGAACTTGGAGTAAGCCCAAAATCGCTTTTTATTAAGATAATTTGTCAACTGCACACTATAGTGTATACTACATTGTACAGGGTGAATATTAATGTCTTTAATTATATCTTGTTAAAAAAACCTTAAAAAATTAACTAGAGGAATCATCAGGTCAAAGTATAAACTAAGCACGGTTGTGCCAAAGCTTGTCGATATCTCAATATAATATGTCTTTATACAGTGCCACCTGATTCCTCTATTTTGAATTGGACAAATATGGCCATTTACAAAGATTGAACAAAAATAACGTTATTGTAAATTCACGAAAACTTGTTTTTTTGTGGTCCAGTTTCAGCGATTCTTTGCAATTCGACGGCGAGGAGGGTTACTTCGACCCCACGTGTCGTCTTGAGTCGCAGCCAACCCTTTATGACGTCGCTGACACGTTGAACGTCGTCAGTCGCGAATACTTCGCCAACTACAGCTCCGATCCCGCTTTCCTAGAGGTATGGGTTATTTTCTGCATGGTAACAGGTCCAAGTAGGTTGAATATGTACTATGTAGTATCTTACAAACTTAATCATAAACCACTAGTATTCATAATAAATCGGTTAATTGCATAAACTTTTACTATTTATATTTTACGCTTTGTGTGCAATCGTATAAACAAGCTAAAAAAATTGTACTTTTTTTGCTGGACGTTAATTGGCTGTTTCGGATGATTTTTTTTCTTGTTTATGACATCATTACCATCGCTATTTTATGACGTCATATTCGTCACTATTTTATGACGTCATTAATGTCAGACGAAAAAACAACGGGGAATTCCCTAAGTTGAAAATTTGAACCCCTCCCTTTTTGAATTTCTGGATACGCCCTTGGGTTAAGGTTATGTTTAATAACAGACTTCGGTAAACAGGAAAAATAAGTGTTTCGCCTAACTTTTTTAGAATTTGCGGTCGGTGATTAAGGGCGGTCATTCAATCCACGAAATGGCTTACACACTAGCTGCCAGCATGCACTCTAGCCCCACCCAATGGAAGGTCTGTATGCTCGTGTCGTACTTTTGGAGGGCGCAAGGTGACGCGAGAGAGGTAAGAAAAAATTGAATACGTGTCGAGTGACAACTATTTTGGCCCGAAATCTTTGGTCTTTCTGTTCGCGTTTTAAAGTAAATTGCTGTATTTCCCAACGAATGTATAAACCTTACCATGTTTAGGCAATAAAAAATACATTTAACACGAAAAATAGGGATCTAAGAGTAGTGTCGAATGTGACATTAACAAAACATAAGGTGATGCAAAACCGGCAGATACACATGTCTGCTTTTCTTACTCTATTGCATATAGATTAGTTGTTTTTGAGCAAACTCGCGCACCATTCCGCAGTTCATCACCAGTTTAATTGCGCGAAGCGCGAAAAAATATCGTTTATTTGGTTAAAATGGTCAAAATTTTAAATTTAAAAGAGTACCTGACGGCCGTGACGCATTAGGTACAAAACAGAGATTCGCATATTGCTCGACTTAACGACAACGACATTTATATTCCAATTTAATAAAAATTGTTTGCCCGGGTTGTAAGTCGCACAACGCCATAGTATACTGTCAGGCAATTCTATGATCGAATTTGACTACTTTTTAAAATAATAAACAATCTTTATGCCCAGCATTGACGTTTTTCCCACTAAACAACGTGCTTCTCAGTTCCGTACCTTTTTTCCCAAAATGTCACAACAAAATCAATTCCCGCCAAACATAGTGCAGTATGTTCCTACACATTCGAGCTTTCTAAAATATATGAGACTAACTATGTGTCAAAACAACCACAAGGATTTTTCGCCATAACCAGTCTGCCCTTCCCCTCCGCAGGCAACCAACTGCCTTCTGCGTTCCCTTAATCTCGCTCCCAAGGATGGCCACCACCTGGTCCTTTTCTCCCTGGCCGACTTTCTCGCACGACTCCGCCACTTCACGGCCGCGGCCAGCATTGTTCGACACGCGCTCTCCCTGCACTCCTCCTCCGCCGCCCTCAACATTCTCGCATCCAACATTTATGCATCTTCGGTGGGCGACTTGTTTTGGGATTTGAGTTTTTAAGTCTAACGTCTCACTTTTTTGACTCTTGCCCCTTTTGCAATAGTGATAATACCGCTCGTACCATTTTTTTAAAGTGTGGCCAATAAATCCGGATTGTCCTCTTTTACAATAGTGATAAGGCCATCCTACCAAACTTATTTTTAAGTGTGGCCGATAAAGCTGGATTACCATTTTACACAACTGTTTTTCAATATATTGCAGTAATGGAAAACCCATTCATAGACTATCGTTGCTCCTATGAGTAAATGTTGAAGTTCTTAATAAAACTTTATGTTGAAACAATGGGATTTTTAAATATTATTTCTGCCCTATAATCCTATTTGGTCAGTCAATCACCGCATATTTAAAGATTTAAACGAAACCTAAACATTCATGTTTGATTGTTTTTAGGATGATCCCTATTCTAGAGTTAAAAAAAAAGTTTAGTCTTATGAAGATTTTGTCTGTTATAATTTGGTTGTTTCAAAATTGGGCATTTGGTAAATGCTTTACATGTGCAAATCGAAGCAATAAGACACAATTGCAATAGGTAATAACGATATACTTTTTTGTAACTTAATTTTGTTTAACTGAGCCTCTATGCAACTTGCCTTATTTTTTAGAGCGACTATGCAAAGGCCAAGCAACATTTGGAGGCGGCACTAATCCAAGATAAAGACTGCCACCAGTGCCGCGAGAGATTACGCTTGGTTACTTGTCTAACTAGCCGATCAAAATCACCATGAAAACATGTATTATCGTGTAGCGTTTTTTTATGTATTTAAGTTTTAAACACGGTTCGTTTGGTAGACTTTTTGATAACTAAGCATTTTATTGCGGATCTTTGTTCTTGAGGTATCTTACCCTCGGTTGCCTGGTAGACTGTCGATGCGCCTTACTTCTTTTTCAATGCGTCATTGTGTTTCCCAAGTTTGTTTTTTACAATGCCCGAGGAAATGTAAACCATCAGGTTCTGTAGTTATAGATTCGGTTAGGTTCATTTCACAAGGAAGCGGGTATTTGTCTTTTGGTTCTAGTAATTTCGGCCTGCAATGTTTGCTTCCCCGTTGAATTTGTTAGTCGCGTTTCGTTTGTCGCATTTTTTGTCGACATTTGCACCTCGATTCTATTCGTCCATTTGTTGTGCCTGTTATTTCTACGCGAAGCTACTTTTATTAAATGCCGAACGTTCAATTATGTCAAAACTTCTATTTATTGAGCCTCGGAATCAATAGCAAAACAGTTTATATAAGTTAGAAAACACAAAAGATCAAAAACCGAACTGACTACTAGCCAATACATCTGTCGTTAGAAACGGGTGGAGATTTCTGGCTCAGTGCCTCAAAATTAATCTATTATCGCCTTAATTTCAAACTACCAAAATTTGTGTATCTTTTATTTTTTTACTGATTAACGATGCCAAAATGCTCGAATCATCATAATTTTTCTTTACAGTTCTAAAAATTTTCTGTTTTTTTTAATTTTTGTGTTTTATATTTAATCGTTTATTTCCACAAAAGTTAGTATACTTTGTAATTTTATAATGCTAAACGCCTAAGGAATACATTAGAAATAAAGGTAATAATTGCGTTACAATCTTTCACATGGAATCTCGAAAAATTGGAACATTAACCCAAGGGTCTCAAGCCCGCGGGCCGCATGCGGCCCGCGAGAACATTTTGTGCGGCCCGCGTTGAAATTTTGGATTTCCAAGTTCTTCACAATATTTAAGTGTCACATATCTTTTTTTTCAAATTTGAGAAGTTAGAATTCACTCTAAAATTGCTCTAAAAACCTGAAACAACTCATTAAACTTCACTATCACATCTCCTTTAAACGCTACGATTTATGCGGTAAAATATCTACTATTACGTCACATTGCCTATTCACATCTGAACAGTTGTCACAATACCATTGTAAATTGCACCAGTCAGGTGTTAGTGGAATTGGTCATCGTTCAATTTGATTGTCGAGGTGTAGGCTAGCCTTGTCAGAATAAATTGCTATAGTTTCAAAAGCCAAATTAGACATGTCTTCTGCTTCGAAAAAGAGAAAAATCACAGACGAAAGAAGAGTTTTTCAAGATAAGTGGGAGGAGTTATATTTTGTCACCGCGGTCAGAGATATTTGTCATTGCCTTATTTGCCAGCAAAAGATAGCTGTTATGAAGGAGTATAATATGCGCCGGCACTTCGATACAATGCACCGCGATAAATACGATGCTTACGAGGGAAAAGTAAGAGAAGAAAAAGTTAAACATCTAAAGTCAGCATTTTGCAAACAAAGAAGTTTCTTTGCAAATATTAATCAGTCCAAAGAAGATTCTGTAAAAGCGAGTTTTGTTATCAGTGAAATGATAGCAAAGTCATCACGGCCCTTTACGGAGGGTTTGTTCATAAAAGAATGCCTTGTGAAAGCAAGTGACATTTTATGTCCAGGTAAAAAAAAAACTGTTTGAAGGTATAAGCTTATCCCCAAATACAGTTGCAAGTAGGGTCACAGATTTAGCTGCAAATGTGGAGAAACAATTAGTTGCGACCGCAAAGGACTTCGAAGCATTTTCGATTGCCCTTGATGAGAGCACAGATGTGTCAGACACCGCACAATGTGCTGTGTTTATCAGGGGTGTAGACTGCATTCTAAATCTGACGGAAGAGTTTCTGGAATTAATACCATTGAAGGGTACTACAACTGGACGAGATATATTTCAAGCCTTGGAAAAGTGCTTCGAGAAACATGGCTTGCCATGGGATAAGCTTGTATGTTTGGCCACAGACGGTGCACCGGCAATGCGTTCTAGCAATGTGGGTGTAGTTGGATTTGTGAAAAACAAACTAAACAGTCTTGAAACCGAAAGAATTAGCTTCGCTAGTGTACACTGCATTTTACACCAAGAAGCCCTTTGTAGTAAAAGCCTACAAATGAAGGAGGTTATGGATGTTGTTGTTAAAACAGTCAACTTTATACGATCTCGGGGGTTGAACCACAGGCAGTTTAAATCATTTCTTGCAGATATGGACTCTGAGTACGGTGAACTACTTTATTATACTGAGGTCAGGTGGCTGAGTCGTGGAAATGTTTTGAAGCGTTTCTTTGCACTCAGAAATGAAATCGCTTCATTTATGAAAATGAAAAACATGGCAGTTCCTTTGTTGGCTGATGCTACTTTTCAATGCAATCTTGCTTTCCTAACAGATATTACACATCATTTGAATGAATTAAACTTGAAGCTTCAAGGTAAAAAACAAATTATTACACAGATGTATGACCATGTGAAATCGTTCAAAGTCAAACTACGTTTATGGTTGAAGCAGTTGGGTGAGGAGAATTTGGCTCATTTCTCAACTCTGAAGTCTTTAGGAAAAGTTAAGGCTGAATGCATGAGAGAATATACAGATTTGTTGTCTAATTTAATTTTTCAACGCCATTTGCTATAGAAATTGACAATGTAGCCGAGGAGTTGCAAATGGAGTTGGTGGAACTTCAGTGTGATACTATCCTGAAGCAAAAGTATGCAGAGGTAGAAATTTACGAATTTTATAGATTTCTTTCACGAGAAAGGTTTCCGAAGTTAGTCTCTGCTGCAGCAAGAATTATTGCAATGTTTGGAAGCACATACGTATGTGAGCAATTTTTTTCATCGATGAAGATCAACAAGACTGTGCTAAGGTCACGTATCACTGATGAGCACCTGCAAGCAACTCTGCGATTGGTTTCTGCTGACAAGTTGAAGCCCAATATCGAGTTCCTTGTTCATGAAAAACGCTGCCAGTTAAGTAGCCAAAACAAAAAACAACTAGCCTAATTCATCAACCTACTTGTGTTTATCTTTTATTGTGTTTATATTTGTGTTATCGTTTTATTGTGACATTTCATCGTGAATTGCGGCCCTTGGGTATTTTACACGTGCCCATTTGGCCCTCAGAGCATTTTGAGTTTGAGACCCTTGCATTAACCCATGCCATAGAAAGTCGTCGTTGTATGCAATTCGTTACCGTCTGACGTTATACGGTTTCGCAAGTTGTTTTCTGAGCTGGCCAGAAAATTACCTCATCGGGCGGCAATCAATTAAATACTTTCCTGTAGCAACACCGGAAATGTGTTTTCTGGCTTTAAGTCCAGACACTGAAGTAATTGTCTTTTAAGTTGTTTTTAATTGCGGGAGTTTCGAAAACTGAGATTGCCGACGTACCCACTGTGACCAGCTAAACATGTATCAGCTACCATTGTTAAAAGTTAGTTGCGCTAGGGTTTGCATCTTTCTTCTTTGTTGTAAAAGACTTAATAAGTCCTACGTAATAAAATGTTGTTCGCCCTTTTACTCAAATCGTTAGGAATTTCAGTTAACAAAAAATTACATCGGATAAATCTTTACTAGTTTTTAGACTGGGGCGTTGCGGTATTTGTTGCAAATGTAAAAGGCTGGGAAGGTTAATTATTTTACAACAGAAAGAATCAAGTTGATATGTAATTTTCGTTTCACAACAGTACATATATAACAACATTTGTTGAAACAAATTCTAATCAACCCTTAAGTGAGCGGTTTTCGAAATGAGCTTTACGTTTTTATCTTCCAAGGGCGTCGCACAGTGACCCCGTATCGAAACTCAATTGTAGTAATGAAATTCATCTATTGTTATTCCCTCATGTGTGCATTTGGAGTTTGGGACTCATTATTATTTTTCCAGACCTAGTGACAGAAGGACAAAGTGTTTAGCAATTGGAATTTACTTTGGGAAATAAGAGCTGAAGGGGTTAATTAAATCAGTGGCTGTACTTGGTAAGAACAGTAGTAACCTGTTATCTGCTTATACAAGGATGATAAGAGGAGGGTTATGTTGCAGCCAAAACGCAAATATAAGTTGAATCTTCCTGCAAATAATGATAGATAGTGCAAGACTCTTTTTAATTCGTCGTTTACATTTATCATAGCGAGGAAACCCATGTAGCGTATTATTTATAGATAGGTATAGGCCAGTAACAGCGAGATGCCCAATAAGCTTATATTAGACGACAATAAAGGTTGGTACATTCGCAGTTCGTGAATTTAAATTTCTTTTTTGAACGTGAATAGAGTTCTTGTTTGAACGTTTAGATTAGAGCTCTTTAAACCAGTCATATAGTCCCGCGTTCAACCTAAAATGTTATTTGTATTTCTTGCGCTGTTTTTGGCATATGCAGTTACATTTGGGCAATTTTTATACACAAGTAAATAAATAAATATCTTTAAATTCCTATCGATATAGGTGCGTCGCAATATCAACAAACTTTTTACCAGGGCCTTCACAAGTAATGTGATACATAGTTGCAATAACTAGCTATGCTAGAAGACCGTTGTAGGCCCCTACATTTATTCAGTGGTTCTCAAACGTATTATAGCGAACCCCTTATGCTTCCATGAAATAATGGCGGACCCATTTAATGTTTGAATCAGTGAAAATTGAATCCACTGGAAAATAGCCTACTATTTATTTAATCAATAAAAATCAGTAAAAAAATGTTCTCGCAAAGCAACAGCCTATAAAATGAGAAATGTTGGGCAGACCCCTTCAAACGCTCTAACAAGCCACAAGGGGCCCACTGACCTCAATTGAGATCCACTAATTGATGAAAATACTGGTCAAGTTTTTATTGACTTAAAAGCAATATATTCTCCGCTAGTTATTTGCTAAGATGATATCAAAAAAACAAAATAAAGAGTTGGTGAGCTTAAAGGCAAACTGAAGAAACCATCTTTATGCTTGAATGTGGTACATTAATGCCTTTCGTTTTAACCTCGTAACACAGTTTGACAAGCTTTCGGAATGTAATAGTGTCATTTTGTGTTGGTTATTGACATGTTAAACTCTTAGAAGTAAATCCAATGGCCTAATTTATCATTTTCATAATGGTATTTGCAATTACAGAAAAAAATAGACAATACAAGTCTTAACATGAAGCACCGCGTCTGGAAGGTATTCTTGCTATTGTTATTCGTCCTAACGTGCATGATCAATGAAGCTCTCTCGATCGACCTTAGCGAGGACAACGTTCTGGTATGCAAACCTGCGCGGCCATTGTCCAACTCGAGCTTTGTGTTAAAAGACGTGCCAATTCCAGGCAAGAAAGGGCCGAAAGGTGATCGGGGTTTACCCGGGCTTCCAGGCACTACAAACAACAGCGAAATTGAGAGACTGGAAAGACGAATCGATGAAATAAATGGTAGGCCTATAGTTTTCAATAAAGGACGCATCAGAATTTGAGTTTATTGCAAATCACAAACTAGCCTATATATATATCCTTTTACGTCTATGTTTTGTTGTAGTTGGTGAAAATTTATTTAAGGTAAAACTACATTAAAGTGTCTTAATTGCAAACGATAAATCTCCTAGATTTCTTAAAATGTGTGGACCGCCTGGTCAAATTTTAGTCTATTTGTTAAAATTCGCGGCATTTTGCAAAAAACTTTTCTTTCGTTCGTGCTTAAGGATTTTCAATAAAATACAGAGTTACTCTGGATGGTTTTGCGACACTATCGTGTCGACACTGTGCCCCGCAATTGGAATGATGCCAGAGCGTTTTGTCAGTCAATTGGCGCTGACCTAGTGACAGAAGGAATGAGAAACCCAGTCAAACGCAGGTACATATGTTTCCGCGAACCTATTTTTTATATTTTGGTTCAATGGGTTAATGTTTGGTACGGCATTTAATAACCCCTTTTCAATAGTAAATGGCCTTTTGTTGTAGCGACTTACGCTCATGAGAGGCAGTTTGGAAACGTATTGATTAGGCATTAGGCCGATGTTATCTATCAATTCTACCGTAATCGGACAGTGTAATCTCTTTAATACTTTATCTGTTTTGGTGTCAATAGCCTAATAATAATTTGACTGGAAAGTAACTGCTATTACGGGAAGTTTGTCTGCAATTCCGAAAATAAGGCCTATTAAGACTTGACTTATTTAGTTAATGTTATTTTTTTTGAAAGTTAAATTTGAGTATCGGCAATGTTTCGACTTTTACAACAATCACCAAGAAAATATATACTGTACAGTATAGGCTTATATTTAGTATGAAGTAATGTTAAATCAACAAAATTGTTTCTCAAGATACATAATCGAACAACTGGTCAGGCCCTTGGCAGGATCTTTCTACTGGATCGGTTTGACTGACTTGTCAGAAGAAGGTACGTGGACGTGGATAGACGGGGTTGCCATGACAGCCGAAAACAGTAATTTTCATCCTGGGGAACCAAACAATGTTGGCGGGGGGCCTGGGGGAAGTGACTGTGCTCATATCCACCGAGGATACGACTATTTGATGGATGACCACGCATGTCAGAACAAGCAATACGCAATTTGCGAGTGGAAATGCTCTTGTTGAAACAATAACTAAATCATAATATACAAAAATAATCGCATATTTGCCTATTTTAACCATTATGTATACTCAATTTTTTTCGCGAAATCCGAATTATGCCCCTATAGTATGTGGCCAATTTTTAAAACAAAATTCAGCCCAAAGCCGCCATGTGTCTCATCGCACCCTCGAAAATAAAGCTTTGGCAACTTAAACGAAATAAAAGGGTTTTTCTCACACGAATCGATAACATCTTCGTAAACTCAGTGTGTGGTGTTCCTAAGGGTACTTCTCTATGACATCACATTTAAATGTTACATTGTGACGTCACTTTTATGCGTAACTTGACGTCATCTAGAATTTTTTATTTTCTTGCTGGATCCGGGACCTAAGTAGAGTTTACACACGTTTACACTATGGCCAAACAGACGAAATTACGGTCCTGGTTGAAGACCCGTAATGAAAACATAATGCGTCATATCACCAAGATTTGATTTTGGAATGACTCGATGTGATTCAAGTCATTTGGTTTATCAGCTTGCGTCAACTTGTTTCAAATTTTAACCTTAGCGTAAATGTAAACGTTTTATTATTGTGAAACTGTACTTCATCTAGCATCATCATTAAGGAACTGGCTTACAAAAAGCTACCGTTTTAACTTGGTGGTAAGATTCTTTATTATTTCATGAACATGTCCATTTCATTCATTTTGATATAATTTACAGTCAGCAAGATAGCGAAAAATACATATCAAAGCTAATATCATGCATTATAATAGGATTCCTAATTGACTTTTCTACTGCAATGACCCGGCTAATAAGATAGATTGAAAGAAAGAGCAGCAAAAAGGGTCGTCATCAAAAACGTCCAACTTATTTTGATCATCCAAGAATTGTTGCAGGCATCTGTAAGCAAAATAAGCTTTTAATGCAACGTTGCATTTCACTTTATACACCTGCAACAATACGCAACTCAAAGGACTATAATAAAAGCTTCGGCTTCTGTTTGTAACCACGGTATTAACAAGAAAATAAAAAAGAGCTCAGCTTGATACTAGGCCACTATTGTCAAATCAACCCTAAACCAAACAACGAACTGCTTTGTAAAGTACGATTTTAAATCTTCAATGCATTTTACAAACGAAAGGTATCGCTTGAGGGATGACCTACTTGAGGGATGACCTAAAGGCTAATTTAATTTTACCTGTGTTGCAAACTTTGATACAAGTTTCGCCGTGACCTCCACCACCAGGTCCACATTTAGTAGTACCCATTATTCCACCACATGATCGGTCGTTCGAGGAGAACGTCATAGTTCCATCTGTGAGGTTAGAAAATTAATTTTGTAATTTTAAATAGGGGTTTAAACTTTATTTTAGCCTTTTTCATAAAGGACACTGACAACTTAAACCTAAAAATTACTTCAATAAAGAAAATCTTATTAATTCACAGTTAAAGAATCATATAAACATGTTAAAATCATTTTTCATACTATTTTGTCGATGTAATGTTTTAACCAAACACGGTGTAACCCGGCATTATGGTTTACAATATCTAATAACCCTTGGAATTTAACCTTTACTTGTGCTATTGTAAAAATATAAATTTGACACAAACTTTAAATAAAGCACAAGACATTTGTAGGGTGCTCAATTTAAACACAACTACAGTAAACAATGGTAAACTTTACTTAACGTTATAAAATATAAGCATTCCAAAATCTTACGGGAAGCTGTCTGAGTTATGCTGGTGCAGGTGGTCTGATTACAGTTGGTGAGGAACCTTTTGTCGACATTAGGTCCTTTGCAGCCAGACGATGAAGCGGTCCCGGCTAGTGAGTTATGCGAACACACGTAGCATTTTATGGCCAAAGCTAAACAAGGTATTATATATCAGCAGAGTGAAAACATTGTTAGGGGTAGGCCTACACCAGAAAAGATGAATGCCAATACGAATGGATGATATTTTTACTTCTAAACATGTAGGCTATCATTGAAGTCGATCCATAAAAAGCTTTATATTAGTGTGATCGATGAATTGATTTTCTATATCCAATTTATCAAGAGTTAAAATAAGTTGACAATACAAAATAAAATATGCCTTCGTCTTAAAGATAAATTATATTATTTTTCACCTTGTATTTACATCCAATAGCATACTTGTAGTCCTTGGTTTAAAGACTATAACTAGGCGAACGAAACTGAAGCAAAAACCTGATAAATTTTCTATTACAGTTTCATTTTTTCCATTAGCGTATATGTTAATAAAGCATGCCGTATGTTTTAATCGCGTTGCATAATGTCATACTTATTGTTAAAAAAGTTACCTGACTCCGAATACAGAACAACCAGAAACAAACAGCAGGTAGCAACGATCAATTTCATTTTTAACTAAACACTAGGCTATACTCGCTAAATTCTTTCTCGAAGTGAAATATATAATGTAATTTATATGTAATATAGGTCGTATTAGTTTTAGATGAAAATATGCAGCTTCAATTGAGGCGCAGTTTTTTTAACATAGCCTATGTCAGACATTTAACTGCTACTTATACGACTTTGGACATTCTTAACAAATCAAAGTAAATTGCTCAGACAGTATGCTGCATTTCTTGGTCCTACTTTATTTCACCTAACTGTTTATGATTATGGCAAAACTTATTTTTAATATGTTTAAACATAGTGGTGGTATTTCAAAATGCATGCAGTGACTTCGATTGTCTCAAGCTAAAACGTTTTATGTCTCATTATTCACGAAGGAAGGGAATGGCGATTTTAATATTGTGTTACGAAGCCCAGCAGGCAGCACGTTAGCACATTTCCGTTAGTTGGTATTTGACTCACTACGGATTTTCTCTTGCCTAAGCCTGGTATGCAAAATGCCAATTTTTATATTCGTAATTTTGACCTAAAAAAAAAAAAACTGTCCAATATAAAATGACTCTAATAAGTATTTTTTGTAGTCGGTTATCTTTACTGTTGTTTGTCGTTTCAAATATTTTCTTTTTGTCTTTTTTCTAAACATTAAACACAACTTAAGCAACATTGTATTTTTGTTTTACGACTTTATTTACTAGCATTCGACACGTTAAGGAACTATTAGCCTACTTACACTCAAATGAAACTAAATAACTTCCAAAGCTATTATAGCAACAAAAGTACAAACTATAATCATCCATTGCCAATTTCGCAAAGCATTGCTGTTATTGCAGGCATCTGCAAAAGAAAAACAAAACAATTTTCGGTTTGTCTGCATCGCCACTTTAAGAGAAGTAGCCTTATTATATGGGCGAAAAAAGTTAGAAATTCTCTGGGCTTTTGATTTGTCCTATCGAAGATGGTAAAATTATAGCCGGGCTGCTTATATGGTGACTTCATTGTTTTATTGTTTTATTTTTATTGAGTTGATACAGTGTTCTTTAACGGTGACATATAATGTAATATATTTCCCAATATTTGCAATCATTATCGACTACCTAACGTTAAAAACGCGATAGTTGTGTAAAGTAACGAAATTGTTGTGTTTAGCTGAGTTTTCACCTTTGTTGCACACAGCAACGCACGTGGTGGTCCCTCGAAGAGGTCTATCGATACATCCGTTGTTTTCTGTCTTTCCTCCGCAAGCGCGAACGTACGATGTGATAAGTGGTCCATGTCCTACAAATATTTTTTTAAATAAACGGCAAGCAAAAATCACTTTTAGGGACTTGGATAGTATTACATCTAATTCATCCATTCTCTATTGACTACGGCTTCAGAAAAATAACCCGGGGTCTTCGACTGTGTTGCCCTGGTCACAGGTACATTACAAGTCGTATACTTTTTGTGAAATACTGATATTGCGCCTTGAGCAATCATAGAGTCAAATTCACCAAAAAATTAATCATTAGATTCCCGATCTTTGTCCGCTTTTTGAGAGCAAGTCGTATGAGTACCTGCCGCGGTAATAGTTGTTTTAATGCAAGTGCTAATTCCCGCTGGGCAGTTTTTCAGCAGACTTTTGTCCACGCTGGGTCCTTTGCAAGCCGCGTTCTTCGGGGTGTCAGTTCTTGAAGTATACGTGCACTCGTAACAATGGATTGCAAAACCTAGGAAAACATTCTAAACATAATTATATATATACTGAAATTCTTAGTCAATTTTGTGCTATCTTAATTTCGTTTATTTGTCACCACTTTAAAAACAAATAACGTTTCTATATTTTAACCTGCACCAAAAAAAATAAGATATACGACCAAAAAACAAAAAAATGTTAACAATACTTTTAGCTTATGGTTAAAATAGTTGTTTGCTCACCTGTGCTAAAATTAACAGCCAGAAAAATGCAGAAAAAATAGAACTTCATGTTGGTTTCTCATGTATCAACAAGCAGTTTATTAATGTAAAATAAACTTAAACGTGCATTTGGTATAATAACATGTAAACAACAATACATTAATCTTTCTTTAAATATATTTGAAATTATGCTTTTATTGTACAAACATATTTACGGACAATAAGACGTTCAATGTTTATCACCTCAAAATTAGGAAACAATGTAACACTATATACGGATCTGTTCATAAGTTCAATGTTGAAAACAACGGCCCAAATAGACGTAAAAAGCGACATGTTTGATTGATCAAACGTTTCGGCAAATGCTCATGCCATCATCAGAGATAGCCTATCACTGTTATTTTCACCATTAAACTCAGGAAACAATGTATTCTAAAAAGTAAGGGAAGGAGTAATCCAATGTAAATATGATGATTAGTCCCAAGTAATATTTTTCTTTATTTAAACCTAGAAGGAGATGAATGTTTCTTTTTATTTTGAGGTTGTTTAAATTATGGTCCATAAAATATAAATACATAAAATCTATCAATTTCAAAACTATTAATTTCATAACTCAACGCAAAACTAATTCAAACGATGTGTCTATTGTGTTTAATACGTTGTAATAATATAATGTTTGTAAATACTATAGGCAATCCTCTTTTAAAATCGATATATTATTCCAAAACATTAAAGCACCATCCACCTTTTGTTGATTTATCGGTCCTTCTAGTCGGGCCACATAGTTATTGTTGGGTAACGGTATTACTACGAACTTCAAATTTTTTTTGTTTTAACTGGCTAATGACTTGTTTGTCTTGGATTTTAACGGCTAATGTTTTGTTTGCAAATAAATCCTTAACAACCAACTATTTGCGGTACTATCTGATGCTCTTATGATTCGGAGCCGCTAGTTTTATTCTGATCGACATCCTAAATGGTTGGTCCTAATATAAAAGTCAAACTTGCTGCCTAGTCTTATTTAAAATGCATAATTTCCTTACCATAGCTTCAAATGTTCTACTTTTAACTAAACTATACAAGACATGACAGATTATATTGATGGTAACATGTATATATACAAATATTTAATTAAATTAATGTTGACGCATAGCACTTAGGGTTAAACAAGTCACCCAATTGGATGTTAATTAATTTTTTATAGCCAAGCAATTATTACGCTCGATTTAAATTGCCGTGGACGTACGAGTACGTTTTCGCTGAGAATATTGTTTCCGTTATGAGATCTTATTAAATGACGCTTATGCATTGCACGAAGTCTTCTATTTACAGAGCATTAAATTAATTATTTCGTATCGTTAAACTGACGAAGTTAGTCTTACAAGTAGTACAACAATAGCTTAATAAAAATTACAACATGATCGCACACATGTCTTAAACAAGGGGATAAAGTGTAAAGTGGTACTTCACTATATATATGTTAACAAAAATGATGCTGCTTTTGATTACAGATCTTAAAAGAAATGCGGTTGTTTAAATTAAAATTTGACAAAATCTTATTTAAGAATAAGTGTCACATCAGACTACAACCTTTACATCATGGTTCCAATGTTAAAAATGGCCTATTTTCATACATAAGTGGCGTTAAACAAAATAGTTTAACCCTGTTGGTTAGCGACTAAACAGACAGGGATAGGCAAAGTTAAAATAAACAATGTCACGCCAATTCCCACTTGGTTTGTCTGATCAAAGCGCCAAATGGTATAAAGTTATAAGTTTGGTTGTAACTATCTGCAGTTAAATTAAAATTACAGGGTGTTAGAATTGCTCGAGCCTTGGCGCAACACACACACCACTAAGCGACCAGCGTGTTAAAGAAGTTTCGGTGCGTCTTATGCAGATCTGGGCAACATATTGCCCGGCGGCTTATTTATCTTAAAATACATAGGCTAAGCGAAAACAAGGGCGAGTTTCTACTTGTTTGGTTGTATCTACGTCTTTCGGATCTAGTCATGATCGCGCCAAATTCTATTTTTAGCCTTTTTTAATACTAAAATGGAAATTGTTTTCGCACTTGGAGCGAATCTCTTCTGTCTTTCTTGTATGTTTCACATGCTTGTTTAGCATGTTTACGGACAAAAAGGTTCCTCTGCACTGTGGCACTCACTCCAACAACAAACTTAGCTTCGGTCGAATTTATTCCGTCTTTAAAACATCAACGAAATACCGACCGTTTTTTTAACTCTGACATATACTGATTCACATTTTGTCAACCTAATTTAGTTAATGCCATGTTAAGTGTTTTCCCTGATTTATACAGTCTTATGGCTATCGTACCGCTAATCAATCATCGGTATCTTAAAGTGAAAAAAGCAAAACCAAATGGTAAGTTTTTTTGTGCGAATTTTTATCGGATTTTAACGATAGCTTTTGGGTCAACGCGCTTCCCAACTTGATAAACGCCAATCTATCACGCTATGTACTTTCTGTGCTCAATGCGTCATCGTCCACTTATCAATCTAAATTAAGGATTGCATTTAAACTAAATATAGTCACACTTTTCTTTAGTTACTTATATTGCAAAGTTTGGCATCACTTCAAAGGTAATAACAAGTATCGTTAGCTTAATTATTTTTGATGTGAGTGTATGACGTCATATTGCGTGTAGCCTATTTGAGATCCTATTTAATCCGGCCCGCCGCCACAACATTTTAAGTTTCTTGAGCGGCCCGTGGTTAAGAATAATTGCCAGCCATGGTCTGGTGAATAATTATTCAATGTTTATGGACTGGTTATCACCAGGTGAAAAGCATAATGATTTCCAGCAGCAATTAGATTGAGTCATTCATGGCAAGATGAAAATGGAAAATAGAATTAGGCATTTTAAACAGAAACTGATAGTCAACACTGGACAGTACCTTGGTTCGAGTTCCTCGACATTTGTAACATCTCCTGTTGCTGTCCGAACAATTTTGCGCTGTGTACCCGTTGCTAGTGTAAGCATGTACCCGTTGCTAGTGTAAGCTCACATTCTTCGAAGTCTACGCATCATTCCGGAAGCGTCGCAAAGACTCTGTTTAGTACGTCTCCGGTACAAAGAGACTGGAATATGACGCCCAATAGTGTGACTCCCAATTGTGGGGGAATAATTTAGTTACTTAGTTAACCCATTTCAGGCACAATTAGTAAAAAATAGTCAAGGGACGACATACACCTATAGGCTGCATAACAATTTACGGTTAGGGAAATGTTTTATTAAAGGAAAATTAAAATGTTTACCACTTTACGAACTATTTAGCACTCTAGCCAAGATATTACGCTGTCCGTAATATTATATTTTTGCAACATTGTAAATTATCTTTTCAAATCATCAGCAATAACATGCGGCTCAAGCAAATGGCATAGAGTACAACATAATATGTAATAGTTATTAAGTGGCCACAGCTTAATGGAATCTTGCATTTTGTTTAACCTATACTTGCGAATGATTCGGGGAATACGAATTTGTTATGGACACAGCGCCATTCCCAATATGTATTGGGCCTAATGTTATTTTATACACAATACGGAACATTACTTTCAATTTAAATTCACATTCATTTATACTTACAAGGAAATGGCACACCATAATATGCCATGGTGATGAACAATCAACAGCTTGATAGCTTCATACATTTTAACCACACAAAATCTGGGCATTGCACTAATGCACATAATATATCGCGCTTATTGCAAAAGGTATATCGCGCCTATTATCAAAGGTTTCAACCAGGGCAACGCTGGGTATTTCGACTAGTAATAAATATACAAAAAGTCAAATATTGCAGTAGAGCTCACGCTTAAAAGAGTTCTAATCACGACTTTTATTCCGTGCGCGATAACATTGATACTTTGCAACGCAGCGAGGACACTGTTAAGACGAAGCTGCAAGCATCGCACTTAAACTCGCTGCGGTTAAATGACTTAACTGCGTGATGACGCGTACAACTGTAAAATGTATTTGTAGGAAACATGGTTTGGATATTTATGATACACTATGCCGGTCTACCTGGTAAAATTTGTTGTGTGCATTCTTCTGACAGCTATAACAGTATATCTTATTCCAACAGCTTTACACCTTAATCCGACAGCTTTAGGTCATAATGAGACATTTTTAGGTCTTATTCCGACAGCGTTGGGTCTTATCTTGACGCCTTTATACCTTATTCGACGGATTTACGATTTATTCCGACAGCTTTAAATCTTATTCCGACAGCAATAGGTCTTATTTCGAGGGCTTTGGGCCTTATTCTGACGCCTTTATACCTTATTCGACGGATTTACGATTTATTCCGACAGCTTTAAATCTTATTCCGACAGCATTAGGTCTTATTTCGAGGGCTTTGGGCCTTATTCTGACAGCTTTATACCTTATTCCGACTGGATTTACGGTTTAATTTGTAAAAAAAAATAAGTCCAATAGGTAAATTTATACGGTTTAATTTGTGAAAAAAACGTCCAAAGGTAAATTTATGTTTTGACATATTGAATTTGTTTAACGCTCTGCCGACTGAGCTAGCCGGGCGCTACGGTCTATAAAAGACATAAGTAACGGTCATACTTTAAAGACTATTGAACAATTATATTGAAGAATCTGCTTCTAAAGAAAATTATTGAAACAAATTCAACATGTCAAAAAATAAATTTGCCTTTACCTATTGGATTTATAAATTTTAAAATTCAATTTAGCTTTTATTTGAAATACATATTGATATTCATGTGAATCATCTATTGCTGTTATGTTCAACAACAATTTTAAATAATGTGGAGTAAAACAGATCGCCGAACGAGGGGCTCGAACACACGACCGTTGGATTAAGAGTCCAACGCTCTACCGACTGAGCTAGCCGGGCGCTACTATACAAGTCATAAGTAACGGTCATATTTTTATGACTATTGAACAATTTTATTGCAGAATCTTCTTCTAAAGAAAATTATTAAAACAAATTCAACACGTTGAATAAAAAAATTACCTTTACCTATAGGATTTATTAAGTTTAAAATAATATTCAACTTTTATTTGAAATACATATTGATATTCATTTGAGTCATCCATTGCTGTCATGTTCATTGTTCAACAACAATTTTGAATAATTTGGTGTAAACACAACGCCCAACGTGGGGCTCGAACCCACGGCCGTTGGATTAAGAGTCCAACGCTCTACCGACTAAGCTAGCAGGGCGCTACGGTGTACAAAAGACATAAGGAACGGTCATACTTTTAAAAGTATTGAACAATTATATTGCAGAATCTTCTTCTAAGGAAAATTATTAAAACAAATTCAACATGTTGAAACCTAAATTTACCTTTATTTATGGGATTTATTAATATTAATATAATAATCAACTTTTATTTGAAATACCTATTGATATTCATGTGAGTCATCCATTGCTGTCATGTTCATTGTTCAACAACAATTTTGAATAATTTGGAGAAAAACACAACGCCCAACGTGGGGCTCGAACTCACGGCCGTTGGATTAAGAGTCCAAAGCTCTACCGACTGAGCTATCAGGGCGCTACGGTCTATAAAAGACATAAGGAACGGTCATACTTTTAAGACTCTTTAACAATTATATTGAATAATCTTCTAAGGAAAATTATAAAAACAAATTCAACATGTCAAAACATAAATTAACCTTTACCTATTGGATTTATTAATTTTAAAGTTGTATTCAACTTTAATTTGAAATACATATTAACATTCATGTGAGTCATGTTCATTGTTCAACAACAATTTTGAATAATTTGGAGAAAAACACAACGCCCAACGTGGGGCTCGAACTCACGGCCGTGGGATTAAGGGTCCAACGCTCTACCGACTGAGCTAGCCGGGCGCTACAATCTATAAAAGTCATAAGTAACGGTCATACTTTTAAAACTATTGAATATTATATTGAAGAATCTTCTTCTAAGGAAAATTATTGAAACAAATTCAACATGTCAAAAAAGAAATTTGCCTTTACCTTTGGATTTATTAATTTTTAAATTCAATTCAGCTTTTATTTGAAATACATATTGATATTCATGTGAATCATCTATTGCTGTCATATTCAACAACAATTTTAAATAACGTGGGGAAAAACACAACGCCCAACGTGGGTCTCGAACCCACGACCGTTGGATTAAGAGTCCAACGCTCTACCGACTGAGCTAGCCGCGCGCTGTTCTATAAAGGACATAAGTAACGGCCATGATTTTAAAACTATTGAACAATTATATTGACGAATCTTCTTCTAAAAAACATTGCGTAATACAAACTTATCTTTGACGAACGATTTATTTTTCCCTGTTTCGGCTAACAATTTCATGTGTGATCTAGAAAAACAATTTAAGTGAAACCAGCCATGACAAAACCACGCAAACGGCGCCAGCATGTGACGAAGATGACCAAGTCTGTTTTGGAGGAAATAAAAAATCCAATGGAGACGAGAAAGTGAGTTTTATAGTTTTATACCAATCTATATTCATTTAAAAGTTATTCTTAAAGTTTTTGCTGGTCACTATGTGCACTTTTGAGTTTTAATCTAATTGATGGTGATTTAGATGAAGCCAAACGAAACACCGTCAGAAGAAAAAATCCAAGCAGAATCCCATTCAGGTGTGTATTTGATAAATATATAAACAATTAATAGATTTGACTCAATTTAGACAATATTATTTCTGGTTTTTATAATTGCGCTGAAGCCGTCCCTAAGTTTGTTGGGAGTTTTGTGTCTTTTTTTGTTTGTCGAAGTTTTTTATGTTTATTTGTTTGTGCGAATCATTCGGTTTGCAAAAAAACGACGGGGATTCTTAACAAGACGTCGGGAGCTTTGGTGTAGGATATTTGAAATATCTTGTTGCACTAACGAAACAGCAACGCGGGATTTAATCACATACATTTCACTCTGGTTTATTTATTTGTCTTCAGAACAAGTTGAGGAGATCGCCGCCAAGCTTCGGGAGGAGAAAAGCGACGCAAACGAACTGCTCAAAGACACTGATGACGTCATCAGCAAACTCATTAATTCGCAGGGAACCGAGGTCAGATTATCTCAGTTGAAAATGTATTATTTACTCAATTTATAAAACTAGAACTGTGATTATTATTGCAAAATACACTTTTTGTTTTAATCCATGTAATTTCGATTTTATACTAGAAAAAATCATTTACAGCCCGCGGGTTGTTTTGTTTTTTTTCAATGTAATCCATCGTCTTAAAGTTCTGTTAAAGTAAATATTTCAACCCAGTTGGACGACAAGCTGCTTTCCGCCAAGCGCCTAATGCAGAAGTTGTCGGACATGCGAAACTCGCTCGGGAACCTTGTCCACGAAGCTGCAAACGCCCTGGACATTATCAGCAGCGACGAAGACGACACGTGAGTTGATAGCTTTCGCTTTGTTTTCAACGCGATTTGTTAATTTCTTGTACGAAGCAAAACCTTAAAAGCTTTTCCAGTTAAATGTGCTCTCCTTTTTATAGGTCTGAATTTGATTGTGGCCAAGTGTTATCTTCTGCCAAAATCCAGTATGTCACCGATTCAAATGACGAGTTTTGTAACTTGGAGTAAGCCCAAAATCGCTTTTTATTAAGATAATTTGTCAACTGCACACTACAGTGTATACTACATTGTACAGGGTGAATATTAATGTCTTTAATTATATCTTGTTAAAAAAACCTTAAAAATTTAACTACAGGAATCATCAGGTCAAAGTATAAACTAAGCACGGTTGTGCCAAAGCTTGTCGATATCTCAATATAATATGTCTTTATACAGTGACACCTGATTCCTCTATTTTGAATTGGACAAATATGGCCATTTACAAAGATTGAACAAAAATAACGTTATTGTAAATTCACGAAAACTTGTTTTTTTTGTGGTCCAGTTTAAGCGATTCTTTGCAATTCGACGGCGAGGAGGGTTACTTCGACCCCACGTGTCGCCTTGAGTCGCAGCCAACCCTTTATGACGTCGCTGACACGTTGAACGTCGTCAGTCGCGAAGACTTCGCCAACTACAGCTCCGATCCCGCTTTCCTAGAGGTATGGGTTATTTTCTGCATGGTAACAGGTCCAAGTAGGTTGAATATGTACTATGTAGTATCTTACAAACTCAATCATAAACCCCTAGTATTCATAATAAATGGTTAATTGCATAAAGTTTTACTATTTATATTTAACGCTTTGTGTGCAATCGTTTAAACAAGCTAAACAATTATACTCGACCGTCTTGAACTAGAACGCCATTTTGTATCCTAACTGATTTTTGCGAACTTCCAAAGACGGTTTGTTTTCAAATGAAGCTTGCTGCGTATAACTTGTGCAATATTTATTAAATTTGCCTCGTTTGTGTTTTCAAGGGATGTACACGGACAATTTTTTTATTTGAAAAAAAAAAAATCAGGGATTGCGTTCTCGGAAATGTCGATTTGACCAAAGCTGTGCGACAGACTAGCGAGTTTTGTTTAAAAAAGTTTCTTATGGAATGATTGTATTTTCGAATTAACGCCAATAAACTTGACAAACTTACTGTACGAAAAACCTAGTTTGGTATATCGAGCTAATTGTTCCCGGTTAAGGTTATGTTTAATAACAGACTTCGGTAACAGGAAAAATATGTGTTTCGCCTAACTTTTTTAGAATTTGCGGTCGGTGATTAAGGGCGGTCATTCTATCCACGAAATGGCTTACACACTAGCTGCCAGCATGCACTCTAGCCCCACCCAATGGAAGGTCTGTATGCTCGTGTCGTACTTTTGGAGGGCGCAAGGTGACGCGAGAGAGGTAAGAAAAAATTAAACACAACTATTTTGGCCCGAAATCTTTGGTCTTTCTGTTCGCGTTTTAAAGTAAAATGCTGTATTTCCCAACGAATGTATAAACCTTACCATGTTTAGGCAATAAAAAATACATTTAACACGAAATATGGTAATCTAAGAGTAATGCCCAATGTGACATTGCAAAACATAAGGTGATGCAAAACCGGCAGGTACTCATGTCTGCTTTTCATACTCTATTACAGGGGTCGGCAACCTTTCGTACGCAGTATGCCAGTTTATGATAACTCGCGTGCCAAACAGTTTTCTATGTTTGGTTTCGCACTGGCAATCAGGGCTGCGGAGTTGGGGAAACCAACCCGAGTCCGACTCCGGCCAAATATCAGATTTCATCACGTTCCGAGTCCGACTCAGCCTCTGTATTTTACCAATTTACGTAACTAAATTAAGGTGGATATTCCGCAATCCACTCAAGGGTCATGGAAAATATGCCACGAGCATATGCTATTCCACCTTAACAATTTATAGTTTGCTGCCTTATCAGTTTTGAAATTTGGTACTGCGCATGCCGCACACGACGGACTCGGGTAGTTTTACTGGTCTTACTCGACTCCCGAGTCCGACTTAGTAGCCCTGCTGTGATCTGACTTGTAATTCAAGTATATTTTTTGAAATATACTTTGATGCTTTTAAGCCGTTACCTAGAAGTGTTAACTATCAGTTTCGCTTTTTGTTGGTTTCTCAGCCGCACAAAAACATACGTGCTTAATTTTAATGTAGAACAGTGGTTCTCAACCTTTTTAGCTTACGGACCGGTAAAATTTTAAAACAATTTTTGCGAACCGGTGGACCTTCAAAAATTAAAATCAACCCAAAATGTAATTATGACAAAATTATGCAACTTAAAGGCAAATAACGAAAACTTCTAAGTAATGAGAAATTTGCTGCTGTCTTTTTCATATCATGCGTATTATACGTGGTTCTATTGAAGTTTTTTTTACGTACAACTGGTTTTAAAGTTTGGGATTTAAACGAGTTGTAGCCTACTTTTAAATAGTTGGGCACAATTGTGACGTAAGAAGATGAAGTCCAAAGTAGACCGTTAACTCTATATATACGTCACAATGCTGCAAATTATGGAACTGGCTAAGCTCTAAATTTGATGGACAAGCCGCCTTCAACATCTTGCTTTTTGCAATTGAGATATAAATTTGTAATATATTTGGCGAACCGGCGGTTGAGAACCACTGATGTAGCATGTCCTACTTTAACGTAGTAAACGTTACGCCAAATGTGGGGCATTGTGACGTAATACGAACGGTTAGTGGTAAACAACAAGTTTGACGCTCACAAAAAATAATATTAAATGCAACACAGTTAAGACACTTATTTGTGACACGAACTGACAATGTGTGCAACCATTTAGTTAGTGCTAGTGTTAGTGATGTAATAGTAATGTAATAGTAATGTAATAGTAATGTAATAGTAATGTAATAGTAATGTAATAGTAATGTAATAGTAATGTAATAGTAATGTAATAGAAATGTAATAGTAATGTAATAGTAATGTAATAGTAATGTAATAGTAATGTAATAGTAATGTTAATGATGCGGTAGTGATGTAATGGTTGCACTTTTTTAAGGTGATATAACGTGGCGTGCCATGCAATATCATCTTGCCGGGAGTTGCCGACCCCTGCTCTATTACATATAGATTTGTTGTTTTTAAGCAAACTCGCGCACAATCCCGCAGTTCGTCACCAGTTTAATTGCGCGTAGCGCGAAAAGATATTGTTTTTTGGTTAAAATGGTCAAAATTTGAAATTTAATAGAGTACCTGACGGCCATGACGCATTAGGTACAAAACAGAGATTCGCATATTGCTCGACTTAACGACAACGACATTTATATTCAAATTTAATAAAAATTGTTTGCCCGGGTTGTAAGTCGCACAACGCCATAGCATACTGTCAGGCAATTCTATGATCGAATTTGACTACTTTTTAAAATAATAAACAATCTTTATGCCCAGCATTGACGTTTTCCCACTAAACAACGTGCTTCTCACTTCCGTACCTTTTTTTCCAAAATGGCACAACAAAATCAATTTCCGCCAAACATAGTGCAGAATGTTCCTACACATTCGAGCTTTCTAAAATATATGAGACTAACTATGTGTCAAAACAACCGCATGGATTTTTCGCCATAACCAGTCTGCCCTTCCCCTTCGCAGGCAACCAACTGCCTTCTGCGTTCCCTTAATCTCGCTCCCAAGGATGGCCACCACCTGGTCCTTTTCTCCCTGGCCGACTTTCTCGCACGACTCCGCCACTTCACGGCCGCGGCCAGCATTGTTCGACACGCACTCTCCCTGCAATCCTCCTCCGCCGCCCTCAACATTCTCGCATCCAACATTTATGCATCTTCGGTGGGCGACTTGTTTTGGGATTTGAGTTTTTAAGTCTAACGTCTCACTTTTTTGACTCTTGCCCCTTTTACAATAGTGATAATACCGCTCGTACCATTTTTTTAAAGTGTGGCCAATAAATCCGGATTGTCCTCTTTTTTTGAAGCCGACAATAGTGATAAGGCCATTCTACCAAAATTATTTTTAAGTGTGGCCGATAAAGCTGGATTACCATTTTACACAACTGTTTTTCAATATATTGCAGTAATGGAAAACCCATTCATAGACTATCGTTGCTCCTATGAGTTAATGTTGAAGTTCTTAATAAAACTTTATGTGGAAACAATGGGATTTTTAAATATTATTTCTGCCCTATTATCCTATTTGGTCAGTCAATCACCGCATATTTAAAGATTTAAACAAAACCTAAACATTCATGTTTGATTGTTTTTAAGATGATCCCTATTCTAGAGTTAAAAAAAAAAGTTTAGTCCTATTAAGATTTTGTCTGTGAGTTATGATTTGGTTGTTTCAAAATTGGGCATTTGGTAAATGCTTTACATGTGCAAATCGAAGCAATAAGACACAATTGCAATAGGTAATAACGATATACTTTTTTGTAACTTGTTTAACTGAGCCTCTATGCAACTTGCCTTATTTTTTAGAGCGACTATGCAAAGGCCAAGCAACATTTGGAGGCGGCACTGATCCAAGATAAAGACTGCCACCAGTGCCGCGAGAGATTACGCTTGGTTACTTGTCTAACTAGCCGATCAAAATCACCATGAAAACATGTATTATCGTGTTAAAGCGGTTGGTGCTTTATTGCGTAGCTGCGACATGGTTAAGTCAAGGTAAAGGGGTAGCAAAAGCTCAAACACGCGTTTATAAATGTACAATTGCGAAATAGGAAAAAGGCGATCTGCACGCTTTGATGAACGTGGATGCACATCGGTAGGTTCGCTACAGTACCCCCCTCCAGAAGCGGGCATGTGTGAAGTTCCGTAGGTTGCAGGGAAGTTCGTCGGGTTGCTTCGTTAGTCACTTTTGAGAACATTGGCCATGGTCAAGCGACTAAATGCATGTGGGCGAGTTCAATTCGCTCTCAACTACGCCACGTCGGTGACGTAGTGAATATTGCGGGTAGCATCGACGGCGAAAATAGTTGGCGAGCTTGCATAGGCGGTCTTGGGAACGGATCCTTTGAAGGGTTTGTGCGACGTTCGAGACGAGAGAGGAAGAGCTAGTACCAAACGCAGGTAGGCTAGCTTCCATAAGCGGTCTTAAGAACGGAACCCTGTGGATTGGTGCGACGTTCAAGACGAGCGTGAAAGCAGCAGCTTTCTTCAGCGGCCTTGCCAATCGAATATCCTCCGGCATGTGTTGTAGCCACCAGGGACGAGTGTGCCAACGAGAAACCGTCTCGAGCAGAGCGGGCATCTACTCTCGTGAAACAGGTGTTTCTGTTAACCCGAGAAAACGTGTTTATAAAAAAAAAGTCGCGCTTTAAGTTCCTACCGGGAACGGGTAGAAAATGGAGGAAATGAACGCTGCCTCTTGATTGTCCAGTTAGTGAAGTTGAATAGTTGCGCTGCCGTTCCTGCCGGGAAGAATAAACAACTAAAGCGAAGAGCATTGCGTCTTGGTTGTCCCAAAGTGAAGGCATGCTGATTAGCTGCTGCGTTGCGCGTTCCTATCAGGAAAGCGCAGATGCCGAAAGCAAGCGCTCTTCGATTGCGTTGTGTCGAGCCAAGTAGCCAAAATCCTAGCTGTGTTTCCCAGAACGTGGGAAGCTTTGTAGAACAAGCGATAGTCATTCAACTAACTTTGCTTAGACTCCAGTTGTTCAATTTCTCCTTTTGACCTTCAAAAATCGTTTTGAAGATGCGGGTTCACCAGTAAAGCGGTTGGTGCTTTATTGCGTAGCTGCGACATGGTTAAGTCAAGGTAAAGGGGTAGCAAAAGCTCAAACACGCGTTTATAAATGTACAATTGCGAAATAGGAAAAAGGCGATCTGCACGCTTTGATGAACGTGGATGCACATCGGTAGGTTCGCTACAGTGTAGCGTTTTTTTATGTATTTAAGTTTTAAACACGATTCGTTTGGTAGACTTTTTGATAACTAAGCATTTTATTGCGGATCTTTGTTCTTGAGGTATCTTACCCTCGGTTGCCTGGTAGACTGTCGATGCGCCTTACTTCTTTTTCAATGCGTCATTGTGTTTCCCAAGTTTGTTTTTTACAATGCCCGAGGAAATGTAAACCATCAGGTTCTGTAGTTATAGATTCGGTTAGGTTCATTTCACAAGGAAGCGGGTATTTGTCTTTTGGTTCTAGTAATTTCGGCCTGCAATGTTTGCTTCCCCGTTGTATTTGTTAGTCGCGTTTCGTTTGTCGCATTTTTTGTCGACATTTGCACCTCGATTCTATTTCGTCCATTTGTTTTCCTTTTTATTTCTACGCGAAGCTACTTTTATTAAATGCCGAACGTTCAACTTATGTCAAAACTTCTATTTATTGAGCCTCGGAATCAATAGCAAAACAGTTTATATAAGTTAGAAAACACAAAAGATCAAAAACCGAACTGACTACTAGCCAATACATCTGTCGTTAGAAACGGGTGGAGATTTCTGGCTCAGTGCCTCAAAATTAATCTATTATCGCCTTAATTTCAAACTACCAAAATTTGTGTATCTTTTAAATTTTTACTGATTAACGATGCCAAAATGCTCGAATCATCATAATTTTTCTTTACAGTTCTAAAAATGTTCTGTTTTTTTTAATTTTTGTGTTTTATATTTAATGGTTTATTTCCACAAAAGTTAGTATACTTTGTAATTTTATAATGCTAAACGCCTAAGGAATACATTAGAAATAAAGATAATAATTGCGTTCCATCTTTCACATGGAATCTCGAAAAATTGGAACATTAACCCATGCCATAGAAAGTCGTCGTTGTATGCAATTCGTTACGGTCTGACGTTATACGGTTTCGCAAGTTGTTTTCTGAGCTGGCCAGAAAATTACCTCATCGGGCGGCAATCAATTAAATACTTTCCTGTAGCAACATCGGAAATGTGTTTTCTGGCTTTAAGTCCAGACACTGAAGTAATTGTCTTTCAAGTTGTTTTTAATTGCGTGAGTTTCGAAAACTGAGATTGCCGACGTAGACCAGCTAAACATGTATCAGCTACCATTGTTAAAAGTTAGTTGCGCTAGAGTTTGCATCTTTCTTCTTTGTTGTAAAAGACTTATTAAGTCCTACGGAATAAAATGTTGTTCGCCCTTTTACTCAAATCGTTAGGAATTTCAGTTAACAAAAAATGACATCGGATAAATCTTTACTAGTTTTTAGACTGGGGCGTTGCGGTATTTGTTGTAAATGTAAAAGGCTGGGAAGGTTAATTATTTTACAACAGAAAGAATCAAGTTGATACGTAATTTTCGTTTCACAACAGTACATGTATAACAACATTTGTTGAAACAAATTCTAATTAACCCTTTAAGTGAGCGGTTTTCGAAATGAGCTTTACGTTTTTATCTTCCAAGGGCGTCGCACAATGACCCCGTATCGAAACTCAATTGTAGTAATGAAATTCATCTATTGTTATCCCCTCATGTGCGCATTTGGAGTTTGTGACTCATTATTATTTTTCCAGACCTAGTGACAGAAGGACAAAAAAACTAGTGACAGAAGGAAGTGTTTAGCAATTGGAATTTACTTTGGGAAATAAGAGCTGAAGGGGTTAATTAAATCAGTGGCTGTAATTTGTAGGAACAGTAGTAACCTGTTATCTGCTTATACAAGGATGATAAGAGAAGGGTTATGTTGCAGCCAAAACGCAAATATAAGTTGAATCTTCCTGCAAATAATGATAGCTAGTGCAAGACTCTTTTTAATTCGTCGTTTACATTTATCATAGCGAGGAAACCCATGTAGCGTATTATTTATGGGTAGATATAGGCCAGTAACAGCGAGATGCCCAATAAGCTTATATTAGACGACAATAAAGGTTGATACATTCGCAATTCGTGAATTTAAATTTCTTTTTTGAACGTGAATAGAGTTCTTGTTTGAACGTTTAGATTAGAGCTCTTTAAACCAGTCATATAGTCCCGCGTTCAACCTAAAATGTTATTTGTATTTCTTGCGCTGTTTTTGGCATATGCAGTTACACTTTGTGCAATTTTTATACACAAGTAAATAAATAAATATCTTTAAATTCCTATCGATATAGGTGCGTCGCAATATCAACAAACTTTTTACCAGCGCCTTCACAAATCATGTGATACATAGTTGCAATAACCAGCTATGCTGGAAGACCGTTGTAGGCCCCTACATTTATTCAGTGGTTCTCAAACGTACTGTAGCGAACCCCTTATGCTTCCATGAAATAATGGCGGACCCATTTAATGTTTGAATCAGTGAAAATAGAATCCACTGGAAAATAGCCTACAATTTATTTAATCAATAAAAATCAGTAAAAAAATGTTTTCGCAAAGCAACAGCCTATAAAATAAGAAATGTTGGGCAGACCCCTTCAAACGCTCTAACAAGCCACAAGGGGCCCACGGACCTCAATTGAGATCCACTAATTGATGAAAATACTGGTCAAGTTTTTATTGACTTAAAAGCAATATATTGTCCGCTAGTTATTTGCTAAGATGATATCAAAAAAACAAAATAAAGAGTTGGTGTGCTTAAAGGCAAACTGAAGAAACCATCTTTATGCTTGAATGTGGTACATTAATGCCTTTCGTTTTAACCTCGTAACACAGTTTGACAAGCTTTCGCATTGTAATAGTGTCATTTTGTGTTGGTTATTGACATGTTAAACTCTTAGAAGTAAATCCAATGGCTTAATTTATTATTTTCATAATGGTGTATGCAATTACAGAACAAAATAGACAATACAAGTCTTAACATGAAGCACCGCGTCCGGAAGGTATTCTTGCTATTGTTATTCGTCCTAACGTGCATGATCAATGAAGCGCTCTCGATCGACCTTAGGGAGGACAACGTTCTGGTATGCAAACCTGCGCGGCCATTGTCCAACTCGAGCTTTGTGGTAAAAGACGTGCCAATTCCAGGCAAGAAAGGGCCGAAAGGTGATCGGGGTTTACCCGGGCCTCCAGGCACTACAAACAACAGCGAAATTGAGAGACTGGAAAGACGAATCGATGAAATAAATGGTAGGCCTATAGTTTTCAATAAAGGACCCATCAGAATTTGAGTTTATTGCAAATTACAAACTAGCCTATATATATATATATCCTTTGACGTCTATGTTTTGTTGTAGTTGGTGAAAATTTATTTAAGGTAAAACTACATTAAAGTGTCTTAATTGCAAACGTTTAAAATGTGTGGACCGCCTGGTCAAATTTTAGTCTATTTGTTAAAATTCGCGGCATTTTGCAAAAAACTTTTCTTTCGTTCGTGCTTAAGGATTTTCAATAAAATACAGAGTTACTCTGGATGGTTTTGCGACACTATCGTGTCGACACTGTGCCCCGCAGTTGGAATGATTCTAGAGCGTTTTGTCAGTCAATTGGCGCTGACCTAGTGACAGAAGGAATGAGAAACCCAGTCAAACGCAGGTACGGTACATATGTTTCCGCGAACCTATTTTTTATATTTTGGTTCAATGGGTTTATGTTTGGTATTTAATAACCCATTTTCAATAGTAAATGGCCTTTTGTTGTAGCGACTTACGTTCATGAGACGCAGTTTGGAAACGTATTGATTAGGCATTAGGCCGATGTTATCTACCAATTCTACCGTAATCGGACAGTTTAATCTCTTTAATACTTTATCTGTTTTGGTGTCAATAGCCTAATAATAATTTGACTGGAAAGTAACTACTATTACGGGATGTTTGTCTACAATTCCGAAAACAAGGCCTATTAGGACTTGACTTCTTAGTTAATGTTACTTTTTTAAAAAGATAAAATTTGAGTATCGGCATTGTTTCGACTTTTACAACAATCACTATGAAAATATACACTGTACACTGTGCAGTATAGGCTTATGTTTAATATGAAGTAATGTTAAATCAACAAAAATGTTTCTCAAGGTACATAATCGAACAACTGGTCAGGCCCTTGGCAGGATCTTTCTACTGGATCGGTTTGACTGACTTGTCAGAAGAAGGTACGTGGACGTGGATAGACGGGGTTGCCATGACAGCCGAAAACAGTGATTTTCATCCTTGGGAACCAAACAATCTTGGCGGGGGTCCTGGGGGAAGTGACTGTGCTCATATCCACCGAGGATACGACTATATGATGGACGACCACGCCTGTCAGAACAAGCAATACGCAATTTGCGAGTGGAAGTGCTCTTGTTGAAACAATAAATAAATCATAATTTTCAAAAATATTCGCATATAACCCTTGTATCATTATTTTGTTAACTTTTGTTAATTAAAGTGATATAATAGTGTAACAATTTTGTTTTAGTTAGATAACGTTTGGTTTTGTCTTTACGGCAGCCATGAAGGGCGTCGGCCCAGTATTTTTATATTTATCACTGAGTTTATGATTCAAATTTACAGCCACGATTTTTTAGCCCGTTAAATGTCGTGAAATATTTTGTGTTATACATAATATTCCATTTTACGAAAATATGTTAAAACAGCTTTGTACATCAATCACTGATCAGTAGTTGTTGTGTCCACAACCACACAATGACTAAACTAAAAAAGTATAAAGGGAAATTCACCCATGTCTCATTAATTAAAAAACAAAACTGAATAATTTGTTTCTAACAATTCAAAAAAGAAGTTTTAGAACTTTGATATGCACGTTTTAGCCAAGAAAGACTAGATTCCTTGTCAATTTTTTGTTATTTGCAAACACCTTTAAGCCTATATGGTTTAAATAGTTATGATGGTTTGAAGAACTCCAACCGGTCACCAAATCAAGGAGCTCTGCATTGCTAAATTTTATTTATAAATGTATATTTTTAAAAACACTACGGTATACGTTTTGAACGTAGTCAACTGTTGGTTTAATAAATGGGGTTAGAGGGTGTTGTGGCCGTGGCCCCAAAAACTGAAATGTTTGCCTATTTTAACCATTATAGGCTACTCAATTTTTTTCGCGAAATCCGAATTATGCCCCTATAGTATGTGGCCAATTTCCAAACAAATTTCAGACCAAAGCCGCCATGTGCTCATCGCACCCTCGAAAATGAAGCTTTGGCAACTTAAACGAAATAAAAGCGTTTTTCTCGCACGAATCGATAACATCTTCGTAAACTCAGTGTGTGGTGTTCCTAAGGGTACTTCTTTATGACGTCACATTTAAATGTTACCTTGTGACGTCACGTTTTGGCGTAACTTGACGTCATCTAGAATTTTTTATTTTCATGCTGGATCCGGGACCTAAGTAGAGTTTATACACGTTTACATTATGGCCAAACAGACGAAATTAAAGTCCTGGTTGAAGACCTATAATGAAAACATAATGCGTCATATCACCAAGATTTGATTTTGGAATGACTCGATGTGATTCAAGTCATTTGGTTTATCAGCTTGCGTCAACTTGTTTCAAATTTTAACCTTTGCGTAAATGTAAACTTTTTATTATTGCGAAACTGTACTTCATCTAGCATCATCATTAAGGAACTGGCTTACAAAAAGCTACCGTTTTAACTTGGTGGTGAGATTCTTTATTATTTCATGAACATGTCCATTTCATTCATTTTGATATAATTTACAGTCAGCAAGATAGCGAAAATACATATCAAAGCTAATATTATGCATTATAATAGGATTCCTAATTGACTTTTCTACTGCAATGACCCGGCTAATAAGATAGATTGAAAGAAAGAGCAGCAAAAAGGGTCGTCATCAAAAACGTCCAACTTATTTTGATCATCCAAGAATTGTTGCAGGCATCTGTAAGCAAAATAAGCTTTTAATGCAACGTTGCATTTCACTTTATACACCTGCAACAATACGCAACTCAAAGGACTATAATAAAAGCTTCGGCTTCTGTTTATAACCACGGTATTAACAAGAAAACAAAAAGGAGCTCAGCTTGATACTAGGCCACTATTGTCAAATCAACCCTAAACCAAACAACGAACTGCTTTGTAAAGTACGATTTTAAATCGTCAATGCATTTTACAAACGAAAGGTATCGCTTGAGGGATGACCTACTTGAGGGATGACCTAAAAGCTAATTTAATTTTACCTGTGTTGCAAACTTTGATACAAGTTTCGCCGTGACCTCCACCACCAGGTCCACATTTAGTAGTACCCATTATTCCACCACATGATCGGTCGTTCGAGGAGAACGCCATCGTTCCATCTGTGAGGTTAGAAAATTAATTTTGTAATTTTAAATAGGGGTTTAAACTTTATTTTAGCCTTTTTCATAAAGGACACTGACAACTTAAACCTAAAAATTACTTCAATAAAGAAAATCTTATTAATTCACAGTTAAAGAATCATATACACATGTTAAAATCATTTTCATACTATTTTGTCGATGTAATGTTTTAACCAAACACGGTATAACCCGGCATTATGGTTTACAATATCTAATAACCCTTGGAATTTAACCTTTACTTGTGCTATTGTAAAAATATAAATTTGACACAAACTTTAAATAAAGCACAAGACATTTGTAGGGTGCTCAATTTAAATACAACTGCAGTAAACAATGGTAAACTTTACTTAACGTTATAAAATATAAGCATTCTAACATCTTACGGGAAGCTGTCTGAGTTATGCTGGTGCAGGTGGTCTGATTACAGTTGGTGAGGAACCTTTTGTCGACATTAGGTCCTTTGCAGCCAGACGATGAAGCGGTCCCGGCTAGTGAGTTATGCGAACACACGTAGCATTTTATGGCCAAAGCTAAACAAGGTATTATATATCAGCAGAGTGAAAACATTGTTAGGGGTAGGCCTACACCAGAAAAGATGAATGCCAATACGAATGGATGATATTTTTACTTCTAAACATGTAGGCTATCATTGAAGTCGATCCATAAAAAGCTTTATATTAGTGTGATCGATAAATTGATTTTCTATATCCAATTTATCAAGAGTTAAAATAAGTTGAGAATACAAAATAAAATATGCCTTCGTCTTAAAGATAAAATATATTATTTTTCACCTTGTATTTACATCCAATAGCATACTTGTAGTCCTTGGTTTAAAGACTATAACTAGGCCTACGAAACTGAAGCAAAAACCTGATAAATTTTCTATTACAGTTTCATTTTTTCCATTAGCGTATATGTTAATAAAGCATGTCGTATGTTTCAATCGCGTTGCATAATGTCATACTTATTGTTAAAAAAGTTACCTGACTCCGAATACAGAACAACCAGAAACAAACAGCAGGTAGCAACGATCAATTTCATTTTTTACTAAACACTAGGTTATACTCGCTAAATTCTTTCTCGAAGTGAAATATATAATGTAATTTATATGTAATATAGGTCGTATTAGTTTTAGATGAAAATATGCAGCTTCAATTGAGGCGCAGTTTTTTTAACATAGCCTATGTCAGACATTTAACTGCGACTTATACGACTTTGGACATTCTTAACAAATCAAAGTAAATTGCTCAGACAGTATGCTGCATTTCTTGGTCCTACTTTATTTCACCTAACTGTTTATGACTATGGCAAAACTTATTTTTAATATGTTTAAACATAGTGGTGGTATTTCAAAATGCATGCAGTGACTTCGATTGTCTCAAGCTAAAACGTTTTATGTCTCATTATTCACGAAGGAAGGGAATGGCGATTTTAATATTGTGTTACGAAGCCCAGCAGGCAGCACGTTAGCACATTTCCGTTAGTTGGTATTTGACTCACTACGGATTTTCTCTTGCCTAAGCCTGGTATGCAAAATGCCAATTTTTATATTCGTAATTTTGACCTATTAAAAAACTGTCCAATATAAAATGACTCTAATAAGTATTTTTTGTAGTCGGTTATCTTTACTGTTGTTTGTCGTTTCAAATATTTTCTTTTTGTCTTTTTTCTAAACATTAAACACAACTTAAGCAACATTGTATTTTTGTTTTACGACTTTATTTACTAGCATTCGACACGTTAAGGAAATATTAGCCTACTTACACTCAAATGAAACTAAAAAACTTCCAAAGCTATTATAGCAACAAAAGTACAAACTATAATCATCCATTGCCAATTTCGCAAAGCATTGCTGTTATTGCAGGCATCTGCAAAAGAAAAACAAAACAATTTGATTTGTCCTATCGAAGATGGTAAAATTATAGCCGGGCTGCTGATATGGTGACTTCATTGTTTTATTGTTTTATTTTTATTGAGTTGATACAGTGTTCTTTAAAGGTGACATATAATGTAATATATTTCCCAATATTTGCAATCATTATCGACTACCTAACGTTAAAAACGCGATAGTTGTGTAGAGTAACGAGATTGTTCTGTTTAGCTGAGTTTTCACCTTTGTTGCACACAGCAACGCACGTGGTGGTCCCTCGAAGAGGTCTATCGATACATCCGTTGTTTTCTGTCTTTCCTCCGCAAGCGCGAACATACGATGTGATAAGTGGTCCATGTCCTACAAATATTTTTTTAAATAAACGGCAAGCAAAAATCATTTTTAGGGATGGCGGAGCGATTAAAAACAACCCGAGTCCGACTCGTGAGTCCCTATTCCAAATCTTGCTAAATTTGCTGACTGGGTCGAGTCCCGAGTCAAGCTTCGACTCTACAGCCATGTATTCTTCACACCCACCTAACTAAACAGGGTTAAACATACACCAATCCACTGATATTAATGGTATACAAATCACAACCCCACAATAGGTGGTTAAAAATAGTTTATAATAAAGTAACATTACACCTTTGCGATTCACAGATTGTGGCAACTCCGGTTCCGAATTTGCTGCTGCGCAAGCGAATGTTGGACTCGGGACTCGGATAGTATTACATCTAATTTATCCATTCTCTATTGACTACGGCTTCAGAAAAATAACCCGGGGTATTCGACTGTGTTGTCCTGGTCACAGGTACATTACAATTCGTATACTTTTTGTGAAATTCTGATATTGCGCCTTGCGCAATCATAGAGTCAAATTCACCAAAAAATTAATCATTAGATTCCCGATCTTTGTCCGCTTTTTGAGAGCAAGTCGTATGAGTACCTGCCGCGGTAATAGTTGTTTTAATGCAAGAGCTAATTCCCGCTGGGCAGTTTTTCAGCAGACTTTTGTCCACGCTGGGTCCTTTGCAAACCGCGTTCTTCGGGGTGTCAGTTCTTGAAGTATACGTGCATTCGTAACAATGGATTGCAAAACCTAGGAAAACATTATAAACATAATTATATATATACTGAAATTCTTAGTCAATTTTGTGCTATCTTAATTTCGTTTATTTGTCACCACTTTGAAAACAAATAACGTTTCTATATTTTAACCTGCACCAAAAGAAAGAAGATATACGACCAAAAAACAAAAAAATGTTAACAATACTTTTTAGCTTATGGTTAAAATAGTTGTTTGCTCACCTGTGCTAAAATTAACAGCCAGAAAAATGCAGAAAAAATAGATCTTCATGTTGGTTTCTCATGTATCAACAAGCAGTTTATTAATGTAAAATAAACTTAAACGTGCATTTGGTATAATAACATGTAAACAACAATACATTAATCTTTCTTTAAATATATTTGAAATTATGCTTTTATTGTACAAACATATTTACGGACAATAAGACGTTCAATGTTTATCACCTCAAAATTAGGAAACAATGTAACACTATATACGGATCTGTTCATAAGTTCAATGTTGAAAATAACGGCCCAAATAGACGTAAAAAGCGACATGTTTGATTGATCAAACGTTTCGGCAAATGCTCATGCCATCATCAGAGATAGCCTATCACTGGTATTTTCACCATTAAACTTAGGAAACAATGTATTCTAAAAAGTAAGGGAAGGAGTAATCCAATGTAAATATGATGATTAGTCCCAAGTAATATTTTTCTATATTTAAACCTAGAAGAATATGAATGTTTCTTTTTATTTTGAGGTTGTTTAAATTATGGTCCATAAAATATAAATACATAAAATCTATCAATTTCAAAACTATTAATTTCATAACTCAACGCAAAACTAATTCAAACGATGTGTCTATTGTGTTTAATACGTTGTAATAATATAATGTTTGTAAATACTATAGGCAATCCTCTTTTAAAATCGATATATTATTCGAAAACATTAAAGCACCATCCACCTTTTGTTGATTTAAGGGTCCTTCTAGTCGGGCCACATAGTTATTGTTGGGTAACGGTATTACTACGAACAAATCTATTTTGTTTTAACTGGCTAATGACTTGTTTGTCTTGGATTTTAACGGCTAATGTTTTGTTTGCAAATAAATCCTTAACAACCAACTATTTGCGGTACTATCTGATGCTCTTATGATTCGGAGCCGCTAGTTTTATTCTGATCGACATCCTAAATGGTTGGTCCTAATAAAAAAGTCAAACTTGCTGCCTAGTCTTATTTAAAATGCATAATTTCCTTACCATAGCTTCAAATGTTCTACTTTTAACTAAACTATACAAGACATGACAGATTATATTGATGGTAACATGTATATATACAAATATTTAATTAAATTAATGTTGACGCATAGCACTTAAGGTAAAACAAGTCACCCAATTGGATGTTAATTAATTATTTATAGCCAAGCAATTATTACGCTCAATTTAAATTGCCGTGGACCTACGAGTACGTTTTCGCTGAGAATATTGTTTCCGTTATGAGATCTTCTTAAATGACGCTTATGCATTGCACGAAGTCTTCTATTTACAGAGCATTAAATTAATTATTTCGTATCGTTAAACTGACGAAGTTAGTCTTACAAGTAGTACAACAATAGCTTAATAAAAATTACAAAATGATCGCACACATGTCTTAAACAAGGGGATAAAGTGTAAAGTGGTAATTCACTATATGTTAACAAAAATGATGCTGCTTTTGATTACAAATCCTAAAAGAAATGCGGTTGTTTAAATTAAAATTTGACACAATCTTATTTAAGAATAAGTGTCACATCAGACTACAACCTTAACATCATGGTTCCAATGTTAAAAATGGCCTATTTTCATACAAAAGTGGCGTTAAACAAAATAGTTTAACCCTGTTGGTTAGCGACTAAACAGACAGGGATAGGCTACAGTCAAAATAAACAATGTCACGCCAATCCCTACTTGGTTTATCTGATCAAAGCGCCAAATGGTATAAAGTTATACGTTTGGTTGTAACTATCGGCAGTTAAATTAAAATTACAGGGTGTTAGGATTGCATGAGCCTTGGCGCAACACACACGCTACTTGCAATAAGTTACTAAGCGACCAGCGTGTTAAAGAAGTTTCAGTGCGTCTTATGCAGATCTGGGCAACATATGGCCCGGCGGCTAATTTATCTTAAAATACATAGGCTAAGCGAAAACAAGGGCAAGTTTCTACATGTTTGGTTGTATCTAAGTCTTTCGGATCTAGTCATGATCGCGCCAAATTCTATTTTTAGCCTTTATTAATACTAAAATGGAAATTGTTTTCGCACTTGGAGCGAATCTCTTCTGTCTTTCTTGTATGTTTCACATGCTTGTTTAGCATGTTTACAGACAAAAAGGTTCCTCTGCACTGTGGCACTCACTCCAACAACAAACTTAGCTTCGGTCGAATTTATTCCGTCTTTAAAATATCAACGAAATACCGACCGTTTTTTTAACTCTGACATATACTGATTCACGTTTTGTCAACCTAATTTAGTTAATGCCATGTTAAGTGTTTTTCCTGATTTATACAGTCTTATGGCTATCGTACCGCTAATAAATCATCGGTATCTTAAAGTGAAAAAAGCAAAACCAAATGGTAAGTTTTTTTGTGCGAATTTTTATCGGATTTTAACGATAGCTTTTGGGTCAACGCGCTTCCCAACTTGATAAACGCCAATCTATCACGCTATGTACTTTCTGTGCTCAATGCGTCATCGTCCACTTATCAATCTAAATTAAGGATTGCATTTAAACTAAATATAGTCACACTTTTCTTTAGTTACGACTTATATTGCACAGTTTGGCATCACTTCAAAGGTAATAACAAGTATCGTTAGCTTAATTATTTTTGATGTGAGTGTATGACGTCATATTGCGTGTAGCCTATTTGAGATCCTATTTAATCCGGCCCGCCGCCACAACATTTTAAGTTTTTTGAGCGGCCAGTGGTTTAGAATAATTGCCAGCCATGGTCTGGTGAATACTTATTCAATGTTTATGGACTGGTTATCACCAGGTGAAAAGCATAATGATTTCCAGCAGCAATTAGATTGAGTCATTCATGGCAAGATGAAAATGGAAAATAGAATTAGGCAGTTTAAACAGAAACTGATAGTCAACACTGGACAGTACCTTGGTTCGAGTTCCTCGACATTTGTAACATCTCCTGTTGCTGTCCGAACAATTTTGCGCTGTGTACCCGTTGCTAGTGTAAGCATGTACCCGTTGCTAGTGTAAGCTCACATTCTTCGAAGTCTACGCATCGTTCCGGAAGCGTCGCAAAGACTCTGTTCAGCACGTCTCCGGAACAAAGAGACTGGAATATGACGCCCAATAGTGTGACTCCCATCGGCAATAACATGCGGCTCAAGCAAATGGCGTAGAGTACAACATAATATGTAATAGTTATTAAATGGCCACAGTTTAATGGAATCTTACATTTTGTTTAACCTATACTTGCGAATGATTCGGGGAATACGAATTTGTTATGGACACAGCGCCATTCCCAATATGTATTGGGCCTAATGTTATTTTATACACAATACGGAACATTACTTTAAATTTAAATTCACATTCATTTATACTTACAAGGAAATGGCACACCATAATATGCCATGGTGATGAACAATCAACAGCTTGATAGCTTCATACATTTTAACGACACAAAATCTGGGCATTGCACTAATACACATAATATATCGCGCTTATTGCAAAAGGCATATCGCGCCTATTATCAAAGGTTTCAACCAGGGCAACGCTGGGTATTTCGACTAGTTATAGATATACAAAAAGTCAAATATTGCAGTAGAGCTCACGATTAAAAGAGTTCTAATCACGACTTTTATCCCGTGTGCGATAACATTGACACTTTGCAACGCAGCGTAGACACTGTTAAGACGAAGCTGCAAGCATCGCACTTAAACTCGTTGCGGTTAAACGACTTAACTGCGTGACGACGAGCACAACTGTAAAATGTATTTGTAGGAAATATGGTTTGGATATTGATGATACACTTTGCCGGTCTACCTGGTAAAATTTGTTGTGTGCATTCTTCTGACATCTATAACAGTATATCGTCATGCTTTTAAAACTATTGAACAATTATATTTACGAATCTCCTTCTAAAGAAAATTTTTAAAACAAATTCAACATGTCAAACATAATTTAACCTTTACCTATTGGATTTATTAATTTAAAGTTATATTTAACTTTTTTTTGAAATACGTATTAATATTCATGTGAGTCATCCATTGCTGTCATGTTCATTGTTCAACAACATTTTTGAATAGTTTGGAGAAAAACACAACGCCTAACGTGGGGTTCGAACCTACGATCGTTGGATTAAGAGTTCAACGTTCTACCGACTGAGCTAGCCGGGCGCTATGGTCTATAAAAGACATAAGGAACGGTCACACTTTTAAAACAAAAATCTTCTAAGGAAAATTACAAAAACAAATTCAACATGTCAAAAAATTAGTTTGCCTTTATCTATTGGATTTATTAATTTTAAAATTCATTTCAGCTTTTATTTGAAATATATATTGATATTCATGTGAGTCATCTATTGCTGTCATGTTCAACAACAATTTTAAATAACGTGGGGTAAAACACAACGCCCAACGTGGGGCTTGAACCCACGGCCGTTGGATTGACAGTCCAACACTCTTCCGACTAAGCTAGTCGGGCGCTACGGTCTATAAAAGACATTAGGAACGCTCATATTTTTAAGACTCTTTATCAATTATATTGAAGAACCTTCTTCTAAAGAAAATTATTAAAACAAATTCAACATGTTGAAACATAAATTTACTTTTAATTATAGGATTTATTAATTTTTAAATAATAATCAAATTTTATTTGAAGTACATATTGATATTCATTTGAGTCATCCATTGCTGTCATGTTCATTGTTCAACAACAATTAATTTGAAGAAAAACACAACGCCCAAGGTGAGGCTCGAACCCACGACCGTTGGTTAAGAATCCATCGCTATACCGACTGAGCTAGCCTGGCGCTACAGGTTTATAAAAGACATAAGGAACGGTCATACTTTTAAGACTCTTCAACAATTATATTGAAGAATCTTCTAAGGAAAATTATAAAAACAAATTCAACATGTCAAAAAATAAGTTTGCCTTTCCTTTGGATTTATTAATTTTAAAATTCAATTCAGCTTTTATCTGAAATACATATTGATATTTATGTGAATCATCTATTCCTGTCATGTTCAAAAACAATTTTAAATAATGTGGTGAAAAACAGATCGCCCAACGTTGGGCTCGAACCCACGACCGTTGGATTAAGAGTCCAACGCTCTACCGACTGAGCTAGCTGGGCGCTAGTTCTATGAAGGACATAAGTAACGGTCATACTTTTAAAAGTATTGAACAATTATATTGCAGAATCTTCTTCTAAAGAAAATTATTAAAACAAATTCAACATGTTGAAACATAAATTTACCTTTACCTTTTGGATTTATTAATTTAAAGTTGTATTCAACTTTTATTTGAAAAACATATTAATTTTCATGTGAGTCATCCATTGCTGACATGTTCATTGTTCAACAACATTTTCGAATAGTTTGGAGAAAAACACAACGCCCAACGTGGGGCTCGAACCCACGACCGTAGGATTAAGAGTCCCACGCTCTACCGACTGGGCTAGCCGGGCGTTCGATCTATAAAGGACATAAGTAACGGTAATACTTTTAAAAGTATTGAACAAATATATTGACGAATCTTCTTCTAAAGAAAATCATTAAAACAAATTCAACATGTCAAAACATAATTTAACCTTTTACCTGTTGGATTTATTAATTTAAAGTTGTATTCAACTTTTATTTAAAATATATATTAATATTCATGTGAGTCATCATCCATTGCTGTCATGTTCATTGTTCAACAAGATTTTTGAATAATTTGGAGAAAAACACCACGCCCAACGTGGGGCTCGAACCCACGACCGTTGGATTAAGAGTCCAATGCTCTACCGACTGAGCTAGCCGGGCGCTACAGTCTATACAAGTCGTAAGTAACGGTCATACTTTTAAAAGTATTGAACAATTATATTGACGAATCTTCTTCTAAAGAAAATAATTAAAACAAATTCAACACGTTGAAATATAAAATTACCTTTACCTAAAGGATTTATTAATTTTAAAATTCAATTCAGCTTTTATTTGAAATACATATTGACATTCGTGCGAATCATCTATTGCTGTCCTGTTCAACAACAATTTTAAAAAATTTGGGGAAAAACAGATCGCCAAACGTGGGGCTCGAACCCACGGCCGTTGGATTGACAGTCCAAGGCTCTACCGACTAAGCTAGCCGGGCGCTATGGTCTGTAAAATACATAAGGAACGCTCATACTTTTAAGACTCTTTAACAATTATATTGAAGAACCTTCTTCTAAAGAAAATTATTAAAACAAATTCAACATGTTGAAACATAAATTTACCTTTACTTACAGGATTTATTAATTTTTAAATAATAATCAAATTTTATTTGAAATGCATATTGATATTCATTTGAGTCATCCATTGCTGTCATGTTCATTGTTCAACAAGATTTTTGAATAGTTTGGAGAAAAACACAACGCCCAACGTGGGGCTCGAACCCACGACCGTTGGTTAAGAGTCCAACGCTCTACCGACTGAGCTAGCCGGGCGCTAGATCTATAAAGGACATAAGTAACGGTCATACTTTTAAAAGTATTGAACAATTATATTGCAGAAACTTCTTCTAAAGAAAATAAATAAAACAAATTCAACAAGTCAAAACAAAATTGTACCTCTACCTATTGGATTTATTAATTTAAATTGTATTCAACTTTTATTTGAAATACATATTAATATTCATGTGAGTCATCCATTGCTGTCATGTTCATTGTTCAACAAGATTTTTGAATAGTTTGGAGAAAAGCACAACGCCCAACGTGGGGCTTGAACCCACGACCGTTGGATTAAGAGTCCAACGCTCTACCGACTGAGCTCGCCGGGAGCTGCGACCTATGAAAGACATTAGGAACGATCATACTTTTAAGACTCTTCAACAATTATATTGAAGAATCTTCTAAGGAAAATTATAAAAACAAATTCAACATGTCAAAACATAAATTAACCATCACCTATTGGATTTTTAATGTCAAACTTCTGTTCAGATTTTATTTGAAATACATATTTATATTCATGAGAGTCATCCATTGCTGTCATGTTCATTGTTCAACAACAATTTTGAATAGTTTGGAGAAAAACACAACGCCCAACGTGGGGCTCGAACCCACGACCGTTGGATTAAGAGTCCAACGCTCTACCGACTGAGCTAGCCGGTCGCTAGAACTATAAAGGACATAAGTAACGGTCATACTTTTAAAACTATTGATCAATTATATTGACGAATCTTCTTCTAAAGAAAATTATTAAAACAAATTCAACATGTCAAAACATAATTTAACCTTTACCTATTGGATTTATTATTTTAAAGTTGTATTCAACTTTTATTTAAAATATATATTAATATTCATGTGAGTCATCCATTGCTGGCATGTTCATTGTTCAACAATATTTTTGAATAGTTTGGAGAAAACACAACGCCCAACGTGGGGCTCGAACCCACGACCGTTGGATTAAGAGTCTAACGCTCTACCGACTGAGCTTGCCGGGCGCTACGGTCTATAAAAGACATAAGGAACGGTCATACTTTTAAGACTCTTTCACAATTATATTGAAGAATCTTCTAAGGAAAATTATAAAAACAAATTCAACATGTCAAAACATAAATTAACCTTCACCTATTGGATTTTTAATTTCAAACTTCTATTCAGATTTTATTTAAAATATATATTAATATTCATGTGAGTCATCCATTGCTGTCATGTTCATTGTTCAACAATAATTTTGAATATTTTGGAGAAAAACACAACGCCCAACGTGGGGCTCGAACCCACGACCGTTGGATTAAGAGTCCAACGCTCTACCGACTGAGGTAGCCGGGCGCTAGATCTATAAAGGACATAAGTAACGGTCATACTTTTAAAACTATTGAACAATTATATTGACGAATCTTCTTCTAAAGAAAATTATTAAAACAAATTCAACATGTCAAAACATAATTTAACCTTTATCTATTGGATTAATTAATTTAAAATTGTATTCCATTTTATTTGAAATACATATTAATTATCATTTGAGTCATCCATTGCTGTCATGTACATTGTTCAACATAAATTTTGAATAGTTTGGAGAAAAACACAACGCCCAACGTGGGGCTCGAACCCAAACCGTTGGATTAAGAGTCCAACGCTCTACCGACTTAGGTAGCCGGGCTCTACAGTCCATACAAGTCGTAAGTAACGTTCATACTTTTAAAAGTATTGAACAATTATATTGCAGAATCTTCTTCTAAAGAAAATAAATAAAACAAATTCAACATGTCAAAACAAAATTTCACCTCTACCTATTGGATTTATTAATTTAAAGTTATATTCAACTTTTAATTGAAACACATATTAATATTCATGTGAGTCATCTATTGCTGTCATGTTCAAAAACAATTTTAAAAAATGTTGGAAAAAATAGATCGCCCAACGTGGGGTTCGAACCAACGACGGTTGGATTAAGAGTCCAACGCTCTACCGACTGAGCTAGCCGGGCGCTACAGTCTATACAAGTCGTAAGTTACCGTCATACTTTTAAAAGTATTGAACAATTATATTGAAGAACCTTCTAAAGAAAACAATTAAAACAAATTCAACATGTTGAAATATAAAATTAACTTTACCTATAGGATTTATTAATTTTAAAATTCAATTCAGCTTTTATTTGAAATACATATTGATATTCGTGTGAATCATCTATTGCTGTCATGTTCAAAAACAATTTTAAAAAATGTGGGGAAAAACAGATCGCCAAACGTGGGGCTCGAACCCACGGCCGTTGGATTGAAAGTCCAACCCTCTACCGACTATGCTAGCCGGTCGCTACGGTCTATAAAAGACATAAGGAACGTTCATACTTTTAAGACTCTTTAACAATTATATTGAAGAACCTTCTTCTAAAGAAAATTATTAAAACAAATTCAACATGTTGAAACATAAATTTAGCTTTACTTACAGGATTTATTAATTTTTAAATAATATTCAAATTTTATTTGAAATACATATTGATATTCATTTGAGTCATCCATTGCTGTCATGTTCATTGTTCAACAAGATTTTTGAATAGTTTGGAGAAAAACACAACGCCCAACGTGGAGCTCGAACCCACGACCGTTGGTTAAGAGTCCAACGCTCTACCGACTGAGCTAGCCGGGCGCTAGATCTATAAAGGACATAAGTAACGGTCATACTTTTAAAAGTATTGAACAATTATATTGCAGAAACTTCTTCTAAAGAAAATAAATAAAACAAATTCAACAAGTCAAAACAAAATTGTACCTCTACCTATTGGATTTATTAATTTAAATTGTATTCAACTTTTATTTGAAATACATATTAATATTCATGTGAGTCATCCATTGCTGTCATGTTCATTGTTCAACAACATTTTTGAATAGTTTGGAGAAAAACACAACGCCCAACGTGGGGCTCGAACCCACGACCGTTGGATTAAGAGTCCAACGCTCTACCGACTGAGCTAGCCGGTCGCTAGATCTATAAAGGACATAAGTAACGGTCATACTTTTAAAACTATTGATCAATTATACTGACGAATCTTCTTCTAAAGAAAATTATTAAAACAAATTCAACATGTCAAAACATAATTTAAACTTTACCTATTGGATTTATTAATTTAAAGTTGTATTCAACTTTTATTTAAAATATATATTAATATTCATGTGAGTCATCCATTGCTGTCATGTTCATTGTTCAACAATATTTTTGAATAGTTTGGAGAAAACACAACGCCCAACGTGGGGCTCGAACCCACGACCGTTGGATTAAGAGTCTAACGCTCTACCGACTGAGCATGCCGGGCGCTACGGTCTATAAAATACATAAGGAACGGTCATACTTTTAAGACTCTTTCACAATTATATTGAAGAATCTTCTAAGGAAAATTATAAAAACAAATTCAACATGTCAAAACATAAATTAACCTTCACCTATTGGATTTTTAATTTGAAACTTCTATTCAGATTTTATTTAAAATATATATTAATATTCATGTGAGTCATCCATTGCTGTCATGTTCATTGTTCAACAAGATTTTTGAATAGTTTGGAGAAAAACACAACGCCCAACTTGGTGCTCGAACCCACGACCGTTGGATTAAGAGTCCAAGGCTCTACCGACTTACGTAGCCGGGCGCTACAGTCTATACAAGTCGTAAGTAACGGTCATACTTCTAAAAGTATTGAACAATTATATTGCAGAATCTTCTTCCTAAAGAAAATAAATAAAACAAATTCAACAAGTCAAAACAAAATTGTACCTCTACATATTGGATTTACGCCCAACGTGGGGCTCGAACCCACGACCGTTGGATTAAGAGCCCAACGCTCTACCGACTGAGCTAGCCGGGATCTGCGATCTATGAAAGACATAAGGAACGGTCATAATTTTAAGACTCTTCAACAATTATATTGAAGAATCTTCTAAGGAAAATTATTAAAACAAATTCAACATGTCAAAACATAAATTAAACTTCACCTATTGGATTTTTAATTTCAAACTTCTATTCAGATTTTATTTGAAATACATATTTATATTCATGTGAGTCATCCATTGCTGTCATGTTCATTGTTCAACAACAATTTTGAATATTTTGGATAAAAACACAACGCCCAACGTGGGGCTCGAACCCACGACCGTTGGATTAAGAGTCCAACGCTCTACCGACTGAGGTAGCCGGGCGCTAGATCTATAAAGGACATAAGTAACGGTCATATTTTAAAACTATTGAACAATTATATTGACGAATCTTCTTCTAAAGAAAATTAATTATTAAAACAAATTCAACATGTCAAAACAAAATTTAACCTTTATCTATTGGATTAATTAATTTAAAATTGTATTCCATTTTATTTGAAATACATATTAATTATCATGTGAGTCATCCATTGCTGTCATGTACATTGTTCAACATAAATTTTGAATAGTTTGGAGAAAAACACAACGCCCAACGTGGGGCTCGAACCCAAGACCGTTGGATTAAGAGTCCAACGCTCTACCGACTTAGGTAGCAGGGCGCTACAGTCCATACAAGTCGTAAGTAACGTTCATACTTTTAAAAGTATTGAACAATTATATTGCAGAATCTTCTTCTAAAGAAAATAAATAAAACAAATTCAACATGTCAAAACAAAATTTCACCTCTACCTATTGGATTTATTAATTTAAAGTTGTATTCAACTTTTATTTGAAATACATATTGATATTCGTGTGAATTATCTATTGCTGTCATGTTCAAAAACAATTTTAAAAAATGTGGGGAAAAACAGATCGCCCAACGTGGGGTTCGAACCCACGACCGTTGGATTAAGAGTACAACGCTCTACCGACTGAGCTAGCCGGGCGCTACAATCTATACAAGTCTTAAGTTACCGTCATACTTTTAAGACTCTTTAACAATTATATTGAAGAACCTTCTTCTAATGAAAATTATTAAAACAAATTCAACATGTTGAAACATAAATTTACCTTTACTTATATGATTTATTATTTTAAAATTCAATTCAGCTTTTATTTGAAATACATGTTGACATTCATGTGAATCATTTATTGCTGTCATGTTCCAAAACAATTTTAAATAATGTGGGGAAAAAGAGATCGCCCAACATGGGGCTCGAACTCACGACCGTTGGATTAAGAGTCCAACCCTCTACCGACTGTGCTAGCCGGGCGCTACAGTCTATAGAAGTCGTAAGTAACAGTCATACTTTTAAAAGTATTGAACATTATTTTGAAGAACCTTCTTCTAAGGAAAATTATTAAAACAAATTCAACATGTTGAAACATAAATTTACATTTACTTATAGGATTAATTAATTTTTAAATAATAATCAAATGTTATTTGAAATACATATTGATATTCATGTGAGTCATACATTGCTATCATGTTCATTGTTCAACAACATTTTTGAATAGTTTGGAGAAAAACACAACGCCCAACGTGGGGCTCGAACCCACGACCGTTGGACTAAGAGAAACAACGCTCTACCGACTGAACTAGCCGGGCGCTACAGTCTATACAAGTCGTAAGTAACGGTCATACTTTTTAAAGTATTGAACAATTATATTGCAGAATCTTCTTCTAAAGAAAATTATTAAAACAAATTTAACATGTCAAAACATAATTTAACCTTTATCTATTGGATTAATTAATTTAAAATTGTATTCCATTTTATTTGAAATACATATTAATTATCATGTGAGTCATCCATTGCTGTAATGTACATTGTTCAACATAAATTTTGAATAGTTTGGAGAAAAACACAACGCCCAACGTGGGGCTCGAACCCAAGACCGTTGGATTAAGAGTCCAACGCTCTACCGACTTAGGTAGCCGGGCGCTACAGTCCATACAAGTCGTAAGTAACGTTCATACTTTTAAAAGTATTGAACAATTATATTGCAGAATCTTCTTCTAAAGAAAATTATTGAAACAAATTCAACATGTTGAAACATAAATTTACCTTTACTTATAGGAATTAGTTATTTGAAAATTCAATTCAGCTTTTATTTGAAATACATATTGACATTCATGTGAATCATCTATTGCTGTCATGTTCAAAAACAATTTTAAATAATGTGGGGAAAAAGAGATCGCCCAACATTGGTTTCGAACTCACGACGGTTGGATTAAGAGTCCAACGCTCTACCGACTGAGCTAGCCGGGCGCTACAGTCTATAAAAGACATAAGGAACGCTCATACTTTTAAGACTCTTTAACAATTATATTGAAGAATCTTTTAAATAAAATTATAAAAATAAAATTCAACATGTCAAAAAATAAATTAACCTTTTTTAATTTCAAAGTTCTATTCAACTTTTATTTGAAATACATATTTATATCCATGTGAGTCATTGCTGTCATGTTCATTGTTCAACAACAATTTTGAATAATTTGTAGAAAAACACAACGCCCAACGTGGGGCTCGAACCCACGACCGTTGGATTAAGAGTCCAACGCTCTACCGACTGAGCTAGCCGGGCGCTAGATCTATAAAGGACATAAGTAACGGTCATACTTTTAAAAATATTGAACAATTATATTGACGAATCTTCTTCTAAAGAAAATTATTAAAACAAATTCAACATGTCACAACATAATTTAACCTTTACGTTTTGGATTTATTAATTTAAATTTGTTTTCAAGTTTTATTTGAAAAACATATTAATATTCATTTGAGTCATCCATTGCTGTCATGTTCATTGTTCAACAACAATTTTGAATAATTTGCAGATTAAGAGTCCAACGCTCTACCGACTGAGCTAGCCGGGCGCTAGATCTATAAAGGACATAAGTAACGGTCATACTTTTAAAAATATTGAACAATTATATTGACGAATCTTCTTCTAAAGAAAATTATTAAAACAAATTCAACATGTCACAACATAATTTAACCTTTACCTATTGGATTTATTAATTTAAATTTGTTTTCAAGTTTTATTTGAAAAACATATTAATATTCATTTGAGTCATCCATTGCTGTCATGTTCATTGTTCAACAACAATTTTGAATAATTTGCAGAAAAACACAACGCCCAACGTGGGGCTCGAACCCAAGACCGTTGGATTAAGAGTCCAACGCTCTACCGACTGAGCTAGCCGGGCGCTAGATCTATAAAGGACATAAGTAACGGTCATACTTTTAAAAATATTGAACAATTATATTGACGAATCTTCTGAGGAAAATTATAAAAACAAATTCAACATGTCAAAAAATAAATTTGACCGTTGGATTAAGAGTACAACGCTCTACCGACTGAGCTAGCCGGGCGCTACAGTCTATACAAGTCGTAAGTTACCGTCATACTTTTAAGACTCTTTAACAATTATATTGAAGAACCTTCTTCTAAAGAAAATTATTAAAACAAATTCAACTTGTTGAAACATAAATTTACCTTTACTTATAGGATTTATTATTTTAAAATTCAATTCAGCTTTTATTTGAAATACATGTTGACATTCATGTGAATCATTTATTGCTGTCATGTTCCAAAACAATTTTAAATAATGTGGGGAAAAAGAGATCGCCCAACATGGGGCTCGAACTCACGACCGTTGGATTAAGTGTCCAACCCTCTACCGACTGTGCTAGCCGGGCGCTACAGTCTATAGAAGTCGTAAGTAACAGTCATACTTTTAAAAGTATTGAACATTATTTTGAAGAACCTTCTTCTAAGGAAAATTATTAAAACAAATTCAACATGTTGAAACATAAATTTACATTTACTTATAGGATTAATTAATTTTTAAATAATAATCAAATGTTATTTGAAATACATATTGATATTCATGTGAGTCATACATTGCTATCATGTTCATTGTTCAACAACCTTTTTTGAATAGTTTGGAGAAAAACACAACGCCCAACGTGGGGCTCGAACCCACGACCGTTGGACTAAGAGAAACAACGCTCTACCGACTGAACTAGCCGGGCGCTACAGTCTATAAAAGTCGTAAGTAACGGTCATACTTTTTAAAGTATTGAACAATTATATTGCAGAATCTTCTTCTATAGAAAATAATTAAAACAAATTCAACATGTTGAAATATAAAATTACCTTTAACTATAGGATTTATTATTTTTAAAATTCAATTCAGCTTTTATTTGAAATACATATTGATATTCATGTGAACCATCTATTGCTGTCATGTTCAACAACAATTTTAATAAACGTGGGGAAAAACACAACGCCCAACGTTGGGCTCTATCCCACGACCGTTGGATTAGGAGACCAACGCTCTACCGACTGAGCTAGCCGGGCGCTATAGTCTATACAAGTCGTAAGTAACGGTCATACTTTTAAAAGTATTGAACAATTATATTGCAGAATCTTCTTCTAAAGAAAATTATTCAAACAAATTCAACATGTTGAAACATAAATTTAACTTTATTTACAGGATTTATTAATTTTAAAATAATAATCAAATTTTATTTGAGATACATATTGATATTCATTTGAGTAATCCATTGCTGTCATGTTCATTGTTGAACAACAATTTGGAATAATTTGGAGAAAAACACAACGCCCGACGTTGGGCTCGAACCCACGACCGTTGGATTAAGAGTCCAACGCTCTACCAACTGAGCTAGCCGGGCGCTACAGTCTGTACAAGTCGTAAGTAACGGTCATACTTTTAAAAGTATTGAACAATTATATTGCAGAATCTTCTTCTAAAGAAAATTATTGAAACAAATTCAACATGTTGAAACATAAATTTACCTTTACTTATAGGATTTAGTTATTTGAAAATTCAATTCAGCTTTTATTTGAAATACATATTGACATTCATGTGAATCATCTATTGCTGTCATGTTCAAAAACAATTTTAAATAATGTGGGGAAAAAGAGATCGCCCAACATTGGGTTCGAACTCACGACCGTTGGATTAAGAGTCCAACGCTCTACCGACTGAGCTAGCCGGGCGCTAGAGTCAATAGAATTCGTAAGTAACGGTCATACTTTTAAGACTCTTCAACAATTATATTGAAGAATCTTCTGAGGAAAATTATAAAAACAAATTCAACATGTCAAAAAATAAATTTGCCTTTACCTATTGGATTTATTAATTTTAAAATTCAATTCAGCTTTTATTTGAAATACATATTGTCATTCATGTGAATCATCTATTGCTGTCATGTCCAAAAACAATTTTAAATAATGAGGGGAAAAACAGATCACCCAACGTGGGGCTCGAACCCACGACCGTTGGAACAAGAGTCCAACGCTCTACCGACTGAGCTAGCCGGGCGCTACAGTCTATAAAAGACATAAGGAACGCTCATACTTTTAAGACTCTTTAACAATTATATTGAAGAATCTTTTAAATAAAATTATAAAAATAAAATTCAACATGTCAAAAAATAAATTAACCTTTTTTAATTTCAAAGTTCTATTCAACTTTTATTTGAAATACATATTTATATCCATGTGAGTCATCCATTGCTGTCATGTTCATTGTTCAACAACAATTTTGAATAATTTGCAGAAAAACACAACGCCCAAAGTGGGGCTCGAACCCACGACCGTTGGATTAAGAGTCCCACGCTCTACCGACTGAGCTAGCCGGGCGCTAGATCTATAAAGGACATAAGTAACGGTCATACTTTTAAAAATATTGAACAATTATATTGACGAATCTTCTTCTAAAGAAAATTATTAAAACAAATTCAACATGTCACAACATAATTTAACCTTTACCTATTGGATTTATTAATTTAAATTTGTTTTCAAGTTTTATTTGAAAAACATATTAATATTCATTTGAGTCATCCATTGCTGTCATGTTCATTGTTCAACAACAATTTTGAATAATTTGCAGAAAAACACAACGCACAACGTGGGGCTCGAACCCACGACCGTTGGATTAAGAGTCCAACGCTCTACCGACTGAGCTAGCCGGGCGCTAGGTTTATAAAGGACAAAAGTAACGGTCATACTTTTAAAACTATTGAACAATTATATTGACGAATCTTCTTCTAAAGAAAATTAATAAAACAAATTCAACATGTCAAAACATTATTTAACCTTTAACTTTTGGATTTATTAATTCAAAGTTGTTTTCAAGTTTTATCTGAAATACATATTAATATTCATTTGAGTCATCCATTGCTGTCATGTTCATTGTTCAACAACAATTTTGAATAATTTGGAGAAAAACACAACGCCCAACGTGGGGCTCGTACCCACGACCGTTGGATAAAGAGTCCAACGCTCTACCGACTGAGCTAGCCGGGCGCTAGATCTATAAAGGACATAAGTAACGGTCATACTTTTAAAAATATTGAACAATTATATTGACGAATCTTCTTCTAAAGAAAATTATTAAAACAAATTCAACATGTCACAACATAATTTAATCTTTAACTATATGATTCATTAGTTTTAAAATTCAATTCAGCTTTTATTTGAAATACATATTGATATTCATGTGAATCATCTATTGCTGTCATGTTCCAAAACAATTTTAAAAAATGTTGGGAAAAACAGAACGCCCAACGTGGGGTTCGAACCCACGACCGTTGGATTAAGAGTCCAACGCTCTACCGACTGAGCTAGCCGGGCGCTACAGTCTATACAAGTCGTAAGTAACGGTCATACTTTTAAAAGTATTGAACAATTATATTGCAGAATCTTCTTCTAAAGAAAATAATTAAAACAAATTCAACATGTTGAAATATAAAATTAACTTTACCTATAGGATTTATTAATTTTAAAATTCAATTCAGCTTTTATTTGAAATACATATTGATATTCGTGTGAATCATCTATTGCTGTCATGTTCAAAAACAATTTTAAAAAATGTGGGGAAAAACAGATCGCCAAACGTGGGGCTCGAACCCACGGCCGTTGGATTGACAGTCCAACCCTCTACCGACTATGCTAGCCGGTCGCTACGGTCTATAAAAGACATAAGTAACGGTCATACTTTTAAGACTCTTTAACAATTATATTGAAGAACCGTCTTCTAAAGAAAATTATTAAAACAAATTCAACATGTTGAAACATAAATTTACCTTTACTTATAGGATTTATTAATTTTAAAATTCAATTCAGCTTTTATTTGAAATACATGTTGACATTCATGTGAATCATTTATTGCTGTCATGTTCCAAAACAATTTTAAATAATGTGGGGAAAAAGAGATCGCCCAACATGGGGCTCGAACTCACGACCGTTGGATTAAGAGTCCAACCCTCTACCGACTGTGCTAGCCGGGCGCTACAGTCTATAGAAGTCGTAAGTAACAGTCATACTTTTAAAAGTATTGAACATTATTTTGAAGAACCTTCTTCTAAGGAAAATTATTAAAACAAATTCAACATGTTGAAACATAAATTTACATTTACTTATAGGATTAATTAATTTTTAAATAATAATCAAATGTTATTTGAAATACATATTGATATTCATGTGAGTCATACATTGCTATCATGTTCATTGTTCAACAACATTTTTGAATAGTTTGGAGAAAAACACAACGCCCAACGTGGGGCTCGAACCCACGACCGTTGGACTAAGAGAAACAACGCTCTACCGACTGAACTAGCCGGGCGCTACAGTCTATACAAGTCGTAAGTAACGGTCATACTTTTAAAAGTATTGAACAATTATATTGCAGAATCTTCTTCTATAGAAAATAATTAAAACAAATTCAACATGTTGAAATATAAAATTACCTTTAACTATAGGATTTATTAATTTTAAAATTCAATTCAGCTTTTATTTGAAATACATATTGATATTCATGTGAACCATCTATTGCTGTCATGTTCAACAACAATTTTAATAAACGTGGGGAAAAACACAACGCCCAACGTTGGGCTCGAACCCACGACCGTTGGATTAGGAGACCAACGCTCTACCGACTAAGCTAGCCGGGCGCTATAGTCTATACAAGTCGTAAGTAACGGTCATACTTTTAAAAGTATTGAACAATTATATTGCAGAATCTTCTTCTAAAGAAAATTATTCAAACAAATTTAACATGTTGAAACACAAATTTAACTTTATTTATAGGATTTATTAATTTTAAAATAATAATCAAATTTTATTTGAGATACATATTGATATTCATTTGAGTAATCCATTGCTGTCATGTTCATTGTTGAACAACAATTTGGAATAATTTGGAGAAAAACACAACGACCAACGTTGGGCTCGAACCCACGACCGTTGGATTAAGAGTCCAACGCTCTACCGACTGAGCTAGCCGGGCGCTACAGTCTGTACAAGTCGTAAGTAACGGTCATACTTTTAAAAGTATTGAACAATTATATTGCAGAATCTTCTTCTAAAGAAAATTATTGAAACAAATTCAACATGTTGAAACATAAATTTACCTTTACTTATAGGATTTAGTTATTTGAAAATTCAATTCAGCTTTTATTTGAAATACATATTGACATTCATGTGAATCATCTATTGCTGTCATGTTCAAAAACAATTTTAAATAATGTGGGGAAAAAGAGATCGCCCAACATTGGGTTCGAACTCACGACCGTTGGATTAAGAGGCCAACGCTCTACCGACTGAGCTAGCCGGCGCTAGAGTCAATAGAAGTCGTAAGTAACGGTCATACTTTTAAGACTCTTCAACAATTATATTGAAGAATCTTCTGAGGAAAATTATAAAAACAAATTCAACATGTCAAAAAATAAATTTGCCTTTACCTATTGGATTTATTAATTTAAAATTCAATTCAGCTTTTATTTGAAATACATATTGTCATTCATGTGAATCATCTATTGCTGTCATGTCCAAAAACAATTTTAAATAATGTGGGGAAAAACAGATCACCCGACGTGGGCCTCGAACCCACGACCGTTGGAACAAGAGTCCAACGCTCTACCGACTGAGCTAGCCGGGCGCTACAGTCTATAAAAGACATAAGGAACGCTCATACTTTTAAGACTCTTTATCAATTATATTGAAGAATCTTTTAAATAAAATTATAAAAATAAAATTCAACATGTCAAAAAATTAATTAACCTTTTTTAATTTCAAAGATCTATTCAACTTTTATTTGAGATACATATTGATATTCATTTGAGTCATCCATTGCTGTCATGTTCATTGTTCAACAACAATTTTGAATAATTTGGAGAAAAACACAACGCCCAACGTGGGGCTCGAACCCACGACCGTTGGATTAAGAGTCCAACGCTCTACCGACTGAGCTAGCCGGGCGCTACAGTCTATACAAGTCGTAAATCATAGTTTTAAAAGTATTGAACAATTATATTGCAGAATCTTCTTCTGAAGAAATTATTAAAACAAGTTCAACATGTTGAAACATAAATTTACCTTTACTTATAGGATTTATTAATTTTAAAATAATAAACAATTTTATTTGAGATACATATTGATATTCATTTGAGTCATCCATTGCTGTCATGTTCCTTGTTCAACAACAATTTTGAATAATTTGGAGAAAAACACAACCCCAACGTGGGGCTCGAACCCACGACCGTTGGATTAAGAGTCCAACGCTTTAACGACTGAGCTAGCCTGGCGCTAGGTCTATAAATGATATAAGTAACTGTCATACTTTTAAAAGTATTGAACAATTATATTGACGAATCTTCTTCTAAAGAAAATTGTTAAAACAAATTCAACATGTCAAAACAAAATTTAATCTTTACCTATAGGATTCATTAGTTTTAAAATTCAATTCTGCTTTTATTTGAAATACATATTGATATTCATGTGAATCATCTATTGCTGTCCTGTTCCAAAGCAATTTTAAAAAATGTGGGGAAAAACAGATGTTGGATTAAGATTCCAACGCTTTACCGACTGAGCTAGTTCCTTTTGTCCTTTATAGACCTAGCGCCCGGCTAGCTCAGTCGGTAGAGCGTTTAATCCAACGGTCGTGGGTTCGAGCCCCACGTTGGGCGCTGTGTTTTTCTGCAAATTATTCAAAATTGTTGTTGAACAATGAACATGACAGCAATGGATGACTCACATGAATATTAATATGTATTTCAAATGAAACTTGAATACAAATTTATATTAATAAATCCAATAGGTAAAGGTTAAATTATGTTTCAACATGTTGAATTTGTTTTAATAATTTTCTTTAGAAGAAGATTCTGCAATATAATTGTTCAATACTTTTAAAAGTATGACCGTTACTTACGACTTGTATAGACTGTAGCGCCCTGCTAGCTTAGTCGGTAGAGCGCTGGTCTCTTAATCCAACAGTCGTGGGTTCGAGCCCCACGTTGGGCGATCTGTTTTTCCCCACGTTATTTAAAATTGTTTTGGAACAGGACAGCAATAGATGATTCACATGAATATCAATATGTATCTCAAATAAAATTGTTTATTATTTTAAAATTAATAAATCCTATAAGTAAAGGTAAATTTATGTTTCAACATGTTGAATTTGTTTTAATAATATTTTTAGAAGAAGATTCTGCAATATAATTGTTCAATACTTTTAAAAGTATGATTTACGGCTTGTATAGACTGTAGCGCCCGGCTAGCTCAGTCGGTAGAGCGTTGGACTCTTAATCCAACGGTCGTGGGTTCGAGCCCCACATTGGGCGTTGTGTTTTCCCCACGTTATTTAAAATTGTTGTTGAACATGACAGCAATAGATGATTCACATGAATATCAATATGTATTTCAAATAAAAGCTGAATTGAATTTAAAATTAATAAATCCTATAGTTAAAGGTAATTTTATATTTCAACATGTTGAAATTGTGTTAATAATTTTCTTTAGAAGAAGATTCGTCAATATAATTGTTCAATAGTTTTAAAAGTATGACCGTTACTTTTGTCCTTCATAGATTGTAGCGCCCGGCTAGCTCAGTCGGTAGAGCGTTGGAATCTTAATTCAACAGTCGTGGGTTCGAGCCCCACGTTGGGCGTTGTGTTTTTCTGCAAATTATTCAAAATTGTTGTTGAACAATGAACATGACAGCAATGGATGACTCACCTGAATATTAATATGTATTTCAAATAAAACTTGAAAACAACTTTAAATTAATAAATCCAATAGGTAAAGGTTAAATTATGTTTTGACATGTTGAATTTGTTTTAATAATTTTCTTTAGAAGAAGATTCTGCAATATAATTGTTCAATACTTTTAAATGTATGACCGTTACTTACGACTTGTATAGATTGTAGCGCCCGGCTAGCTCAGTCGGTAGAGCGTTGGACTCTTAATCCAACGGTCGTGGGTTCGAACCCCAGTTTGGGCGTTGTGTTTTTCTGCAAATTATTCAAAATTGTTGTTGAACAATGAACATGACAGCAATGGATGACTCAAATGAATATTAATATGTATTTCAGATAAAACTTGAAAACAACTTTAAATTAATAAATCCAAAACGTAAAGGTTAAATTATGTTTTGACATGTTTAATTTGTTTTAATAATTTTCTTTAGAAGAAGATTCGTCAATATAATTGTTCAATAGTTTTAAAAGTATGACCGTTACTTTTGTCCTTGATAGATTGTAGCGCCCGGCTAGCTCAGTCGGTAGAGCGTTGGACTCTTAATTCAACAGTCGTGGGTTCGAGCCCCACGTTGGTCGTTGTGTTTTTCTGCAAATTATTCAAAATTGTTGTTGAACAATGAATATGACAGCAATGGATGACTCACCTGAATATTAATATGTATTTCAAATAAAACTTGAAAACAACTTTAAATTAATAAATCCAATAGGTAAAGGTTAAATTATGTTTCAACATGTTGAATTTGTTTTAATAATTTTATTTAGAAGAAGATTCTGCAATATAATTGTTCAATAGTTTTAAAAGTATGACCGTTACTTACAACTTGTATAGACTGTAGCGCCCGGCTAGCTCAGTCGGTAGAGCGTTGGACTCTTAATCCAACGGTCGTGGATTCGAGCCCCACGTTGGGCGTTGTGTTTTTCCCCACGTTATTTAAAATTGTTGTTGAACAGGACAGCAATAGATGATTCACATGAATATCAATATGTATTTCAAATAAAAGCTGAATTGAATTTTAAAATTAATAAATCGTATAAGTAAAGGTAAATTTATGTTTCAAAATGTTGAAATTGTTTTAATAATTTTCTTTAGAAGAAGATTCTGCAAAATAATTGTTCAATACTTTTAAATGTATGACGGTTACTTACGACTTGTATAGACTGTAGCGCCCGGCTTGCTCAGTCGGTAGAGCGTTGGACTCTTAAACCAACGGTCGTGGGTTCGAGCCCTACATTGGGCGTTGTGTTTTTCCCCACGTTATTTAAAATTGTTGTTGAACATGTCAGCAATAGATGATTCACATGAATATCAATATGTATTTCAAATAAAAGATGAATTGACTTTTAAAATTAATAAATCCTATAGTTAAAGGTAATTTTATATTTCAACATGTTGAATTTGTTTTAATTATTTTCTTTAGAAGAAGATTCTGCAATATAATTGTTCAATACTTTTAAAAGTATGACCGTTACTTACGACTTGTATAGACTGTAGCGCCCGGCTAGGTCAGTCGTTAGAGCGTTGGACTCTTAATCCAACGGTCATGGGTTCGAGCCCCACGTTGGGCGTTGTGTTTTTCTCCAAATTGTTCAAAATTGTTGTTGAACAATGAACATGACAGCAATAGATGATTCACATGAATATCAATATGTATCTCAAATAAAATTGTTTATTATTTTAAAATTAATAAATCCTATAAGTAAAGGTAAATTTATGTTTCAACATGTTGAATTTGTTTTAATAATATTTTTAGAAGAAGATTCTGCAATATAATTGTTCAATACTTTTAAAAGTATGATTTACGGCTTGTATAGACTGTAGCGCCCGGCTAGCTCAGTCGGTAGAGCGTTGGACTCTTAATCCAACGGTCGTGGGTTCGAGCCCCACATTGGGCGTTGTGTTTTTCCCCACGTTATTTAAAATTGTTGTTGAACATGACAGCAATAGATGATTCACATGAATATCAATATGTATTTCAAATAAAAGCTGAATTGAATTTTAAAATTAATAAATCCTATAGTTAAAGGTAATTTTATATTTCAACATGTTGAAATTGTGTTAATAATTTTCTTTAGAAGAAGATTCGTCAATATAATTGTTCAATAGTTTTAAAAGTATGACCGTTACTTTTGTCCTTCATAGATTGTAGCGCCCGGCTAGCTCAGTCGGTAGAGCGTTGGAATCTTAATTCAACAGTCGTGGGTTCGAGCCCCACGTTGGGCGTTGTGTTTTTCTGCAAATTATTCAAAATTGTTGTTGAACAATGAACATGACAGCAATGGATGACTCACCTGAATATTAATATGTATTTCAAATAAAACTTGAAAACAACTTTAAATTAATAAATCCAATAGGTAAAGGTTAAATTATGTTTTGACATGTTGAATTTGTTTTAATAATTTTCTTTAGAAGAAGATTCTGCAATATAATTGTTCAATACTTTTAAATGTATGACCGTTACTTACGACTTGTATAGATTGTAGCGCCCGGCTAGCTCAGTCGGTAGAGCGTTGGACTCTTAATCCAACGGTCGTGGGTTCGAACCCCAGTTTGGGCGTTGTGTTTTTCTGCAAATTATTCAAAATTGTTGTTGAACAATGAACATGACAGCAATGGATGACTCAAATGAATATTAATATGTATTTCAGATAAAACTTGAAAACAACTTTAAATTAATAAATCCAAAACGTAAAGGTTAAATTATGTTTTGACATGTTTAATTTGTTTTAATAATTTTCTTTAGAAGAAGATTCGTCAATATAATTGTTCAATAGTTTTAAAAGTATGACCGTTACTTTTGTCCTTGATAGATTGTAGCGCCCGGCTAGCTCAGTCGGTAGAGCGTTGGACTCTTAATTCAACAGTCGTGGGTTCGAGCCCCACGTTGGTCGTTGTGTTTTTCTGCAAATTATTCAAAATTGTTGTTGAACAATGAATATGACAGCAATGGATGACTCACCTGAATATTAATATGTATTTCAAATAAAACTTGAAAACAACTTTAAATTAATAAATCCAATAGGTAAAGGTTAAATTATGTTTCAACATGTTGAATTTGTTTTAATAATTTTATTTAGAAGAAGATTCTGCAATATAATTGTTCAATAGTTTTAAAAGTATGACCGTTACTTACAACTTGTATAGACTGTAGCGCCCGGCTAGCTCAGTCGGTAGAGCGTTGGACTCTTAATCCAACGGTCGTGGATTCGAGCCCCACGTTGGGCGTTGTGTTTTTCCCCACGTTATTTAAAATTGTTGTTGAACAGGACAGCAATAGATGATTCACATGAATATCAATATGTATTTCAAATAAAAGCTGAATTGAATTTTAAAATTAATAAATCGTATAAGTAAAGGTAAATTTATGTTTCAAAATGTTGAAATTGTTTTAATAATTTTCTTTAGAAGAAGATTCTGCAAAATAATTGTTCAATACTTTTAAATGTATGACGGTTACTTACGACTTGTATAGACTGTAGCGCCCGGCTTGCTCAGTCGGTAGAGCGTTGGACTCTTAAACCAACGGTCGTGGGTTCGAGCCCTACATTGGGCGTTGTGTTTTTCCCCACGTTATTTAAAATTGTTGTTGAACATGTCAGCAATAGATGATTCACATGAATATCAATATGTATTTCAAATAAAAGATGAATTGACTTTTAAAATTAATAAATCCTATAGTTAAAGGTAATTTTATATTTCAACATGTTGAATTTGTTTTAATTATTTTCTTTAGAAGAAGATTCTGCAATATAATTGTTCAATACTTTTAAAAGTATGACCGTTACTTACGACTTGTATAGACTGTAGCGCCCGGCTAGGTCAGTCGTTAGAGCGTTGGACTCTTAATCCAACGGTCATGGGTTCGAGCCCCACGTTGGGCGTTGTGTTTTTCTCCAAATTGTTCAAAATTGTTGTTGAACAATGAACATGACAGCAATGGATGACTCAAATGAATATCAATATGTATCTCAAATAAAATTTGATTATTATTTAAAAATTAATAAATCCTATAAGTAAAGGTAAATTTATGTTTCAACATGTTGAATTTGTTTTAATAATTTTCTTTAGAAGAAGATTCTGCAATATAATTGTTCAATACTTTTAAAAGTATGACCGTTACTTACGACTTGTATAGATTGTAGCGCCCGGCTAGCTCAGTCGGTAGAGCGTTGGACTCTTAATCCAACGGTCGTGGGTTCGAGCCCCACGTTGGGCGTTGTGTTTTTCCCCACATTATTAAAATTGTTGTTGAACAGGACAGCAAGAGATGATTCACATGAATATCAATATGTATTTCAAATAAAAGCTGAATTGAATTTTAAAATTAATAAATCCTATAGTTAAAGGTAATTTTATATTTCAACATGTTGAATTTGTTTTAATAATTTTCTTTAGAAGAAGATTCGTCAATATAATTGTTCAATAGTTTTAAAAGTATGACGGTTACTTAGGTCCTTTATAGACCTTGCGCCCGGCTAGCTCAGTCGGTAGAGCGTTGGAATCTTAATCCAACGGTCGTGGGTTCGAGCCCCACGTTGGGCGTTGTGTTTTTCTGCAAATTATTCAAAATTGTTGTTGAAAAATGAACATGACAGCAATGAATGACTCAAATGAATATTAATATGTATTTCAGATAAAACTTGAAAACAACTTTAAATTAATAAATCCAAAAGGTAAACGTAAATTTATGATTCAACATGTTGAATTTGTTTTAATAATTTTCTTTAGAAGTAGATTCTGCAATATAATTGTTCAATACTTTTAAATGTATGACGGTTACTTACGACTTGTATAGATTGTAGCGCCCGGCTAGCTCAGTCGGTAGAGCGTTGGACTCTTAATCCAACGGTCGTGGGTTCGAGCCCCACGTTGGGCGTTGTGTTTTTCCCCACGTTATTTAAAATTGTTGTTGAACAGGACAGCAATAGATGATTCACATGAATATCAATATGTATTTCAAATAAAAGCTGAATTGAATTTTAAAATTAATAAATCCTATAGTTAAAGGTAATTTTATATTTCAACATGTTGAATTTGTTTTAATAATTTTCTTTAGAAGAAGATTCGTCAATATAATTGTTCAATAGTTTTAAAAGTATGACGGTTACTTATGTCCTTTATAGACCTTTCGCCCGGCTAGCTCAGTCGGTAGAGCCTTGGACTCTTAATCCAACGGTCGTGGGTTCGAGCCCCACGTTGGGCGTTGTGTTTTTCTCCAAATTATTCAAAATTGTTGTTGAACAATGAACATGACAGCAATGGATGACTCAAATGAATATCAATATGTATCTCAAATAAAATTTGATTATTATTTCAAAAATTAATCAATCCTATAAGTAAAGGTAAATTTATGTTTCAACATGTTGAATTTGTTTTAATAATTTTCTTTAGAAGAAGATTCGTCAATATAATTGTTCAATACTTTTAAATGTATGACCGTTACTTACGACTTCTATAGACTGTAGCGCCCGGCTTGCTCAGTCGGTAGAGCGTTGGACTCTTAAACCAACGGTCGTGGGTTCGAGCCCCACATTGGGCGTTGTGTTTTTCCCCACGTTATTTAAAATTGTTGTTGAACATGTCAGCAATAGATGATTCACATGAATATCAATATGTATTTCAAATAAAAGATGAATTGACTTTTAAAATTAATAAATCCTATAGTTAAAGGTAATTTTATATTTCAACATGTTGAATTTGTTTTAATTATTTTCTTTAGAAGAAGATTCTGCAATATAATTGTTCAATACTTTTAAAAGTATGACCGTTACTTACGACTTGTATAGACTGTAGCGCCCGGCTAGGTCAGTCGTTAGACCGTTGGACTCTTAATCCAACGGTCATGGGTTCGAGCCCCACGTTGGGCGTTGTGTTTTTCTCCAAATTGTTCAAAATTGTTGTTGAACAATGAACATGACAGCAATGGATGACTCAAATGAATATCAATATGTATCTCAAATAAAATTTGATTATTATTTCAAAATTAATAAATCCTATAAGTAAAGGTAAATTTATGTTTCAACATGTTGAATTTGTTTTAATAATTTTCTTTAGAAGAAGATTCTGCAATATAATTGTTCAATACTTTTAAAAGTATGACCGTTACTTACGACTTGTATAGATTGTAGCGCCCGGCTAGCTCAGTCGGTAGAGCGTTGGACTCTTAATCCAACGGTCGTGGGTTCGAGCCCCACGTTGGGCGTTGTGTTTTTCCCCACATTATTAAAATTGTTGTTGAACAGGACAGCAAGAGATGATTCACATGAATATCAATATGTATTTCAAATAAAAGCTGAATTGAATTTTAAAATTAATAAATCCTATAGTTAAAGGTAATTTTATATTTCAACATGTTGAATTTGTTTTAATAATTTTCTTTAGAAGAAGATTCGTCAATATAATTGTTCAATAGTTTTAAAAGTATGACGGTTACTTAGGTCCTTTATAGACCTTGCGCCCGGCTAGCTCAGTCGGTAGAGCGTTGGAATCTTAATCCAACGGTCGTGGGTTCGAGCCCCACGTTGGGCGTTGTGTTTTTCTGCAAATTATTCAAAATTGTTGTTGAAAAATGAACATGACAGCAATGAATGACTCAAATGAATATTAATATGTATTTCAGATAAAACTTGAAAACAACTTTAAATTAATAAATCCAAAAGGTAAACGTAAATTTATGTTTCAACATGTTGAATTTGTTTTAATAATTTTCTTTAGAAGAAGATTCTGCAATATAATTGTTCAATACTTTTAAATGTATGACGGTTACTTACGACTTGTATAGATTGTAGCGCCCGGCTAGCTCAGTCGGTAGAGCGTTGGACTCTTAATCCAACGGTCGTGGGTTCGAGCCCCACGTTGGGCGTTGTGTTTTTCCCCACATTATTAAAATTGTTGTTGAACAGGACAGCAAGAGATGATTCACATGAATATCAATATGTATTTCAAATAAAAGCTGAATTGAATTTTAAAATTAATAAATCCTATAAGTAAAGGTAAATTTATGTTTCAACATGTTGAATTTGTTTTAATAATTTTCTTTAGAAGAAGATTCTGCAATATAATTGTTCAATACTTTTAAAAGTATGACCGTTACTTACGACTTGTATAGATTGTAGCGCCCGGCTAGCTCAGTCGGTAGAGCGTTGGACTCTTAATCCAACGGTCGTGGGTTCGAGCCCCACGTTGGGCGTTGTGTTTTTCCCCACGTTATTTAAAATTGTTGTTGAACAGGACAGCAATAGATGATTCACATGAATATCAATATGTATTTCAAATAAAAGCTGAATTGAATTTTAAAATTAATAAATCCTATAGTTAAAGGTAATTTTATATTTCAACATGTTGAATTTGTTTTAATAATTTTCTTTAGAAGAAGATTCGTCAATATAATTGTTCAATAGTTTTAAAAGTATGACGGTTACTTATGTCCTTTATAGACCTTTCGCCCGGCTAGCTCAGTCGGTAGAGCCTTGGACTCTTAATCCAACGGTCGTGGGTTCGAGCCCCACGTTGGGCGTTGTGTTTTTCTCCAAATTATTCAAAATTGTTGTTGAACAATGAACATGACAGCAATGGATGACTCAAATGAATATCAATATGTATCTCAAATAAAATTTGATTATTATTTCAAAAATTAATCAATCCTATAAGTAAAGGTAAATTTATGTTTCAACATGTTAAATTTGTTTTAATAATTTTCTTTAGAAGAAGATTCGTCAATATAATTGTTCAATACTTTTAAATGTATGACCGTTACTTACGACTTCTATAGACTGTAGCGCCCGGCTTGCTCAGTCGGTAGAGCGTTGGACTCTTAATCCAACGGTCGTGGGTTCGAGCCCCACGTTGGGCGTTGTGTTTTCTCCAAATTATTCAAAATTGTTGTTGAACAATGAACATTACAGCAATGGATGACTCAAATGAATATCAATATGTATCTCAAATAAAATTTGATTATTATTTAAAAATTAATAAATCCTATATGTAAAGGTAAATTTATGTTTCAACTTGTTGAATTTGTTTTAATAATTTTCTTTAGAAGAAGATTCTGCAATATAATTGTTCAATACTTTTAAAAGTATGACCGTTACTTACGACTTGTATAGATTGTAGCGCCCGGCTAGCTCAGTCGGTAGAGCGTTGGTCTCTTAATCCAACAGTCGTGGGTTCGAGCCCCACGTTGGGCGATCTGTTTTTCCCCACGTTATTTAAAATTGTTTTGGAACAGGACAGCAATAGATGATTCACATGAATATCAATATGTATTACAAATAAAAGCAGAATTGAATTTTAAAATTAATAAATCCTATAGGTAAAGATTAAATTATGTTTTGACATGTTGAATTTGTTTTAATAATTTTCTTTAGAAGAAGATTCGTCAATATAATTGTTCAATAGTTTTAAAAGTATGACCGTTACTTTTGTCCTTGATAGATTGCAGCGCCCGGCTAGCTCAGTCGGTAGAGCGTTGGACTCTTAATTCAACAGTCGTGGGTTCCAGCCCCACGTTGGGCGTTGTGTTTTTCTGCAAATTATTCAAAATTGTTGTTGAACAATGAACATGACAGCAATGGATGACTCACCTGAATATTAATATGTATTTCAAATAAAACTTGAAAACAACTTTAAATTAATAAATCCAATAGGTAAAGGTTAAATTATGTTTCAACATGTTGAATTTGTTTTAATAATTTTCTTTAGAAGAAGATTCTGCAATATAATTGTTCAATAGTTTTAAAAGTATGACGGTTACTTACGACTTGTATAGACTGTAGCGCCCGGCTAGGTCAGTCGGTAGAGCGTTGGACTCTTAATCCAACGGTCGTGGGTTCGAGCCCCACGTTGGGCGTTGTGTTTTTCCCCACGTTATTTAAAATTGTTGTTGAACAGGACAGCAATAGATGATTCACATGAATATCAATATGTATTTCAAATAAAAGCTGAATTGAATTTTAAAATTAATAAATCGTACAAGTAAAGGTAAATTTATGTTTCAACATGTTAAAATTGTTTTAATAATTTTCTTTAGAAGAAGATTCTGCAATATAATTGTTCAATACTTTTAAATGTATGACGGTTACTTACGACTTGTATAGACTGTAGCGCCCGGCTTGCTCAGTCGGTAGAGCGTTGGACTCTTAAACCAACGGTCGTGGGTTCGAGCCCCACATTGGGCGTTGTGTTTTTCCCCACGTTATTTAAAATTGTTGTTGAACATGTCAGCAATAGATGATTCACATGAATATCAATATGTATTTCAAATAAAAGCAGAATTGAATTTTAAAACTAATAAATCCTATAGGTAAAGATTAATTTATGTTTCAACATGTTAAAATTGTTTTAATATTTTTCTTTAGAAGAAGATTCTGCAATATAATTGTTCAATACTTTTAAATGTATGACGGTTACTTACGACTTGTATAGACTGTAGCGCCCGGCTAGGTCAGTCGTTAGAGCGTTGGACTCTTAATCCAACGGTCATGGGTTCGAGCCCCACGTTGGGCGTTGTGTTTTTCTCCAAATTGTTCAAAATTGTTGTTGAACAATGAACATGACAGCAATGGATGACACAAATGAATATCAATATGTATCTCAAATAAAATTTGATTATTATTTAAAAATTAATAAATCATATAAGTAAAGGTAAATTTATGTTTCAACATGTTGAATTTGTTTTAATAATTTTCTTTAGAAGAAGATTCTGCAATATAATGGTTCAATACTTTTAAATGTATGACCGTTACTTACGACTTGTATAGATTGTAGCGCCCGGCTAGCTCAGTCGGTAGAGCGTTGGACTCTTAATCCAACGGTCGTGGGTTCGAGCCCCACGTTGGGCGTTGTTTTTTTCCCCACATTATTTAAAATTGTTGTTGAACAGGACAGCAAGAGATGATTCACATGAATATCAATATGTATTTTAAATAAAAGCTGAATTGAATTTTAAAATTAATAAATCCTATAGTTAAAGGTAATTTTATATTTCAACATGTTGAATTTGTTTTAATAATTTTCTTTAGAAGAAGATTCGTCAATATAATTGTTCAATAGTTTTAAAAGTATGACGGTTACTTATGTCCTTTATAGACCTTGAGCCCGGCTAACTCAGTCGGTAGAGCGTTGGACTCTTAATCCAACGGTCGTGGGTTCGAGCCCCACGTTGGGCGTTGTGTTTTTCTGCAAATTATTCAAAATGGTTGTTGAAAAATGAACATGACAGCAATGAATGACTCAAATGAATATTAATATGTATTTCAGATAAAACTTGAAAACAACTTTAAATTAATAAATCCAAAAGGTAAAGGTAAATTTATATTTCAACATGTTGAATTTGTTTTAATAATTTTCTTTAGAAGAAGATTCTGCAATATAATTGTTCAATACTTTTAAAAGTATCACCGTTACTTACGACTTGTATAGATTGTAGCGCCCGGCTAGCTCAGTCGGTAGAGCGTTGGACTCTTAATCCAACGGTCGTGGGTTCGAGCCCCACTTTGGGCGTTGTGTTTTTCCCCACGTTATTTAAAATTGTTGTTGAACAGGACAGCAATAGATGATTCACATGAATATCAATATGTATTTCAAATAAAAGCTGAATTGAATTTTAAAATTAATAAATCGTATAAGTAAAGGTAAATTTATGTTTCAACATGTTAAAATTGTTTTAATAATTTTCTTTAGAAGAAGATTCTGCAATATAATTGTTCAATACTTTTAAATGTATGACGGTTACTTACGACTTGTATAGACTGTAGCGCCCGGCTTGCTCAGTCGGTAGAGCGTTGGACTCTTAAACCAACGGTCGTGGGTTCGAGCCCCACATTGGGCGTTGTGTTTTTCCCCACGTTATTTAAAATTGTTGTTGAACATGTCAGCAATAGATGATTCACATGAATATCAATATGTATTTCAAATAAAAGCAGAATTGAATTTTAAAACTAATAAATCCTATAGGTAAAGATTAATTTATGTTTCAACATGTTAAAATTGTTTTAATATTTTTCTTTAGAAGAAGATTCTGCAATATAATTGTTCAATACTTTTAAATGTATGACGGTTACTTACGACTTGTATAGACTGTAGCGCCCGGCTAGGTCAGTCGTTAGAGCGTTGGACTCTTAATGCAACGGTCATGGGTTCGAGCCCCACGTTGGGCGTTGTGTTTTTCTCCAAATTGTTCAAAATTGTTGTTGAACAATGAACATGACAGCAATGGATGACACAAATGAATATCAATATGTATCTCAAATAAAATTTGATTATTATTTAAAAATGAATAAATCATATAAGTAAAGGTAAATTTATGTTTCAACATGTTGAATTTGTTTTAATAATTTTCTTTAGAAGAAGATTCTGCAATATAATGGTTCAATACTTTTAAATGTATGACCGTTACTTACGACTTGTATAGATTGTAGCGCCCGGCTAGCTCAGTCGGTAGAGCGTTGGACTCTTAATCCAACGGTCGTGGGTTCGAGCCCCACGTTGGGCGTTGTTTTTTTCCCCACATTATTTAAAATTGTTGTTGAACAGGACAGCAAGAGATGATTCACATGAATATCAATATGTATTTTAAATAAAAGCTGAATTGAATTTTAAAATTAATAAATCCTATAGTTAAAGGTAATTTTATATTTCAACATGTTGAATTTGTTTTAATAATTTTCTTTAGAAGAAGATTCGTCAATATAATTGTTCAATAGTTTTAAAAGTATGACGGTTACTTATGTCCTTTATAGACCTTGAGCCCGGCTAACTCAGTCGGTAGAGCGTTGGACTCTTAATCCAACGGTCGTGGGTTCGAGCCCCACGTTGGGCGTTGTGTTTTTCTGCAAATTATTCAAAATGGTTGTTGAAAAATGAACATGACAGCAATGAATGACTCAAATGAATATTAATATGTATTTCAGATAAAACTTGAAAACAACTTTAAATTAATAAATCCAAAAGGTAAAGGTAAATTTATGTTTCAACATGTTGAATTTGTTTTAATAATTTTCTTTAGAAGAAGATTCTGCAATATAATTGTTCAATACTTTTAAAAGTATGACCGTTACTTACGACTTGTATAGATTGTAGCGCCCGGCTAGCTCAGTCGGTAGAGCGTTGGACTCTTAATCCAACGGTCGTGGGTTCGAGCCCCACCTTGGGCGTTGTGTTTTTCCCCACGTTATTTAAAATTGTTGTTGAACAGGTCAGCAATAGATGATTCACATGAATATCAATATGTATTTCAAATAAAAGCTGAATTGAATTTTAAATTAATAAATCCTATAGTTAAAGGTAATTTTATATTTCAACATGTTGAATTTGTTTTAATAATTTTCTTCAGAAGAAGATTCGTCAATATAATTGTTCAATAGTTTTAAAAGTATGACGGTTACTTATGTCCTTTATAGACCTTTCGCCCGGCTAGCTCAGTCGGTAGAGCGTTGGACTCTTAATCCAACGGTCGTGGGTTCGAGCCCCACGTTGAGCGTTGTGTTTTTCTCCAAATTATTCAAAATTGTTGTTGAACAATGAACATGACAGCAATGGATGACTCAAATGAATATCAATATGTATCTCAAATAAAATTTGATTATTATTTCAAAAATTAATCAATCCTATAAGTAAAGGTAAATTTATGTTTCAACATGTTGAATTTGTTTTAATAATTTTCTTTAGAAGAAGATTCGTGAATATAATTGTTCAATAGTTTTAAAAGTATGACCGTTACTTATGTCCTTTTTAGATCTATCGCCCGGCTAGCTCAGTCGGTAGAGCGTTGGACTCTTAATCCAACGGTCGTGGGTTCGAGCCCCACGTTGAGCGTTGTGTTTTTCTCCAAATTATTCAAAATTGTTGTTGAACAATGAACATGACAGCAATGGATGACTCAAATGAATATCAATATGTATCTCAAATAAAATTTGATTATTATTTCAAAAATTAATCAATCCTATAAGTAAAGGTAAATTTATGTTTCAACATGTTGAATTTGTTTTAATAATTTTCTTTAGAAGAAGATTCGTCAATATAATTGTTCAATACTTTTAAATGTATGACCGTTACTTACGACTTGTATAGATTGTAGCGCCAGGCTAGCTCAGTCGGTAGAGCGTTGGACTCTTAATCCTACGGTCGTGGGTTCGAGCCCCACGTTGGGCGTTGTGTTTTTCTCCAAATTATTCAAAATTGATGTTGAACAATGAACATGACAGCAATGAATGACTCAAATGAATATTAATATGTATTTCAGATAAAACTTGAAAACAACTTTAAATTAATAAATCCTTTAGTTAAAGGTAATTTTATATTTCAACATGTTGAATTTGTTATAATAATTTTATTTAGAAGAAGATTCGTCAATATAATTGTTCAATAGTTTTAAAAGTATGACCGTTACTTTTGTCCTTCATAGATTGTAGCGCCCGGCTAGCTCAGTCGGTAGAGCGTTGGAATCTTAATTCAACAGTCGTGGGTTCGAGCCCCACGTTGGGCGTTGTGTTTTTCTGCAAATTATTCAAAATTGTTGTTGAACAATGAACATGACAGCAATGGATGACTCACCTGAATATTAATATGTATTTCAAATAAAACTTGAAAACAACTTTAAATTAATAAATCCAATAGGTAAAGGTTAAATTATGTTTTGACATGTTGAATTTGTTTTAATAATTTTCTTTAGAAGAAGATTCTGCAATATAATTGTTCAATACTTTTAAATGTATGACCGTTACTTACGACTTGTATAGATTGTAGCGCCCGGCTAGCTCAGTCGGTAGAGCGTTGGACTCTTAATCCAACGGTCGTGGGTTCGAACCCCACGTTGGGCGTTGTGTTTTTCTGCAAATTATTCAAAATTGTTGTTGAACAATGAACATGACAGCAATGGATGACTCAAATGAATATTAATATGTATTTCAGATAAAACTTGAAAACAACTTTAAATTAATAAATCCAAAACGTAAAGGTTAAATTATGTTTTGACATGTTTAATTTGTTTTAATAATTTTCTTTAGAAGAAGATTCGTCAATATAATTGTTCAATAGTTTTAAAAGTATGACCGTTACTTTTGTCCTTGATAGATTGTAGCGCCCGGCTAGCTCAGTCGGTAGAGCGTTGGACTCTTAATTCAACAGTCGTGGGTTCGAGCCCCACGTTGGGCGTTGTGTTTTTCTGCAAATTATTCAAAATTGTTGTTGAACAATGAACATGACAGCAATGGATGACTCACCTGAATATTAATATGTATTTCAAATAAAACTTGAAAACAACTTTAAATTAATAAATCCAATAGGTAAAGGTTAAATTATGTTTCAACATGTTGAATTTGTTTTAATAATTTTATTTAGAAGAAGATTCTGCAATATAATTGTTCAATAGTTTTAAAAGTATGACCGTTACTTACAACTTGTATAGACTGTAGCGCCCGGCTAGCTCAGTCGGTAGAGCGTTGGACTCTTAATCCAACGGTCGTGGATTCGAGCCCCACGTTGGGCGTTGTGTTTTTCCCCACGTTATTTAAAATTGTTGTTGAACAGGACAGCAATAGATGATTCACATGAATATCAATATGTATTTCAAATAAAAGCTGAATTGAATTTTAAAATTAATAAATCGTATAAGTAAAGGTAAATTTATGTTTCAAAATGTTGAAATTGTTTTAATAATTTTCTTTAGAAGAAGATTCTGCAAAATAATTGTTCAATACTTTTAAATGTATGACGGTTACTTACGACTTGTATAGACTGTAGCGCCCGGCTTGCTCAGTCGGTAGAGCGTTGGACTCTTAAACCAACGGTCGTGGGTTCGAGCCCTACATTGGGCGTTGTGTTTTTCCCCACGTTATTTAAAATTGTTGTTGAACATGTCAGCAATAGATGATTCACATGAATATCAATATGTATTTCAAATAAAAGATGAATTGACTTTTAAAATTAATAAATCCTATAGTTAAAGGTAATTTTATATTTCAACATGTTGAATTTGTTTTAATTATTTTCTTTAGAAGAAGATTCTGCAATATAATTGTTCAATACTTTTAAAAGTATGACCGTTACTTACGACTTGTATAGACTGTAGCGCCCGGCTAGGTCAGTCGTTAGAGCGTTGGACTCTTAATCCAACGGTCATGGGTTCGAGCCCCACGTTGGGCGTTGTGTTTTTCTCCAAATTGTTCAAAATTGTTGTTGAACAATGAACATGACAGCAATGGATGACTCAAATGAATATCAATATGTATCTCAAATAAAATTTGATTATTATTTAAAAATTAATAAATCCTATAAGTAAAGGTAAATTTATGTTTCAACATGTTGAATTTGTTTTAATAATTTTCTTTAGAAGAAGATTCTGCAATATAATTGTTCAATACTTTTAAAAGTATGACCGTTACTTACGACTTGTATAGATTGTAGCGCCCGGCTAGCTCAGTCGGTAGAGCGTTGGACTCTTAATCCAACGGTCGTGGGTTCGAGCCCCACGTTGGGCGTTGTGTTTTTCCCCACGTTATTTAAAATTGTTGTTGAACAGGACAGCAATAGATGATTCACATGAATATCAATATGTATTTCAAATAAAAGCTGAATTGAATTTTAAAATTAATAAATCGTATAAGTAAAGGTAAATTTATGTTTCAACATGTTAAAATTGTTTTAATAATTTTCTTTAGAAGAAGATTCTGCAATATAATTGTTCAATACTTTTAAATGTATGACGGTTACTTACGACTTGTATAGACTGTAGCGCCCGGCTTGCTCAGTCGGTAGAGCGTTGGACTCTTAAACCAACGGTCGTGGGTTCGAGCCCCACATTGGGCTTTGTGTTTTTCCCCACGTTATTTAAAATTGTTGTTGAACATGTCAGCAATAGATGATTCACATGAATATCAATATGTATTTCAAATAAAAGCAGAATTGAATTTTAAAACTAATAAATCCTATAGGTAAAGATTAATTTATGTTTCAACATGTTAAAATTGTTTTAATATTTTTCTTTAGAAGAAGATTCTGCAATATAATTGTTCAATACTTTTAAATGTATGACGGTTACTTACGACTTGTATAGACTGTAGCGCCCGGCTAGGTCAGTCGTTAGAGCGTTGGACTCTTAATCCAACGGTCATGGGTTCGAGCCCCACGTTGGGCGTTGTGTTTTTCTCCAAATTGTTCAAAATTGTTGTTGAACAATGAACATGACAGCAATGGATGACACAAATGAATATCAATATGTATCTCAAATAAAATTTGATTATTATTTAAAAATTAATAAATCATATAAGTAAAGGTAAATTTATGTTTCAACATGTTGAATTTGTTTTAATAATTTTCTTTAGAAGAAGATTCTGCAATATAATGGTTCAATACTTTTAAATGTATGACCGTTACTTACGACTTGTATAGATTGTAGCGCCCGGCTAGCTCAGTCGGTAGAGCGTTGGACTCTTAATCCAACGGTCGTGGGTTCGAGCCCCACGTTGGGCGTTGTTTTTTTCCACACATTATTTAAAATTGTTGTTGAACAGGACAGCAAGAGATGATTCACATGAATATCAATATGTATTTTAAATAAAAGCTGAATTGAATTTTAAAATTAATAAATCCTATAGTTAAAGGTAATTTTATATTTCAACATGTTGAATTTGTTTTAATAATTTTCTTTAGAAGAAGATTCGTCAATATAATTGTTCAATAGTTTTAAAAGTATGACGGTTACTTATGTCCTTTATAGACCTTGAGCCCGGCTAACTCAGTCGGTAGAGCGTTGGACTCTTAATCCAACGGTCGTGGGTTCGAGCCCCACGTTGGGCGTTGTGTTTTTCTGCAAATTATTCAAAATGGTTGTTGAAAAATGAACATGACAGCAATGAATGACTCAAATGAATATTAATATGTATTTCAGATAAAACTTGAAAACAACTTTAAATTAATAAATCCAAAAGGTAAAGGTAAATTTATATTTCAACATGTTGAATTTGTTTTAATAATTTTCTTTAGAAGAAGATTCTGCAATATAATTGTTCAATACTTTTAAAAGTATGACCGTTACTTACGACTTGTATAGATTGTAGCGCCCGGCTAGCTCAGTCGGTAGAGCGTTGGACTCTTAATCCAACGGTCGTGGGTTCGAGCCCCACTTTGGGCTTTGTGTTTTTCCCCACGTTATTTAAAATTGTTGTTGAACAGGACAGCAATAGATGATTCACATGAATATCAATATGTATTTCAAATAAAAGCTGAATTGAATTTTAAAATTAATAAATCGTATAAGTAAAGGTAAATTTATGTTTCAACATGTTAAAATTGTTTTAATAATTTTCTTTAGAAGAAGATTCTGCAATATAATTGTTCAATACTTTTAAATGTATGACGGTTACTTACGACTTGTATAGACTGTAGCGCCCGGCTTGCTCAGTCGGTAGAGCGTTGGACTCTTAATGCAACGGTCATGTGTTCGAGCCCCACGTTGGGCGTTGTGTTTTTCTCCAAATTGTTCAAAATTGTTGTTGAACAATGAACATGACAGCAATGGATGACACAAATGAATATCAATATGTATCTCAAATAAAATTTGATTATTATTTAAAAATTAATAAATCATATAAGTAAAGGTAAATTTATGTTTCAACATGTTGAATTTGTTTTAATAATTTTCTTTAGAAGAAGATTCTGCAATATAATGGTTCAATACTTTTAAATGTATGACCGTTACTTACGACTTGTATAGATTGTAGCGCCCGGCTAGCTCAGTCGGTAGAGCGTTGGACTCTTAATCCAACGGTCGTGGGTTCGAGCCCCACGTTGGGCGTTGTTTTTTTCCCCACATTATTTAAAATTGTTGTTGAACAGGACAGCAAGAGATGATTCACATGAATATCAATATGTATTTTAAATAAAAGCTGAATTGAATTTTAAATTTAATAAATCCTATAGTTAAAGGTAATTTTATATTTCAACATGTTGAATTTGTTTTAATAATTTTCTTTAGAAGAAGATTCGTCAATATAATTGTTCAATAGTTTTAAAAGTATGACGGTTACTTATGTCCTTTATAGACCTTGAGCCCGGCTAACTCAGTCGGTAGAGCGTTGGACTCTTAATCCAACGGTCGTGGGTTCGAGCCCCACGTTGGGCGTTGTGTTTTTCTGCAAATTATTCAAAATGGTCGTTGAAAAATGAACATGACAGCAATGAATGACTCAAATGAATATTAATATGTATTTCAGATAAAACTTGAAAACAACTTTAAATTAATAAATCCAAAAGGTAAAGGTAAATTTATGTTTCAACATGTTGAATTTGTTTTAATAATTTTCTTTAGAAGAAGATTCTGCAATATAATTGTTCAATACTTTTAAAAGTATGACCGTTACTTACGACTTGTATAGATTGTAGCGCCCGGCTAGCTCAGTCGGTAGAGCGTTGGACTCTTAATCCAACGGTCGTGGGTTCGAGCCCCACTTTGGGCGTTGTGTTTTTCCCCACGTTATTTAAAATTGTTGTTGAACAGGACAGCAATAGATGATTCACATGAATATCAATATGTATTTCAAATAAAAGCTGAATTGAATTTTAAAATTAATAAATCGTATAAGTAAAGGTAAATTTATGTTTCAACATGTTAAAATTGTTTTAATAATTTTCTTTAGAAGAAGATTCTGCAATATAATTGTTCAATACTTTTAAATGTATGACGGTTACTTACGACTTGTATAGACTGTAGCGCCCGGCTTGCTCAGTCGGTAGAGCGTTGGACTCTTAAACCAACGGTCGTGGGTTCGAGCCCCACATTGGGCGTTGTGTTTTTCCCCACGTTATTTAAAATTGTTGTTGAACATGTCAGCAATAGATGATTCACATGAATATCAATATGTATTTCAAATAAAAGCAGAATTGAATTTTAAAACTAATAAATCCTATAGGTAAAGATTAATTTATGTTTCAACATGTTAAAATTGTTTTAATATTTTTCTTTAGAAGAAGATTCTGCAATATAATTGTTCAATACTTTTAAATGTATGACGGTTACTTACGACTTGTATAGACTGTAGCGCCCGGCTAGGTCAGTCGTTAGAGCGTTGGACTCTTAATGCAACGGTCATGGGTTCGAGCCCCACGTTGGGCGTTGTGTTTTTCTCCAAATTGTTCAAAATTGTTGTTGAACAATGAACATGACAGCAATGGATGACACAAATGAATATCAATATGTATCTCAAATAAAATTTGATTATTATTTAAAAATTAATAAATCATATAAGTAAAGGTAAATTTATGTTTCAACATGTTGAATTTGTTTTAATAATTTTCTTTAGAAGAAGATTCTGCAATATAATGGTTCAATACTTTTAAATGTATGACCGTTACTTACGACTTGTATAGATTGTAGCGCCCGGCTAGCTCAGTCGGTAGAGCGTTGGACTCTTAATCCAACGGTCGTGGGTTCGAGCCCCACGTTGGGCGTTGTTTTTTTCCCCACATTATTTAAAATTGTTGTTGAACAGGACAGCAAGAGATGATTCACATGAATATCAATATGTATTTTAAATAAAAGCTGAATTGAATTTTAAAATTAATAAATCCTATAGTTAAAGGTAATTTTATATTTCAACATGTTGAATTTGTTTTAATAATTTTCTTTAGAAGAAGATTCGTCAATATAATTGTTCAATAGTTTTAAAAGTATGACGGTTACTTATGTCCTTTATAGACCTTGAGCCCGGCTAACTCAGTCGGTAGAGCGTTGGACTCTTAATCCAACGGTCGTGGGTTCGAGCCCCACGTTGGGCGTTGTGTTTTTCTGCAAATTATTCAAAATGGTTGTTGAAAAATGAACATGACAGCAATGAATGACTCAAATGAATATTAATATGTATTTCAGATAAAACTTGAAAACAACTTTAAATTAATAAATCCAAAAGGTAAAGGTAAATTTATGTTTCAACATGTTGAATTTGTTTTAATAATTTTCTTTAGAAGAAGATTCTGCAATATAATTGTTCAATACTTTTAAAAGTATGACCGTTACTTACGACTTGTATAGATTGTAGCGCCCGGCTAGCTCAGTCGGTAGAGCGTTGGACTCTTAATCCAACGGTCGTGGGTTCGAGCCCCACTTTGGGCGTTGTGTTTTTCCCCACGTTATTTAAAATTGTTGTTGAACAGGACAGCAATAGATGATTCACATGAATATCAATATGTATTTCAAATAAAAGCTGAATTGAATTTTAAAATTAATAAATCGTATAAGTAAAGGTAAATTTATGTTTCAACATGTTAAAATTGTTTTAATAATTTTCTTTAGAAGAAGATTCTGCAATATAATTGTTCAATACTTTTAAATGTATGAAGGTTACTTACGACTTGTATAGACTGTAGCGCCCGGCTTGCTCAGTCGGTAGAGCGTTGGACTCTTAAACCAACGGTCGTGGGTTCGAGCCCCACATTGGGCGTTGTGTTTTTCCCCACGTTATTTAAAATTGTTGTTGAACATGTCAGCAATAGATGATTCACATGAATATCAATATGTATTTCAAATAAAAGCAGAATTGAATTTTAAAACTAATAAATCCTATAGGTAAAGATTAATTTATGTTTCAACATGTTAAAATTGTTTTAATATTTTTCTTTAGAAGAAGATTCTGCAATATAATTGTTCAATACTTTTAAATGTATGACGGTTACTTACGACTTGTATAGACTGTAGCGCCCGGCTAGGTCAGTCGTTAGAGCGTTGGACTCTTAATCCAACGGTCATGGGTTCGAGCCCCACGTTGGGCGTTGTGTTTTTCTCCAAATTGTTCAAAATTGTTGTTGAACAATGAACATGACAGCAATGGATGACACAAATGAATATCAATATGTATCTCAAATAAAATTTGATTATTATTTAAAAATTAATAAATCATATAAGTAAAGGTAAATTTATGTTTCAACATGTTGAATTTGTTTTAATAATTTTCTTTAGAAGAAGATTCTGCAATATAATGGTTCAATACTTTTAAATGTATGACCGTTACTTACGACTTGTATAGATTGTAGCGCCCGGCTAGCTCAGTCGGTAGAGCGTTGGACTCTTAATCCAACGGTCGTGGGTTCGAGCCCCACGTTGGGCGTTGTTTTTTTCCCCACATTATTTAAAATTGTTGTTGAACAGGACAGCAAGAGATGATTCACATGAATATCAATATGTATTTTAAATAAAAGCTGAATTGAATTTTAAAATTAATAAATCCTATAGTTAAAGGTAATTTTATATTTCAACATGTTGAATTTGTTTTAATAATTTTCTTTAGAAGAAGATTCGTCAATATAATTGTTCAATAGTTTTAAAAGTATGACGGTTACTTATGTCCTTTATAGACCTTGAGCCCGGCTAACTCAGTCGGTAGAGCGTTGGACTCTTAATCCAACGGTCGTGGGTTCGAGCCCCACGTTGGGCGTTGTGTTTTTCTGCAAATTATTCAAAATGGTTGTTGAAAAATGAACATGACAGCAATGAATGACTCAAATGAATATTAATATGTATTTCAGATAAAACTTGAAAACAACTTTAAATTAATAAATCCAAAAGGTAAAGGTAAATTTATGTTTCAACATGTTGAATTTGTTTTAATAATTTTCTTTAGAAGAAGATTCTGCAATATAATTGTTCAATACTTTTAAAAGTATGACCGTTACTTACGACTTGTATAGATTGTAGCGCCCGGCTAGCTCAGTCGGTAGAGCGTTGGACTCTTAATCCAACGGTCGTGGGTTCGAGCCCCACCTTGGGCGTTGTGTTTTTCCCCACGTTATTTAAAATTGTTGTTGAACAGGTCAGCAATAGATGATTCACATGAATATCAATATGTATTTCAAATAAAAGCTGAATTGAATTTTAAAATTAATAAATCCTATAGTTAAAGGTAATTTTATATTTCAACATGTTGAATTTGTTTTAATAATTTTCTTCAGAAGAAGATTCGTCAATATAATTGTTCAATAGTTTTAAAAGTATGACGGTTACTTATGTCCTTTATAGACCTTTCGCCCGGCTAGCTCAGTCGGTAGAGCGTTGGACTCTTAATCCAACGGTCGTGGGTTCGAGCCCCACGTTGAGCGTTGTGTTTTTCTCCAAATTATTCAAAATTGTTGTTGAACAATGAACATGACAGCAATGGATGACTCAAATGAATATCAATATGTATCTCAAATAAAATTTGATTATTATTTCAAAAATTAATCAATCCTATAAGTAAAGGTAAATTTATGTTTCAACATGTTGAATTTGTTTTAATAATTTTCTTTAGAAGAAGATTCGTGAATATAATTGTTCAATAGTTTTAAAAGTATGACCGTTACTTATGTCCTTTTTAGATCTATCGCCCGGCTAGCTCAGTCGGTAGAGCGTTGGACTCTTAATCCAACGGTCGTGGGTTCGAGCCCCACGTTGAGCGTTGTGTTTTTCTCCAAATTATTCAAAATTGTTGTTGAACAATGAACATGACAGCAATGGATGACTCAAATGAATATCAATATGTATCTCAAATAAAATTTGATTATTATTTCAAAAATTAATCAATCCTATAAGTAAAGGTAAATTTATGTTTCAACATGTTGAATTTGTTTTAATAATTTTCTTTAGAAGAAGATTCGTCAATATAATTGTTCAATACTTTTAAATGTATGACCGTTACTTACGACTTGTATAGATTGTAGCGCCAGGCTAGCTCAGTCGGTAGAGCGTTGGACTCTTAATCCTACGGTCGTGGGTTCGAGCCCCACGTTGGGCGTTGTGTTTTTCTCCAAATTATTCAAAATTGATGTTGAACAATGAACATGACAGCAATGAATGACTCAAATGAATATTAATATGTATTTCAGATAAAACTTGAAAACAACTTTAAATTAATAAATCCTTTAGTTAAAGGTAATTTTATATTTCAACATGTTGAATTTGTTATAATAATTTTATTTAGAAGAAGATTCGTCAATATAATTGTTCAATAGTTTTAAAAGTATGACCGTTACTTTTGTCCTTTATAGACCTAGCGCCCGGCTAGCTCAGTCGGTAGAGCGTTGGACTCTTAATCCAACGGTCGTGGGTTCGAGCCCCACGTTGGGCGATCTGTTTTTCCCCACGTTATTTAAAATTGTTGTTGAACAGGACAGCAATTGATGATTCACATGAATATCAATATGTATTTCAAATAAAAGCAGCATTGAATTTTAAAACTAATAAATCCTATAGGTAAAGAATAAATTATGTTTTGACATGTTGAATTTGTTTTAATAATTTTCTTTAGAAGAAGATTCGTCAATATAATTGTTCAATACTTTTAAAAGTATGACCGTTACTTATGTCATTTATAGACCTAGAGCCCGGCTTGCTCAGTCGGTAGAGCGTTGGACTCTTAATCCAACGGTCGTGGGTTCGAGCCCCACGTTGGGCGTTGTGTTTTTATGCAAATTATTCAAAATTGTTGTTGAACAATGAACATGACAGCAATGAATGACTCAAATGAATATTAATATGTATTTCAGATAAAACTTGAAAACAACTTTAAATTAATAAATCCTTTAGTTAAAGGTAATTTTATATTTCAACATGTTGAATTTGTTATAATAATTTTATTTAGAAGAAGATTCGTCAATATAATTGTTCAATACTTTTAAAAGTATGACCGTTACTTACGAGTTGTATAGATTGTAGCGCCCGGCTAGCTCAGTCGGTAGAGCGTTGGACTCTTAATCCAACGGTCGTGGGTTCGAGCCCCACGTTGGGCGATCTTTTTTTCCCCACATTATTTAAAATTGTTGTTGAACAGGACAGCAAGAGATGATTCACATGAATATCAATATGTATTTCAAATAAAAGCTGAATTGAATTTTAAAATTAATAAATCCTATAATTAAAGGTAATTTTATATTTCAACATGTTGAATTTGTTTTAATAATTTTCTTTAGAAGAAGATTCGTCAATATAATTGTTCTATAGTTTTAAAAGTATGACGGTTATTCATGTCCTTTATAGACCTTGCTCCCGGCTAGCTCAGTCGGTAGAGCGTTGGACTCTTAATCCAACGGTCGTGGGTTCGAGCCCCACGTTGGGCGTTGTGTTTTTCTGCAAATTATTCAAAATTGTTGTTGAACAATGAACATGACAGCAATGAATGACTCAAATGAATATTAATATGTATTTCAGATAAAACTTGAAAACAAATTTAAATTAATAAATCCAAAAGGTAAAGGTAAATTTATGTTTCAACATGTTGAATTTGTTTTAATAATTTTCTTTAGAAGAAGATTCTGCAATATAATTGTTCAATACTTTTAAAAGTATGACCGTTACTTACGACTTTTATAGATTGTAGCGCTCGGCTAGCTCAGTCGGTAGAGCGTTGGACTCTTAATCCAACGGTCGTGGGTTCGAGCCCCACGTTGGGCGTTGTGTTTTTCCCCACGTTATTTAAAATTGTTGTTGAACAGGACAGCAATAGATGATTCACATGAATATCAATATGTATTTCAAATAAAAGCTGAATTGAATTTTAAAATTAATAAATCGTATAGTTAAAGGTAATTTTATATTTCAACATGTTGAATTTGTTTTAATAATTTTCTTTAGAAAAAGATTCGTCAATATAATTGTTCAATAGTTTTAAAAGTATGACCGTTACTTACGACTTGTATAGATTGTAGCGCTCGGCTAGCTCAGTCTGTAGAGCGTTGGACTCTTAATCCAACGGTCGTGGGTTCGAGCCCCACGTTAGGCGTTGTGTTTTTCTCCAAATTATTCAAAATTGTTGTTGAACAATGAACATGACAGCAATGGATGACTCAAATGAATATCAATATGTATCTCAAATAAAAGCAGAATTGAATTTTAAAACTAATAAATCCTATAGTTAAAGATTAAATTATGTTTTGACATGTTGAATTTGTTTTAATAATTTTCTTTAGAAGAAGATTCTGCAATATAATTGTTCAATACTTTTAAAAGTATGACCGTTACTTACGACTTGTATAGATTGTAGCGCTCGGCTAGCTCAGTCTGTAGAGCGTTGGACTCTTAATCCAAAGGTCGTGTGTTCGAGCCCCACGTTGGGCGTTGTGTTTTTCACCAAATTATTCAAAATTGTTGTTGAACAATGAACATGACAGCAATGGATGACTCAAATGAATATCAATATGTATCTCAAATAAAATTTGATTATTATTTAAAAATTAATAAATCCTATAAGTAAAGGTAAATTTATGTTTCAACATGTTGAATTTGTTTTAATAATTTTCTTTAGAAGAAGATTCTGCAATATAATTGTTCAATACTTTTAAAAGTATGACCGTTACTTACGACTTGTATAGATTGTAGCGCCCGGCTAGCTCAGTCGGTAGAGCGTTGGACTCTTAATCCAACGGTCGTGGGTTCGAGCTCCACGTTGGGCGTTGTGTTTTTCCCCACGTTATTTAAAATTGTTGTTGAACAGGACAGCAATAGATGATTCACATGAATATCAATATGTATTTCAAATAAAAGCTGAATTGAATTTTAAAATTAATAAATCCTATAGTTAAAGGTAATTTTATATTTCAACATGTTGAATTTGTTTTAATAATTTTCTTTAGAAGAAGATTCGTCAATATAATTGTTCAATAGTTTTAAAAGTATGACCGTTACTTACGTCCTTTATAGACCTTGCGCCCGGCTAGCTCAGTCGGCAGAGCGTTGGACTCTTAATTCAACAGTCGTGGGTTCGAGCCCCACGTTGGGCGTTGTGTTTTTCTGCAAATTATTCAAAATTGTTGTTGAACAATGAACATGACAGCAATGGATGACTCACCTGAATATTAATATGTATTTCAAATAAAACTTGAAAACAACTTTAAATTAATAAATCCAATAGGTAAAGGTTAAATTATGTTTCAACATGTTGAATTTGTTTTAATAATTTTCTTTAGAAGAAGATTCTGCAATATAATTGTTCAATAGTTTTAAAAGTATGACCGTTACTTACGACTTGTATAGACTGTAGCGCCCGGCTAGCTCAGTCGGTAGAGCGTTGGACTCTTAATCCAACGTTGGTGGGTTCCAGCCCCACGTTGGACGTTGTGTTTTTCCCCACGTTATTTAAAATTGTTGTTGAACAGGACAGCAATAGATGATTCACATGAATATCAATATGTATTTCAAATAAAAGCTGAATTGAATTTTAAAATTAATAAATCGTATAAGTAAAGGTAAATTTATGTTTCAACATGTTGAAATTGTTTTAATAATTTTCTTTAGAAGAAGATTCTGCAATATAATTGTTCAATACTTTTAAATGTATGACGGTTACTTACGACTTGTATAGACTGTAGCGCCCGGCTTGCTCAGTTGGTAGAGCGTTGGACTCTTAAACCAACGGTCGTGGGTTCGAGCCCCACATTGGGCGTTGTGTTTTTCCCCACGTTATTTAAAATTGTTGTTGAACATGACAGCAATAGATGATTCACATGAATATCAATATGTATTTCAAATAAAAGATGAATTGACATTTAAAATTAATAAATCCTATAGTTAAAGGTAATTTTATATTTCAACATGTTGAATTTGTTTTAATTATTTTCTTTAGAAGAAGATTCTGCAATATAATTGTTCAATACTTTTAAAAGTATGACCGTTACTTACGACTTGTATAGACTGTAGCGCCCGGCTAGGTCAGTCGTTAGAGCGTTGGACTCTTAATCCAACGGTCATGGGTTCGAGCCCCACGTTGGGCGTTGTGTTTTTCTCCAAATTGTTCAAAATTGTTGTTGAACAATGAACATGACAGCAATGGATGACTCAAATGAATATCAATATGTATCTCAAATAAAATTTGATTATTATTTAAAAATTAATAAATCCTATAAGTAAAGGTAAATTTATGTTTCAACATGTTGAATTTGTTTTAATAATTTTCTTTAGAAGAAGATTCTGCAATATAATTGTTCAATACTTTTAAAAGTATGACCGTTACTTACGACTTGTATAGATTGTAGCGCCCGGCTAGCTCAGTCGGTAGAGCGTTGGACTCTTAATCCAACGGTCGTGGGTTCGAGCCCCACGTTGGGCGTTGTGTTTTTCCCCACATTATTTAAAATTGTTGTTGAACAGGACAGCAATAGATGATTCACATGAATATCAATATGTATTTCAAATAAAAGCTGAATTGAATTTTAAAATTAATAAATCGTATAGTTAAAGGTAATTTTATATTTCAACATGTTGAATTTGTTTTAATAATTTTCTTTAGAAAAAGATTCGTCAATATAATTGTTCAATAGTTTTAAAAGTATGACGGTTACTTATGTCCTTTATAGACCTTTCGCCCGGCTAGCTCAGTCGGTAGAGCGTTGGACTCTTAATCCAACGGTCGTGAGTTCGAGCCCCACGTTGGGCGTTGTGTTTTTCTCCAAATTATTCAAAATTGTTGTTGAACAATGAACATGACAGCAATGGATGACTCAAATGAATATCAATATGTATCTCAAATAAAATTGTTTATTGTTTTAAAATTAATAGATCCTACAAGTAAAGGTAAATTTATGTTTCAACATGTTGAATTTGTTTTAATAATTTTCTTTAGAAGAAGATTCTGCAATATAATTGTTCAATACTTTCAAAAGTATGATTTACGACTTGTATAGACTGTAGCGCCCGGCTAGCTCAGTCGGTAGAGCGTTGGACTCTTAATCCAACGGTCGTGTGTTCGAGCCCCACGTTGGGCGTTGTGTTTTTCACCAAATTATTCAAAATTGTTGTTGAACAATGAACATGACAGCAATGGATGACTCAAATGAATATCAATATGTATCTCAAATAAAATTTGATTATTATTTAAAAATTAATAAATCCTATAAGTAAAGGTAAATTTATGTTTCAACATGTTGAATTTGTTTTAATAATTTTCTTTAGAAGAAGATTCTGCAATATAATTGTTCAATACTTTTAAAAGTATGACCGTTACTTACGACTTGTACAGATTGTAGCGCCCGGCTAGCTCAGTCGGTAGAGCGTTGGACTCTTAATCCAACGCTCGTGGGTTCGAGCCCCACGTTGGGCGTTGTGTTTTTCCCCACGTTATTTAAAATTGTTGTTGAACAGGACAGCAATAGATGATTCACATGAATATCAATATGTATTTCAAATAAAAGCTGAATTGAATTTTAAAATTAATAAATCCTATAGTTAAAGGTAATTTTATATTTCAACATGTTGAATTTGTTTTAATAATTTTTTTTAGAAGAAGATTCGTCAATATAATTGTTCAATAGTTTTAAAAGTATGACCGTTACTTATGTCCTTTATAGACCTTGCGCCCGGCTAGCTCAGTCGGCAGAGCGTTGGACTCTTAATCCAACGGTCGTAGGTTCGAGCCCCACGTTGGGCGTTGTTATTTTCTGCAAATTATTCAAAATTGTTGTTGAACAATGAACATGACAGCAATGGATGACTCAAATGAATATTAATATGTATTTCTGATAAAACTTGAAAACAACTTTAAATTAATAAATCCAAAAGGTAAAGGTTAAATTATGTTTTGACATGTTGAATTTGTTTTAATAATTTACTTTAGAAGAAGATTCTGCAATATAATTGTTCAATACTTTTAAAAGTATGATTTACGACTTGTATAGACTGTAGCGCCCGGCTAGCTCAGTCGGTAGAGCGTTGGACTCTTAATCCAACGGTCGTGGGTTCGAGCCCCACGTTAGGCGTTGTGTTTTTCTCCAAATTATTCAAAATTGTTGTTGAACAATGAACATGACAGCAATGGATGACTCAAATGAATATCAATATGTATCTCAAATAAAAGCAGAATTGAATTTTAAAACTAATAAATCCTATAGTTAAAGATTAAATTATGTTTTGACATGTTGAATTTGTTTTAATAATTTTCTTTAGAAGAAGATTCTGCAATATAATTGTTCAATACTTTTAAAAGTATGACCGTTACTTACGACTTGTATAGATTGTAGCGCTCGGCTAGCTCAGTCTGTAGAGCGTTGGACTCTTAATCCAAAGGTCGTGTGTTCGAGCCCCACGTTGGGCGTTGTGTTTTTCACCAAATTATTCAAAATTGTTGTTGAACAATGAACATGACAGCAATGGATGACTCAAATGAATATCAATATGTATCTCAAATAAAATTTGATTATTATTTAAAAATTAATAAATCCTATAAGTAAAGGTAAATTTATGTTTCAACATGTTGAATTTGTTTTAATAATTTTCTTTAGAAGAAGATTCTGCAATATAATTGTTCAATACTTTTAAAAGTATGACCGTTACTTACGACTTGTATAGATTGTAGCGCCCGGCTAGCTCAGTCGGTAGAGCGTTGGACTCTTAATCCAACGGTCGTGGGTTCGAGCTCCACGTTGGGCGTTGTGTTTTTCCCCACGTTATTTAAAATTGTTGTTGAACAGGACAGCAATAGATGATTCACATGAATATCAATATGTATTTCAAATAAAAGCTGAATTGAATTTTAAAATTAATAAATCCTATAGTTAAAGGTAATTTTATATTTCAACATGTTGAATTTGTTTTAATAATTTTCTTTAGAAGAAGATTCGTCAATATAATTGTTCAATAGTTTTAAAAGTACGACCGTTACTTACGTCCTTTATAGACCTTGCGCCCGGCTAGCTCAGTCGGCAGAGCGTTGGACTCTTAATTCAACAGTCGTGGGTTCGAGCCCCACGTTGGGCGTTGTGTTTTTCTGCAAATTATTCAAAATTGTTGTTGAACAATGAACATGACAGCAATGGATGACTCACCTGAATATTAATATGTATTTCAAATAAAACTTGAAAACAACTTTAAATTAATAAATCCAATAGGTAAAGGTTAAATTATGTTTCAACATGTTGAATTTGTTTTAATAATTTTCTTTAGAAGAAGATTCTGCAATATAATTGTTCAATAGTTTTAAAAGTATGACCGTTACTTACGACTTGTATAGACTGTAGCGCCCGGCTAGCTCAGTCGGTAGAGCGTTGGACTCTTAATCCAACGTTGGTGGGTTCCAGCCCCACGTTGGACGTTGTGTTTTTCCCCACGTTATTTAAAATTGTTGTTGAACAATGAACATGACAGCAATGGATGACTCACCTGAATATTAATATGTATTTCAAATAAAACTTGAAAACAACTTTAAATTAATAAATCCAATAGGTAAAGGTTAAATTATGTTTCAACATGTTGAATTTGTTTTAATAATTTTCTTTAGAAGAAGATTCTGCAATATAATTGTTCAATAGTTTTAAAAGTATGACCGTTACTTACGACTTGTATAGACTGTAGCGCCCGGCTAGCTCAGTCGGTAGAGCGTTGGACTCTTAATCCAACGTTGGTGGGTTCCAGCCCCACGTTGGACGTTGTGTTTTTCCCCACGTTATTTAAAATTGTTGTTGAACAGGACAGCAATAGATGATTCACATGAATATCAATATGTATTTCAAATAAAAGCTGAATTGAATTTTAAAATTAATAAATCGTATAAGTAAAGGTAAATTTATGTTTCAACATGTTGAAATTGTTTTAATAATTTTCTTTAGAAGAAGATTCTGCAATATAATTGTTCAATACTTTTAAATGTATGACGGTTACTTACGACTTGTATAGACTGTAGCGCCCGGCTTGCTCAGTTGGTAGAGCGTTGGACTCTTAAACCAACGGTCGTGGGTTCGAGCCCCACATTGGGCGTTGTGTTTTTCCCCACGTTATTTAAAATTGTTGTTGAACATGACAGCAATAGATGATTCACATGAATATCAATATGTATTTCAAATAAAAGATGAATTGACATTTAAAATTAATAAATCCTATAGTTAAAGGTAATTTTATATTTCAACATGTTGAATTTGTTTTAATTATTTTCTTTAGAAGAAGATTCTGCAATATAATTGTTCAATACTTTTAAAAGTATGACCGTTACTTACGACTTGTATAGACTGTAGCGCCCGGCTAGGTCAGTCGTTAGAGCGTTGGACTCTTAATCCAACGGTCATGGGTTCGAGCCCCACGTTGGGCGTTGTGTTTTTCTCCAAATTGTTCAAAATTGTTGTTGAACAATGAACATGACAGCAATGGATGACTCAAATGAATATCAATATGTATCTCAAATAAAATTTGATTATTATTTAAAAATTAATAAATCCTATAAGTAAAGGTAAATTTATGTTTCAACATGTTGAATTTGTTTTAATAATTTTCTTTAGAAGAAGATTCTGCAATATAATTGTTCAATACTTTTAAAAGTATGACCGTTACTTACGACTTGTATAGATTGTAGCGCCCGGCTAGCTCAGTCGGTAGAGCGTTGGACTCTTAATCCAACGGTCGTGGGTTCGAGCCCCACGTTGGGCGTTGTGTTTTTCCCCACATTATTTAAAATTGTTGTTGAACAGGACAGCAAGAGATGATTCACATGAATATCAATATGTATTTCAAATAAAAGCTGAATTGAATTTTAAAATTAATAAATCCTATAGTTAAAGGTAATTTTATATTTCAACATGTTGAATTTGTTTTAATAATTTTCTTTAGAAGAAGATTCTTCAATATAATTGTTCAATAGTTTTAAAAGTATGACGGTTACTTATGTCCTTTATAAACCTTGCGCCCGGCTAGCTCAGTCGGTAGAGCGTTGGACTCTTAATCCAACGGTCGTGGGTTCGAGCCCCACGTTGGGCGTTGTGTTTTTCTGCAAATTATTCAAAATTGTTGTTGAAAAATGAACATGACAGCAATGAATGACTCAAATGAATATTAATATGTATTTCAGATAAAACTTGAAAACAACTTTAAATTAATAAATCCAAAAGGTAAAGGTAAATTTATGTTTCAACATGTTGAATTTGTTTTAATAATTTTCTTTAGAAGAAGATTCTGCAATATAATTGTTCAATACTTTTAAAAGTATGACCGTTACTTACGACTTGTATAGATTGTAGCGCCCGGCTAGCTCAGTCGGTAGAGCGTTGGACTCTTAATCCAACGGTCGTGGGTTCGAGCCCCACGTTGGGCGTTGTGTTTTTCCCCACGTTATTTAAAATTGTTGTTGAACAGGACAGCAATAGATGATTCACATGAATATCAATATGTATTTCAAATAAAAGCAGCATTGAATTTTAAAACTAATAAATCCTATAGGTAAAGATTAAATTATGTTTTGACATGTTGAATTTGTTTTAATAATTTTCTTTAGAAGAAGATTCGTCAATATAATTGTTCAATACTTTTAAAAGTATGACCGTTACTTATGTCCTTTATAGACCTTTCGCCCGGCTAGCTCAGTCGGTAGAGCGTTGGACTCTTAATCCAACGGTCGTGGGTTCGAGCCCCACGTTGGGCGTTGTGTTTTTCTCCAAATTATTCAAAATTGTTGTTGAACAATGAACATGACAGCAATGGATGACTCAAATGAATATCAATATGTATCTCAAATAAAATTGTTTATTGTTTTAAAATTAATAGATCCTACAAGTAAAGGTAAATTTATGTTTCAACATGTTGAATTTGTTTTAATAATTTTCTTTAGAAGAAGATTCTGCAATATAATTGTTCAATACTTTTAAAAGTATGATTTACGACTTGTACAGACTGTAGCGCCCGGCTAGCTCAGTCGGTAGAGCGTTGGACTCTTAATCCAACGGTCGTGTGTTCGAGCCCCACGTTGGGCGTTGTGTTTTTCTCCAAATTATTCAAAATTGTTGTTGAACAATGAACATGACAGCAATGGATGACTCAAATGAATATCAATATGTATCTCAAATAAAATTTGATTATTATTTAAAAATTAATAAATCCTATAAGTAAAGGTAAATTTATGTTTCAACATGTTGAATTTGTTTTAATAATTTTCTTTAGAAGAAGATTCTGCAATATAATTGTTCAATACTTTTAAAAGTATGACCGTTACTTACGACTTGTATAGATTGTAGCGCCCGGCTAGCTCAGTCGGTAGAGCGTTGGACTCTTAATCCAACGGTCGTGGGTTCGAGCCCCACGTTGGGCGTTGTGTTTTCCCCACGTTATTTAAAATTGTTGTTGAACAGGACAGCAATAGATGATTCACATGAATATCAATATGTATTTCAAATAAAAGCTGAATTGAATTTTAAAATTAATAAATACTATAGTTAAAGGTAATTTTATATTTCAACATGTTGAATTTGTTTTAATAATTTTCTTTAGAAGAAGATTCGTCAATATAATTGTTCAATAGTTTTAAAAGTATGACCGTTACTTATGTCCTTTATAGACCTTGCGCCCGGCTAGCTCAGTCGGCAGAGCGTTGGACTCTTAATCCAACGGTCGTAGGTTCGAGCCCCACGTTGGGCGTTGTTATTTTCTGCAAATTATTCAAAATTGTTGTTGAACAATGAACATGACAGCAATGGATGACTCAAATGAATATTAATATGTATTTCTGATAAAACTTGAAAACAACTTTAAATTAATAAATCCAAAAGGTAAAGGTTAAATTATGTTTTGACATGTTGAATTTGTTTTAATAATTTTCTTTAGAAGAAGATTCTGCAATATAATTGTTCAATAGTTTTAAAAGTATGATTTACGACTTGTATAGACTGTAGCGCCCGGCTAGCTCAGTCGGTAGAGCGTTGGACTCTTAATCCAACGGTCGTGGGTTCGAGCCCCACGTTAGGCGTTGTGTTTTTCTCCAAATTATTCAAAATTGTTGTTGAACAATGAACATGACAGCAATGGATGACTCAAATGAATATCAATATGTATCTCAAATAAAAGCAGAATTGAATTTTAAAACTAATAAATCCTATAGTTAAAGATTAAATTATGTTTTGACATGTTGAATTTGTTTTAATAATTTTCTTTAGAAGAAGATTCTGCAATATAATTGTTCAATACTTTTAAAAGTATGACCGTTACTTACGACTTGTATAGATTGTAGCGCTCGGCTAGCTCAGTCTGTAGAGCGTTGGACTCTTAATCCAACGGTCGTGTGTTCGAGCCCCACGTTGGGCGTTGTGTTTTTCACCAAATTATTCAAAATTGTTGTTGAACAATGAACATGACAGCAATGGATGACTCAAATGAATATCAATATGTATCTCAAATAAAATTTGATTATTATTTAAAAATTAATAAATCCTATAAGTAAAGGTAAATTTATGTTTCAACATGTTGAATTTGTTTTAATAATTTTCTTTAGAAGAAGATTCTGCAATATAATTGTTCAATACTTTTAAAAGTATGACCGTTACTTACGACTTGTATAGATTGTAGCGCCCGGCTAGCTCAGTCGGTAGAGCGTTGGACTCTTAATCCAACGGTCGTGGGTTCGAGCCCCACGTTGGGCGTTGTGTTTTTCCCCACGTTATTTAAAATTGTTGTTGAACAGGACAGCAATAGATGATTCACATGAATATCAATATGTATTTCAAATAAAAGCTGAATTGAATTTTAAAATTAATAAATCCTATAGTTAAAGGTAATTTTATATTTCAACATGTTGAATTTGTTTTAATAATTTTCTTTAGAAGAAGATTCGTCAATATAATTGTTCAATAGTTTTAAAAGTATGACCGTTACTTACGTCCTTTATAGACCTTGCGCCCGGCTAGCTCAGTCGGCAGAGCGTTGGACTCTTAATTCAACAGTCGTGGGTTCGAGCCCCACGTTGGGCGTTGTGTTTTTCTGCAAATTATTCAAAATTGTTGTTGAACAATGAACATGACAGCAATGGATGACTCACCTGAATATTAATATGTATTTCAAATAAAACTTGAAAACAACTTTAAATTAATAAATCCAATAGGTAAAGGTTAAATTATGTTTCAACATGTTGAATTTGTTTTAATAATTTTCTTTAGAAGAAGATTCTGCAATATAATTGTTCAATAGTTTTAAAAGTATGACCGTTACTTACGACTTGTATAGACTGTAGCGCCCGGCTAGCTCAGTCGGTAGAGCGTTGGACTCTTAATCCAACGTTGGTGGGTTCCAGCCCCACGTTGGGCGTTGTGTTTTTCCCCACATTATTTAAAATTGTTGTTGAACAGGACAGCAATAGATGATTCACATGAATATCAATATGTATTTCAAATAAAAGCTGAATTGAATTTTAAAATTAATAAATCGTATAAGTAAAGGTAAATTTATGTTTCAACATGTTGAAATTGTTTTAATAATTTTCTTTAGAAGAAGATTCTGCAATATAATTGTTCAATACTTTTAAATGTATGACGGTTACTTACGACTTGTATAGACTGTAGCGCCCGGCTAGCTCAGTTGGTAGAGCGTTGGACTCTTAAACCAACGGTCGTGGGTTCGAGCCCCACATTGGGCGTTGTGTTTTTCCCCACGTTATTTAAAATTGTTGTTGAACATGACAGCAATAGATGATTCACATGAATATCAATATGTATTTCAAATAAAAGATGAATTGACTTTTAAAATTAATAAATCCTATAGTTAAAGGTAATTTTATATTTCAACATGTTGAATTTGTTTTAATTATTTTCTTTAGAAGAAGATTCTGCAATATAATTGTTCAATACTTTTAAAAGTATGACCGTTACTTACGACTTGTATAGACTGTAGCGCCCGGCTAGGTCAGTCGTTAGAGCGTTGGACTCTTAATCCAACGGTCATGGGTTCGAGCCCCACGTTGGGCGTTGTGTTTTTCTCCAAATTGTTCAAAATTGTTGTTGAACAATGAACATGACAGCAATGGATGACTCAAATGAATATCAATATGTATCTCAAATAAAATTTGATTATTATTTAAAAATTAATAAATCCTATAAGTAAAGGTAAATTTATGTTTCAACATGTTGAATTTGTTTTAATAATTTTCTTTAGAAGAAGATTCTGCAATATAATTGTTCAATACTTTTAAAAGTATGACCGTTACTTACGACTTGTATAGATTGTAGCGCCCGGCTAGCTCAGTCGGTAGAGCGTTGGACTCTTAATCCAACGGTCGTGGGTTCGAGCCCCACGTTGGGCGTTGTGTTTTTCCCCACATTATTTAAAATTGTTGTTGAACAGGACAGCAATAGATGATTCACATGAATATCAATATGTATTTCAAATAAAAGCTGAATTGAATTTTAAAATTAATAAATCCTATAGTTAAAGGTAATTTTATATTTCAACATGTTGAATTTGTTTTAATAATTTTCTTTAGAATAAGATTCGTCAATATAATTGTTCAATAGTTTTAAAAGTATGACGGTTACTTATGTCCTTTATAAACCTTGCGCCCGGCTAGCTCAGTCGGTAGAGCGTTGGACTCTTAATCCAACGGTCGTGGGTTCGAGCCCCACGTTGGGCGTTGTGTTTTTCTGCAAATTATTCAAAATTGTTGTTGAAAAATGAACATGACAGCAATGAATGACTCAAATGAATATTAATATGTATTTCAGATAAAACTTGAAAACAACTTTAAATTAATAAATCCAAAAGGTAAAGGTAAATTTATGTTTCAACATGTTGAATTTGTTTTAATAATTTTCTTTAGAAGAAGATTCTGCAATATAATTGTTCAATACTTTTAAAAGTATGACCGTTACTTACGACTTGTATAGATTGTAGCGCCCGGCTAGCTCAGTCGGTAGAGCGTTGGACTCTTAATCCAACGGTCGTGGGTTCGAGCCCCACGTTGGTCGTTGTGTTTTTCCCCACGTTATTTAAAATTGTTGTTGAACAGGACAGCAATAGATGATTCACATGAATATCAATATGTATTTCAAATAAAAGCAGCATTGAATTTTAAAACTAATAAATCCTATAGGTAAAGATTAAATTATGTTTTGACATGTTGAATTTGTTTTAATAATTTTCTTTAGAAGAAGATTCGTCAATATAATTGTTCAATACTTTTAAAAGTATGACCGTTACTTATGTCCTTTATAGACCTTTCGCCCGGCTAGCTCAGTCGGTAGAGCGTTGGACTCTTAATCCAACGGTCGTGGGTTCGAGCCCCACGTTGGGCGTTGTGTTTTTCTCCAAATTATTCAAAATTGTTGTTGAACAATGAACATGACAGCAATGGATGACTCAAATGAATATCAATATGTATCTCAAATAAAATTGTTTATTGTTTTAAAATTAATAGATCCTACAAGTAAAGGTAAATTTATGTTTCAACATGTTGAATTTGTTTTAATAATTTTCTTTAGAAGAAGATTCTGCAATATAATTGTTCAATACTTTTAAAAGTATGATTTACGACTTGTACAGACTGTAGCGCCCGGCTAGCTCAGTCGGTAGAGCGTTGGACTCTTAATCCAACGGTCGTGTGTTCGAGCCCCACGTTGGGCGTTGTGTTTTTCTCCAAATTATTCAAAATTGTTGTTGAACAATGAACATGACAGCAATGGATGACTCAAATGAATATCAATATGTATCTCAAATAAAATTTGATTATTATTTAAAAATTAATAAATCCTATAAGCAAAGGTAAATTTATGTTTCAACATGTTGAATTTGTTTTAATAATTTTCTTTAGAAGAAGATTCTGCAATATAATTGTTCAATACTTTTAAAAGTATGACCGTTACTTACGACTTGTATAGATTGTAGCGCCCGGCTAGCTCAGTCGGTAGAGCGTTGGACTCTTAATCCAACGGTCGTGGGTTCGAGCCCCACGTTGGGCGTTATGTTTTTCCCCACGTTATTTAAAATTGTTGTTGAACAGGACAGCAATAGATGATTCACATGAATATCAATATGTATTTCAAATAAAAGCTGAATTGAATTTTAAAATTAATAAATACTATAGTTAAAGGTAATTTTATATTTCAACATGTTGAATTTGTTTTAATAATTTTCTTTAGAAGAAGATTCGTCAATATAATTGTTCAATAGTTTTAAAAGTATGACCGTTACTTATGTCCTTTATAGACCTTGCGCCCGGCTAGCTCAGTCGGCAGAGCGTTGGACTCTTAATCCAACGGTCGTAGGTTCGAGCCCCACGTTGGGCGTTGTTATTTTCTGCAAATTATTCAAAATTGTTGTTGAACAATGAACATGACAGCAATGGATGACTCAAATGAATATTAATATGTATTTCTGATAAAACTTGAAAACAACTTTAAATTAATAAATCCAAAAGGTAAAGGTTAAATTATGTTTTGACATGTTGAATTTGTTTTAATAATTTTCTTTAGAAGAAGATTCTGCAATATAATTGTTCAATACTTTTAAAAGTATGATTTACGACTTGTATAGACTGTAGCGCCCGGCTAGCTCAGTCGGTAGAGCATTGGACTCTTAATCCAACGGTCGTGGGTTCGAGCCCCACGTTAGGCGTTGTATTTTTCTCCAAATTATTCAAAATTGTTGTTGAACAGGACAGCAATGGATGACTCAAATGAATATCAATATGTATCTCAAATAAAAGCAGAATTGAATTTTAAAACTAATAAATCCTATAGGTAAAGATTAAATTATGTTTTGACATGTTGAATTTGTTTTAATAATTTTCTTTAGAAGAAGATTCTGCAATATAATTGTTCAATACTTTTAAAAGTATGACCATTACTTACGACTTTTATAGATAGTAGCGCCCGGCTAGCTCAGTCGGTAGAGCGTTGGACTCTTAATCCAACGGTCGTGGGTTCGAGCCCCACGTTGGGCGATCTGTTTTTCCCCACATTTTTTAAAATTGTTTTGGAACAGGACAGCAATAGATGATTCACATGAATATCAATTTATATTTCAAATAAAAGCAGAATTGAATTTTAAAACTAATAAATCCTATAGGTAAAGATTAAATTATGTTTTGACATGTTGAATTTGTTTTAATAATTTTCTTTAGAAGAAGATTCGTCAATATAATTGTTCAATACTTTTAAAAGTATGACCGTTACTTATGTCATTTATAGACCTAGCGCCCTGCTAGCTCAGTCGGTAGAGCGTTGAACTCTTAATCCAACGGTCGTGGGTTCGAGCCCCACGTTGGGCGATCTGTTTTTCCCCACATTTTTTAAAATTGTTTTGGAACAGGACAGCAATAGATGATTCACATGAATATCAATTTATATTTCAAATAAAAGCAGCATTGAATTTTAAAACTAATAAATCCTATAGGTAAAGATTAAATTATGTTTTGACATGTTGAATTTGTTTTAATAATTTTCTTTAGAAGAAGATTCGTCAATATAATTGTTCAATACTTTTAAAAGTATGACCGTTACTTATGTCATTTATAGACCTAGCGCCCGGCTAGCTCAGTCGGTAGAGCGTTGGACTCTTAATCCAACGGTCGTGGGTTCGAGCCCCACGTTGGGCGTTGTGTTTTTCTGCAAATTATTCAAAATTGTTGTTGAACAATGAACATGACAGCAATGAATGACTCAAATGAATATTAATATGTATTTCAGATAAAACTTGAAAACATCTTTAAATTAATAAATCCTTTAGTTAAAGGTAATTTTATATTTCAACATGTTGAATTTGTTATAATAATTTTATTTAGAAGAAGATTCGTCAATATAATTGTTCAATAGTTTTAAAAGTATGACCGTTACTTTTGTCCTTTTTAGACCTAGCGCCCAAATAGCTCAGTCGGTAGAGCGTTGGACTCTTAATCCAACTGTCGTGGGTTCGAGCCCCACGTTGGGCGATCTGTTTTTCCCCACATTTTTTAAAATTGATTTGGAACAGGACAGCAATAGATGATTCACATGAATATCAATATGTATTTCAAATAAAAGCAGAATTGAATTTTAAAACTAATAAATCCTATAGGTAAAGATTAAATTATGTTTTGACATGTTGAATTTGTTTTAATAATTTTCTTTAGAAGAAGATTCTGCAATATAATTGTTCAATACTTTTAAAAGTATGACCGTTACTTACGACTTGTATAGATTGTAGCGCCCGGCTAGCTCAGTCGGTAGAGCGTTGGACTCTTAATCCAACGGTCGTGGGTTCGAGCCCCACGTTGGGCGTTGTGTTTTTCTCCAAATTATTCAAAATTGTTGTTGAACAAAGAACATGACAGCAATGGATGACTCAAATGAATATCAATATGTATCTCAAATAAAATTGTTCATTATTTTAAAATTAATAAATCCTATAAATAAAGGTAAATTTATGTTTCAACATGTTGAATTTGTTTTAATAATTTTCTTTAGAAGAAGATTCTGCAATATAATTGTTCAATACTTTTAAAAGTATGATTTACGACTTATATAGATTGTAGCGCCCGGCTAGCTCAGTCGGTAGAGCGTTGGACTCTTAATCCAACGGTCGTGTGTTCGAGCCCCACGTTGGGCGTTGTGTTTTTCTCCAAATTATTCAAAATTGTTGTTGAACAATGAACATGACAGCAATGGATGACTCAAATGAATATCAATATGTATCTCAAATAAAATTTGATTATTATTTAAAAATTAATAAATCCTATAAGTAAAGGTAAATTTATGTTTCAACATGTTGAATTTGTTTTAATAATTTTCTTTAGAAGAAGATTCTGCAATATAATTGTTCAATACTTTTAAATGTATGACCGTTACTTACGACTTGTATGATTGTAGCGCCTGGCTAGCTCAGTCGGTAGAGCGTTGGGCTCTTAATCCAACGGTCGTGGGTTCGAGCCCCACGTTGGGCGTTGTGTTTTTTTCCAAATTATTCAAAATTGTTGTTGAACAATGAACATGACAGCAATGGATGACTCAAATGAATATCAATATGTATCTCAAATGAAATTTGATTATTATTTAAAAATAAATCCTTCATAAATCCTATAAGTAAAGGTAAATTTATGTTTCAACATGTTGAATTTGTTTTAATAATTTTCTTTAGAAGAAGATTCTGCAATATAATTGTTCAATACTTTTAAAAGTATGACCGTTACTTACGACTTGTATAGATTGTAGCGCCCGGCTAGCTCAGTCGGTAGAGCGTTGGACTCTTAATCCAACGGTCGTGGGTTCGAGCCCCACGTTGGGCGTTGTGTTTTTCCCCACGTTATTTAAAATTGTTGTTGAACAGGACAGCAATAGATGATTCACATGAATATCAATATGTATTTCAAATAAAAGCTGAATTGAATTTTAAAATTAATAAATACTATAGTTAAAGGTAATTTTATATTTCAACATGTTGAATTTGTTTTAATAATTTTCTTTAGAAGAAGATTCGTCAATATAATTGTTCAATAGTTTTAAAAGTATGACCGTTACTTATGTCCTTTATAGACCTTGCGCCCGGCTAGCTCAGTCGGCAGAGCGTTGGACTCTTAATCCAACGGTCGTAGGTTCGAGCCCCACGTTGGGCGTTGTTATTTTCTGCAAATTATTCAAAATTGTTGTTGAACAATGAACATGACAGCAATGGATGACTCAAATGAATATTAATATGTATTTCTGATAAAACTTGAAAACAACTTTAAATTAATAAATCCAAAAGGTAAAGGTTAAATTATGTTTTGACATGTTGAATTTGTTTTAATAATTTTCTTTAGAAGAAGATTCTGCAATATAATTGTTCAATACTTTTAAAAGTATGATTTACGACTTGTATAGACTGTAGCGCCCGGCTAGCTCAGTCGGTAGAGCGTTGGACTCTTAATCCAACGGTCGTGGGTTCGAGCCCCACGTTAGGCGTTGTGTTTTTCTCCAAATTATTCAAAATTGTTGTTGAACAGGACAGCAATGGATGACTCAAATGAATATCAATATGTATCTCAAATAAAAGCAGAATTGAATTTAAAACTAATAAATCCTATAGGTAAAGATTAAATTTAGTTTTGACATGTTGAATTTGTTTTAATAATTTTCTTTAGAAGAAGATTCTGCAATATAATTGTTCAATACTTTTAAAAGTATGACCATTACTTACGACTTTTATAGATAGTAGCGCCCGGCTAGCTCAGTCGGTAGAGCGTTGGACTCTTAATCCAACGGTCGTGGGTTCGAGCCCCACGTTGGGCGATCTGTTTTTCCCCACATTTTTTAAAATTGTTTTGGAACAGGACAGCAATAGATGATTCACATGAATATCAATTTATATTTCAAATAAAAGCAGAATTGAATTTTAAAACTAATAAATCCTATAGGTAAAGATTAAATTATGTTTTGACATGTTGAATTTGTTTTAATAATTTTCTTTAGAAGAAGATTCGTCAATATAATTGTTCAATACTTTTAAAAGTATGACCGTTACTTATGTCATTTATAGACCTAGCGCCCTGCTAGCTCAGTCGGTAGAGCGTTAGACTCTTAATCCAACGGTCGTGGGTTCGAGCCCCACGTTGGGCGATCTGTTTTTCCCCACATTTTTTAAAATTGTTTTGGAACAGGACAGCAATAGATGATTCACATGAATATCAATTTATATTTCAAATAAAAGCAGCATTGAATTTTAAAACTAATAAATCCTATAGGTAAAGATTAAATTATGTTTTGACATGTTGAATTTGTTTTAATAATTTTCTTTAGAAGAAGATTCGTCAATATAATTGTTCAATACTTTTAAAAGTATGACCGTTACTTATGTCATTTATAGACCTAGCGCCCGGCTAGCTCAGTCGGTAGAGCGTTGGACTCTTAATCCAACGGTCGTGGGTTCGAGCCCCACGTTGGGCGTTGTGTTTTTCTGCAAATTATTCAAAATTGTTGTTGAACAATGAACATGACAGCAATGAATGACTCAAATGAATATTAATATGTATTTCAGATAAAACTTGAAAACATCTTTAAATTAATAAATCCTTTAGTTAAAGGTAATTTTATATTTCAACATGTTGAATTTGTTATAATAATTTTATTTAGAAGAAGATTCGTCAATATAATTGTTCAATAGTTTTAAAAGTATGACCGTTACTTTTGTCCTTTTTAGACCTAGCGCCCGGCTAGCTCAGTCGGTAGAGCGTTGGACTCTTAATCCAACTGTCGTGGGTTCGAGCCCCACGTTGGGCGATCTGTTTTTCCCCACATTTTTTAAAATTGATTTGGAACAGGACAGCAATAGATGATTCACATGAATATCAATATGTATTTCAAATAAAAGCAGAATTGAATTTTAAAACTAATAAATCCTATAGGTAAAGATTAAATTATGTTTTGACATGTTGAATTTGTTTTAATAATTTTCTTTAGAAGAAGATTCTGCAATATAATTGTTCAATACTTTTAAAAGTATGACCGTTACTTACGACTTGTATAGATTGTAGCGCCCGGCTAGCTCAGTCGGTAGAGCGTTGGACTCTTAATCCAACGGTCGTGGGTTCGAGCCCCACGTTGGGCGTTGTGTTTTTCTCCAAATTATTCAAAATTGTTGTTGAACAAAGAACATGACAGCAATGGATGACTCAAATGAATATCAATATGTATCTCAAATAAAATTGTTCATTATTTTAAAATTAATAAATCCTATAAATAAAGGTAAATTTATGTTTCAACATGTTGAATTTGTTTTAATAATTTTCTTTAGAAGAAGATTCTGCAATATAATTGTTCAATACTTTTAAAAGTATGATTTACGACTTATATAGATTGTAGCGCCCGGCTAGCTCAGTCGGTAGAGCGTTGGACTCTTAATCCAACGGTCGTGTGTTCGAGCCCCACGTTGGGCGTTGTGTTTTTCTCCAAATTATTCAAAATTGTTGTTGAACAATGAACATGACAGCAATGGATGACTCAAATGAATATCAATATGTATCTCAAATAAAATTTGATTATTATTTAAAAATTAATAAATCCTATAAGTAAAGGTAAATTTATGTTTCAACATGTTGAATTTGTTTTAATAATTTTCTTTAGAAGAAGATTCTGCAATATAATTGTTCAATACTTTTAAATGTATGACCGTTACTTACGACTTGTATAGATTGTAGCGCCTGGCTAGCTCAGTCGGTAGAGCGTTGGGCTCTTAATCCAGCGGTCGTGGGTTCGAGCCCCACGTTGGGCGTTGTGTTTTTTTTCCAAATTATTCAAAATTGTTGTTGAACAATGAACATGACAGCAATGGATGACTCAAATGAATATCAATATGTATCTCAAATGAAATTTGATTATTATTTAAAAATAAATCCTTCATAAATCCTATAAGTAAAGGTAAATTTATGTTTCAACATGTTGAATTTGTTTTAATAATTTTCTTTAGAAGAAGATTCTGCAATATAATTGTTCAATACTTTTAAAAGTATGACCGTTACTTACGACTTGTATAGATTGTAGCGCCCGGCTAGCTCAGTCGGTAGAGCGTTGGACTCTTAATCCAACGGTCGTGGGTTCGAGCCCCACGTTGGGCGTTGTGTTTTTCCCCACGTTATTTAAAATTGTTGTTGAACAGGACAGCAATAGATGATTCACATGAATATCAATATGTATTTCAAATAAAAGCTGAATTGAATTTTAAAATTAATAAATCCTATAGTTAAAGGTAATTTTATATTTCAACATGTTGAATTTGTTTTAATAATTTTCTTTAGAAGAAGATTCGTCAATATAATTGTTCAATAGTTTTAAAAGTATGACCGTAACTTATGTCCTTTATAGACCTTGCGCCCGGCTAGCTCAGTCGGCAGAGCGTTGGACTCTTAATCCAACGGTCGTAGGTTCGAGCCCCACGTTGGGCGTTGTTATTTTCTGCAAATTATTCAAAAATTGTTGTTGAACAATGAACATGACAGCAATGGATGACTCAAATGAATATTAATATGTATTTCTGATAAAACTTGAAAACAACTTTAAATTAATAAATCCAAAAGGTAAAGGTTAAATTATGTTTTGACATGTTGAATTTGTTTTAATAATTTTCTTTAGAAGAAGATTCTGCAATATAATTGTTCAATACTTTTAAAAGTATGATTTACGACTTGTATAGACTGTAGCGCCCGGCTAGCTCAGTCGGTAGAGCGTTGGACTCTTAATCCAACGGTCGTGGGTTCGAGCCCCACGTTGGGCGTTGTGTTTTACTCCAAATTATTCAAAATTGTTGTTGAACAATGAACATGACAGCAATGGATGACTCAAATGAATATCAATATGTATCTCAAATAAAATTGTTTATTATTTTAAAATTAATAAATCCTATAAGTAAAGGTAAATTTATGTTTCAACATGTTGAATTTGTTTTAATAATTTTCTTTAGATGAAGATTCGTCAATATAATTGTTCAATACTTTTAAAAGTATGATTTACGTCTTGCGTAGACTGTAGCGCCCGGCTAGCTCAGTCGGTAGAGCGTTGGACTCTTAATCCAACGGTCGTGGGTTCGAGCCCCACGTTGGGCGATCTGTTTTTCCCCACATTTTTTAAAATTGTTTTGGAACAGGACAGCAATAGATGATTCACATGAATATCAATATGTATTTCAAATAAAAGCAGAATTGAATTTTAAAACTAATAAATCCTATAGGTAAAGATTAAATTATGTTTTGACATGTTGAATTTGTTTTAATAATTTTCTTTAGAAGAAGATTCGTCAATATAATTGTTCAATACTTTTAAAAGTATGACCGTTACTTATGTCATTTATAGACCTAGCGCCCGGCTAGCTCAGTCGGTAGAGCGTTGGACCCTTCATCCAACGGTCGTGGGTTCGAGCCCCACGTTGGGCGTTGTGTTTTTCCCCACGTTATTTAAAATTGTTGTTGAACAGGACAGCAATAGATGATTCACATGAATATCAATATGTACTTCAAATAAAAGCAGCATTGAATTTTAAAACTAATAAATCCTATAGGTAAAGATTAAATTATGTTTTGACATGTTGAATTTGTTTTAATAATTTTCTTTAGAAGAAGATTCGTCAATACAATTGTTCAATACTTTTAAAAGTATGACCGTTACTTATGTCATTTATAGACCTAGCGCCCGGCTAGCTCAGTCGGTAGAGCGTTGGACTCTTAATCCAACGGTCGTGGGTTCGAGCCCCACGATGGGCGTTGTGTTTTTCTGCAAATTATTCAAAATTGTTGTTGAACAATGAACATGACAGCAATGAATGACTCAAATGAATATTAATATGTATTTCAGATAAAACTTGAAAACAACTTTAAATTAATAAATCCTTTAGTTAAAGGTAATTTTATATTTCAACATGTTGAATTTGTTATAATAATTTTATTTAGAAGAAGATTCGTCAATATAATTGTTCAATAGTTTTAAAAGTATGACCGTTACTTTTGTCCTTTTTAGACCTAGCGCCCGGCTAGCTCAGTCGGTAGAGCGTTGTGACTCTTAATCCAACTGTCGTGGGTTCGAGCCCCACGTTGGGCGATCTGTTTTTCCCCACATTTTTTAAAATTGTTTTGGAACAGGACAGCAATAGATGATTCACATGAATATCAATATGTATTTCAAATAAAGGCAGAATTGAATTTTAAAACTAATAAATCCTATAGGTAAAGATTAAATTATGTTTTGACATGTTGAATTTGTTTTAATAATTTTCTTTAGAAGAAGATTCTGCAATATAATTGTTCAATACTTTTAAAAGTATGACCGTTACTTACGACTTGTATAGATTGTAGCGCCCGGCTAGCTCAGTCGGTAGAGCGTTGGACTCTTAATCCAACGATCATGGGTTCGAGCCCCACGTTGGGCGTTGTGTTTTTCCCCACGTTATTTAAAATTGTTGTTGAACAGGACAGCAATAGATGATTCACATGAATATCAATATGTATTTCAAATAAAAGCAGAATTGAATTTTAAAACTAATAAATCCTATAGGTAAAGATTAAATTATGTTTTGACATGTTGAATTTGTTTTAATAATTTTCTTTAGAAGAAGATTCTGCAATATAATTGTTCAATACTTTTAAAAGTATGACCGTTACTTATGTCATTTATAGATCTAGCGCCCGGCTAGCTCAGTCGGTAGAGCGTTGGACTCTTAATCCAACGGTCGTGGGTTCGAGCCCCACGTTGGGCGTTGTGTTTTTCTCCAAATTATTCAAAATTGTTGTTGAACAATGAACATGACAGCAATGGATGACTCAAATGAATATCAATATGTATCTCAAATAAAATTGTTTATTATTTTAAAATTAATAAATCCTATAAGTAAAGGTAAATTTATGTTTCAACATGTTGAATTTGTTTTAATAATTTTCTTTAGAAGAAGATTCTGCAATATAATTGTTCAATACTTTTAAAAGTATGATTTACGACTTGTATAGACTGTAGCGCCCGGCTAGCTCAGTCGGCAGAGCGTTGGACTCTTAATCCAACGGTCGTAGGTTCGAGCCCCACGTTTGGCGTTGTTATTTTCTGCAAATTATTCAAAATTGTTGTTGAACAATGAACATGACAGCAATGGATGACTCAAATGAATATTAATATGTATTTCTGATAAAACTTGAAAACAACTTTAAATTAATAAATCCAAAAGATAAAGGTTAAATTATGTTTTGACATGTTGAATTTGTTTTAATAATTTTCTTTAGAAGAAGATTCTGCAATATAATTGTTCAATACTTTTAAAAGTATGATTTACGACTTGTATAGACTGTAGCGCCCGGCTAGCTCAGTCGGTAGAGCGTTGCACTCTTAATCCAACGGTCGTGTGTTCGAGCCCCACGTTGGGCGTTGAGTTTTTCTCCAAATTATTCAAAATTGTTGTTGAACAATGAACATGACAGCAATGGATGACTCAAATGAATATCAATATGTATCTCAAATAAAATTTGATTATTATTTAAAAATTAATAAATCCTATTAGTAAAGGTAAATTTATGTTTCAACATGTTGAATTTGTTTTAATAATTTTCTTTAGAAGAAGATTCTGCAATATAATTGTTCAATACTTTTAAAAGTATGACCGTTACTTACGACTTGTATAGATTGTAGCGCCCGGCTAGCTCAGTCGGTAGAGCGTTGGACTCTTAATCCAACGGTCGTGGGTTCGAGCCCCACGTTGGGCGTTGTGTTTTTCCCCACGTTATTTAAAATTGTTGTTGAACAGGACAGCAATAGATGATTCACATGAATATCAATATGTATTTCAAATAAAAGCTGAATTGAATTTTAAAATTAATAAATCCTATAGTTAAAGGTAATTTTATATTTCAACATGTTGAATTTGTTTAATAATTTTCTTTAGAAGAAGATTCGTCGATATAATTGTTCAATAGTTTTAAAAGTATGACCGTTACTTATGTCCTTTATAGACCTTGCGCCCGGCTAGCTCAGTCGGCAGAGCGTTGGACTCTTAATCCAACGGTCGTAGGTTCGAGCCCCACGTTGGGCGTTGTTATTTTCTGCAAATTATTCAAAATTGTTGTTGAACAATGAACATGACAGCAATGGATGACTCAAATGAATATTAATATGTATTTCTGATAAAACTTGAAAACAACTTTAAATTAATAAATCCAAAAGGTAAAGGTTAAATTATGTTTTGACATGTTGAATTTGTTTTAATAATTTTCTTTAGAAGAAGATTCTGCAATATAATTGTTCAATACTTTTAAAAGTATGATTTACGACTTGTATAGACTGTAGCGCCCGGCTAGCTCAGTCGGTAGAGCGTTGGACTCTTAATCCAACGGTCGTGGGTTCGAGCCCCACGTTGGGCGTTGTGTTTTTCTCCAAATTATTCAAAATTGTTGTTGAACAATGAACATGACAGCAATGGATGACTCAAATGAATATCAATATGTATCTCAAATAAAAATTGATTATTATTTAAAAATTAATAAATCCTATAAGTAAAGGTAATTTTATATTTCAACATGTTGAATTTGTTATAATAATTTTATTTAGAAGAAGATTCGTCAATATAATTGTTCAATAGTTTTAAAAGTATGACGGTTACTTTTGTCCTTTTTAGACCTAGCGCCCGGCTAGCTCAGTCGGTAGAGCGTTGGACTCTTAATCCAACTGTCGTGGGTTCGAGCCCCACGTTGGGCGATCTGTTTTTCCCCACATTTTTTAAAATTGTTTTGGAACAGGACAGCAATAGATGATTCACATGAATATCAATATGTATTTCAAACAAAAGCAGAATTGAATTTTAAAACTAATAAATCCTATAGGTAAAGATTAAATTATGTTTTGACATGTTGAATTTGTTTTAATAATTTTCTTTAGAAGAAGATTCTGCAATATAATTGTTCAATACTTTTAAAAGTATGACCGTTACTTACGACTTGTATAGATTGTAGCGCCCGGCTAGCTCAGTCGGTAGAGCGTTGGACTCTTAATCCAACGGTCGTGGGTTCGAGCCCCACGTTGGGCGTTGTGTTTTTCCCCACGTTATTTAAAATTGTTGTTGAACAGGACAGCAATAGATGATTCACATGAATATCAATATGTATTTCAAATAAAAGCAGAATTGAATTTTAAAACTAATAAATCCTATAGGTAAAGATTAAATTATGTTTTGACATGTTGAATTTGTTTTAATAATTTTCTTTAGAAGAAGATTCGTCAATATAATTGTTCAATACTTTTAAAAGTATGACCGTTACTTATGTCATTTATAGATCTAGCGCCCGGCTAGCTCAGTCGGTAGAGCGTTGATTTTTAAAACTAATAAATCCTATAGGTAAAGATTAAATTATGTTTTGACATGTTGAATTTGTTTTAATAATTTTCTTTAGAAGAAGATTCGTCAATATAATTGTTCAATACTTTTAAAAGTATGACCGTTACTTATGTCATTTATAGATCTAGCGCCCGGCTAGCTCAGTCGGTTGAGCGTTGGACTCTTAATCCAACGGTCGTGGGTTCGAGCCCCACGTTGGGCGTTATGTTTTTCTCCAAATTATTCAAAATTGTTGTTGAACAATGAACATGACAGCAATGGATGACTCAAATGAATATCAATATGTATCTCAAATAAAATTGTTTATTATTTTAAAATTAATAAATCCTATAAGTAAAGGTAAATTGATGTTTCAACATGTTGAATTTGTTTTAATAATTTTCTTTAGAAGAAGATTCTGCAATATAATTGTTCAATACTTTTAAAAGTATGATTTACGTCTTGTGTAGACTGTAGCGCCCGGCTAGCTCAGTCGGTAGAGCGTTGGACTCTTAATCCAACGGTCGTGGGTTCGAGCCCCACATTGGGCGTTGTGTTTTTCTCCAAATTATTCAAAATTGTTGTTGAACAATGAACATGACAGCAATGGATGACTCAAATGAATATCAATATGTATCTCAAATAAAATTTGATTATTATTTAAAAATTAATAAATCCTATAAGTAAAGGTAAATTTATGTTTCAACTTGTTGAATTTGTTTTAATAATTTTCTTTAGAAGAAGATTCTGCAATATAATGGTTCAATACTTTTAAATTTATGACCGTTACTTACGACTTGTATAGATTGTAGCGCCCGGCTAGCTCAGTCGGTAGAGCGTTGGACTCTTAATCCAACGGTCGTGGGTTCGAGCCCCACGTTGGGCGTTGTGTTTTTCCCCACTTTATTTAAAATTGTTGTTGAACAATGAACATGACAGCAATGGATGACTCAAATGAATATCAATATGTATCTCAAATAAAATTTGATTATTATTTAAAAATTAATAAATCCTATAAGTAAAGGTAAATTTATGTTTCAACTTGTTGAATTTGTTTTAATAATTTTCTTTAGAAGAAGATTCTGCAATATAATTGTTCAATACTTTTAAAAGTATGATTTACGTCTTGTGTAGACTGTAGCGCCCGGCTAGCTCAGTCGGTAGAGCGTTGGACTCTTAATCCAACGGTCGTGGGTTCGAGCCCCACATTGGGCGTTGTGTTTTTCTCCAAATTATTCAAAATTGTTGTTGAACAATGAACATGACAGCAATGGATGACTCAAATGAATATCAATATGTATCTCAAATAAAATTTGATTATTATTTAAAAATTAATAAATCCTATAAGTAAAGGTAAATTTATGTTTCAACTTGTTGAATTTGTTTTAATAATTTTCTTTAGAAGAAGATTCTGCAATATAATGGTTCAATACTTTTAAATTTATGACCGTTACTTACGACTTGTATAGATTGTAGCGCCCGGCTAGCTCAGTCGGTAGAGCGTTGGACTCTTAATCCAACGGTCGTGGGTTCGAGCCCCACGTTGGGCGTTGTGTTTTTCCCCACTTTATTTAAAATTGTTGTTGAACAATGAACATGACAGCAATGGATGACTCAAATGAATATCAATATGTATCTCAAATAAAATTTGATTATTATTTAAAAATTAATAAATCCTATAAGTAAAGGTAAATTTATGTTTCAACTTGTTGAATTTGTTTTAATAATTTTCTTTAGAAGAAGATTCTGCAATATAATGGTTCAATACTTTTAAATGTATGACCGTTACTTACGACTTGTATAGATTGTAGCGCCCGGCTAGCTCAGTCGGTAGAGCGTTGGACTCTTAATCCAACGGTCGTGGGTTCGAGCCCCACGTTGGGCGTTGTGTTTTTCCCCACTTTATTTAAAATTGTTGTTGAACAGGACAGCAATAGATGATTCACATGAATATCAATATGTATTTCAAATAAAAGCTGAATTGAATTTTAAAATTAATAAATCCTTTAGTTAAAGGTAATTTTATATTTCAACATGTTGAATTTGTTTCAATAATTTTCTTTAGAAGAAGATTCTGCAATATAATTGTTCAATACCTTTAAAAGTATGACCGTTACTTACGACTTGTATAGATTGTAGCGCCCGGCTAGCTCAGTCGGTAGAGCGTTGAACTCTTAATCCAACGGTCGTGGGTTCGTGCCCCACGTTGGGCGTTGTGTTTTTCCCCACGTTATTTAAAATTGTTGTTGAACAGGACAGCAATAGATGATTCACATGAATATCCATATGTATTTCAAATAAAAGCAGAATTGAATTTTAAAACTAATAAATCCTATAGGTAAAGATTAAATTATGTTTTGACATGTTGAATTTGTTTTTATAATTTTCTTTAGAAGAAGATTCGTCAATATAATTGTTCAATACTTTAAAATGTATGACCGTTACTTATGTCATTTATAAACCTAGCGCCCGGCTAGCTCAGTCGGTAGAGCGTTGGACTCTTAATCCAACGGTCGTGGGTTCGAGCCCCACGTTGGGCGTTGTGTTTTTCTCCAAATTATTCAAAATTGTTGTTGAACAATGAACATGACAGCAATGGATGACTCAAATGAATATCAATATGTATCTCAAATAAAATTGTTTATTATTTTAAAATTAATAAATCCTATAAGTAAAGGTAAATTTATGTTTCAACATGTTGAATTTGTTTGAATAATTTTCTTTAGAAGAAGATTCTGCAATATAATTGTTCAATACTTTTAAAAGTATGATTTACGACTTGTATAGACTGTAGCGCCCGGCTAGCTCAGTCGGTAGAGCGTTGGACTCTTAATCCAACGGTCGTGGGTTCGAGCCCCACGTTGGGCGTTGTGTTTTTCTCCAAATTATTTAAAATTGTTGTTGAACAATGAACATGACAGCAATGGATGACTCAAATGAATATCAATATGTATCTCAAATAAAATTTGATTATTATTTAAAAATTAATAAATCCTATAAGTAAAGGTACATTTATGTTTCAACATGTTGAATTTGTTTTAATAATTTTCTTTAGAAGAAGATTCTGCAATATAATTGTTCAATACTTTTAAAAGTATGACCGTTACTTACGACTTGTATAGATTGTAGCGCCCGGCTAGCTCAGTCGGTAGAGCGTTGGACTCTTAATCCAACGGTCGTGGGTTCGAGCCCCACGTTGTGCGTTGTGTTTTTCCCCACGTTATTTAAAATTGTTGTTGAACAGGACAGCAATAGATGATTCACATGAATATCCATATGTATTTCAAATAAAAGCTGAATTGAATTTTAAAATTAATAAATCCTTTAGTTAAAGGTAATTTTATATTTCAACATGTTGAATTTGTTTCAATAATTTTCTTTAGAAGAAGATTCTGCAATATAATTGTTCAATACCTTTAAAAGTATGACCGTTACTTACGACTTGTACAGATAGTAGCGCCCGGCTAGCTCAGTCGGTAGAGCGTTGGACTCTTAATCCAACGGTCTTGGGTTCGAGCCCCACGTTGGGCGTTGTGTTTTTCTCCAAATTATTCAAAATTGTTGTTGAACAATGAACATGACAGCAATGGATGACTCAAATGAATATCAATATGTATCTCAAATAAAATTGCTTATTATTTTAAAATTAATATTTCCTATAAGTAAAGGTAAATTTATGTTTCAACATGTTGAATTTGTTTTAATAATTTTCTTTAGAAGAAGATTCTGCAATATAATTGTTCAATACTTTTAAAAGTATGATTTACGACTTGTATAGACTGTAGCGCCCGGCTAGCTCAGTCGGTAGAGCGTTGGACTCTTAATCCAACGGTCGTGGGTTCGAGCCCCACGTTGGGCGTTGTGTTTTTCCCCACGTTATTTAAAATTGTTGTTGAACAGGTCAGCAATAGATGATTCACATGAATATCAATATGTATTTCAAATAAAAGCTGAATTGAATTTTAAAATTAGTAAATCCTTTAGTTAAAGGTAATATTATATTTCAACATGTTGAATTTGTTTTAATAATTTTCTTTAGAAGAAGATTCGTCAATATAATTGTTCAATACTTTTAAAAGTATGACCGTTACTTATGTCATTTATAGATCTAGCGCCCGGCTAGCTCAGTCGGTAGAGCGTTGGACTCTTAATCCAACGGTCGTGGGTTCGAGCCCCACGTTGGGCGTTGTGTTTATCTCCAAATTATTCAAAATTGTTGTTGAACAATGAACATGACAGCAATGGATGACTCAAATGAATATCAATATGTATCTCAAATAAAATTTGATTATTATTTAAAAGTTCATAAATCCTATAAGTGAAGGTAAATTTATGTTTCAACATGTTGAATTTGTTTTAATAATTTTCTTTAGAAGAAGATTCTGCAATATAATTGTTCAATACTTTTAAAAGTATGATTTACGTCTTGTGTAGACTGTAGTGCCCGGCTAGCTCAGTCGGTAGAGCGTTGGACTCTTAATCCAACGCTCGTGGGTTCGAGCCCCAAGTTGGGCGTTGTGTTTTTCTCCAAATTATTCAAAATTGTTGTTGAACAATGAACATGACAGCAATGGATGACTCAAATGAATATCAATATGTATCTCAAATAAAATTTGATTATTATTTAAAAATTAATAAATCCTATAAGTAAAGGTAAATTTATGTTTCAACTTGTTGAATTTGTTTTAATAATTTTCTTTAGAAGAAGATTCTGCAATATAATGGTTCAATACTTTTAAATGTATGACCGTTACTTACGACTTGTATAGATTGTAGCGCCCGGCTAGCTCAGTCGGTAGAGCGTTGGACTCTTAATCCAACGGTCGTGGGTTCGAGCCCCACGTTGGGCGTTGTGTTTTTCCCCACGTTATTTAAAATTGTTGTTGAACAGGACAGCAATAGATGATTCACATGAATATCCATATGTATTTCAAATAAAAGCTGAATTGAATTTTAAAATTAATAAATCCTTTAGTTAAAGGTAATTTTATATTTCAACATGTTGAATTTGTTTCAATAATTTTCTTTAGAAGAAGATTCTGCAATATAATTGTTCAATACCTTTAAAAGTATGACCGTTACTTACGACTTGTACAGATAGTAGCGCCCTGCTAGCTCAGTCGGTAGAGCGTTGGACTCTTAATCCAACGGTCGTGGGTTCGAGCCCCACGTTGGGCGTTGTGTTTTTCTCCAAATTATTCAAAATTGTTGTTGAACAATGAACATGACAGCAATGGATGACTCAAATGAATATCAATATGTATCTCAAATAAAATTGTTTATTATTTTAAAATTAATAAATCCTATAAGTAAAGGTAAATTTATGTTTCAACATGTTGAATTTGTTTTAATAATTTTCTTTAGAAGAAGATTCTGCAATATAATTGTTCAATACTTTTAAAAGTATGATTTACGTCTTGTGTAGACTGTAGCGCCCGGCTAGCTCAGTCGGTAGAGCGTTGGACTCTTAATCCAACGGTCGTGGGTTCGAGCCCCACGTTGGGCGTTGTGTTTTTCTCCAAATTATTCAAAACTGTTGTTGAACAATGAACATGACAGCAATGGATGACTCAAATGAATATCAATATGTATCTCAAATAAAAATTGATTATTATTTAAAAATTAATAAATCCTATAAGTAAAGGTAATTTTATATTTCAACATGTTGAATTTGTTATAATAATTTTATTTAGAAGAAGATTCGTCAATATAATTGTTCAATAGTTTTAAAAGTATGACGGTTACTTTTGTCCTTTTTAGACCTAGCGCCCGGCTAGCTCAGTCGGTAGAGCGTTGGACTCTTAATCCAACTGTCGTGGGTTCGAGCCCCACGTTGGGCGATCTGTTTTTCCCCACATTTTTTAAAATTGTTTTGGAACAGGACAGCAATAGATGATTCACATGAATATCAATATGTATTTCAAATAAAAGCAGAATTGAATTTTAAAACTAATAAATCCTATAGGTAAAGATTAAATTATGTTTTGACATGTTGAATTTGTTTTAATAATTTTCTTTAGAAGAAGATTCGTCAATATAATTGTTCAATACTTTTAAAAGTATGACCGTTACTTACGACTTGTATAGATTGTAGCGCCCGGCTAGCTCAGTCGGTAGAGCGTTGGACTCTTAATCCAACGGTCGTGGGTTCGAGCCCCACGTTGGGCGTTGTGTTTTTCCCCACGTTATTTAAAATTGTTGTTGAACAGGACAGCAATAGATGATTCACATGAATATCAATATGTATTTCAAATAAAAGCAGAATTGAATTTTAAAACTAATAAATCCTATAGGTAAAGATTAAATTATGTTTTGACATGTTGAATTTGTTTTAATAATTTTCTTTAGAAGAAGATTCGTCAATATAATTGTTCAATACTTTTAAAAGTATGACCGTTACTTATGTCATTTATAGATCTAGCGCCAAGCTAGCTCAGTCGGTAGAGCGTTGATTTTTAAAACTAATAAATCCTATAGGTAAAGATTAAACTATGTTTTGACATGTTGAATTTGTTTTAATAATTTTCTTTAGAAGAAGATTCGTCAATATAATTGTTCAATACTTTTAAAAGTATGACCGTTACTTATGTCATTTATAGATCTAGCGCCCGGCTAGCTCAGTCGGTAGAGCGTTGGACTCTTAATCCAACGGTCGTGGGTTCGAGCCCCACGTTGGGCGTTATGTTTTTCTCCAAATTATTCAAAATTGTTGTTGAACAATGAACATGACAGCAATGGATGACTCAAATGAATATCAATATGTATCTCAAATAAAATTGTTTATTATTTTAAAATTAATAAATCCTATAAGTAAAGGTAAATTGATGTTTCAACATGTTGAATTTGTTTTAATAATTTTCTTTAGAAGAAGATTCTGCAATATAATTGTTCAATACTTTTAAAAGTATGATTTACGTCTTGTGTAGACTGTAGCGCCCGGCTAGCTCAGTCGGTAGAGCGTTGGACTCTTAATCCAACGGTCGTGGGTTCGAGCCCCACATTGGGCGTTGTGTTTTTCTCCAAATTATTCAAAATAGTTGTTGAACAATGAACATGACAGCAATGGATGACTCAAATGAATATCAATATGTATCTCAAATAAAATTTGATTATTATTTAAAAATTAATAAATCCTATAAGTAAAGGTAAATTTATGTTTCAACTTGTTGAATTTGTTTTAATAATTTTCTTTAGAAGAAGATTCTGCAATATAATGGTTCAATACTTTTAAATGTATGACCGTTACTTACGACTTGTATAGATTGTAGCGCCCGGCTAGCTCAGTCGGTAGAGCGTTGGACTCTTAATCCAACGGTCGTGGGTTCGAGCCCCACGTTGGGCGTTGTGTTTTTCCCCACGTTATTTAAAATTGTTGTTGAACAGGACAGCAATAGATGATTCACATGAATATCAATATGTATTTCAAATAAAAGCTGAATTTAATTTTAAAATTAATAAATCCTTTAGTTAAAGGTAATTTTATATTTCAACATGTTGAATTTGTTTCAATAATTTTCTTTAGAAGAAGATTCTGCAATAGAATTGTTCAATACCTTTAAAAGTATGACCGTTACTTATGTCATTTATAGATCTAGCGCCAAGCTAGCTCAGTCGGTAGAGCGTTGATTTTTAAAACTAATAAATCCTATAGGTAAAGATTAAACTACGACTTGTACAGATAGTAGCGCCCGGCTAGCTCAGTCGGTAGAGCGTTGGACTCTTAATCCAACGGTCGTGGATTCGAACCCCACGTTGGGCGATCTGTTTTTCCCCACATTTTTTAAAATTGTTTTGGAACAGGACAGCAATAGATGATTCACATGAATATCAATATGTATTTCAAATAAAAGCAGAATTGAATTTTAAAACTAATAAATCCTATAGGTAAAGATTAAATTATGTTTTGACATGTTGAATTTGTTTTTATAATTTTCTTTAGAAGAAGATTCGTCAATATAATTGTTCAATACTTTTAAATGTATGACCGTTACTTATGTCATTTATAAACCTAGCGCCCGGCTAGCTCAGTCGGTAGAGCGTTGGACTCTTAATCCAACGGTCGTGGGTTCGAGCCCCACGTTGGGCGTTGTGTTTTTCTCCAAATTATTTAAAATTGTTGTTGAACAATGAACATGACAGCAATGGATGACTCAAATGAATATCAATATGTATCTCAAATAAAATTTGATTATTATTTAAAAATTAATAAATCCTATAAGTAAAGGTACATTTATGTTTCAACATGTTGAATTTGTTTTAATAATTTTCTTTAGAAGAAGATTCTGCAATATAATTGTTCAATACTTTTAAAAGTATGACCGTTACTTACGACTTGTATAGATTGTAGCGCCCGGCTAGCTCAGTCGGTAGAGCGTTGAACTCTTAATCCAACGGTCGTGGGTTCGAGCCCCACGTTGGGCGTTGTGTTTTTCCCCACGTTATTTAAAATTGTTGTTGAACAGGACAGCAATAGATGATTCACATGAATATCCATATGTATTTCAAATAAAAGCTGAATTGAATTTTAAAATTAATAAATCCTTTAGTTAAAGGTAATTTTATATTTCAACATGTTGAATTTGTTTCAATAATTTTCTTTAGAAGAAGATTCTGCAATATAATTGTTCAATACCTTTAAAAGTATGACCGTTACTTACGACTTGTACAGATAGTAGCGCCCGGCTAGCTCAGTCGGTAGAGCGTTGGACTCTTAATCCAACGGTCTTGGGTTCGAGCCCCACGTTGGGCGTTGTGTTTTTCTCCAAATTATTCAAAATTGTTGTTGAACAATGAACATGACAGCAATGGATGACTCAAATGAATATCAATATGTATCTCAAATAAAATTGTTTATTATTTTAAAATTAATATTTCCTATAAGTAAAGGTAAATTTATGTTTCAACATGTTGAATTTGTTTTAATAATTTTCTTTAGAAGAAGATTCTGCAATATAATTGTTCAATACTTTTAAAAGTATGATTTACGACTTGTATAGACTGTAGCGCCCGGCTAGCTCAGTCGGTAGAGCGTTGGACTCTTAATCCAACGGTCGTGGGTTCGAGCCCCACGTTGGGCGTTGTGTTTTTCCCCACGTTATTTAAAATTGTTGTTGAACAGGTCAGCAATAGATGATTCACATGAATATCAATATGTATTTCAAATAAAAGCTGAATTGAATTTTAAAATTAGTAAATCCTTTAGTTAAAGGTAATATTATATTTCAACATGTTGAATTTGTTTTAATAATTTTCTTTAGAAGAAGATTCGTCAATATAATTGTTCAATACTTTTAAAAGTATGACCGTTACTTATGTCATTTATAGATCTAGCGCCCGGCTAGCTCAGTCGGTAGAGCGTTGGACTCTTAATCCAACGGTCGTGGGTTCGAGCCCCACGTTGGGCGTTGTGTTTATCTCCAAATTATTCAAAATTGTTGTTGAACAATGAACATGACAGCAATGGATGACTCAAATGAATATCAATATGTATCTCAAATAAAATTTGATTATTATTTAAAAATTCATAAATCCTATCAGTGAAGGTAAATTTATGTTTCAACATGTTGAATTTGTTTTAATAATTTTCTTTAGAAGAAGATTCTGCAATATAATTGTTCAATACTTTTAAAAGTATGATTTACGTCTTGTGTAGACTGTAGTGCCCGGCTAGCTCAGTCGGTAGAGCGTTGGACTCTTAATCCAACGCTCGTGGGTTCGAGCCCCAAGTTGGGCGTTGTGTTTTTCTCCAAATTATTCAAAATTGTTGTTGAACAATGAACATGACAGCAATGGATGACTCAAATGAATATCAATATGTATCTCAAATAAAATTTGATTATTATTTAAAAATTAATAAATCCTATAAGTAAAGGTAAATTTATGTTTCAACTTGTTGAATTTGTTTTAATAATTTTCTTTAGAAGAAGATTCTGCAATATAATGGTTCAATACTTTTAAATGTATGACCGTTACTTACGACTTGTATAGATTGTAGCGCCCGGCTAGCTCAGTCGGTAGAGCGTTGGACTCTTAATCCAACGGTCGTGGGTTCGAGCCCCACGTTGGGCGTTGTGTTTTTCCCCACGTTATTTAAAATTGTTGTTGAACAGGACAGCAATAGATGATTCACATGAATATCCATATGTATTTCAAATAAAAGCTGAATTGAATTTTAAAATTAATAAATCCTTTAGTTAAAGGTAATTTTATATTTCAACATGTTGAATTTGTTTCAATAATTTTCTTTAGAAGAAGATTCTGCAATATAATTGTTCAATACCTTTAAAAGTATGACCGTTACTTACGACTTGTACAGATAGTAGCGCCCTGCTAGCTCAGTCGGTAGAGCGTTGGACTCTTAATCCAACGGTCGTGGGTTCGAGCCCCACGTTGGGCGTTGTGTTTTTCTCCAAATTATTCAAAATTGTTGTTGAACAATGAACATGACAGCAATGGATGACTCAAATGAATATCAATATGTATCTCAAATAAAATTGTTTATTATTTTAAAATTAATAAATCCTATAAGTAAAGGTAAATTTATGTTTCAACATGTTGAATTTGTTTTAATAATTTTCTTTAGAAAAAGATTCTGCAATATAATTGTTCAATACTTTTAAAAGTATGATTTACGACTTGTATAGACTGTAGCGCCCGGCTAGCTCAGTCGGTAGAGCGTTGGACTCTTAATCCAACGGTCGTGGGTTCGAGCCCCACGTTGGGCGTTGTGTTTTTCCCCATGTTATTTAAAATTGTTGTTAAACAGGACAGCAATAGATGATTCACATGAATATCAATATGTATTTCAAATAAAAGCTGAATTGAATTTTAAAAATAGTAAATCCTTTAGTTAAAGGTAATATTATATTTCAACATGTTGAATTTGTTTTAATAATTTTCTTTAGAAGAAGATTCGTCAATATAATTGTTCAATACTTTTAAAAGTATGACCGTTACTTATGTCATTTATAGATCTAGCGCCCGGCTAGCTCAGTCGGTAGAGCGTTGGACTCTTAATCCAACGGTCGTGGGTTCGAGCCCCACGTTGGGCGTTGTGTTTTTCTCCAAATTATTCAAAATTGTTGTTGAACAATGAACATGACATCAATGGATGACTCAAATGAATATCAATATGTATCTCAAATAAAATTTGATTATTATTTAAAAATTCATAAATCCTATAAGTAAAGGTAAATTTATGTTTCAACATGTTGAATTTGTTTTAATAATTTTCTTTAGAAGAAGATTCTGCAATATAATTGTTCAATACTTTTAAAAGTATGATTTACGTCTTGTGTAGACTGTAGCGCCCGGCTAGCTCAGTCGGTAGAGCGTTGGACTCTTAATCCAACGGTCGTGGGTTCGAGCCCCACGTTGGGCGTTGTGTTTTTCTCCAAATTATTCAAAATTGTTGTTGAACAATGAACATGACAGCAATGGATGACTCAAATGAATATCAATATGTATCTCAAATAAAATTTGATTATTATTTAAAAATTAATAAATCCTATAAGTAAAGGTAAATTTATGTTTCAACTTGTTGAATTTGTTTTAATAATTTTCTTTAGAAGAAGATTCTGCAATATAATGGTTCAATACTTTTAAATGTATGACCGTTACTTACGACTTGTATAGATTGTAGCTCCCGGCTAGCTCAGTCGGTAGAGCGTTGGACTCTTAATCCAACGGTCGTGGGTTCGAGCCCCACGTTGGGCGTTGTGTTTTTCCCCACGTTATTTAAAATTGTTGTTGAACAGGACAGCAATAGATGATTCACATGAATATCCATATGTATTTCAAATAAAAGCTGAATTGAATTTTAAAATTAATAAATCCTTTAGTTAAAGGTAATTTTATATTTCAACATGTTGAATTTGTTTCAATAATTTTCTTTAGAAGAAGATTCTGCAATATAATTGTTCAATACCTTTAAAAGTATGACCGTTACTTACGACTTGTACAGATAGTAGCGCCCGGCTAGCTCAGTCGGTAGAGCGTTGGACTCTTAATCCAACGGTCGTGGGTTCGAGCCCCACGTTGGGCGTTGTGTTTTTCTCCAAATTATTCAAAATTGTTGTTGAACAATGAACATGACAGCAATGGATGACTCAAATGAATATCAATATGTATCTCCAATAAAATTGTTTATTATTTTAAAATTAATAAATCCTATAAGTAAAGGTAAATTTATGTTTCAACATGTTGAATTTGTTTTAATAATTTTCTTTAGAAGAAGATTCTGCAATATAATTGTTCAATACTTTTAAAAGTATGATTTACGTCTTGTGTAGACTGTAGCGCCCGGCTAGCTCAGTCGGTAGAGCGTTGGACTCTTAATCCAACGGTCGTGGGTTCGAGCCCCACGTTGGGCGTTGTGTTTTTCTCCAAATTATTCAAAATTGTTGTTGAACAATGAACATGACAGCAATGGATGACTCAAATGAATATCAATATGTATCTCAAATAAAATTTGATTATTATTTAAAAATTAATAAATCCTATAAGTAAAGGTAAATTTATGTTTCAACTTGTTGAATTTGTTTTAATAATTTTCTTTAGAAGAAGATTCTGCAATATAATGGTTCAATACTTTTAAATGTATGACCGTTACTTACGACTTGTATAGATTGTAGCGCCCGGCTAGCTAAGTCGGTAGAGCGTTGGACTCTTAATCCAACGGTCGTGGGTTCGAGCCCCACGTTGGGCGTTGTGTTTTTCCCCATGTTATTTAAAATTGTTGTTGAACAGGACAGCAATAGATGATTCACATGAATAACCATATGTATTTCAAATAAAAGCTGAATTGAATTTTAAAATTAATAAATCCTTTAGTTAAAGGTAATTTTATATTTCAACATGTTGAATTTGTTTCAATAATTTTCTTTAGAAGAAGATTCTGCAATATAATTGTTCAATACCTTTAAAAGTATGACCGTTACTTACGACTTGTACAGATAGTAGCGCCCGGCTAGCTCAGTCGGTAGAGCGTTGGACTCTTAATCCAACGGTCGTGGGTTCGAGCCCCACGTTGGGCGTTGTGTTTTTCCCCACGTTATTTAAAATTGTTGTTGAACAGGACAGCAATAGATGATTCACATGAATATCAATATGTATTTCAAATAAAAGCAGAATTGAATTTTAAAACTAATAAATCCTATAGGTAAAGATTAAATTATGTTTTGACATGTTGAATTTGTTTTAATAATTTTCTTTAGAAGAAGATTCGTCAATATAATTGTTCAATACTTTTAAAAGTATGACCGTTACTTATGTCATTTATAGACCTAGCGCCCGGCTAGCTCAGTCGGTAGAGCGTTGGACTCTTAATCCAACCGTCGTGGGTTCGAGCCCCACGTTGGGCGATCTGTTTTTCCCCACATTTTTTAAAATTGTTTTGGAACAGGACAGCAATAGATGATTCACATGAATATCAATATGTATTTCAAATAAAAGCAGAATTGAATTTTAAAACTAATAAATCCTATAGGTAAAGATTAAATTATGTTTTGACATGTTGAATTTGTTTTAATAATTTTCTTTAGAAGAAGATTCGTCAATATAATTGTTCAATACTTTTAAAAGTATGACCGTTACTTATGTCATTTATAGACCTAGCGCCCGGCTAGCTCAGTCGGTAGAGCGTTGGACTCTTAATCCAACGGTCGTGGGTTCGAGCCCCACGTTGGGCGTTGTGTTTTTCTCCAAATTATTCAAAATTGTTGTTGAACAATGAACATGACAGCAATGGATGACTCAAATGAATATCAATATGTATTTCAAATAAAATTTGATTATTATTTAAAAATTAATAAATCCTATAAGTAAAGGTAAATTTATGTTTCAACATGTTGAATTTGTTTTAATAATTTTCTTTAGAAAAAGATTCTGCAATATAATTGTTCAATACTTTTAAATGTATGACCGTTACTTACGACTTGCATAGATTGTAGCGCCCGGCTAGCTCAGTCGGTAGAGCGTTGGACTCTTAATCCAACGGTCGTGGGTTCGAGCCCCACGCTGGGCGTTGTGTTTTTCTCCAAATTATTCAAAATTGTTGTTGAACAATGAACATGACAGCAATGGATGACTTAAATGAATGTCAATATGTATCTCAAATAAAATTTGATTATTATTTAAAAATTCATAAATCCTATAAGTAAAGGTAAATTTATGTTTCAACATGTTGAATTTGTTTTAATAATTTTCTTTAGAAGAAGATTTTGCAATATAATTGTTCAATACTTTTAAAAGAATGACCGTTACTTACGACTTGTATAGATTGTAGCGCCCGGCTAGCTCAGTCGGTAGAGCGTTGGACTCTTAATCCAACGGTCGTGGGTTCGAGCCCCACGTTGGGCGTTGTGTTTTTCCCCACGTTATTTAAAATTGTTGTTGAACAGGACAGCAATAGATGATTCACATGAATATCAATATGTATTTCAAATAAAAGCAGAATTGAATTTTAAAACTAATAAATCCTATAGGTAAAGATTAAATTATGTTTTGACATGTTGAATTTGTTTTAATAATTTTCTTTAGAAGAAGATTCGTCAATATAATTGTTCAATACTTTTAAAAGTATGACCGTTACTTATGTCATTTATAGACCTAGCGCCCGGCTAGCTCAGTCGGTAGAGCGTTGGACTCTTAATCCAACGCTCGTGGGTTCGAGCCCCACGTTGGGCGTTGTGTTTTTCTCCAAACTATTCAAAATTGTTGTTGAACAATGAACATGACAGCAATGGATGAATCAAATGAATATCAATATGTATCTCAACTAAAATTGTTTATTATTTTAAAATTAATAAATCCTATAAGTAAAGGTAAATTTATGTTTCAACATGTTCAATTTGTTTTAATAATTTTCTTTAGAAGAAGATTCTGCAATATAATTGTTCAATACTTTTAAAAGTATGACCGTTACTTACGACTTGTATAGATTGTAGCGCCCGGCTAGCTCAGTCGGTAGAGCGTTGGACTCTTAATCCAACGGTCGTGGGTTCGAGCACCACGTTGGGCGTTGAGTTTTTCCCCACGTTATTTAAAATTGTTGTTGAACAGGACAGCAATAGATGATTCACATGAATATCAATATGTATTTCAAATAAAAGCAGAATTGAATTTTAAAACTAATAAATCCTATAGGTAAAGATTAAATTATGTTTTGACATGTTGAATTTGTTTTAATAATTTTCTTTAGAAGAAGATTCGTCAATATAATTGTTCAATACTTTTAAAAGTATGACCGTTACTTATGTCATTTATAGACCTAGCGCCCGGCTAGCTCAGTCGGTAGAGCGTTGGACTCTTAATCCAACGGTCGTGGGTTCGAGCCCCACGTTGGGCGTTGTGTTTTTCTCCAAATTATTCAAAATTGTTGTTGAACAATGAACATGACAGCAATGGATGACTCAAATGAATATCAATATGTATCTCAAATAAAATTGTTTATTATTTTAAAATTAATAAATCCTATAAGTAAAGGTAAATTTATGTTTCAACATGTTGAATTTGTTTTAATAATTTTCTTTAGAAGAAGATTCTGCAATATAATTGTTCAATACTTTTAAAAGTATGACCAGTACTTACGACTTGTATAGATTGTAGCGCCCGGCTAGCTCAGTCGGTAGAGCGTTGGACTCTTAATCCAACGGTCGTGGGTTCGAGCCCCACGTTGGGCGTTGTGTTTTTCCCCACGTTATTTAAAATTGTTGTTGAACAGGACAGCAATAGATGATTCACATGAATATCAATATGTATTTCAAATAAAAGCAGAATTGAATTTTAAAACTAATAAATCCTATAGGTAAAGATTAAATTATGTTTTGACATGTTGAATTTGTTTTAATAATTTTCTTTAGAAGAAGATTCGTCAATATAATTGTTCAATACTTTTAAAAGTATGACCGTTACTTATGTCATTTATAGACCTAGCGCCCGGCTAGCTCAGTCGGTAGAGCGTTGGACTCTTAATCCAACGCTCGTGGGTTCGAGCCCCACGTTGGGCGTTGTGTTTTTCTCCAAACTATTCAAAATTGTTGTTGAACAATGAACATGACAGCAATGGATGACTCAAATGAATATCAATATGTATCTCAACTAAAATTGTTTATTATTTTAAAATTAATAAATCCTATAAGTAAAGGTAAATTTATGTTTCAACATGTTGAATTTGTTTTAATAATTTTCTTTAGAAGAAGATTCTGCAATATAATTGTTCAATACTTTTAAAAGTATGACCGTTGCTTATGTCATTTATAGACCTAGCGCCCGGCTAGCTCAGTCGGTAGAGCGTTGGACTCTTAATCCAACCGTCGTGGGTTCGAGCCCCACGTTGGGCGTTGTGTTTTTCTCCAAATTATTCAAAATTGTTGTTGAACAATGAACATGACAGCAATGGATGACTCAAATGAATATCAATATGTATCTCAAATAAAATTGTTTATTATTTTAAAATTAATAAATCCTATAAGTAAAGGTAAATTTATGTTTCAACATGTTGAATTTGTTTTAATAATTTTCTTTAGAAGAAGATTCTGCAATATAATTGTTCAATACTTTTAAAAGTATGACCGTTACTTACGACTTGTATAGATTGTAGCGCCCGGCTAGCTCAGTCGGTAGAGCGTTGGACTCTTAATCCAACGGTCGTGGGTTCGAGCCCCACGTTGGGCGTTGTGTTTTTCCCCACGTTATTTAAAATTGTTGTTGAACAGGACAGCAATAGATGATTCACATGAATATCAATATGTATTTCAAATAAAAGCAGAATTGAATTTTAAAACTAATAAATCCTATAGGTAAAGATTAAATTATGTTTTGACATGTTGAATTTGTTTTAATAATTTTCTTTAGAAGAAGATTCGTCAATATAATTGTTCAATACTTTTAAAAGTATGACCGTTACTTATGTCATTTATAGACCTAGCGCCCGGCTAGCTCAGTCGGTAGAGCGTTGGACTCTTAATCCAACGCTCGTGGGTTCGAGCCCCACGTTGGTCGTTGTGTTTTTCTCCAAACTATTCAAAATTGTTGTTGAACAATGAACATGACAGCAATGGATGACTCAAATGAATATCAATATGTATCTCAACTAAAATTGTTTATTATTTTAAAATTAATAAATCCTATAAGTAAAGGTAAATTTATGTTTCAACATGTTGAATTTGTTTTAATAATTTTCTTTAGAAGAAGATTCTGCAATATAATTGTTCAATACTTTTAAAAGTATGACCGTTACTTACGACTTGTATAGATTGTAGCGCCCGGCTAGCTCAGTCGGTAGAGCGTTGGACTCTTAATCCAACGGTCGTGGGTTCGAGCCCCACGTTGGGCGTTGTGTTTTTCCCCACGTTATTTAAAATTGTTGTTGAACAGGACAGCAATAGATGATTCACATGAATATCAATATGTATTTCAAATAAAAGCAGAATTGAATTTTAAAACTAATAAATCCTATAAGTAAAGGTAAATTTATGTTTCAACATGTTGAATTTGTTTTAATAATTTTCTTTAGAAGAAGATTCTGCAATATAATTGTTCAATACTTTTAAAAGTATGATTTACGTCTTGTGTAGACTGTAGCGCCCGGCTAGCTCAGTCGGTAGAGCGTTGGACTCTTAATCCAACGGTCGTGGGTTCGAGCCCCACGTTGGGCGTTGTGTTTTTCTCCAAATTATTCAAAATTGTTGTTGAACAATGAACATGACAGCAATGGATGACTCAAATGAATATCAATATGTATCTCAAATAAAATTTGATTATTATTTAAAAATTAATAAATCCTATAAGTAAAGGTAAATTTATGTTTCAACTTGTTGAATTTGTTTTAATAATTTTCTTTAGAAGAAGATTCTGCAATATAATGGTTCAATACTTTTAAATGTATGACCGTTACTTACGACTTGTATAGATTGTAGCTCCCGGCTAGCTCAGTCGGTAGAGCGTTGGACTCTTAATCCAACGGTCGTGGGTTCGAGCCCCACGTTGGGCGTTGTGTTTTTCCCCACGTTATTTAAAATTGTTGTTGAACAGGACAGCAATAGATGATTCACATGAATATCCATATGTATTTCAAATAAAAGCTGAATTGAATTTTAAAATTAATAAATCCTTTAGTTAAAGGTAATTTTATATTTCAACATGTTGAATTTGTTTCAATAATTTTCTTTAGAAGAAGATTCTGCAATATAATTGTTCAATACCTTTAAAAGTATGACCGTTACTTACGACTTGTACAGATAGTAGCGCCCGGCTAGCTCAGTCGGTAGAGCGTTGGACTCTTAATCCAACGGTCGTGGGTTCGAGCCCCACGTTGGGCGTTGTGTTTTTCTCCAAATTATTCAAAATTGTTGTTGAACAATGAACATGACAGCAATGGATGACTCAAATGAATATCAATATGTATCTCCAATAAAATTGTTTATTATTTTAAAATTAATAAATCCTATAAGTAAAGGTAAATTTATGTTTCAACATGTTGAATTTGTTTTAATAATTTTCTTTAGAAGAAGATTCTGCAATATAATTGTTCAATACTTTTAAAAGTATGATTTACGTCTTGTGTAGACTGTAGCGCCCGGCTAGCTCAGTCGGTAGAGCGTTGGACTCTTAATCCAACGGTCGTGGGTTCGAGCCCCACGTTGGGCGTTGTGTTTTTCTCCAAATTATTCAAAATTGTTGTTGAACAATGAACATGACAGCAATGGATGACTCAAATGAATATCAATATGTATCTCAAATAAAATTTGATTATTATTTAAAAATTAATAAATCCTATAAGTAAAGGTAAATTTATGTTTCAACTTGTTGAATTTGTTTTAATAATTTTCTTTAGAAGAAGATTCTGCAATATAATGGTTCAATACTTTTAAATGTATGACCGTTACTTACGACTTGTATAGATTGTAGCGCCCGGCTAGCTCAGTCGGTAGAGCGTTGGACTCTTAATCCAACGGTCGTGGGTTCGAGCCCCACGTTGGGCGTTGTGTTTTTCCCCATGTTATTTAAAATTGTTGTTGAACAGGACAGCAATAGATGATTCACATGAATAACCATATGTATTTCAAATAAAAGCTGAATTGAATTTTAAAATTAATAAATCCTTTAGTTAAAGGTAATTTTATATTTCAACATGTTGAATTTGTTTCAATAATTTTCTTTAGAAGAAGATTCTGCAATATAATTGTTCAATACCTTTAAAAGTATGACCGTTACTTACGACTTGTACAGATAGTAGCGCCCGGCTAGCTCAGTCGGTAGAGCGTTGGACTCTTAATCCAACGGTCGTGGGTTCGAGCCCCACGTTGGGCGTTGTGTTTTTCCCCACGTTATTTAAAATTGTTGTTGAACAGGACAGCAATAGATGATTCACATGAATATCAATATGTATTTCAAATAAAAGCAGAATTGAATTTTAAAACTAATAAATCCTATAGGTAAAGATTAAATTATGTTTTGACATGTTGAATTTGTTTTAATAATTTTCTTTAGAAGAAGATTCGTCAATATAATTGTTCAATACTTTTAAAAGTATGACCGTTACTTATGTCATTTATAGACCTAGCGCCCGGCTAGCTCAGTCGGTAGAGCGTTGGACTCTTAATCCAACCGTCGTGGGTTCGAGCCCCACGTTGGGCGATCTGTTTTTCCCCACATTTTTTAAAATTGTTTTGGAACAGGACAGCAATAGATGATTCACATGAATATCAATATGTATTTCAAATAAAAGCAGAATTGAATTTTAAAACTAATAAATCCTATAGGTAAAGATTAAATTATGTTTTGACATGTTGAATTTGTTTTAATAATTTTCTTTAGAAGAAGATTCGTCAATATAATTGTTCAATACTTTTAAAAGTATGACCGTTACTTATGTCATTTATAGACCTAGCGCCCGGCTAGCTCAGTCGGTAGAGCGTTGGACTCGTAATCCAACGGTCGTGGGTTCGAGCCCCACGTTGGGCGTTGTGTTTTTCTCCAAATTATTCAAAATTGTTGTTGAACAATGAACATGACAGCAATGGATGACTCAAATGAATATCAATATGTATTTCAAATAAAATTTGATTATTATTTAAAAATTAATAAATCCTATAAGTAAAGGTAAATTTATGTTTCAACATGTTGAATTTGTTTTAATAATTTTCTTTAGAAAAAGATTCTGCAATATAATTGTTCAATACTTTTAAATGTATGACCGTTACTTACGACTTGCATAGATTGTTGCGCCCGGCTAGCTCAGTCGGTAGAGCGTTGGACTCTTAATCCAACGGTCGTGGGTTCGAGCCCCACGCTGGGCGTTGTGTTTTTCTCCAAATTATTCAAAATTGTTGTTGAACAATGAACATGACAGCAATGGATGACTTAAATGAATATCAATATGTATCTCAAATAAAATTTGATTATTATTTAAAAATTCATAAATCCTATAAGTAAAGGTAAATTTATGTTTCAACATGTTGAATTTGTTTTAATAATTTTCTTTAGAAGAAGATTTTGCAATATAATTGTTCAATACTTTTAAAAGAATGACCGTTACTTACGACTTGTATAGATTGTAGCGCCCGGCTAGCTCAGTCGGTAGAGCGTTGGACTCTTAATCCAACGGTCGTGGGTTCGAGCCCCACGTTGGGCGTTGTGTTTTTCCCCACGTTATTTAAAATTGTTGTTGAACAGGACAGCAATAGATGATTCACATGAATATCAATATGTATTTCAAATAAAAGCAGAATTGAATTTTAAAACTAATAAATCCTATAGGTAAAGATTGAATTATGTTTTGACATGTTGAATTTGTTTTAATAATTTTCTTTAGAAGAAGATTCGTCAATATAATTGTTCAATACTTTTAAAAGTATGACCGTTACTTATGTCATTTATAGACCTAGCGCCCGGCTAGCTCAGTCGGTAGAGCGTTGGACTCTTAATCCAACGCTCGTGGGTTCGAGCCCCACGTTGGGCGTTGTGTTTTTCTCCAAACTATTCAAAATTGTTGTTGAACAATGAACATGACAGCAATGGATGAATCAAATGAATATCAATATGTATCTCAACTAAAATTGTTTATTATTTTAAAATTAATAAATCCTATAAGTAAAGGTAAATTTATGTTTCAACATGTTCAATTTGTTTTAATAATTTTCTTTAGAAGAAGATTCTGCAATATAATTGTTCAATACTTTTAAAAGTATGACCGTTACTTACGACTTGTATAGATTGTAGCGCCCGGCTAGCTCAGTCGGTAGAGCGTTGGACTCTTAATCCAACGGTCGTGGGTTCGAGCCCCACATTGGGCGTTGAGTTTATCCCCACGTTATTTAAAATTGTTGTTGAACAGGACAGCAATAGATGATTCACATGAATATCAATATGTATTTCAAATAAAAGCAGAATTGAATTTTAAAACTAATAAATCCTATAGGTAAAGATTAAATTATGTTTTGACATGTTGAATTTGTTTTAATAATTTTCTTTAGAAGAAGATTCGTCAATATAATTGTTCAATACTTTTAAAAGTATGACCGTTACTTATGTCATTTATAGACCTAGCGCCCGGCTAGCTCAGTCGGTAGAGCGTTGGACTCTTAATCCAACGGTCGTGGGTTCGAGCCCCACGTTGGGCGTTGTGTTTTTCTCCAAATTATTCAAAATTGTTGTTGAACAATGAACATGACAGCAATGGATGACTCAAATGAATATCAATATGTATCTCAAATAAAATTGTTTATTATTTTAAAATTAATAAATCCTATAAGTAAAGGTAAATTTATGTTTCAACATGTTGAATTTGTTTTAATAATTTTCTTTAGAAGAAGATTCTGCAATATAATTGTTCAATACTTTTAAAAGTATGACCGGTACTTACGACTTGTATAGATTGTAGCGCCCGGCTAGCTCAGTCGGTAGAGCGTTGGACTCTTAATCCAACGCTCGTGGGTTCGAGCCCCACGTTGGGCGTTGTGTTTTTCCCCACGTTATTTAAAATTGTTGTTGAACAGGACAGCAATAGATGATTCACATGAATATCAATATGTATTTCAAATAAAAGCAGAATTGAATTTTAAAACTAATAAATCCTATAGGTAAAGATTAAATTATGTTTTGACATGTTGAATTTGTTTTAATAATTTTCTTTAGAAGAAGATTCGTCAATATAATTGTTCAATACTTTTAAAAGTATGACCGTTACTTATGTCATTTATAGACCTAGCGCCCGGCTAGCTCAGTCGGTAGAGCGTTGGACTCTTAATCCAACGCTCGTGGGTTCGAGCCCCACGTTGGGCGTTGTGTTTTTCTCCAAACTATTCAAAATTGTTGTTGAACAATGAACATGACAGCAATGGATGACTCAAATGAATATCAATATGTATCTCAACTAAAATTGTTTATTATTTTAAAATTAATAAATCCTATAAGTAAAGGTAAATTTATGTTTCAACATGTTGAATTTGTTTTAATAATTTTCTTTAGAAGAAGATTCTGCAATATAATTGTTCAATACTTTTAAAAGTATGACCGTTACTTACGACTTGTATAGATTGTAGCGCCCGGCTAGCTCAGTCGGTAGAGCGTTGGACTCTTAATCCAGCGGTCGTGGGTTCGAGCCCCACGTTGGGCGTTGTGTTTTTCCCCACGTTATTTAAAATTGTTGTTGAACAGGACAGCAATAGATGATTCACATGAATATCAATATGTATTTCAAATAAAAGCAGAATTGAATTTTAAAACTAATAAATCCTATAGGTAAAGATTAAATTATGTTTTGACATGTTGAATTTGTTTTAATAATTTTCTTTAGAAGAAGATTCGTCAATATAATTGTTCAATACTTTTAAAACTATGACCGTTACTTATGTCATTTATAGACCAGCGCCCGGCTAGCTCAGTCGGTAGAGCGTTGGACTCTTAATCCAACGGTCGTAGGTTCGAGCCCCACGTTGGGCGTTGTGTTTTTCTCCAAATTATTCAAAATTGTTGTTGAACAATGAACATGACAGCAATGGATGACTCAAATGAATATCAATATGTATCTCAAATAAAATTGTTTATTATTTTAAAATTAATAAATCCTATAAGTAAAGGTAAATTTATGTTTCAACATGTTGAATTTGTTTTAATAATTTTCTTTAGAAGAAGATTCTGCAATATAATTGTTCAATACTTTTAAAAGTATGACCGTTACTTACGACTTGTATAGATTGTAGCGCCCGGCTAGCTCAGTCGGTAGAGCGTTGGACTCTTAATCCAACGGTCGTGGGTTCGAGCCCCACTTGGGCGTTGTGTTTTTCCCCACGTTATTTAAAATTGTTGTTGAACAGGACAGCAATAGATGATTCACATGAATATCAATATGTATCTCAACTAAAATTGTTTATTATTTTAAAATTAATAAATCCTATAAGTAAAGGTAAATTTATGTTTCAACATGTTGAATTTGTTTTAATAATTTTCTTTAGAAGAAGATTCTGCAATATAATTGTTCAATACTTTTAAAAGTATGACCGTTACTTACGACTTGTATAGATTGTAGCGCCCGGCTAGCTCAGTCGGTAGAGCGTTGGACTCTTAATCCAACGGTCGTGGGTTCGAGCCCCACGTTGGGCGTTGTGTTTTTCCCCACGTTATTTAAAATTGTTGTTGAACAGGACAGCAATAGATGATTCACATGAATATCAATATGTATTTCAAATAAAAGCAGAATTGAATTTTAAAACTAATAAATCCTATAGGTAAAGATTAAATTATGTTTTGACATGTTGAATTTGTTTTAATAATTTTCTTTAGAAGAAGATTCGTCAATATAATTGTTCAATACTTTTAAAAGTATGACCGTTACTTATGTCATTTATAGACCTAGCGCCCGGCTAGCTCAGTCGGTAGAGCGTTGGACTCTTAATCCAACGCTCGTGGGTTCGAGCCCCACGTTGGGCGTTGTGTTTTTCTCCAAACTATTCAAAATTGTTGTTGAACAATGAACATGACAGCAATGGATGACTCAAATGAATATCAATATGTATCTCAACTAAAATTGTTTATTATTTTAAAATTAATAAATCCTATAAGTAAAGGTAAATTTATGTTTCAACATGTTGAATTTGTTTTAATAATTTTCTTTAGAAGAAGATTCTGCAATATAATTGTTCAATACTTTTAAAAGTATGACCGTTACTTACGACTTGTATAGATTGTAGCGCCCGGCTAGCTCAGTCGGTAGAGCGTTGGACTCTTAATCCAACGGTCGTGGGTTCGAGCCCCACGTTGGGCGTTGTGTTTTTCAACACGTTATTTAAAATTGTTGTTGAACAGGACAGCAATAGATGATTCACATGAATATCAATATGTATTTCAAATAAAAGCAGAATTGAATTTTAAAACTAATAAATCCTATAGGTAAAGATTAAATTATGTTTTGACATGTTGAATTTGTTTTAATAATTTTCTTTAGAAGAAGATTCGTCAATATAATTGTTCAATACTTTTAAAAGTATGACCGTTACTTATGTCATTTATAGACCAGCGCCCGGCTAGCTCAGTCGGTAGAGCGTTGGACTCTTAATCCAACGGTCGTAGGTTCGAGCCCCACGTTGGGCGTTGTGTTTTTCTCCAAATTATTCAAAATTGTTGTTAAACAATGAACATGACAGCAATGGATGACTCAAATGAATATCAATATGTATCTCAAATAAAATTGTTTATTATTTTAAAATTAATAAATCCTATAAGTAAAGGTAAATTTATGTTTCAACATGTTGAATTTGTTTTAATAATTTTCTTTAGAAGAAGATTCTGCAATATAATTGTTCAATACTTTTAAAAGTATGACCGTTACTTACGACTTGTATAGATTGTAGCGCCCGGCTAGCTCAGTCGGTAGAGCGTTGGACTCTTAATCCAACGGTCGTGGGTTCGAGCCCCACTTGGGCGTTGTGTTTTTCCCCACGTTATTTAAAATTGTTGTTGAACAGGACAGCAATAGATGATTCACATGAATATCAATATGTATCTCAACTAAAATTGTTTATTATTTTAAAATTAATAAATCCTATAAGTAAAGGTAAATTTATGTTTCAACATGTTGAATTTGTTTTAATAATTTTCTTTAGAAGAAGATTCTGCAATATAATTGTTCAATACTTTTAAAAGTATGACCGTTACTTACGACTTGTATAGATTGTAGCGCCCGGCTAGCTCAGTCGGTAGAGCGTTGGACTCTTAATCCAACGGTCGTGGGTTCGAGCCCCACGTTGGGCGTTGTGTTTTTCCCCACGTTATTTAAAATTGTTGTTGAACAGGACAGCAATAGATGATTCACATGAATATCAATATGTATTTCAAATAAAAGCAGAATTGAATTTTAAAACTAATAAATCCTATAGGTAAAGATTAAATTATGTTTTGACATGTTGAATTTGTTTTAATAATTTTCTTTAGAAGAAGATTCGTCAATATAATTGTTCAATACTTTTAAAAGTATGACCGTTACTTATGTCATTTATAGACCTAGCGCCCGGCTAGCTCAGTCGGTAGAGCGTTGGACTCTTAATCCAACGGTCGTGGGTTCGAGCCCCACGTTGGGCTTGTGTTTTTCTCCAAATTATTCAAAATTGTTGTTGAACAATGAACATGACAGCAATGGATGACTCAAATGAATATCAATATGTATCTCAAATAAAATTGTTTATTATTTTAAAATTAATAAATCCTATAAGTAAAGGTTAATTTATGTTTCAACATGTTGAATTTGTTTTAATAATTTTCTTTAGAAGAAGATTCTGCAATATAATTGTTCAATACTTTTAAAAGTTTGACCGTTACTTACGACTTGTATAGATTGTAGCGCCCGGCTAGCTCAGTCGGTAGAGCGTTGGACTCTTAATCCAACGCTCGTGGGTTCGAGCCCCACGTTGGGCGTTGTGTTTTTCTCCAAACTATTCAAAATTGTTGTTGAACAATGAAAATGACAGCAATGGATGACTCAAATGAATATCAATATGTATCTCAACTAAAATTGTTTATTATTTTAAAATTAATAAATCCTATAAGTAAAGGTAAATTTATGTTTCAACATGTTGAATTTGTTTTAATAATTTTCTTTAGAAGAAGATTCTGCAATATAATTGTTCAATACTTTTAAAAGTTTGACCGTTACTTACGACTTGTATAGATTGTAGCGCCCGGCTAGCTCAGTCGGTAGAGCGTTGGACTCTTAATCCAACGGTCGTGGGTTCGAGCCCCACGTTGGGCGTTGCGTTTTTCCCCACGTTATTTAAAATTGTTGTTGAACTAGACAGCAATAGATGATTCACATGAATATCAATATGTATTTCAAATAAAAGCAGAATTGAATTTTAAAACTAATAAATCCTATAGGTAAAGATTAAATTATGTTTTGACATGTTGAATTTGTTTTAATAATTTTCTTTAGAACAAGATTCGTCAATATAATTGTTCAATACTTTTAAAAGTATGACCGTTACTTATGTCATTTATAGACCTAGCGCCCGGCTAGCTCAGTCGGTAGAGCGTTGGACTCTTAATCCAACGGTCGTGGGTTCGAGCCCCACGTTGGGCGTTGTGTTTTTCTCCAAATTATTCAAAATTGTTGTTGAACAATGAACATGACAGCAATGGATGACTCAAATGAATATCAATATGTATCTCAAATAAAATTGTTTATTATTTTAAAATTAATAAATCCTATAAGTAAAGGTAAATTTATGTTTCAACATGTTGAATTTGTTTTAATAATTTTCTTTAGAAGAAGATTCTGCAATATAATTGTTCAATACTTTTAAAAGTATGACCGTTACTTACGACTTGTATAGATTGTAGCGCCCGGCTAGCTCAGTCGGTAGAGCGTTGGACTCTTAATCCAACGGTCGTGGGTTCGAGCCCCACGTTGGGCGATCTGTTTTTCCCCACATTTTTTAAAATTGTTTTGGAACAGGACAGCAATAGATGATTCACATGAATATCAATATGTATTTCAAATAAAAGCAGAATTGAATTTTAAAACTAATAAATCCTATAGGTAAAGATTAAATTATGTTTTGACATGTTGAATTTGTTTTAATAATTTTCTTTAGAAGAAGATTCGTCAATATAATTGTTCAATACTTTTAAAAGTATGACCGTTACTTATGTCATTTATAGACCTAGCGCCCGGCTAGCTCAGTCGGTAGAGCGTTGGACTCTTAATCCAACGGTCGTGGGTTCGAGCCCCACGTTGGGCGTTGTGTGTTTTCTGCAAATTATTCAAAATTGTTGTTGAACAATGAACATGACAGCAATGGATGACTCAAATGAATATCAATATGTATCTCAAATAAAATTGTTTATTATTTTAAAATTAATAAATCCTATAAGTAAAGGTAAATTTATGTTTCAACATGTTGAATTTGTTTTAATAATTTTCTTTAGAAGAAGATTCTGCAATATAATTGTTCAATACTTTTAAAAGTATGACCGTTACTTACGACTTGTATAGATTGTAGCGCCCGGCTAGCTCAGTCGGTAGAGCGTTTGACTCTTAATCCAACGGTCGTGGGTTCGAGCCCCACGTTGGGCGTTGTGTTTTTCCCCACGTTATTTAAAATTGTTGTTGAACAGGACAGCAATAGATGATTCACATGAATATCAATATGTATCTCAACTAAAATTGTTTATTATTTTAAAATTAATAAATCCTATAAGTAAAGGTAAATTTATGTTTCAACATGTTGAATTTGTTTTAATAATTTTCTTTAGAAGAAGATTCTGCAATATAATTGTTCAATACTTTTAAAAGTATGACCGTTACTTACGACTTGTATAGATTGTAGCGCCCGGCTAGCTCAGTCGGTAGAGCGTTGGACTCTTAATCCAACGGTCGTGGGTTCGAGCCCCACGTTGGGCGTTGTGTTTTTCCCCACGTTATTTAAAATTGTTGTTGAACAGGACAGCAATAGATGATTCACATGAATATCAATATGTATTTCAAATAAAAGCAGAATTGAATTTTAAAACTAATAAATCCTATAGGTAAAGATTAAATTATGTTTTGACATGTTGAATTTGTTTTAATAATTTTCTTTAGAAGAAGATTCGTCAATATAATTGTTCAATACTTTTAAAAGTATGACCGTTACTTATGTCATTTATAGACCTAGCGCCCGGTTAGCTCAGTCGGTAGAGCGTTGGACTCTTAATCCAACGCTCGTGGGTTCGAGCCCCACGTTGGGCGTTGTGTTTTTCTCCAAACTATTCAAAATTGTTGTTGAACAATGAACATGACAGCAATGGATGACTCAAATGAATATCAATATGTATCTCAACTAAAATTGTTTATTATTTTAAAATTAATAAATCCTATAAGTAAAGGTAAATTTATGTTTCAACATGTTGAATTTGTTTTAATAATTTTCTTTAGAAGAAGATTCTGCAATATAATTGTTCAATACTTTTAAAAGTTTGTCCGTTACTTACGACTTGTATAGATTGTAGCGCCCGGCTAGCTCAGTCGGTAGAGCGTTGGACTCTTAATCCAACGGTCGTGGGTTCGAGCCCCACGTTGGGCGTTGTGTTTTTCCCCACGTTATTTAAAATTGTTGTTGAACAGGACAGCAATAGATGATTTACATGAATATCAATATGTATTTCAAATAAAAGCAGAATTGAATTTTAAAACTAATAAATCCTATAGGTAAAGATTAAATTATGTTTTGACATGTTGAATTTGTTTTAATAATTTTCTTTAGAAGAAGATTCGTCAATATAATTGTTCAATACTTTTAAAAGTATGACCGTTACTTATGTCATTTATAGACCTAGCGCCCGGCTAGCTCAGTCGGTAGAGCGTTGGACTCTTAATCCAACGGTCGTGGGTTCGAGCCCCACGTTGGGCGTTGTGTTTTTCTCCAAATTATTCAAAATTGTTGTTGAACAATGAACATGACAGCAATGGATGACTTAAATGAATATCAATATGTATCTCAAATAAAATTGTTTATTATTTTAAAATTAATAAATCCTATAAGTAAAGGTAAATTTATGTTTCAACATGTTGAATTTGTTTTAATAATTTTCTTTAGAAGAAGATTCTGCAATATAATTGTTCAATACTTTTAAAAGTATGACCGTTACTTACGACTTGTATAGATTGTAGCGCCCGGCTAGCTCAGTCGGTAGAGCGTTGGACTCTTAATCCAACGGTCGTGGGTTCGAGCCCCACGTTGGGCGTTGTGTTTTTCCCCACGTTATTTAAAATTGTTGTTGAACAGGACAGCAATAGATGATTCACATGAATATCAATATGTATTTCAAATAAAAGCAGAATTGAATTTTAAAACTAATAAATCCTATAGGTAAAGATTAAATTATGTTTTGACATGTTGAATTTGTTTTAATAATTTTCTTTAGAACAAGATTCGTCAATATAATTGTTCAATACTTTTAAAAGTATGACCGTTACTTATGTCATTTATAGACCTAGCGCCCGGCTAGCTCAGTCGGTAGAGCGTTGGACTCTTAATCCAACGGTCGTGGGTTCGAGCCCCACGTTGGGCGTTGTGTTTTTCTCTAAATTATTCAAAATTGTTGTTGAACAATGAACATGACAGCAATGGATGACTCAAATGAATATCAATATGTATCTCAAATAAAATTGTTTATTATTTTAAAATTAATAAATCCTATAAGTAAAGGTAAATTTATGTTTCAACATGTTGAATTTGTTTTAATAATTTTCTTTAGAAGAAGATTCTGCAATATAATTGTTCAATACTTTTAAAAGTATGACCGTTACTTACGACTTGTATAGATTGTAGCGCCCGGCTAGCTCAGTCGGTAGAGCGTTGGACTCTTAATCCAACGGTCGTGGGTTCGAGCCCCACGTTGGGCGATCTGTTTTTCCCCACATTTTTTAAAATTGTTTTGGAACAGGACAGCAATAGATGATTCACATGAATATCAATATGTATTTCAAATAAAAGCAGAATTGAATTTTAAAACTAATAAATCCTATAGGTAAAGATTAAATTATGTTTTGACATGTTGAATTTGTTTTAATAATTTTCTTTAGAAGAAGATTCGTCAATATAATTGTTCAATACTTTTAAAAGTATGACCGTTACTTATGTCATTTATAGACCTAGCGCCCGGCTAGCTCAGTCGGTAGAGCGTTGGACTCTTAATCCAACGGTCGTGGGTTCGAGCCCCACGTTGGGCGTTGTGTGTTTTCTGCAAATTATTCAAAATTGTTGTTGAACAATGAACATGACAGCAATGGATGACTCAAATGAATATCAATATGTATCTCAAATAAAATTGTTTATTATTTTAAAATTAATAAATCCTATAAGTAAAGGTAAATTTATGTTTCAACATGTTGAATTTGTTTTAATAATTTTCTTTAGAAGAAGATTCTGCAATATAATTGTTCAATACTTTTAAAAGTATGACCGTTACTTACGACTTGTATAGATTGTAGCGCCCGGCTAGCTCAGTCGGTAGAGCGTTGGACTCTTAATCCAACGGTCGTGGGTTCGAGCCCCACGTTGGGCGTTGTGTTTTTCCCCACGTTATTTAAAATTGTTGTTGAACAGGACAGCAATAGATGATTCACATGAATATCAATATGTATCTCAACTAAAATTGTTTATTATTTTAAAATTAATAAATCCTATAAGTAAAGGTAAATTTATGTTTCAACATGTTGAATTTGTTTTAATAATTTTCTTTAGAAGAAGATTCTGCAATATAATTGTTCAATACTTTTAAAAGTATGACCGTTACTTACGACTTGTATAGATTGTAGCGCCCGGCTAGCTCAGTCGGTAGAGCGTTGGACTCTTAATCCAACGGTCGTGGGTTCGAGCCCCACGTTGGGCGTTGTGTTTTTCCCCACGTTATTTAAAATTGTTGTTGAACAGGACAGCAATAGATGATTCACATGAATATCAATATGTATTTCAAATAAAAGCAGAATTGAATTTTAAAACTAATAAATCCTATAGGTAAAGATTAAATTATGTTTTGACATGTTGAATTTGTTTTAATAATTTTCTTTAGAAGAAGATTCGTCAATATAATTGTTCAATACTTTTAAAAGTATGACCGTTACTTATGTCATTTATAGACCTAGCGCCCGGTTAGCTCAGTCGGTAGAGCGTTGGACTCTTAATCCAACGCTCGTGGGTTCGAGCCCCACGTTGGGCGTTGTGTTTTTCTCCAAACTATTCAAAATTGTTGTTGAACAATGAACATGACAGCAATGGATGACTCAAATGAATATCAATATGTATCTCAACTAAAATTGTTTATTATTTTAAAATTAATAAATCCTATAAGTAAAGGTAAATTTATGTTTCAACATGTTGAATTTGTTTTAATAATTTTCTTTAGAAGAAGATTCTGCAATATAATTGTTCAATACTTTTAAAAGTTTGACCGTTACTTACGACTTGTATAGATTGTAGCGCCCGGCTAGCTCAGTCGGTAGAGCGTTGGACTCTTAATCCAACGGTCGTGGGTTCGAGCCCCACGTTGGGCGTTGTGTTTTTCCCCACGTTATTTAAAATTGTTGTTGAACAGGACAGCAATAGATGATTTACATGAATATCAATATGTATTTCAAATAAAAGCAGAATTGAATTTTAAAACTAATAAATCCTATAGGTAAAGATTAAATTATGTTTTGACATGTTGAATTTGTTTTAATAATTTTCTTTAGAAGAAGATTCGTCAATATAATTGTTCAATACTTTTAAAAGTATGACCGTTACTTATGTCATTTATAGACCTAGCGCCCGGCTAGCTCAGTCGGTAGAGCGTTGGACTCTTAATCCAACGGTCGTGGGTTCGAGCCCCACGTTGGGCGTTGTGTTTTTCTCCAAATTATTCAAAATTGTTGTTGAACAATGAACATGACAGCAATGGATGACTCAAATGAATATCAATATGTATCTCAAATAAAATTGTTTATTATTTTAAAATTAATAAATCCTATAAGTAAAGGTAAATTTATGTTTCAACATGTTGAATTTGTTTTAATAATTTTCTTTAGAAGAAGATTCTGCAATATAATTGTTCAATACTTTTAAAAGTATGACCGTTACTTACGACTTGTATAGATTGTAGCGCCCGGCTAGCTCAGTCGGTAGAGCGTTGGACTCTTAATCCAACGGTCGTGGGTTCGAGCCCCACTTGGGCGTTGTGTTTTTCCCCACGTTATTTAAAATTGTTGTTGAACAGGACAGCAATAGATGATTCACATGAATATCAATATGTATCTCAACTAAAATTGTTTATTATTTTAAAATTAATAAATCCTATAAGTAAAGGTAAATTTATGTTTCAACATGTTGAATTTGTTTTAATAATTTTCTTTAGAAGAAGATTCTGCAATATAATTGTTCAATACTTTTAAAAGTATGACCGTTACTTACGACTTGTATAGATTGTAGCGCCCGGCTAGCTCAGTCGGTAGAGCGTTGGACTCTTAATCCAACGGTCGTGGGTTCGAGCCCCACGTTGGGCGTTGTGTTTTTCCCCACGTTATTTAAAATTGTTGTTGAACAGGACAGCAATAGATGATTCACATGAATATCAATATGTATTTCAAATAAAAGCAGAATTGAATTTTAAAACTAATAAATCCTATAGGTAAAGATTAAATTATGTTTTGACATGTTGAATTTGTTTTAATAATTTTCTTTAGAAGAAGATTCGTCAATATAATTGTTCAATACTTTTAAAAGTATGACCGTTACTTATGTCATTTATAGACCTAGCGCCCGGCTAGCTCAGTCGGTAGAGCGTTGGACTCTTAATCCAACGCTCGTGGGTTCGAGCCCCACGTTGGGCGTTGTGTTTTTCTCCAAACTATTCAAAATTGTTGTTGAACAATGAACATGACAGCAATGGATGACTCAAATGAATATCAATATGTATCTCAACTAAAATTGTTTATTATTTTAAAATTAATAAATCCTATAAGTAAAGGTAAATTTATGTTTCAACATGTTGAATTTGTTTTAATAATTTTCTTTAGAAGAAGATTCTGCAATATAATTGTTCAATACTTTTAAAAGTATGACCGTTACTTACGACTTGTATAGATTGTAGCGCCCGGCTAGCTCAGTCGGTAGAGCGTTGGACTCTTAATCCAACGGTCGTGGGTTCGAGCCCCACGTTGGGCGTTGTGTTTTTCCCCACGTTATTTAAAATTGTTGTTGAACAGGACAGCAATAGATGATTCACATGAATATCAATATGTATTTCAAATAAAAGCAGAATTGAATTTTAAAACTAATAAATCCTATAGGTAAAGATTAAATTATGTTTTGACATGTTGAATTTGTTTTAATAATTTTCTTTAGAAGAAGATTCGTCAATATAATTGTTCAATACTTTTAAAAGTATGACCGTTACTTATGTCATTTATAGACCAGCGCCCGGCTAGCTCAGTCGGTAGAGCGTTGGACTCTTAATCCAACGGTCGTAGGTTCGAGCCCCACGTTGTGCGTTGTGTTTTTCTCCAAATTATTCAAAATTGTTGTTAAACAATGAACATGACAGCAATGGATGACTCAAATGAATATCAATATGTATCTCAAATAAAATTGTTTATTATTTTAAAATTAATAAATCCTATAAGTAAAGGTAAATTTATGTTTCAACATGTTGAATTTGTTTTAATAATTTTCTTTAGAAGAAGATTCTGCAATATAATTGTTCAATACTTTTAAAAGTATGACCGTTACTTACGACTTGTATAGATTGTAGCGCCCGGCTAGCTCAGTCGGTAGAGCGTTGGACTCTTAATCCAACGGTCGTGGGTTCGAGCCCCACTTGGGCGTTGTGTTTTTCCCCACGTTATTTAAAATTGTTGTTGAACAGGACAGCAATAGATGATTCACATGAATATCAATATGTATCTCAACTAAAATTGTTTATTATTTTAAAATTAATAAATCCTATAAGTAAAGGTAAATTTATGTTTCAACATGTTGAATTTGTTTTAATAATTTTCTTTAGAAGAAGATTCTGCAATATAATTGTTCAATACTTTTAAAAGTATGACCGTTACTTACGACTTGTATAGATTGTAGCGCCCGGCTAGCTCAGTCGGTAGAGCGTTGGACTCTTAATCCAACGGTCGTGGGTTCGAGCCCCACGTTGGGCGTTGTGTTTTTCCCCACGTTATTTAAAATTGTTGTTGAACAGGACAGCAATAGATGATTCACATGAATATCAATATGTATTTCAAATAAAAGCAGAATTGAATTTTAAAACTAATAAATCCTATAGGTAAAGATTAAATTATGTTTTGACATGTTGAATTTGTTTTAATAATTTTCTTTAGAAGAAGATTCGTCAATATAATTGTTCAATACTTTTAAAAGTATGACCGTTACTTATGTCATTTATAGACCTAGCGCCCGGCTAGCTCAGTCGGTAGAGCGTTGGACTCTTAATCCAACGGTCGTGGGTTCGAGCCCCACGTTGGGCTTGTGTTTTTCTCCAAATTATTCAAAATTGTTGTTGAACAATGAACATGACAGCAATGGATGACTCAAATGAATATCAATATGTATCTCAAATAAAATTGTTTATTATTTTAAAATTAATAAATCCTATAAGTAAAGGTTAATTTATGTTTCAACATGTTGAATTTGTTTTAATAATTTTCTTTAGAAGAAGATTCTGCAATATAATTGTTCAATACTTTTAAAAGTTTGACCGTTACTTACGACTTGTATAGATTGTAGCGCCCGGCTAGCTCAGTCGGTAGAGCGTTGGACTCTTAATCCAACGCTCGTGGGTTCGAGCCCCACGTTGGGCGTTGTGTTTTTCTCCAAACTATTCAAAATTGTTGTTGAACAATGAAAATGACAGCAATGGATGACTCAAATGAATATCAATATGTATCTCAACTAAAATTGTTTATTATTTTAAAATTAATAAATCCTATAAGTAAAGGTAAATTTATGTTTCAACATGTTGAATTTGTTTTAATAATTTTCTTTAGAAGAAGATTCTGCAATATAATTGTTCAATACTTTTAAAAGTTTGACCGTTACTTACGACTTGTATAGATTGTAGCGCCCGGCTAGCTCAGTCGGTAGAGCGTTGGACTCTTAATCCAACGGTCGTGGGTTCGAGCCCCACGTTGGGCGTTGCGTTTTTCCCCACGTTATTTAAAATTGTTGTTGAACTAGACAGCAATAGATGATTCACATGAATATCAATATGTATTTCAAATAAAAGCAGAATTGAATTTTAAAACTAATAAATCCTATAGGTAAAGATTAAATTATGTTTTGACATGTTGAATTTGTTTTAATAATTTTCTTTAGAACAAGATTCGTCAATATAATTGTTCAATACTTTTAAAAGTATGACCGTTACTTATGTCATTTATAGACCTAGCGCCCGGCTAGCTCAGTCGGTAGAGCGTTGGACTCTTAATCCAACGGTCGTGGGTTCGAGCCCCACGTTGGGCGTTGTGTTTTTCTCCAAATTATTCAAAATTGTTGTTGAACAATGAACATGACAGCAATGGATGACTCAAATGAATATCAATATGTATCTCAAATAAAATTGTTTATTATTTTAAAATTAATAAATCCTATAAGTAAAGGTAAATTTATGTTTCAACATGTTGAATTTGTTTTAATAATTTTCTTTAGAAGAAGATTCTGCAATATAATTGTTCAATACTTTTAAAAGTATGACCGTTACTTACGACTTGTATAGATTGTAGCGCCCGGCTAGCTCAGTCGGTAGAGCGTTGGACTCTTAATCCAACGGTCGTGGGTTCGAGCCCCACGTTGGGCGATCTGTTTTTCCCCACATTTTTTAAAATTGTTTTGGAACAGGACAGCAATAGATGATTCACATGAATATCAATATGTATTTCAAATAAAAGCAGAATTGAATTTTAAAACTAATAAATCCTATAGGTAAAGATTAAATTATGTTTTGACATGTTGAATTTGTTTTAATAATTTTCTTTAGAAGAAGATTCGTCAATATAATTGTTCAATACTTTTAAAAGTATGACCGTTACTTATGTCATTTATAGACCTAGCGCCCGGCTAGCTCAGTCGGTAGAGCGTTGGACTCTTAATCCAACGGTCGTGGGTTCGAGCCCCACGTTGGGCGTTGTGTGTTTTCTGCAAATTATTCAAAATTGTTGTTGAACAATGAACATGACAGCAATGGATGACTCAAATGAATATCAATATGTATCTCAAATAAAATTGTTTATTATTTTAAAATTAATAAATCCTATAAGTAAAGGTAAATTTATGTTTCAACATGTTGAATTTGTTTTAATAATTTTCTTTAGAAGAAGATTCTGCAATATAATTGTTCAATACTTTTAAAAGTATGACCGTTACTTACGACTTGTATAGATTGTAGCGCCCGGCTAGCTCAGTCGGTAGAGCGTTTGACTCTTAATCCAACGGTCGTGGGTTCGAGCCCCACGTTGGGCGTTGTGTTTTTCCCCACGTTATTTAAAATTGTTGTTGAACAGGACAGCAATAGATGATTCACATGAATATCAATATGTATCTCAACTAAAATTGTTTATTATTTTAAAATTAATAAATCCTATAAGTAAAGGTAAATTTATGTTTCAACATGTTGAATTTGTTTTAATAATTTTCTTTAGAAGAAGATTCTGCAATATAATTGTTCAATACTTTTAAAAGTATGACCGTTACTTACGACTTGTATAGATTGTAGCGCCCGGCTAGCTCAGTCGGTAGAGCGTTGGACTCTTAATCCAACGGTCGTGGGTTCGAGCCCCACGTTGGGCGTTGTGTTTTTCCCCACGTTATTTAAAATTGTTGTTGAACAGGACAGCAATAGATGATTCACATGAATATCAATATGTATTTCAAATAAAAGCAGAATTGAATTTTAAAACTAATAAATCCTATAGGTAAAGATTAAATTATGTTTTGACATGTTGAATTTGTTTTAATAATTTTCTTTAGAAGAAGATTCGTCAATATAATTGTTCAATACTTTTAAAAGTATGACCGTTACTTATGTCATTTATAGACCTAGCGCCCGGTTAGCTCAGTCGGTAGAGCGTTGGACTCTTAATCCAACGCTCGTGGGTTCGAGCCCCACGTTGGGCGTTGTGTTTTTCTCCAAACTATTCAAAATTGTTGTTGAACAATGAACATGACAGCAATGGATGACTCAAATGAATATCAATATGTATCTCAACTAAAATTGTTTATTATTTTAAAATTAATAAATCCTATAAGTAAAGGTAAATTTATGTTTCAACATGTTGAATTTGTTTTAATAATTTTCTTTAGAAGAAGATTCTGCAATATAATTGTTCAATACTTTTAAAAGTTTGTCCGTTACTTACGACTTGTATAGATTGTAGCGCCCGGCTAGCTCAGTCGGTAGAGCGTTGGACTCTTAATCCAACGGTCGTGGGTTCGAGCCCCACGTTGGGCGTTGTGTTTTTCCCCACGTTATTTAAAATTGTTGTTGAACAGGACAGCAATAGATGATTTACATGAATATCAATATGTATTTCAAATAAAAGCAGAATTGAATTTTAAAACTAATAAATCCTATAGGTAAAGATTAAATTATGTTTTGACATGTTGAATTTGTTTTAATAATTTTCTTTAGAAGAAGATTCGTCAATATAATTGTTCAATACTTTTAAAAGTATGACCGTTACTTATGTCATTTATAGACCTAGCGCCCGGCTAGCTCAGTCGGTAGAGCGTTGGACTCTTAATCCAACGGTCGTGGGTTCGAGCCCCACGTTGGGCGTTGTGTTTTTCTCCAAATTATTCAAAATTGTTGTTGAACAATGAACATGACAGCAATGGATGACTCAAATGAATATCAATATGTATCTCAAATAAAATTGTTTATTATTTTAAAATTAATAAATCCTATAAGTAAAGGTAAATTTATGTTTCAACATGTTGAATTTGTTTTAATAATTTTCTTTAGAAGAAGATTCTGCAATATAATTGTTCAATACTTTTAAAAGTATGACCGTTACTTACGACTTGTATAGATTGTAGCGCCCGGCTAGCTCAGTCGGTAGAGCGTTGGACTCTTAATCCAACGGTCGTGGGTTCGAGCCCCACGTTGGGCGTTGTGTTTTTCCCCACGTTATTTAAAATTGTTGTTGAACAGGACAGCAATAGATGATTCACATGAATATCAATATGTATTTCAAATAAAAGCAGAATTGAATTTTAAAACTAATAAATCCTATAGGTAAAGATTAAATTATGTTTTGACATGTTGAATTTGTTTTAATAATTTTCTTTAGAACAAGATTCGTCAATATAATTGTTCAATACTTTTAAAAGTATGACCGTTACTTATGTCATTTATAGACCTAGCGCCCGGCTAGCTCAGTCGGTAGAGCGTTGGACTCTTAATCCAACGGTCGTGGGTTCGAGCCCCACGTTGGGCGTTGTGTTTTTCTCCAAATTATTCAAAATTGTTGTTGAACAATGAACATGACAGCAATGGATGACTCAAATGAATATCAATATGTATCTCAAATAAAATTGTTTATTATTTTAAAATTAATAAATCCTATAAGTAAAGGTAAATTTATGTTTCAACATGTTGAATTTGTTTTAATAATTTTCTTTAGAAGAAGATTCTGCAATATAATTGTTCAATACTTTTAAAAGTATGACCGTTACTTACGACTTGTATAGATTGTAGCGCCCGGCTAGCTCAGTCGGTAGAGCGTTGGACTCTTAATCCAACGGTCGTGGGTTCGAGCCCCACGTTGGGCGATCTGTTTTTCCCCACATTTTTTAAAATTGTTTTGGAACAGGACAGCAATAGATGATTCACATGAATATCAATATGTATTTCAAATAAAAGCAGAATTGAATTTTAAAACTAATAAATCCTATAGGTAAAGATTAAATTATGTTTTGACATGTTGAATTTGTTTTAATAATTTTCTTTAGAAGAAGATTCGTCAATATAATTGTTCAATACTTTTAAAAGTATGACCGTTACTTATGTCATTTATAGACCTAGCGCCCGGCTAGCTCAGTCGGTAGAGCGTTGGACTCTTAATCCAACGGTCGTGGGTTCGAGCCCCACGTTGGGCGTTGTGTGTTTTCTGCAAATTATTCAAAATTGTTGTTGAACAATGAACATGACAGCAATGGATGACTCAAATGAATATCAATATGTATCTCAAATAAAATTGTTTATTATTTTAAAATTAATAAATCCTATAAGTAAAGGTAAATTTATGTTTCAACATGTTGAATTTGTTTTAATAATTTTCTTTAGAAGAAGATTCTGCAATATAATTGTTCAATACTTTTAAAAGTATGACCGTTACTTACGACTTGTATAGATTGTAGCGCCCGGCTAGCTCAGTCGGTAGAGCGTTGGACTCTTAATCCAACGGTCGTGGGTTCGAGCCCCACGTTGGGCGTTGTGTTTTTCCCCACGTTATTTAAAATTGTTGTTGAACAGGACAGCAATAGATGATTCACATAAATATCAATATGTATCTCAACTAAAATTGTTTATTATTTTAAAATTAATAAATCCTATAAGTAAAGGTAAATTTATGTTTCAACATGTTGAATTTGTTTTAATAATTTTCTTTAGAAGAAGATTCTGCAATATAATTGTTCAATACTTTTAAAAGTATGACCGTTACTTACGACTTGTATAGATTGTAGCGCCCGGCTAGCTCAGTCGGTAGAGCGTTGGACTCTTAATCCAACGGTCGTGGGTTCGAGCCCCACGTTGGGCGTTGTGTTTTTCCCCACGTTATTTAAAATTGTTGTTGAACAGGACAGTAATAGATGATTCACATGAATATCAATATGTATTTCAAATAAAAGCAGAATTGAATTTTAAAACTAATAAATCCTATAGGTAAAGATTAAATTATGTTTTGACATGTTGAATTTGTTTTAATAATTTTCTTTAGAAGAAGATTCGTCAATATAATTGTTCAATACTTTTAAAAGTATGACCGTTACTTATGTCATTTATAGACCTAGCGCCCGGTTAGCTCAGTCGGTAGAGCGTTGGACTCTTAATCCAACGCTCGTGGGTTCGAGCCCCACGTTGGGCGTTGTGTTTTTCTCCAAACTATTCAAAATTGTTGTTGAACAATGAACATGACAGCAATGGATGACTCAAATGAATATCAATATGTATCTCAACTAAAATTGTTTATTATTTTAAAATTAATAAATCCTATAAGTAAAGGTAAATTTATGTTTCAACATGTTGAATTTGTTTTAATAATTTTCTTTAGAAGAAGATTCTGCAATATAATTGTTCAATACTTTTAAAAGTTTGACCGTTACTTACGACTTGTATAGATTGTAGCGCCCGGCTAGCTCAGTCGGTAGAGCGTTGGACTCTTAATCCAACGGTCGTGGGTTCGAGCCCCACGTTGGGCGTTGTGTTTTTCCCCACGTTATTTAAAATTGTTGTTGAACAGGACAGCAATAGATGATTTACATGAATATCAATATGTATTTCAAATAAAAGCAGAATTGAATTTTAAAACTAATAAATCCTATAGGTAAAGATTAAATTATGTTTTGACATGTTGAATTTGTTTTAATAATTTTCTTTAGAAGAAGATTCGTCAATATAATTGTTCAATACTTTTAAAAGTATGACCGTTACTTATGTCATTTATAGACCTAGCGCCCGGCTAGCTCAGTCGGTAGAGCGTTGGACTCTTAATCCAACGGTCGTGGGTTCGAGCCCCACGTTGGGCGTTGTGTTTTTCTCCAAATTATTCAAAATTGTTGTTGAACAATGAACATGACAGCAATGGATGACTCAAATGAATATCAATATGTATCTCAAATAAAATTGTTTATTATTTTAAAATTAATAAATCCTATAAGTAAAGGTAAATTTATGTTTCAACATGTTGAATTTGTTTTAATAATTTTCTTTAGAAGAAGATTCTGCAATATAATTGTTCAATACTTTTAAAAGTATGACCGTTACTTACGACTTGTATAGATTGTAGCGCCCGGCTAGCTCAGTCGGTAGAGCGTTGGACTCTTAATCCAACGGTCGTGGGTTCGAGCCCCACGTTGGGCGTTGTGTTTTTCCCCACGTTATTTAAAATTGTTGTTGAACAGGAACGCAATAGATGATTCACATGAATATCAATATGTATTTCAAATAAAAGCAGAATTGAATTTTAAAACTAATAAATCCTATAGGTAAAGATTAAATTATGTTTTGACATGTTGAATTTGTTTTAATAATTTTCTTTAGAAGAAGATTCGTCAATATAATTGTTCAATACTTTTAAAAGTATGACCGTTACTTATGTCATTTATAGACCTAGCGCCCGGCTAGCTCAGTCGGTAGAGCGTTGGACTCTTAATCCAACGGTCGTGGGTTCGAGCCCCACGTTGGGCGTTGAGTTTTACTACAAATTATTCAAAATTGTTGTTGAACAATGAACATGACAGCAATGGATGACTCAAATGAATATCAATATGTATCTCAAATAAAATTGTTTATTATTTTAAAATTAATAAATCCTATAAGTAAAGGTAAATTTATGTTTCAACATGTTGAATTTGTTTTAATAATTTTCTTTAGAAGAAGATTCTGCAATATAATTGTTCAATACTTTTAAAAGTATGACCGTTACTTACGACTTGTATAGATTGTAGCGCCCGGCTAGCTCAGTCGGTAGAGCGTTGGACTCTTAATCCAACGGTCGTGGGTTCGAGCCCCACGTTGGGCGTTGTGTTTTTCCCCACGTTATTTAAAATTGTTGTTGAACAGGACAGCAATAGATGATTCACATGAATATCAATATGTATTTCAAATAAAAGCTGAATTGAATTTTAAAATTAATAAATCCTTTAGTTAAAGGTAATTTTATATTTCAACATGTTGAATTTGTTTTAATAATTTTCTTTAGAAGAAGATTCTGCAATATAATTGTTCAATACTTTTAAAAGTATGACCGTTACTTACGACTTGTATAGATTGTAGCGCCCGGCTAGCTCAGTCGGTAGAGCGTTGGACTCTTAATCCAACGGTCGTGGGTTCGAGCCCCACGTTGGGCGTTGTGTTTTTCCCCACGTTATTTAAAATTGTTGTTGAACAGGACAGCAATAGATGATTCACATGAATATCAATATGTATTTCAAATAAAAGCAGAATTGAATTTTAAAACTAATAAATCCTATAGGTAAAGATTAAATTATGTTTTGACATGTTGAATTTGTTTTAATAATTTTCTTTAGAACAAGATTCGTCAATATAATTGTTCAATACTTTTAAAAGTATGACCGTTACTTATGTCATTTATAGACCTAGCGCCCGGTTAGCTCAGTCGGTAGAGCGTTGGACTCTTAATCCAACGCTCGTGGGTTCGAGCCCCACGTTGGGCGTTGTGTTTTTCTCCAAACTATTCAAAATTGTTGTTGAACAATGAACATGACAGCAATGGATGACTCAAATGAATATCAATATGTATCTCAACTAAAATTGTTTATTATTTTAAAATTAATAAATCCTATAAGTAAAGGTAAATTTATGTTTCAACATGTTGAATTTGTTTTAATAATTTTCTTTAGAAGAAGATTCTGCAATATAATTGTTCAATACTTTTAAAAGTTTGTCCGTTACTTACGATTTGTATAGATTGTAGCGCCCGGCTAGCTCAGTCGGTAGAGCGTTGGACTCTTAATCCAACGGTCGTGGGTTCGAGCCCCACGTTGGGCGTTGTGTTTTTCCCCACGTTATTTAAAATTGTTGTTGAACAGGACAGCAATAGATGATTTACATGAATATCAATATGTATTTCAAATAAAAGCAGAATTGAATTTTAAAACTAATAAATCCTATAGGTAAAGATTAAATTATGTTTTGACATGTTGAATTTGTTTTAATAATTTTCTTTAGAAGAAGATTCGTCAATATAATTGTTCAATACTTTTAAAAGTATGACCGTTACTTATGTCATTTATAGACCTAGCGCCCGGCTAGCTCAGTCGGTAGAGCGTTGGACTCTTAATCCAACGGTCGTGGGTTCGAGCCCCACGTTGGGCGTTGTGTTTTTCTCCAAATTATTCAAAATTGTTGTTGAACAATGAACATGACAGCAATGGATGACTCAAATGAATATCAATATGTATCTCAAATAAAATTGTTTATTATTTTAAAATTAATAAATCCTATAAGTAAAGGTAAATTTATGTTTCAACATGTTGAATTTGTTTTAATAATTTTCTTTAGAAGAAGATTCTGCAATATAATTGTTCAATACTTTTAAAAGTATGACCGTTACTTACGACTTGTATAGATTGTAGCGCCCGGCTAGCTCAGTCGGTAGAGCGTTGGACTCTTAATCCAACGGTCGTGGGTTCGAGCCCCACGTTGGGCGTTGTGTTTTTCCCCACGTTATTTAAAATTGTTGTTGAACAGGAACGCAATAGATGATTCACATGAATATCAATATGTATTTCAAATAAAAGCAGAATTGAATTTTAAAACTAATAAATCCTATAGGTAAAGATTAAATTATGTTTTGACATGTTGAATTTGTTTTAATAATTTTCTTTAGAAGAAGATTCGTCAATATAATTGTTCAATACTTTTAAAAGTATGACCGTTACTTATGTCATTTATAGACCTAGCGCCCGGCTAGCTCAGTCGGTAGAGCGTTGGACTCTTAATCCAACGGTCGTGGGTTCGAGCCCCACGTTGGGCGTTGAGTTTTACTACAAATTATTCAAAATTGTTGTTGAACAATGAACATGACAGCAATGGATGACTCAAATGAATATCAATATGTATCTCAAATAAAATTGTTTATTATTTTAAAATTAATAAATCCTATAAGTAAAGGTAAATTTATGTTTCAACATGTTGAATTTGTTTTAATAATTTTCTTTAGAAGAAGATTCTGCAATATAATTGTTCAATACTTTTAAAAGTATGACCGTTACTTACGACTTGTATAGATTGTAGCGCCCGGCTAGCTCAGTCGGTAGAGCGTTGGACTCTTAATCCAACGGTCGTGGGTTCGAGCCCCACGTTGGGCGTTGTGTTTTTCCCCACGTTATTTAAAATTGTTGTTGAACAGGACAGCAATAGATGATTCACATGAATATCAATATGTATTTCAAATAAAAGCTGAATTGAATTTTAAAATTAATAAATCCTTTAGTTAAAGGTAATTTTATATTTCAACATGTTGAATTTGTTTTAATAATTTTCTTTAGAAGAAGATTCTGCAATATAATTGTTCAATACTTTTAAAAGTATGACCGTTACTTACGACTTGTATAGATTGTAGCGCCCGGCTAGCTCAGTCGGTAGAGCGTTGGACTCTTAATCCAACGGTCGTGGGTTCGAGCCCCACGTTGGGCGTTGTGTTTTTCCCCACGTTATTTAAAATTGTTGTTGAACAGGACAGCAATAGATGATTCACATGAATATCAATATGTATTTCAAATAAAAGCAGAATTGAATTTTAAAACTAATAAATCCTATAGGTAAAGATTAAATTATGTTTTGACATGTTGAATTTGTTTTAATAATTTTCTTTAGAACAAGATTCGTCAATATAATTGTTCAATACTTTTAAAAGTATGACCGTTACTTATGTCATTTATAGACCTAGCGCCCGGTTAGCTCAGTCGGTAGAGCGTTGGACTCTTAATCCAACGCTCGTGGGTTCGAGCCCCACGTTGGGCGTTGTGTTTTTCTCCAAACTATTCAAAATTGTTGTTGAACAATGAACATGACAGCAATGGATGACTCAAATGAATATCAATATGTATCTCAACTAAAATTGTTTATTATTTTAAAATTAATAAATCCTATAAGTAAAGGTAAATTTATGTTTCAACATGTTGAATTTGTTTTAATAATTTTCTTTAGAAGAAGATTCTGCAATATAATTGTTCAATACTTTTAAAAGTTTGTCCGTTACTTACGATTTGTATAGATTGTAGCGCCCGGCTAGCTCAGTCGGTAGAGCGTTGGACTCTTAATCCAACGGTCGTGGGTTCGAGCCCCACGTTGGGCGTTGTGTTTTTCCCCACGTTATTTAAAATTGTTGTTGAACAGGACAGCAATAGATGATTTACATGAATATCAATATGTATTTCAAATAAAAGCAGAATTGAATTTTAAAACTAATAAATCCTATAGGTAAAGATTAAATTATGTTTTGACATGTTGAATTTGTTTTAATAATTTTCTTTAGAAGAAGATTCGTCAATATAATTGTTCAATACTTTTAAAAGTATGACCGTTACTTATGTCATTTATAGACCTAGCGCCCGGCTAGCTCAGTCGGTAGAGCGTTGGACTCTTAATCCAACGGTCGTGGGTTCGAGCCCCACGTTGGGCGTTGTGTTTTTCTCCAAATTATTCAAAATTGTTGTTGAACAATGAACATGACAGCAATGGATGACTCAAATGAATATCAATATGTATCTCAAATAAAATTGTTTATTATTTTAAAATTAATAAATCCTATAAGTAAAGGTAAATTTATGTTTCAACATGTTGAATTTGTTTTAATAATTTTCTTTAGAAGAAGATTCTGCAATATAATTGTTCAATACTTTTAAAAGTATGACCGTTACTTACGACTTGTATAGATTGTAGCGCCCGGCTAGCTCAGTCGGTAGAGCGTTGGACTCTTAATCCAACGGTCGTGGGTTCGAGCCCCACGTTGGGCGTTGTGTTTTTCCCCACGTTATTTAAAATTGTTGTTGAACAGGACAGCAATAGATGATTCACATGAATATCAATATGTATTTCAAATAAAAGCAGAATTGAATTTTAAAACTAATAAATCCTATAGGTAAAGATTAAATTATGTTTTGACATGTTGAATTTGTTTTAATAATTTTCTTTAGAACAAGATTCGTCAATATAATTGTTCAATACTTTTAAAAGTATGACCGTTACTTATGTCATTTATAGACCTAGCGCCCGGCTAGCTCAGTCGGTAGAGCGTTGGACTCTTAATCCAACGGTCGTGGGTTCGAGCCCCACGTTGGGCGTTGTGTTTTTCTCCAAATTATTCAAAATTGTTGTTGAACAATGAACATGACAGCAATGGATGACTCAAATGAATATCAATATGTATCTCAAATAAAATTGTTTATTATTTTAAAATTAATAAATCCTATAAGTAAAGGTAAATTTATGTTTCAACATGTTGAATTTGTTTTAATAATTTTCTTTAGAAGAAGATTCTGCAATATAATTGTTCAATACTTTTAAAAGTATGACCGTTACTTACGACTTGTATAGATTGTAGCGCCCGGCTAGCTCAGTCGGTAGAGCGTTGGACTCTTAATCCAACGGTCGTGGGTTCGAGCCCCACGTTGGGCGATCTGTTTTTCCCCACATTTTTTAAAATTGTTTTGGAACAGGACAGCAATAGATGATTCACATGAATATCAATATGTATTTCAAATAAAAGCAGAATTGAATTTTAAAACTAATAAATCCTATAGGTAAAGATTAAATTATGTTTTGACATGTTGAATTTGTTTTAATAATTTTCTTTAGAAGAAGATTCGTCAATATAATTGTTCAATACTTTTAAAAGTATGACCGTTACTTATGTCATTTATAGACCTAGCGCCCGGCTAGCTCAGTCGGTAGAGCGTTGGACTCTTAATCCAACGGTCGTGGGTTCGAGCCCCACGTTGGGCGTTGTGTGTTTTCTGCAAATTATTCAAAATTGTTGTTGAACAATGAACATGACAGCAATGGATGACTCAAATGAATATCAATATGTATCTCAAATAAAATTGTTTATTATTTTAAAATTAATAAATCCTATAAGTAAAGGTAAATTTATGTTTCAACATGTTGAATTTGTTTTAATAATTTTCTTTAGAAGAAGATTCTGCAATATAATTGTTCAATACTTTTAAAAGTATGACCGTTACTTACGACTTGTATAGATTGTAGCGCCCGGCTAGCTCAGTCGGTAGAGCGTTGGACTCTTAATCCAACGGTCGTGGGTTCGAGCCCCACGTTGGGCGTTGTGTTTTTCCCCACGTTATTTAAAATTGTTGTTGAACAGGACAGCAATAGATGATTCACATGAATATCAATATGTATCTCAACTAAAATTGTTTATTATTTTAAAATTAATAAATCCTATAAGTAAAGGTAAATTTATGTTTCAACATGTTGAATTTGTTTTAATAATTTTCTTTAGAAGAAGATTCTGCAATATAATTGTTCAATACTTTTAAAAGTATGACCGTTACTTACGACTTGTATAGATTGTAGCGCCCGGCTAGCTCAGTCGGTAGAGCGTTGGACTCTTAATCCAACGGTCGTGGGTTCGAGCCCCACGTTGGGCGTTGTGTTTTTCCCCACGTTATTTAAAATTGTTGTTGAACAGGACAGCAATAGATGATTCACATGAATATCAATATGTATTTCAAATAAAAGCAGAATTGAATTTTAAAACTAATAAATCCTATAGGTAAAGATTAAATTATGTTTTGACATGTTGAATTTGTTTTAATAATTTTCTTTAGAAGAAGATTCGTCAATATAATTGTTCAATACTTTTAAAAGTATGACCGTTACTTATGTCATTTATAGACCTAGCGCCCGGTTAGCTCAGTCGGTAGAGCGTTGGACTCTTAATCCAACGGTCGTGGGTTCGAGCCCCACGTTGGGCGTTGAGTTTTACTACAAATTATTCAAAATTGTTGTTGAACAATGAACATGACAGCAATGGATGACTCAAATGAATATCAATATGTATCTCAAATAAAATTGTTTATTATTTTAAAATTAATAAATCCTATAAGTAAAGGTAAATTTATGTTTCAACATGTTGAATTTGTTTTAATAATTTTCTTTAGAAGAAGATTCTGCAATATAATTGTTCAATACTTTTAAAAGTATGACCGTTACTTACGACTTGTATAGATTGTAGCGCCCGGCTAGCTCAGTCGGTAGAGCGTTGGACTCTTAATCCAACGGTCGTGGGTTCGAGCCCCACGTTGGGCGTTGTGTTTTTCCCCACGTTATTTAAAATTGTTGTTGAACAGGACAGCAATAGATGATTCACATGAATATCGATATGTATTTCAAATAAAAGCTGAATTGAATTTTAAAATTAATAAATCCTTTAGTTAAAGGTAATTTTATATTTCAACATGTTGAATTTGTTTTAATAATTTTCTTTAGAAGAAGATTCTGCAATATAATTGTTCAATACTTTTAAAAGTATGACCGTTACTTACGACTTGTATAGATTGTAGCGCCCGGCTAGCTCAGTCGGTAGAGCGTTGGACTCTTAATCCAACGGTCGTGGGTTCGAGCCCCACGTTGGGCGTTGTGTTTTTCCCCACGTTATTTAAAATTGTTGTTGAACAGGACAGCAATAGATGATTCACATGAATATCAATATGTATTTCAAATAAAAGCAGAATTGAATTTTAAAACTAATAAATCCTATAGGTAAAGATTAAATTATGTTTTGACATGTTGAATTTGTTTTAATAATTTTCTTTAGAACAAGATTCGTCAATATAATTGTTCAATACTTTTAAAAGTATGACCGTTACTTATGTCATTTATAGACCTAGCGCCCGGTTAGCTCAGTCGGTAGAGCGTTGGACTCTTAATCCAACGCTCGTGGGTTCGAGCCCCACGTTGGGCGTTGTGTTTTTCTCCAAACTATTCAAAATTGTTGTTGAACAATGAACATGACAGCAATGGATGACTCAAATGAATATCAATATGTATCTCAACTAAAATTGTTTATTATTTTAAAATTAATAAATCCTATAAGTAAAGGTAAATTTATGTTTCAACATGTTGAATTTGTTTTAATAATTTTCTTTAGAAGAAGATTCTGCAATATAATTGTTCAATACTTTTAAAAGTATGACCGTTACTTACGACTTGTATAGATTGTAGCGCCCGGCTAGCTCAGTCGGTAGAGCGTTGGACTCTTAATCCAACGGTCGTGGGTTCGAGCCCCACGTTGGGCGATCTGTTTTTCCCCACATTTTTTAAAATTGTTTTGGAACAGGACAGCAATAGATGATTCACATGAATATCAATATGTATTTCAAATAAAAGCAGAATTGAATTTTAAAACTAATAAATCCTATAGGTAAAGATTAAATTATGTTTTGACATGTTGAATTTGTTTTAATAATTTTCTTTAGAAGAAGATTCGTCAATATAATTGTTCAATACTTTTAAAAGTATGACCGTTACTTATGTCATTTATAGACCTAGCGCCCGGCTAGCTCAGTCGGTAGAGCGTTGGACTCTTAATCCAACGGTCGTGGGTTCGAGCCCCACGTTGGGCGTTGTGTGTTTTCTGCAAATTATTCAAAATTGTTGTTGAACAATGAACATGACAGCAATGGATGACTCAAATGAATATCAATATGTATCTCAAATAAAATTGTTTATTATTTTAAAATTAATAAATCCTATAAGTAAAGGTAAATTTATGTTTCAACATGTTGAATTTGTTTTAATAATTTTCTTTAGAAGAAGATTCTGCAATATAATTGTTCAATACTTTTAAAAGTATGACCGTTACTTACGACTTGTATAGATTGTAGCGCCCGGCTAGCTCAGTCGGTAGAGCGTTGGACTCTTAATCCAACGGTCGTGGGTTCGAGCCCCACGTTGGGCGTTGTGTTTTTCCCCACGTTATTTAAAATTGTTGTTGAACAGGACAGCAATAGATGATTCACATAAATATCAATATGTATCTCAACTAAAATTGTTTATTATTTTAAAATTAATAAATCCTATAAGTAAAGGTAAATTTATGTTTCAACATGTTGAATTTGTTTTAATAATTTTCTTTAGAAGAAGATTCTGCAATATAATTGTTCAATACTTTTAAAAGTATGACCGTTACTTACGACTTGTATAGATTGTAGCGCCCGGCTAGCTCAGTCGGTAGAGCGTTGGACTCTTAATCCAACGGTCGTGGGTTCGAGCCCCACGTTGGGCGTTGTGTTTTTCCCCACGTTATTTAAAATTGTTGTTGAACAGGACAGCAATAGATGATTCACATGAATATCAATATGTATTTCAAATAAAAGCAGAATTGAATTTTAAAACTAATAAATCCTATAGGTAAAGATTAAATTATGTTTTGACATGTTGAATTTGTTTTAATAATTTTCTTTAGAAGAAGATTCGTCAATATAATTGTTCAATACTTTTAAAAGTATGACCGTTACTTATGTCATTTATAGACCTAGCGCCCGGTTAGCTCAGTCGGTAGAGCGTTGGACTCTTAATCCAACGCTCGTGGGTTCGAGCCCCACGTTGGGCGTTGTGTTTTTCTCCAAACTATTCAAAATTGTTGTTGAACAATGAACATGACAGCAATGGATGACTCAAATGAATATCAATATGTATCTCAACTAAAATTGTTTATTATTTTAAAATTAATAAATCCTATAAGTAAAGGTAAATTTATGTTTCAACATGTTGAATTTGTTTTAATAATTTTCTTTAGAAGAAGATTCTGCAATATAATTGTTCAATACTTTTAAAAGTTTGACCGTTACTTACGACTTGTATAGATTGTAGCGCCCGGCTAGCTCAGTCGGTAGAGCGTTGGACTCTTAATCCAACGGTCGTGGGTTCGAGCCCCACGTTGGGCGTTGTGTTTTTCCCCACGTTATTTAAAATTGTTGTTGAACAGGACAGCAATAGATGATTTACATGAATATCAATATGTATTTCAAATAAAAGCAGAATTGAATTTTAAAACTAATAAATCCTATAGGTAAAGATTAAATTATGTTTTGACATGTTGAATTTGTTTTAATAATTTTCTTTAGAAGAAGATTCGTCAATATAATTGTTCAATACTTTTAAAAGTATGACCGTTACTTATGTCATTTATAGACCTAGCGCCCGGCTAGCTCAGTCGGTAGAGCGTTGGACTCTTAATCCAACGGTCGTGGGTTCGAGCCCCACGTTGGGCGTTGTGTTTTTCTCCAAATTATTCAAAATTGTTGTTGAACAATGAACATGACAGCAATGGATGACTCAAATGAATATCAATATGTATCTCAAATAAAATTGTTTATTATTTTAAAATTAATAAATCCTATAAGTAAAGGTAAATTTATGTTTCAACATGTTGAATTTGTTTTAATAATTTTCTTTAGAAGAAGATTCTGCAATATAATTGTTCAATACTTTTAAAAGTATGACCGTTACTTACGACTTGTATAGATTGTAGCGCCCGGCTAGCTCAGTCGGTAGAGCGTTGGACTCTTAATCCAACGGTCGTGGGTTCGAGCCCCACGTTGGGCGTTGTGTTTTTCCCCACGTTATTTAAAATTGTTGTTGAACAGGAACGCAATAGATGATTCACATGAATATCAATATGTATTTCAAATAAAAGCAGAATTGAATTTTAAAACTAATAAATCCTATAGGTAAAGATTAAATTATGTTTTGACATGTTGAATTTGTTTTAATAATTTTCTTTAGAAGAAGATTCGTCAATATAATTGTTCAATACTTTTAAAAGTATGACCGTTACTTATGTCATTTATAGACCTAGCGCCCGGCTAGCTCAGTCGGTAGAGCGTTGGACTCTTAATCCAACGGTCGTGGGTTCGAGCCCCACGTTGGGCGTTGAGTTTTACTACAAATTATTCAAAATTGTTGTTGAACAATGAACATGACAGCAATGGATGACTCAAATGAATATCAATATGTATCTCAAATAAAATTGTTTATTATTTTAAAATTAATAAATCCTATAAGTAAAGGTAAATTTATGTTTCAACATGTTGAATTTGTTTTAATAATTTTCTTTAGAAGAAGATTCTGCAATATAATTGTTCAATACTTTTAAAAGTATGACCGTTACTTACGACTTGTATAGATTGTAGCGCCCGGCTAGCTCAGTCGGTAGAGCGTTGGACTCTTAATCCAACGGTCGTGGGTTCGAGCCCCACGTTGGGCGTTGTGTTTTTCCCCACGTTATTTAAAATTGTTGTTGAACAGGACAGCAATAGATGATTCACATGAATATCAATATGTATTTCAAATAAAAGCTGAATTGAATTTTAAAATTAATAAATCCTTTAGTTAAAGGTAATTTTATATTTCAACATGTTGAATTTGTTTTAATAATTTTCTTTAGAAGAAGATTCTGCAATATAATTGTTCAATACTTTTAAAAGTATGACCGTTACTTACGACTTGTATAGATTGTAGCGCCCGGCTAGCTCAGTCGGTAGAGCGTTGGACTCTTAATCCAACGGTCGTGGGTTCGAGCCCCACGTTGGGCGTTGTGTTTTTCCCCACGTTATTTAAAATTGTTGTTGAACAGGACAGCAATAGATGATTCACATGAATATCAATATGTATTTCAAATAAAAGCAGAATTGAATTTTAAAACTAATAAATCCTATAGGTAAAGATTAAATTATGTTTTGACATGTTGAATTTGTTTTAATAATTTTCTTTAGAACAAGATTCGTCAATATAATTGTTCAATACTTTTAAAAGTATGACCGTTACTTATGTCATTTATAGACCTAGCGCCCGGTTAGCTCAGTCGGTAGAGCGTTGGACTCTTAATCCAACGCTCGTGGGTTCGAGCCCCACGTTGGGCGTTGTGTTTTTCTCCAAACTATTCAAAATTGTTGTTGAACAATGAACATGACAGCAATGGATGACTCAAATGAATATCAATATGTATCTCAACTAAAATTGTTTATTATTTTAAAATTAATAAATCCTATAAGTAAAGGTAAATTTATGTTTCAACATGTTGAATTTGTTTTAATAATTTTCTTTAGAAGAAGATTCTGCAATATAATTGTTCAATACTTTTAAAAGTTTGTCCGTTACTTACGATTTGTATAGATTGTAGCGCCCGGCTAGCTCAGTCGGTAGAGCGTTGGACTCTTAATCCAACGGTCGTGGGTTCGAGCCCCACGTTGGGCGTTGTGTTTTTCCCCACGTTATTTAAAATTGTTGTTGAACAGGACAGCAATAGATGATTTACATGAATATCAATATGTATTTCAAATAAAAGCAGAATTGAATTTTAAAACTAATAAATCCTATAGGTAAAGATTAAATTATGTTTTGACATGTTGAATTTGTTTTAATAATTTTCTTTAGAAGAAGATTCGTCAATATAATTGTTCAATACTTTTAAAAGTATGACCGTTACTTATGTCATTTATAGACCTAGCGCCCGGCTAGCTCAGTCGGTAGAGCGTTGGACTCTTAATCCAACGGTCGTGGGTTCGAGCCCCACGTTGGGCGTTGTGTTTTTCTCCAAATTATTCAAAATTGTTGTTGAACAATGAACATGACAGCAATGGATGACTCAAATGAATATCAATATGTATCTCAAATAAAATTGTTTATTATTTTAAAATTAATAAATCCTATAAGTAAAGGTAAATTTATGTTTCAACATGTTGAATTTGTTTTAATAATTTTCTTTAGAAGAAGATTCTGCAATATAATTGTTCAATACTTTTAAAAGTATGACCGTTACTTACGACTTGTATAGATTGTAGCGCCCGGCTAGCTCAGTCGGTAGAGCGTTGGACTCTTAATCCAACGGTCGTGGGTTCGAGCCCCACGTTGGGCGTTGTGTTTTTCCCCACGTTATTTAAAATTGTTGTTGAACAGGAACGCAATAGATGATTCACATGAATATCAATATGTATTTCAAATAAAAGCAGAATTGAATTTTAAAACTAATAAATCCTATAGGTAAAGATTAAATTATGTTTTGACATGTTGAATTTGTTTTAATAATTTTCTTTAGAAGAAGATTCGTCAATATAATTGTTCAATACTTTTAAAAGTATGACCGTTACTTATGTCATTTATAGACCTAGCGCCCGGCTAGCTCAGTCGGTAGAGCGTTGGACTCTTAATCCAACGGTCGTGGGTTCGAGCCCCACGTTGGGCGTTGAGTTTTACTACAAATTATTCAAAATTGTTGTTGAACAATGAACATGACAGCAATGGATGACTCAAATGAATATCAATATGTATCTCAAATAAAATTGTTTATTATTTTAAAATTAATAAATCCTATAAGTAAAGGTAAATTTATGTTTCAACATGTTGAATTTGTTTTAATAATTTTCTTTAGAAGAAGATTCTGCAATATAATTGTTCAATACTTTTAAAAGTATGACCGTTACTTACGACTTGTATAGATTGTAGCGCCCGGCTAGCTCAGTCGGTAGAGCGTTGGACTCTTAATCCAACGGTCGTGGGTTCGAGCCCCACGTTGGGCGTTGTGTTTTTCCCCACGTTATTTAAAATTGTTGTTGAACAGGACAGCAATAGATGATTCACATGAATATCAATATGTATTTCAAATAAAAGCTGAATTGAATTTTAAAATTAATAAATCCTTTAGTTAAAGGTAATTTTATATTTCAACATGTTGAATTTGTTTTAATAATTTTCTTTAGAAGAAGATTCTGCAATATAATTGTTCAATACTTTTAAAAGTATGACCGTTACTTACGACTTGTATAGATTGTAGCGCCCGGCTAGCTCAGTCGGTAGAGCGTTGGACTCTTAATCCAACGGTCGTGGGTTCGAGCCCCACGTTGGGCGTTGTGTTTTTCCCCACGTTATTTAAAATTGTTGTTGAACAGGACAGCAATAGATGATTCACATGAATATCAATATGTATTTCAAATAAAAGCAGAATTGAATTTTAAAACTAATAAATCCTATAGGTAAAGATTAAATTATGTTTTGACATGTTGAATTTGTTTTAATAATTTTCTTTAGAACAAGATTCGTCAATATAATTGTTCAATACTTTTAAAAGTATGACCGTTACTTATGTCATTTATAGACCTAGCGCCCGGTTAGCTCAGTCGGTAGAGCGTTGGACTCTTAATCCAACGCTCGTGGGTTCGAGCCCCACGTTGGGCGTTGTGTTTTTCTCCAAACTATTCAAAATTGTTGTTGAACAATGAACATGACAGCAATGGATGACTCAAATGAATATCAATATGTATCTCAACTAAAATTGTTTATTATTTTAAAATTAATAAATCCTATAAGTAAAGGTAAATTTATGTTTCAACATGTTGAATTTGTTTTAATAATTTTCTTTAGAAGAAGATTCTGCAATATAATTGTTCAATACTTTTAAAAGTTTGTCCGTTACTTACGATTTGTATAGATTGTAGCGCCCGGCTAGCTCAGTCGGTAGAGCGTTGGACTCTTAATCCAACGGTCGTGGGTTCGAGCCCCACGTTGGGCGTTGTGTTTTTCCCCACGTTATTTAAAATTGTTGTTGAACAGGACAGCAATAGATGATTTACATGAATATCAATATGTATTTCAAATAAAAGCAGAATTGAATTTTAAAACTAATAAATCCTATAGGTAAAGATTAAATTATGTTTTGACATGTTGAATTTGTTTTAATAATTTTCTTTAGAAGAAGATTCGTCAATATAATTGTTCAATACTTTTAAAAGTATGACCGTTACTTATGTCATTTATAGACCTAGCGCCCGGCTAGCTCAGTCGGTAGAGCGTTGGACTCTTAATCCAACGGTCGTGGGTTCGAGCCCCACGTTGGGCGTTGTGTTTTTCTCCAAATTATTCAAAATTGTTGTTGAACAATGAACATGACAGCAATGGATGACTCAAATGAATATCAATATGTATCTCAAATAAAATTGTTTATTATTTTAAAATTAATAAATCCTATAAGTAAAGGTAAATTTATGTTTCAACATGTTGAATTTGTTTTAATAATTTTCTTTAGAAGAAGATTCTGCAATATAATTGTTCAATACTTTTAAAAGTATGACCGTTACTTACGACTTGTATAGATTGTAGCGCCCGGCTAGCTCAGTCGGTAGAGCGTTGGACTCTTAATCCAACGGTCGTGGGTTCGAGCCCCACGTTGGGCGTTGTGTTTTTCCCCACGTTATTTAAAATTGTTGTTGAACAGGACAGCAATAGATGATTCACATGAATATCAATATGTATTTCAAATAAAAGCAGAATTGAATTTTAAAACTAATAAATCCTATAGGTAAAGATTAAATTATGTTTTGACATGTTGAATTTGTTTTAATAATTTTCTTTAGAACAAGATTCGTCAATATAATTGTTCAATACTTTTAAAAGTATGACCGTTACTTATGTCATTTATAGACCTAGCGCCCGGCTAGCTCAGTCGGTAGAGCGTTGGACTCTTAATCCAACGGTCGTGGGTTCGAGCCCCACGTTGGGCGTTGTGTTTTTCTCCAAATTATTCAAAATTGTTGTTGAACAATGAACATGACAGCAATGGATGACTCAAATGAATATCAATATGTATCTCAAATAAAATTGTTTATTATTTTAAAATTAATAAATCCTATAAGTAAAGGTAAATTTATGTTTCAACATGTTGAATTTGTTTTAATAATTTTCTTTAGAAGAAGATTCTGCAATATAATTGTTCAATACTTTTAAAAGTATGACCGTTACTTACGACTTGTATAGATTGTAGCGCCCGGCTAGCTCAGTCGGTAGAGCGTTGGACTCTTAATCCAACGGTCGTGGGTTCGAGCCCCACGTTGGGCGATCTGTTTTTCCCCACATTTTTTAAAATTGTTTTGGAACAGGACAGCAATAGATGATTCACATGAATATCAATATGTATTTCAAATAAAAGCAGAATTGAATTTTAAAACTAATAAATCCTATAGGTAAAGATTAAATTATGTTTTGACATGTTGAATTTGTTTTAATAATTTTCTTTAGAAGAAGATTCGTCAATATAATTGTTCAATACTTTTAAAAGTATGACCGTTACTTATGTCATTTATAGACCTAGCGCCCGGCTAGCTCAGTCGGTAGAGCGTTGGACTCTTAATCCAACGGTCGTGGGTTCGAGCCCCACGTTGGGCGTTGTGTGTTTTCTGCAAATTATTCAAAATTGTTGTTGAACAATGAACATGACAGCAATGGATGACTCAAATGAATATCAATATGTATCTCAAATAAAATTGTTTATTATTTTAAAATTAATAAATCCTATAAGTAAAGGTAAATTTATGTTTCAACATGTTGAATTTGTTTTAATAATTTTCTTTAGAAGAAGATTCTGCAATATAATTGTTCAATACTTTTAAAAGTATGACCGTTACTTACGACTTGTATAGATTGTAGCGCCCGGCTAGCTCAGTCGGTAGAGCGTTGGACTCTTAATCCAACGGTCGTGGGTTCGAGCCCCACGTTGGGCGTTGTGTTTTTCCCCACGTTATTTAAAATTGTTGTTGAACAGGACAGCAATAGATGATTCACATGAATATCAATATGTATCTCAACTAAAATTGTTTATTATTTTAAAATTAATAAATCCTATAAGTAAAGGTAAATTTATGTTTCAACATGTTGAATTTGTTTTAATAATTTTCTTTAGAAGAAGATTCTGCAATATAATTGTTCAATACTTTTAAAAGTATGACCGTTACTTACGACTTGTATAGATTGTAGCGCCCGGCTAGCTCAGTCGGTAGAGCGTTGGACTCTTAATCCAACGGTCGTGGGTTCGAGCCCCACGTTGGGCGTTGTGTTTTTCCCCACGTTATTTAAAATTGTTGTTGAACAGGACAGCAATAGATGATTCACATGAATATCAATATGTATTTCAAATAAAAGCAGAATTGAATTTTAAAACTAATAAATCCTATAGGTAAAGATTAAATTATGTTTTGACATGTTGAATTTGTTTTAATAATTTTCTTTAGAAGAAGATTCGTCAATATAATTGTTCAATACTTTTAAAAGTATGACCGTTACTTATGTCATTTATAGACCTAGCGCCCGGTTAGCTCAGTCGGTAGAGCGTTGGACTCTTAATCCAACGGTCGTGGGTTCGAGCCCCACGTTGGGCGTTGAGTTTTACTACAAATTATTCAAAATTGTTGTTGAACAATGAACATGACAGCAATGGATGACTCAAATGAATATCAATATGTATCTCAAATAAAATTGTTTATTATTTTAAAATTAATAAATCCTATAAGTAAAGGTAAATTTATGTTTCAACATGTTGAATTTGTTTTAATAATTTTCTTTAGAAGAAGATTCTGCAATATAATTGTTCAATACTTTTAAAAGTATGACCGTTACTTACGACTTGTATAGATTGTAGCGCCCGGCTAGCTCAGTCGGTAGAGCGTTGGACTCTTAATCCAACGGTCGTGGGTTCGAGCCCCACGTTGGGCGTTGTGTTTTTCCCCACGTTATTTAAAATTGTTGTTGAACAGGACAGCAATAGATGATTCACATGAATATCGATATGTATTTCAAATAAAAGCTGAATTGAATTTTAAAATTAATAAATCCTTTAGTTAAAGGTAATTTTATATTTCAACATGTTGAATTTGTTTTAATAATTTTCTTTAGAAGAAGATTCTGCAATATAATTGTTCAATACTTTTAAAAGTATGACCGTTACTTACGACTTGTATAGATTGTAGCGCCCGGCTAGCTCAGTCGGTAGAGCGTTGGACTCTTAATCCAACGGTCGTGGGTTCGAGCCCCACGTTGGGCGTTGTGTTTTTCCCCACGTTATTTAAAATTGTTGTTGAACAGGACAGCAATAGATGATTCACATGAATATCAATATGTATTTCAAATAAAAGCAGAATTGAATTTTAAAACTAATAAATCCTATAGGTTAAGATTAAATTATGTTTTGACATGTTGAATTTGTTTTAATAATTTTCTTTAGAACAAGATTCGTCAATATAATTGTTCAATACTTTTAAAAGTATGACCGTTACTTATGTCATTTATAGACCTAGCGCCCGGTTAGCTCAGTCGGTAGAGCGTTGGACTCTTAATCCAACGCTCGTGGGTTCGAGCCCCACGTTGGGCGTTGTGTTTTTCTCCAAACTATTCAAAATTGTTGTTGAACAATGAACATGACAGCAATGGATGACTCAAATGAATATCAATATGTATCTCAACTAAAATTGTTTATTATTTTAAAATTAATAAATCCTATAAGTAAAGGTAAATTTATGTTTCAACATGTTGAATTTGTTTTAATAATTTTCTTTAGAAGAAGATTCTGCAATATAATTGTTCAATACTTTTAAAAGTTTGTCCGTTACTTACGACTTGTATAGATTGTAGCGCCCGGCTAGCTCAGTCGGTAGAGCGTTGGACTCTTAATCCAACGGTCGTGGGTTCGAGCCCCACGTTGGGCGTTGTGTTTTTCCCCACGTTATTTAAAATTGTTGTTGAACAGGACAGCAATAGATGATTTACATGAATATCAATATGTATTTCAAATAAAAGCAGAATTGAATTTTAAAACTAATAAATCCTATAGGTAAAGATTAAATTATGTTTTGACATGTTGAATTTGTTTTAATAATTTTCTTTAGAAGAAGATTCGTCAATATAATTGTTCAATACTTTTAAAAGTATGACCGTTACTTATGTCATTTATAGACCTAGCGCCCGGCTAGCTCAGTCGGTAGAGCGTTGGACTCTTAATCCAACGGTCGTGGGTTCGAGCCCCACGTTGGGCGTTGTGTTTTTCTCCAAATTATTCAAAATTGTTGTTGAACAATGAACATGACAGCAATGGATGACTCAAATGAATATCAATATGTATCTCAAATAAAATTGTTTATTATTTTAAAATTAATAAATCCTATAAGTAAAGGTAAATTTATGTTTCAACATGTTGAATTTGTTTTAATAATTTTCTTTAGAAGAAGATTCTGCAATATAATTGTTCAATACTTTTAAAAGTATGACCGTTACTTACGACTTGTATAGATTGTAGCGCCCGGCTAGCTCAGTCGGTAGAGCGTTGGACTCTTAATCCAACGGTCGTGGGTTCGAGCCCCACGTTGGGCGTTGTGTTTTTCCCCACGTTATTTAAAATTGTTGTTGAACAGGACAGCAATAGATGATTCACATGAATATCAATATGTATTTCAAATAAAAGCAGAATTGAATTTTAAAACTAATAAATCCTATAGGTAAAGATTAAATTATGTTTTGACATGTTGAATTTGTTTTAATAATTTTCTTTAGAACAAGATTCGTCAATATAATTGTTCAATACTTTTAAAAGTATGACCGTTACTTATGTCATTTATAGACCTAGCGCCCGGCTAGCTCAGTCGGTAGAGCGTTGGACTCTTAATCCAACGGTCGTGGGTTCGAGCCCCACGTTGGGCGTTGTGTTTTTCTCCAAATTATTCAAAATTGTTGTTGAACAATGAACATGACAGCAATGGATGACTCAAATGAATATCAATATGTATCTCAAATAAAATTGTTTATTATTTTAAAATTAATAAATCCTATAAGTAAAGGTAAATTTATGTTTCAACATGTTGAATTTGTTTTAATAATTTTCTTTAGAAGAAGATTCTGCAATATAATTGTTCAATACTTTTAAAAGTATGACCGTTACTTACGACTTGTATAGATTGTAGCGCCCGGCTAGCTCAGTCGGTAGAGCGTTGGACTCTTAATCCAACGGTCGTGGGTTCGAGCCCCACGTTGGGCGATCTGTTTTTCCCCACATTTTTTAAAATTGTTTTGGAACAGGACAGCAATAGATGATTCACATGAATATCAATATGTATTTCAAATAAAAGCAGAATTGAATTTTAAAACTAATAAATCCTATAGGTAAAGATTAAATTATGTTTTGACATGTTGAATTTGTTTTAATAATTTTCTTTAGAAGAAGATTCGTCAATATAATTGTTCAATACTTTTAAAAGTATGACCGTTACTTATGTCATTTATAGACCTAGCGCCCGGCTAGCTCAGTCGGTAGAGCGTTGGACTCTTAATCCAACGGTCGTGGGTTCGAGCCCCACGTTGGGCGTTGTGTGTTTTCTGCAAATTATTCAAAATTGTTGTTGAACAATGAACATGACAGCAATGGATGACTCAAATGAATATCAATATGTATCTCAAATAAAATTGTTTATTATTTTAAAATTAATAAATCCTATAAGTAAAGGTAAATTTATGTTTCAACATGTTGAATTTGTTTTAATAATTTTCTTTAGAAGAAGATTCTGCAATATAATTGTTCAATACTTTTAAAAGTATGACCGTTACTTACGACTTGTATAGATTGTAGCGCCCGGCTAGCTCAGTCGGTAGAGCGTTGGACTCTTAATCCAACGGTCGTGGGTTCGAGCCCCACGTTGGGCGTTGTGTTTTTCCCCACGTTATTTAAAATTGTTGTTGAACAGGACAGCAATAGATGATTCACATGAATATCAATATGTATCTCAACTAAAATTGTTTATTATTTTAAAATTAATAAATCCTATAAGTAAAGGTAAATTTATGTTTCAACATGTTGAATTTGTTTTAATAATTTTCTTTAGAAGAAGATTCTGCAATATAATTGTTCAATACTTTTAAAAGTATGACCGTTACTTACGACTTGTATAGATTGTAGCGCCCGGCTAGCTCAGTCGGTAGAGCGTTGGACTCTTAATCCAACGGTCGTGGGTTCGAGCCCCACGTTGGGCGTTGTGTTTTTCCCCACGTTATTTAAAATTGTTGTTGAACAGGACAGCAATAGATGATTCACATGAATATCAATATGTATTTCAAATAAAAGCAGAATTGAATTTTAAAACTAATAAATCCTATAGGTAAAGATTAAATTATGTTTTGACATGTTGAATTTGTTTTAATAATTTTCTTTAGAAGAAGATTCGTCAATATAATTGTTCAATACTTTTAAAAGTATGACCGTTACTTATGTCATTTATAGACCTAGCGCCCGGTTAGCTCAGTCGGTAGAGCGTTGGACTCTTAATCCAACGCTCGTGGGTTCGAGCCCCACGTTGGGCGTTGTGTTTTTCTCCAAACTATTCAAAATTGTTGTTGAACAATGAACATGACAGCAATGGATGACTCAAATGAATATCAATATGTATCTCAACTAAAATTGTTTATTATTTTAAAATTAATAAATCCTATAAGTAAAGGTAAATTTATGTTTCAACATGTTGAATTTGTTTTAATAATTTTCTTTAGAAGAAGATTCTGCAATATAATTGTTCAATACTTTTAAAAGTTTGACCGTTACTTACGACTTGTATAGATTGTAGCGCCCGGCTAGCTCAGTCGGTAGAGCGTTGGACTCTTAATCCAACGGTCGTGGGTTCGAGCCCCACGTTGGGCGTTGTGTTTTTCCCCACGTTATTTAAAATTGTTGTTGAACAGGACAGCAATAGATGATTTACATGAATATCAATATGTATTTCAAATAAAAGCAGAATTGAATTTTAAAACTAATAAATCCTATAGGTAAAGATTAAATTATGTTTTGACATGTTGAATTTGTTTTAATAATTTTCTTTAGAAGAAGATTCGTCAATATAATTGTTCAATACTTTTAAAAGTATGACCGTTACTTATGTCATTTATAGACCTAGCGCCCGGCTAGCTCAGTCGGTAGAGCGTTGGACTCTTAATCCAACGGTCGTGGGTTCGAGCCCCACGTTGGGCGTTGTGTTTTTCTCCAAATTATTCAAAATTGTTGTTGAACAATGAACATGACAGCAATGGATGACTCAAATGAATATCAATATGTATCTCAAATAAAATTGTTTATTATTTTAAAATTAATAAATCCTATAAGTAAAGGTAAATTTATGTTTCAACATGTTGAATTTGTTTTAATAATTTTCTTTAGAAGAAGATTCTGCAATATAATTGTTCAATACTTTTAAAAGTATGACCGTTACTTACGACTTGTATAGATTGTAGCGCCCGGCTAGCTCAGTCGGTAGAGCGTTGGACTCTTAATCCAACGGTCGTGGGTTCGAGCCCCACGTTGGGCGTTGTGTTTTTCCCCACGTTATTTAAAATTGTTGTTGAACAGGAACGCAATAGATGATTCACATGAATATCAATATGTATTTCAAATAAAAGCAGAATTGAATTTTAAAACTAATAAATCCTATAGGTAAAGATTAAATTATGTTTTGACATGTTGAATTTGTTTTAATAATTTTCTTTAGAAGAAGATTCGTCAATATAATTGTTCAATACTTTTAAAAGTATGACCGTTACTTATGTCATTTATAGACCTAGCGCCCGGCTAGCTCAGTCGGTAGAGCGTTGGACTCTTAATCCAACGGTCGTGGGTTCGAGCCCCACGTTGGGCGTTGAGTTTTACTACAAATTATTCAAAATTGTTGTTGAACAATGAACATGACAGCAATGGATGACTCAAATGAATATCAATATGTATCTCAAATAAAATTGTTTATTATTTTAAAATTAATAAATCCTATAAGTAAAGGTAAATTTATGTTTCAACATGTTGAATTTGTTTTAATAATTTTCTTTAGAAGAAGATTCTGCAATATAATTGTTCAATACTTTTAAAAGTATGACCGTTACTTACGACTTGTATAGATTGTAGCGCCCGGCTAGCTCAGTCGGTAGAGCGTTGGACTCTTAATCCAACGGTCGTGGGTTCGAGCCCCACGTTGGGCGTTGTGTTTTTCCCCACGTTATTTAAAATTGTTGTTGAACAGGAACGCAATAGATGATTCACATGAATATCAATATGTATTTCAAATAAAAGCAGAATTGAATTTTAAAACTAATAAATCCTATAGGTAAAGATTAAATTATGTTTTGACATGTTGAATTTGTTTTAATAATTTTCTTTAGAAGAAGATTCGTCAATATAATTGTTCAATACTTTTAAAAGTATGACCGTTACTTATGTCATTTATAGACCTAGCGCCCGGCTAGCTCAGTCGGTAGAGCGTTGGACTCTTAATCCAACGGTCGTGGGTTCGAGCCCCACGTTGGGCGTTGAGTTTTACTACAAATTATTCAAAATTGTTGTTGAACAATGAACATGACAGCAATGGATGACTCAAATGAATATCAATATGTATCTCAAATAAAATTGTTTATTATTTTAAAATTAATAAATCCTATAAGTAAAGGTAAATTTATGTTTCAACATGTTGAATTTGTTTTAATAATTTTCTTTAGAAGAAGATTCTGCAATATAATTGTTCAATACTTTTAAAAGTATGACCGTTACTTACGACTTGTATAGATTGTAGCGCCCGGCTAGCTCAGTCGGTAGAGCGTTGGACTCTTAATCCAACGGTCGTGGGTTCGAGCCCCACGTTGGGCGTTGTGTTTTTCCCCACGTTATTTAAAATTGTTGTTGAACAGGACAGCAATAGATGATTCACATGAATATCAATATGTATTTCAAATAAAAGCTGAATTGAATTTTAAAATTAATAAATCCTTTAGTTAAAGGTAATTTTATATTTCAACATGTTGAATTTGTTTTAATAATTTTCTTTAGAAGAAGATTCTGCAATATAATTGTTCAATACTTTTAAAAGTATGACCGTTACTTACGACTTGTATAGATAGTAGCGCCCGGCTAGCTCAGTCGGTAGAGCGTTGGACTCTTAATCCAACGGTCGTGGGTTCGAGCCCCACGTTGGGCGATCTGTTTTTCCCCACATTTTTTAAAATTGTTTTGGAACAGGACAGCAATAGATGATTCACATGAATATCAATATGTATTTCAAATAAAAGCAGAATTGAATTTTAAAACTAATAAATCCTATAGGTAAAGATTAAATTATGTTTTGACATGTTGAATTTGTTTTAATAATTTTCTTTAGAAGAAGATTCGTCAATATAATTGTTCAATACTTTTAAAAGTATAACCGTTACTTATGACTTGTATAGATTGTAGCGCCCGGCTAGCTCAGTCGGTAGAGCGTTGGACTCTTAATCCAACGGTCGTGGGTTCGAGCCCCACGTTGGGCGTTGTGTTTTTCCCCACGTTATTTAAAATTGTTGTTGAACAGGACAGCAATAGATGATTCACATGAATATCAATATATATTTCAAATAAAAGCAGAATTGAATTTTAAAACTAATAAATCCTATAGGTAAAGATTAAATTATGTTTTGACATGTTGAATTTGTTTTAATAATTTTCTTTAGAAGAAGATTCGTCAATATAATTGTTCAATACTTTTAAAAGTATGACCGTTACTTATGTCATTTATAGACCTAGCGCCCGGCTAGCTCAGTCGGTAGAGCGTTGGACTCTTAATCCAACGGTCGTGGGTTCGAGCCCCACGTTAGGCGTTGTGTTTTTCTCCAAATTATTCAAAATTGTTGTTAAACAATGAACATGACAGCAATGGATGACTCAAATGAATATCATTATGTATCTCAAATAAAATTGTTTAATATTTTAAAATTAATAAATCCTATAAGTAAAGGTAAATTTATGTTTCAACATGTTGAATTTGTTTTAATAATTTTCTTTAGAGGAAGATTCTGCAATATAATTGTTCAATACTTTTAAAAGTATGACCGTTACTTACGACTTGTATAGATTGTAGCGCCGGCTAGCTCAGTCGGTAGAGCGTTGGACTCTTAATCCAACGGTCGTGGGTTCGAGCCCCACGTTGGGCGTTGTGTTTTTCCCCACGTTATTTAAAATTGTTGTTGAACAGGACAGAAATAGATGATTCACATGAATATCAATATGTATTTCAAATAAAAGCAGAATTGAATTTTAAAACTAATAAATCCTATAGGTAAAGATTAAATTATGTTTCAACATGTTGAATTTGTTTTAATAATTTTCTTTAGAAGAACATTCTGCAATATAATTGTTCAATACTTATAAAAGTATGATTTACGACTTGTATAGACTGTACGTTGGGCGTTGTGTTTTTCTCCAAATTATTTAAAATTGTTGTTGAACAATGAACATGGCAGCAATGGATGACTCAAATGAATATCAATATGTATCTCAAATAAAATTTGATTATTATTTAAAAATTAATAAATCCTATAAGTAAAGGTAAATTTATGTTTCAACATGTTGAATTTGTTTTAATAATTTTCTTTAGAAAAAGATTCTGCAATACAATTGTTCAATACTTTTAAATGTATGACCCTTACTTACGACTTGTATAGATTGTAGCGCCCGGCTAGCTCAGTCGGTAGAGCGTTGGACTCTTAATCCAACTGTCGTGGGTTCGAGCCCCACGCTGGGCGTTGTGTTTTTCTCCAAATTATTCAAAATTGTTGTTGAACAATGAACATGACAGCAATGGATGACTCAAATGAATATCAATATGTATCTCAAATAAAATTTGATTATTATTTAAAAATTCATAAATCCTATAAGTAAAGGTAAATTTATGTTTCAACATGTTGAATTTGTTTTAATAATTTTCTTTAGAAAAAGATTCTGCAATATAATTGTTCAATACTTTTAAAAGTATGATTTACGACTTGTATAGACTGTAGCGCCCGGCTAGTTCAGTCGGTAGAGCGTTGGACTCTTAATCCAACGGTCGTGGGTTCGAGCCCCACGTTTGGCGTTGTGTTTTTCTCCAAATTATTCAAAATTGTTGTTGAACAATGAACATGACAGCAATGGATGGCTCAATTGAATATCAATATGTATCTCAAATAAAATTGTTTATTATTTTAAAATTAATAAATCCTATAAGTAAAGGTAAATTTATGTTTCAACATGTTGAATTTGTTTTAATAATTTTCTTTAGAAGAAGATTCTGCAATATAATTGTTCAATATTTTAAAAGTATGATTTACGACTTGTATAGACTGTAGCGCCCGGCTAGTTCAGTTGGTAGAGCGTTGGACTCTTAATCCAACGGTCGTGGGTTCGAGCCCCACGTTCGGCGTTGTGTTTTTCTCCAAATTATTCAAAATTGTTGTTGAACAATGAACATGACAGCAATGGATGACTCAAATGAATATCAATATGTATCTCAAATAAAATTGTTTATTATTTTAAAATTAATAAATCCTATAAGTAAAGGTAAATTTATGTTTCAACATGTTGAATTTGTTTTAATAATTTGCTTTAGAAGAACATTCTGCAATATAATTGTTCAATACTTTTAAAAGTATGATTTACGACTTGTATAGACTGTAGCGCCCGGCTAGCTCAGTCGGTAGAGCGTTTGACTCTTAATCCAACGGTCGTGGGTTCGAGCCCCACGTTGGGCGTTGTGTTTTTCTCCAAATTATTCAAAATTGTTTTTGAACAATGAACATGACAGCAATGGATGACTCAAATGAATATCAATATGTATCTCAAATAAAATTTGATTATTATTTAAAAATTCATAAATCCTATAAGTAAAGGTAAATTTATGTTTCAACATGTTGAATTTGTTTTAATAATTTTCTTTAGAAGAAGATTCTGCAATATAATTGTTCAATACTTTTAAAAGTATGACCGTTACTTACGACTTGTATAGATTGTAGCGCCCGGCTAGCTCAGTCGGTAGAGCAATGGACTCTTAATCCAACGGTCGTGGGTTCGAGCCCCACGTTGGGCGTTGTGTTTTTCCCCACGTTATTTAAAATTGTTGTTGAACAGGACAGCAATAGATGATTCACATGAATATCAATATGTATTTCAAATAAAAGCAGAATTGAATTTTAAAACTAATAAATCCTATAGGTAAAGATTAAATTATGTTTTGACATGTTGAATTTGTTTTAATAATTTTCTTTAGAAGAAGATTCGTCAATATAATTGTTCAATACTTTTAAAAGTATGACCGTTACTTACGACTTTTATAGATAGTAGCGCCCGGCTAGCTCAGTCGGTAGAGCGTTGGACTCTTAATCCAACGGTGGTAGGTTCGAGCCCCACGTTGGGCGATCTGTTTTTCCCCACATTTTTTAAAATTGTTTTGGAAAAGGACAGAAATAGATGATTCACATGAATATCAATATGTATTTCAAATAAAAGCAGAATTGAATTTTTGAAACTAATAAATCATATAGGTAAAGATTAAATTATGTTTTGACATGTTGAATTTGTTTTAATAATTTTCTTTAGAAGAAGATTCGTCAATATAATTGTTCAATACTTTTAAAAGTATGACCGTTACTTACGACTTTTATAGATAGTAGCGCCCGGCTAGATCAGTCGATAGAGCATTGGCCCCTTAATCCAACGGTCGTGGATTCGTGCCCCACGTTGGGCGATCTGTTTTTCCCCACATTTTTTAAAATTGTTTTGGAACAGGACAGCAATAGATGATTCACATGAATATCAATATGTATTTCAAATAAAAGCAGAATTGAATTTTTGAAACTAATAAATCATATAGGTAAAGATTAAATTATGTTTTGACATGTTGAATTTGTTTTAATAATTTTCTTTAGAAGAAGATTTGTCAATATAATTGTTCAATACTTTTAAAAGTATGACCGTTACTTATGTCATTTATAGACCTAGCGCTCGGCTAGCTCAGTCGGTAGAGCGTTGGACTCTTAATCCAACGGTAGTGGGTTCGAGCCCCACGTTGGGCGTTGTGTTTTTCTCCAAATTATTCAAAATTGTTGTTGAACAATGAACATGACAGCAATGGATGACTCAAATGAATATCAATATGTATCTCAAATAAAATTGTTTATTATTTTAAAATTAATAAATCCTATAAGTAAAGGTAAATTTATGTTTCAACATGTTGAATTTGTTTTAATAATTTTCTTTAGAAGAAGATTCTGCAATATAATTGTTCAATACTTTTAAAAGTGTGATTTACGACTTGTATAGACTGTAGCGCCCGGCTAGCTCAGTCGGTAGAGCGTTGGACTCTTAATCCAACGGTCGTGGGTTCGAGCCCCACGTTGGGCGTTGTGTTTTTCTCCAAATTATTTAAAATTGTTGTTGAACAATGAACATGGCAGCAATGGATGACTCAAATGCATATCAATATGTATCTCAAATAAAATTTGATTATTATTTAAAAATTAATAAATCCTATAAGTAAAGGTAAATTTATGTTTCAACATGTTGAATTTGTTTTAATAATTTTCTTTAGAAAAAGATTCTGCAATATAATTGTTCAATACTTTTAAATGTATGACCGTTACTTACGAGTTGCATAGATTGTAGCGCCCGGCTAGCTCAGTCGGTAGAGCGTTGGACTCTTAATCCAACGGTCGTGGGTTCGAGCCCCACGTTGGGCGTTGTGTTTTTCCCCACGTTATTTAAAATTGTTGTTGAACAGGACAGCAATAGATGATTCACATGAATATCAATATGTATTTCAAATAAAAGCAGAATTGAATTTTAAAACTAATAAATCCTATAGGTAAAGATTAAATTATGTTTTGACATGTTGAATTTGTTTTAATAATTTTCTTTAGAAGAAGATTCTGCAATATAATTGTTCAATATTTTTAAAAGTATGACCGTTACTTACGACTTGCAAAGATTGTAGCCCTCGGCTGGCTCAGTCGGTAGAGCGTTGGACTCTTAATCCAACGGTGGTAGGTTCGAGCCCCACGTTGGGCGTTGTGTTTTTCTCCAAATTATTCAAAATTGTTGTTGAACAATGAACATGACAGCAATGGATGACTCAAATGAATATCAATATGTATCTCAAATAAAATTGTTTATTATTTTAAAATTAATAAATCCTATAAGTAAAGGTAAATTTATGTTTCAACATGTTGAATTTGTTTTAATAATTTTCTTTAGAAGAACATTCTGCAATATAATTGTTCAATACTTTTAAAAGTATGATTTACGACTTGTATAGACTGTAGCGCCCGGCTAGTTCAGTCGGTAGAGCGTTGGACTCTTAATCCAACGGTCGTGGGTTCGAGCCCCACGTTGGGCGTTGTGTTTTTCCCCACGTTATTTAAAATTGTTGTTGAACAGGACAGCAATAGATGATTCACATGAATATCAATATGTATTTCAAATAAAATTTGATTATTATTTAAAAATTAATAAATCCTATAAGTAAAGGTAAATTTATGTTTCAACATGTTGAATTTGTTTTAATAATTCTCTTTAGAAGAAGATTCTGCAATATAATTGTTCAATACTTTTAAATGTATGATCGTTACTTACGACTTGCAAAGATTGTAGCCCTCGGCTGGCTCAGTCGGTAGAGCGTTGGACTCTTAATCCAACGGTGGTAGGTTCGAGCCCAACGTTGGGCGTTGTGTTTTTCTCCAAATTATTCAAAATTGTTGTTGAACAATGAACATGACAGCAATGGATGACTCAAATGAATATCAATATGTATCTCAAATAAAATTTGATTATTATTTAAAAATTATTAAATCCTATAAGTAAAGGTAAATTTATGTTTCAACATGTTGAATTTGTTTTAATAATTTTCTTTAGAAGAAGATTCTGCAATATAATTGTTCAATACTTTTAAATATATGACCGTTACTTACGACTTGCAAAGATTGTAGCGCCCGGCTGGCTCAGTCGGTAGAGCGTTGGACTCTTAATCCAACGGTGGTAGGTTCGAGCCCCACGTTGGGCGTTGTATTTTTCTCCAAATTATTCAAAATTGTTGTTGAACAATGAACATGACAGCAATGGATGACTCAAATGAATATCAATATGTATCTCAAATAAAATTTGATTATTATTTAAAAATTCATAAATCCTATAAGTAAAGCTAAATTTATGTTTCAACATGTTGAATTTGTTTTAATAATTTTCTTTAGAAGAACATTCTGCAATATAATTGTTCAATACTTTTAAAAGTATAATTTACGACTTGTATAGACTGTAGCGCCCGGCTAGCTCAGTCGGTAGAGCGTTGGACTCTTAATCCAACGGTCGTGGGTTCGAGCCCCACGTTGGGCGTTGTATTTTTCTCCAAATTATTCAAAATTGTTGTTGAACAATGAACATGACAGCAATGGATGACTCAAATGAATATCAATATGTATCTCAAATAAAATTTGATTATTATTTAAAAATTCATAAATCCTATAAGTAAAGGTAAATTTATGTTTCAACATGTTGAATTTGTTTTAATAATTTTCTTTAGAAGAAGATTCTGCAGTATAATTGTTCAATACTTTTAAAAGTATGACCGTTACTTACGACTTGTATAGATTGTAGCGCCCGGCTAGCTCAGTCGGTAGAGCGTTGGACTCTGAATCCAACGGTCGTGGGTTCGAGCCCCACGTTGGGCGATCTGTTTTTCCCCACATTTTTTAAAATTGTTTTGGAACAGGACAGCAATAGATGATTCACATGAATATCAATATGTATTTCAAATAAAAGCAGAATTGAATTTTTGAAACTAATAAATCATATAGGTAAAGATTAAATTATGTTTTGACATGTTGAATTTGTTTTAATAATTTTCTTTAGAAGAAGATTCGTCAATATAATTGTTCAATACTTTTAAAAGTATGACCGTTACTTACGACTTTTATAGATAGTAGCGCCCGGCTAGCTCAGTCGGTAGAGCGTTGGACTCTTAATCCAACGGTCGTGGGTTCGACCCCCACGTTGAGCGTTGTGTTTTTCTCCAAATTATTCAAAATAGTTGTTAAACAATGAACATGACAGCAATGGATGACTCAAATGAATATCAATATGTATCTCAAATAAAATTGTTTATTATTTTAAAATTAATAAATCCTATAAGTAAAGGTAAATTTATGTTTCAACATGTTGAATTTGTTTTAATAATTTTCTTTAGAAGAACATTCTGCAATATAATTGTTCAATACTTTTAAAAGTATGATTTACGACTTGTATAGACTGTAGCGCCCGGCTAGTTCAGTCGGTAGAGCGTTGGACTCTTAATCCAACGGTCGTGGGTTCGAGCCCCACGTTGGGCGTTGTGTTTTTCTCCAAATTATTCAAAATTGTTGTAGAACAATGAACATGACAGCAATGGATGACTCAAATGAATATGTATCTCAAATAAAATTTGATTATTATTTAAAAATTAATAAATCCTATAAGTAAAGGTAAATTTATGTTTCAACATGTTGAATTTGTTTTAATAATTTTCTTTAGAAGAAGATTCTGCAATATAATTGTTCAATACTTTTAAATGTATGACCGTTACTTACGACCTGCAAAGATTGTAGCCCTCGGCTGGCTCAGTCGGTAGAGCGTTGGACTCTTCATCCAACGGTGGTAGGTTCGAGCCCCACGTTGGGTGTTGTATTTTTCTCCAAATTATTCAAAATTGTTGTTGAACAATGAACATGACAGCAATGGATGACTCAAATGAATATCAATATGTATCTCAAATAAAATTTGATTATTATTTAAAAATTCATAAATCCTATAAGTAAAGGCAAATTTATGTTTCAACATGTTGAATTTGTTTTAATAATTTGCTTTAGAAGAACATTCTGCAATATAATTGTTCAATACTTTTAAAAGTATGATTTACGACTTGTATAGACTGTAGCGCCCGGCTAGCTCAGTCGGTAGAGCGTTGGACTCTTAATCCAACGGTCGTGGGTTCGAGCCCCACGTTGGGCGTTGTATTTTTCTCCAAATTATTCAAAATTGTTGTTGAACAATGAACATGACAGCAATGGATGACTCAAATGAATATCAATATGTATCTCAAATAAAATTTGATTATTATTTAAAAATTCATAAATCCTATAAGTAAAGGTAAATTTATGTTTCAACATGTTGAATTTGTTTTAATAATTTTCTTTAGAAGAAGATTCTGCAGTATAATTGTTCAATACTTTGAAAAGTATGACCATTACTTACGACTTGTATAGATTGTAGCGCCCGGCTAGCTCAGTCGGTAGAGCGTTGGACTCTTAATCCAACGGTCGTGGGTTCGAGCCCCACGTTGGGCGTTGTGTTTTTCCCCGAGTTATTTAAAATTGTTGTTGAACAGGACAGCAATAGATGATTCACATGAATATCAATATGTATTTCAAATAAAATCTGAATTGAATTTTAAAATTAATAAATCCTTTAGTTAAAGGTAATTTTATATTTCAACATGTTGAATTTGTTTTAATAATTTTCTTTAGAAGAAGATTCTGCAATATAATTGTTCAATACTTTTAAAAGTATGACCGTTACTTACGACTTTCATAGGTAGTAGCGCCCGGCTAGCTCAGTCGGTAGAGCGTTGGACTCTTAATCCAACGGTCGTGGGTTCGAGCCCCACGTTGGTCGATCTGTTTTTCCCCACATTTTTTAAAATTGTTTTGGAACAGGACAGCAATAGATGATTCACATGAATATCAATATGTATCTCAAATAAAATTTGATTATTATTTAAAAATTAATAAATCCTATAAGTAAAGGTAAATTTATGTTTCAACATGTTGAATTTGTTTTAATTATTTTCTTTAGAAGAAGATTCTGCAATATAATTGTTCAATACTTTTAAAAGTATGACCGTTACTTACGACTTGTACAGTCTGTAGCGCCAGGCTAGCTCAGTCTGTAGAGCGTCGGACTCTTAATCCAACGGTCGTGGGTTCGAGCCCCACGTTGGGCGTTGTATTTTTCTCCAAATTATTCAAAATTGTTGTTGAACAATGAACATGACAGCAATGGATGACTCAAATGAATATCAATATGTATCTCAAATAAAATTTGATTATTATTTAAAAATTCATAAATCCTATAAGTAAAGGTAAATTTATGTTTCAACATGTTGAATTTGTTTTAATAATTTGCTTTAGAAGAACATTCTGCAATATAATTGTTCAATACTTTTAAAAGTATGATTTACGACTTGTATAGACTGTAGCGCCCGGCTAGCTCAGTCGGTAGAGCGTTGGACTCTTAATCCAACGGTCGTGGGTTCTAGCCCCACGTTGGGCGTTGTATTTTTCTCCAAATTATTCAAAATTGTTGTTGAACAATGAACATGACAGCAATGGATGACTCAAATGAATATCAATATGTATCTCAAATAAAATTTGATTATTATTTAAAAATTCATAAATCCTATAAGTAAAGGTAAATTTATGTTTCAACATGTTGAATTTGTTTTAATAATTTTCTTTAGAAGAAGATTCTGCAGTATAATTGTTCAATACTTTGAAAAGTATGACCATTACTTACGACTTGTATAGATTGTAGCGCCCGGCTAGCTCAGTCGGTAGAGCGTTGGACTCTTAATCCAACGGTCGTGGGTTCGAGCCCCACGTTGGGCGTTGTGTTTTTCCCCGAGTTATTTATAATTGTTGTTGAACAGGACAGCAATAGATGATTCACATGAATATCAATATGTATTTCAAATAAAATCTGAATTGAATTTTAAAATTAATAAATCCTTTAGTTAAAGGTAATTTTATATTTCAACATGTTGAATTTGTTTTAATAATTTTCTTTAGAAGAAGATTCTGCAATATAATTGTTCAATACTTTTAAAAGTATGACCGTTACTTACGACTTTCATAGGTAGTAGCGCCCGGCTAGCTCAGTCGGTAGAGCGTTGGACTCTTAATCCAACGGTCGTGGGTTCGAGCCCCACGTTGGTCGATCTGTTTTTCCCCACATTTTTTAAAATTGTTTTGGAACAGGACAGCAATAGATGATTCACATGAATATCAATATGTATCTCAAATAAAATTTGATTATTATTTAAAAATTAATAAATCCTATAAGTAAAGGTAAATTTATGTTTCAACATGTTGAATTTGTTTTAATTATTTTCTTTAGAAGAAGATTCTGCAATATAATTGTTCAATACTTTTAAAAGTATGACCGTTACTTACGACTTGTACAGTCTGTAGCGCCAGGCTAGCTCAGTCGGTAGAGCGTCGGACTCTTAATCCAACGGTCGTGGGTTCGAGCCCAGCGTTGGGCGTTGTGTTTTTCTCCAAATTATTCAAAATTGTTGTTAAACAATGAACATGACAGCAATGGATTACTCAAATGAATATCAATATGTATCTCAAATAAAATTTGATTATTATTTAAAAATTCATAAATCCTATAAGTAAAGGTAAATTTATGTTTCAACATGTTGAATTTGTTTTAATAATTTGCTTTAGAAGAACATTCTGCAATATAATTGTTCAATACTTTTAAAAGTATGATTTACGACTTGTATAGACTGTAGCGCCCGGCTAGCTCAGTCGGTAGAGCGTTGGACTCTTAATCCAACGGTCGTGGGTTCGAGCCCCACGTTGGGCGTTGTGTTTTTCCCCGCGTTATTTATAATTGTTGTTGAACAGGACAGCAATAGATGATTCACATGAATATCAATATGTATTTCAAATAAAACTGAATTGAATTTTAAAATTAATAAATCATATAGGTAAAGATTAAATTATGTTTTGACATGTTGAATTTGTTTTAATAATTTTCTTTAGAAGAAGATTCGTCAATATAATTGTTCAATACTTTTAAAAGTATGACCGTTACTTACGGCTTTTATAGATAGTAGCGCCCGGCTAGATCAGTCGATAGAGCATTGGCCCCTTAATCCAACGGTCGTGGATTCGTGCCCCACGTTGGGCGATCTGTTTTTCCCCACATTTTTTAAAATTGTTTTGGAACAGGACAGCAATAGATGATTCACATGAATATCAATATGTATTTCAAATAAAAGCAGAATTGAATTTTTGAAACTAATAAATCATATAGGTAAAGATTAAATTATGTTTTGACATGTTGAATTTGTTTTAATAATTTTCTTTAGAAGAAGATTTGTCAATATAATTGTTCAATACTTTTAAAAGTATGACCGTTACTTATGTCATTTATAGACCTAGCGCTCGGCTAGCTCAGTCGGTAGAGCGTTGGACTCTTAATCCAACGGTTGTGGGTTCGAGCCCCACGTTGGGCGTTGTGTTTTTCTCCAAATTATTCAAAATTGTTGTTGAACAATGAACATGACAGCAATGGATGACTCAAATGAATATCAATATGTATCTCAAATAAAATTGTTTATTATTTTAAAATTAATAAATCCTATAAGTAAAGGTAAATTTATGTTTCAACATGTTGAATTTGTTTTAATAATTTTCTTTAGAAGAAGATTCTGCAATATAATTGTTCAATACTTTTAAAAGTGTGATTTACGACTTGTATAGACTGTAGCGCCCGGCTAGCTCAGTCGGTAGAGCGTTGGACTCTTAATCCAACGGTCGTGGGTTCGAGCCCCACGTTGGGCGTTGTGTTTTTCTCCAAATTATTTAAAATTGTTGTTGAACAATGAACATGGCAGCAATGGATGACTCAAATGCATATCAATATGTATCTCAAATAAAATTTGATTATTATTTAAAAATTAATAAATCCTATAAGTAAAGGTAAATTTATGTTTCAACATGTTGAATTTGTTTTAATAATTTTCTTTAGAAAAAGATTCTGCAATATAATTGTTCAATACTTTTAAATGTATGACCGTTACTTACGAGTTGCATAGATTGTAGCGCCCGGCTAGCTCAGTCGGTAGAGCGTTGGACTCTTAATCCAACGGTCGTGGGTTCGAGCCCCACGTTGGGCGTTGTGTTTTTCCCCACGTTATTTAAAATTGTTGTTGAACAGGACAGCAATAGATGATTCACATGAATATCAATATGTATTTCAAATAAAATTTGATTATTATTTAAAAATTAATAAATCCTATAAGTAAAGGTAAATTTATGTTTCATCATGTTGAATTTGTTTTAATAATTCTCTTTAGAAGAAGATTCTGCAATATAATTGTTCAATACTTTTAAATGTATGATCGTTACTTACGACTTGCAAAGATTGTAGCCCTCGGCTGGCTCAGTCGGTAGAGCGTTGGACTCTTAATCCAACGGTGGTAGGTTCGAGCCCAACGTTGGGCGTTGTGTTTTTCTCCAAATTATTCAAAATTGTTGTTGAACAATGAACATGACAGCAATGGATGACTCAAATGAATATCAATATGTATCTCAAATAAAATTTGATTATTATTTAAAAATTATTAAATCCTATAAGTAAAGGTAAATTTATGTTTCAACATGTTGAATTTGTTTTAATAATTTTCTTTAGAAGAAGATTCTGCAATATAATTGTTCAATACTTTTAAATATATGACCGTTACTTACGACTTGCAAAGATTGTAGCGCCCGGCTGGCTCAGTCGGTAGAGCGTTGGACTCTTAATCCAACGGTGGTAGGTTCGAGCCCCACGTTGGGCGTTGTATTTTTCTCCAAATTATTCAAAATTGTTGTTGAACAATGAACATGACAGCAATGGATGACTCAAATGAATATCAATATGTATCTCAAATAAAATTTGATTATTATTTAAAAATTCATAAATCCTATAAGTAAAGCTAAATTTATGTTTCAACATGTTGAATTTGTTTTAATAATTTTCTTTAGAAGAACATTCTGCAATATAATTGTTCAATACTTTTAAAAGTATGATTTACGACTTGTATAGACTGTAGCGCCCGGCTAGCTCAGTCGGTAGAGCGTTGGACTCTTAATCCAACGGTCGTGGGTTCGAGCCCCACGTTGGGCGTTGTATTTTTCTCCAAATTATTCAAAATTGTTGTTTAACAATGAACATGACAGCAATGGATGACTCAAATGAATATCAATATGTATCTCAAATAAAATTTGATTATTATTTAAAAATTCATAAATCCTATAAGTAAAGGTAAATTTATGTTTCAACATGTTGAATTTGTTTTAATAATTTTCTTTAGAAGAAGATTCTGCAGTATAATTGTTCAATACTTTTAAAAGTATGACCGTTACTTACGACTTGTATAGATTGTAGCGCCCGGCTAGCTCAGTCGGTAGAGCGTTGGACTCTGAATCCAACGGTCGTGGGTTCGAGCCCCACGTTGGGCGATCTGTTTTTCCCCACATTTTTTAAAATTGTTTTGGAACAGGACAGCAATAGATGATTCACATGAATATCAATATGTATTTCAAATAAAAGCAGAATTGAATTTTTGAAACTAATAAATCATATAGGTGAAGATTAAATTATGTTTTGACATGTTGAATTTGTTTTAATAATTTTCTTTAGAAGAAGATTCGTCAATATAATTGTTCAATACTTTTAAAAGTATGACCGTTACTTACGACTTTTATAGATAGTAGCGCCCGGCTAGCTCAGTCGGTAGAGCGTTGGACTCTTAATCCAACGGTCGTGGGTTCGACCCCCACGTTGAGCGTTGTGTTTTTCTCCAAATTATTCAAAATAGTTGTTGAACAATGAACATGACAGCAATGGATGACTCAAATGAATATCAATATGTATCTCAAATAAAATTGTTTATTATTTTAAAATTAATAAATCCTATAAGTAAAGGTAAATTTATGTTTCAACATGTTGAATTTGTTTTAATAATTTTCTTTAGAAGAACATTCTGCAATATAATTGTTCAATACTTTTAAAAGTATGATTTACGACTTGTATAGACTGTAGCGCCCGGCTAGTTCAGTCGGTAGAGCGTTGGACTCTTAATCCAACGGTCGTGGGTTCGAGCCCCACGTTGGGCGTTGTGTTTTTCTCCAAATTATTCAAAATTGTTGTAGAACAATGAACATGACAGCAATGGATGACTCAAATGAATATGTATCTCAAATAAAATTTGATTATTATTTAAAAATTAATAAATCCTATAAGTAAAGGTAAATTTATGTTTCAACATGTTGAATTTGTTTTAATAATTTTCTTTAGAAGAAGATTCTGCAATATAATTGTTCAATACTTTTAAATGTATGACCGTTACTTACGACCTGCAAAGATTGTAGCCCTCGGCTGGCTCAGTCGGTAGAGCGTTGGACTCTTCATCCAACGGTGGTAGGTTCGAGCCCCTCGTTGGGTGTTGTATTTTTCTCCAAATTATTCAAAATTGTTGTTGAACAATGAACATGACAGCAATGGATGACTCAAATGAATATCAATATGTATCTCAAATAAAATTTGATTATTATTTAAAAATTCATAAATCCTATAAGTAAAGGCAAATTTATGTTTCAACATTTTGAATTTGTTTTAATAATTTGCTTTAGAAGAACATTCTGCAATATAATTGTTCAATACTTTTAAAAGTATGATTTACGACTTGTATAGACTGTAGCGCCCGGCTAGCTCAGTCGGTAGAGCGTTGGACTCTTAATCCAACGGTCGTGGGTTCGAGCCCCACGTTGGGCGTTGTATTTTTCTCCAAATTATTCAAAATTATTGTTGAACAATGAACATGACAGCAATGGATGACTCAAATGAATATCAATATGTATCTCAAATAAAATTTGATTATTATTTAAAAATTCATAAATCCTATAAGTAAAGGTAAATTTATGTTTCAACATGTTGAATTTGTTTTAATAATTTTCTTTAGAAGAAGATTCTGCAGTATAATTGTTCAATACTTTGAAAAGTATGACCATTACTTACGACTTGTATAGATTGTAGCGCCCGGCTAGCTCAGTCGGTAGAGCGTTGGACTCTTAATCCAACGGTCGTGGGTTCGAGCCCCACGTTGGGCGTTGTGTTTTTCCCCGAGTTATTTAAAATTGTTGTTGAACAGGACAGCAATAGATGATTCACATGAATATCAATATGTATTTCAAATAAAATCTGAATTGAATTTTAAAATTAATAAATCCTTTAGTTAAAGGTAATTTTATATTTCAACATGTTGAATTTGTTTTAATAATTTTCTTTAGAAGAAGATTCTGCAATATAATTGTTCAATACTTTTAAAAGTATGACCGTTACTTACGACTTTCATAGGTAGTAGCGCCCGGCTAGCTCAGTCGGTAGAGCGTTGGACTCTTAATCCAACGGTCGTGGGTTCGAGCCCCACGTTGGTCGATCTGTTTTTCCCCACATTTTTTAAAATTGTTTTGGAACAGGACAGCAATAGATGATTCACATGAATATCAATATGTATCTCAAATAAAATTTGATTATTATTTAAAAATTAATAAATCCTATAAGTAAAGGTAAATTTATGTTTCAACATGTTGAATTTGTTTTAATTATTTTCTTTAGAAGAAGATTCTGCAATATAATTGTTCAATACTTTTAAAAGTATGACCGTTACTTACGACTTGTACAGTCTGTAGCGCCAGGCTAGCTCAGTCTGTAGAGCGTCGGACTCTTAATCCAACGGTCGTGGGTTCGAGCCCAGCGTTGGGCGTTGTGTTTTTCTCCAAATTATTCAAAATTGTTGTTGAACAATGAACATGACAGCAATGGATTACTCAAATGAATATCAATATGTATCTCAAATAAAATTTGATTATTATTTAAAAATTCATAAATCCTATAAGTAAAGGTAAATTTATGTTTCAACATGTTGAATTTGTTTTAATAATTTGCTTTAGAAGAACATTCTGCAATATAATTGTTCAATACTTTTAAATGTATGATTTACGACTTGTATAGACTGTAGCGCCCGGCTAGCTCAGTCGGTAGAGCGTTGGACTCTTAATCCAACGGTCGTGGGTTCGAGCCCCACGTTGGGCGTTGTATTTTTCTCCAAATTATTCAAAATTGTTGTTGAACAATGAACATGACAGCAATGGATGACTCAAATGAATATCAATATGTATCTCAAATAAAATTTGATTATTATTTAAAAATTCATAAATCCTATAAGTAAAGGTAAATTTATGTTTCAACATGTTGAATTTGTTTTAATAATTTTCTTTAGAAGAAGATTCTGCAGTATAATTGTTCAATACTTTGAAAAGTATGACCATTACTTACGACTTGTATAGATTGTAGCGCCCGGCTAGCTCAGTCGGTAGAGCGTTGGACTCTTAATCCAACGGTCGTGGGTTCGAGCCCCACGTTGGGCGTTGTGTTTTTCCCCGAGTTATTTAAAATTGTTGTTGAACAGGACAGCAATAGATGATTCACATGAATATCAATATGTATTTCAAATAAAATCTGAATTGAATTTTAAAATTAATAAATCCTTTAGTTAAAGGTAATTTTATATTTCAACATGTTGAATTTGTTTTAATAATTTTCTTTAGAAGAAGATTCTGCAATATAATTGTTCAATACTTTTAAAAGTATGACCGTTACTTACGACTTTCATAGGTAGTAGCGCCCGGCTAGCTCAGTCGGTAGAGCGTTGGACTCTTAATCCAACGGTCGTGGGTTCGAGCCCCACGTTGGTCGATCTGTTTTTCCCCACATTTTTTAAAATTGTTTTGGAACAGGACAGCAATAGATGATTCACATGAATATCAATATGTATCTCAAATAAAATTTGATTATTATTTAAAAATTAATAAATCCTATAAGTAAAGGTAAATTTATGTTTCAACATGTTGAATTTGTTTTAATTATTTTCTTTAGAAGAAGATTCTGCAATATAATTGTTCAATACTTTTAAAAGTATGACCGTTACTTACGACTTGTACAGTCTGTAGCGCCAGGCTAGCTCAGTCGGTAGAGCGTCGGACTCTTAATCCAACGGTCGTGGGTTCGAGCCCAGCGTTGGGCGTTGTGTTTTTCTCCAAATTATTCAAAATTGTTGTTAAACAATGAACATGACAGCAATGGATTACTCAAATGAATATCAATATGTATCTCAAATAAAATTTGATTATTATTTAAAAATTCATAAATCCTATAAGTAAAGGTAAATTTATGTTTCAACATGTTGAATTTGTTTTAATAATTTGCTTTAGAAGAACATTCTGCAATATAATTGTTCAATACTTTTAAAAGTATGATTTACGACTTGTATAGACTGTAGCGCCCGGCTAGCTCAGTCGGTAGAGCGTTGGACTCTTAATCCAACGGTCGTGGGTTCGAGCCCCACGTTGGGCGTTGTGTTTTTCCCCGCGTTATTTAAAATTGTTGTTGAACAGGACAGCAATAGATGATTCACATGAATATCAATATGTATTTCAAATAAAAGCTGAATTGAATTTTAAAATTAATAAATCATATAGGTAAAGATTAAATTATGTGTTGACATGTTGAATTTGTTTTAATAATTTTCTTTAGAAGAAGATTCGTCAATATAATTGTTCAATACTTTTAAAAGTATGACCGTTACTTACGACTTTTATAGATAGTAGCGCCCGGCTAGCTCAGTCGGTAGAGCGTTGGACTCTTAATCCAACGGTCGTGGGTTCGAGCCCCACGTTGGGCGAACTGTTTTTCCCCACATTTTTTAAAATTGTTTTGGAACAGGACAGCAATAGATGATTCACATGAATATCAATATGTATTTCAAATAAAAGCAGAATTGAATTTTTGAAACTAATAAATCATATAGGTAAAGATTAAATTATGTTTTGACATGTTGAATTTGTTTTAATAATTTTCTTTAGAAGAAGATTCGTCAATATAATTGTTCAATACTTTTAAAAGTATGACCGTTACTTACGACATTTATAGATAGTAGCGCCCGGCTAGATCAGTCGATAGAGCATTGGCCCCTTAATCCAACGGTCGTGGATTCGTGCCCCACGTTGGGCGATCTGTTTTTCCCCACATTTTTTAAAATTGTTTTGGAACAGGACAGCAATAGATGATTCACATGAATATCAATATGTATTTCAAATAAAAGCAGAATTGAATTTTTGAAACTAATAAATCATATAGGTAAAGATTAAATTATGTTTTGACATGTTGAATTTGTTTTAATAATTTTCTTTAGAAGAAGATTTGTCAATATTATTGTTCAATACTTTTAAAAGTATGACCGTTACTTATGTCATTTATAGACCTAGCGCTCGGCTAGCTCAGTCGGTAGAGCGTTGGACTCTTAATCCAACGGTTGTGGGTTCGAGCCCCACGTTGGGCGTTGTGTTTTTCTCCAAATTATTCAAAATTGTTGTTGAACAATGAACATGACAGCAATGGATGACTCAAATGAATATCAATATGTATCTCAAATAAAATTGTTTATTATTTTAAAATTAATAAATCCTATAAGTAAAGGTAAATTTATGTTTCAACATGTTGAATTTGTTTTAATAATTTTCTTTAGAAGAAGAATCTGCAATATAATTGTTCAATACTTTTAAAAGTGTGATTTACGACTTGTATAGACTGTAGCGCCCGGCTAGCTCAGTCGGTAGAGCGTTGGACTCTTAATCCAACGGTCGTGGGTTCGAGCCCCACGTTGGGCGTTGTGTTTTTCTCCAAATTATTTAAAATTGTTGTTGAACAATGAACATGGCAGCAATGGATGACTCAAATGCATATCAATATGTATCTCAAATAAAATTTGATTATTATTTAAAAATTAATAAATCCTATAAGTAAAGGTAAATTTATGTTTCAACATGTTGAATTTGTTTTAATAATTTTCTTTAGAAAAAGATTCTGCAATATAATTGTTCAATACTTTTAAATGTATGACCGTTACTTACGAGTTGCATAGATTGTAGCGCCCGGCTAGCTCAGTCGGTAGAGCGTTGGACTCTTAATCCAACGGTCGTGGGTTCGAGCCCCACGTTGGGCGTTGTGTTTTTCCCCACGTTATTTAAAATTGTTGTTGAACAGGACAGCAATAGATGATTCACATGAATATCAATATGTATTTCAAATAAAAGCAGAATTGAATTCTAAAACTAATAAATCCTATAGGTAAAGATTAAATTATGTTTTGACATGTTGAATTTGTTTTAATAATTTTCTTTAGAAGAAGATTCTGCAATATAATTGTTCAATACTTTTAAAAGTATGACCGTTACTTACGACTTGCAAAGATTGTAGCCCTCGGCTGGCTCAGTCGGTAGAGCGTTGGACTCTTAATCCAACGGTGGTAGGTTCGAGCCCCACGTTGGGCGTTGTGTTTTTCTCCAAATTATTCAAAATTGTTGTTGAACAATGAACATGACAGCAATGGATGACTCAAATGAATATCAATATGTATCTCAAATAAAATTGTTTATTATTTTAAAATTAATAAATCCTATAAGTAAAGGTAAATTTATGTTTCAACATGTTGAATTTGTTTTAATAATTTTCTTTAGAAGAACATTCTGCAATATAATTGTTCAATACTTTTAAAAGTATGATTTACGACTTGTATAGAGTGTAGCGCCCGGCTAGTTCAGTCGGTAGAGCGTTGGACTCTTAATCCAACGGTCGTGGGTTCGAGCCCCACGTTGGGCGTTGTGTTTTTCCCCACGTTATTTAAAATTGTTGTTGAACAGGACAGCAATAGATGATTCACATGAATATCAATATGTATTTCAAATAAAAGCTGAATTGAATTTTAAAATTAATAAATCATATAGGTAAAGATTAAATTATGTTTTGACATGTTGAATTTGTTTTAATAATTTTCTTTAGAAGAAGATTCGTCAATATAATTGTTCAATACTTTTAAAAGTATGACCGTTACTTACGGCTTTTATAGATAGTAGCGCCCGGCTAGATCAGTCGATAGAGCATTGGCCCCTTAATCCAACGGTCGTGGATTCGTGCCCCACGTTGGGCGATCTGTTTTTCCCCACATTTTTTAAAATTGTTTTGGAACAGGACAGCAATAGATGATTCACATGAATATCAATATGTATTTCAAATAAAAGCAGAATTGAATTTTTGAAACTAATAAATCATATAGGTAAAGATTAAATTATGTTTTGACATGTTGAATTTGTTTTAATAATTTTCTTTAGAAGAAGATTTGTCAATATAATTGTTCAATACTTTTAAAAGTATGACCGTTACTTATGTCATTTATAGACCTAGCGCTCGGCTAGCTCAGTCGGTAGAGCGTTGGACTCTTAATCCAACAGTTGTGGGTTCGAGCCCCACGTTGGGCGTTGTGTTTTTCTCCAAATTATTCAAAATTGTTGTTGAACAATGAACATGACAGCAATGGATGACTCAAATGAATATCAATATGTATCTCAAATAAAATTGTTTATTATTTTAAAATTAATAAATCCTATAAGTAAAGGTAAATTTATGTTTCAACATGTTGAATTTGTTTTAATAATTTTCTTTAGAAGAAGATTCTGCAATATAATTGTTCAATACTTTTAAAAGTGTGATTTACGACTTGTATAGACTGTAGCGCCCGGCTAGCTCAGTCGGTAGAGCGTTGGACTCTTAATCCAACGGTCGTGGGTTCGAGCCCCACGTTGGGCGTTGTGTTTTTCTCCAAATTATTTAAAATTGTTGTTGAACAATGAACATGGCAGCAATGGATGACTCAAATGCATATCAATATGTATCTCAAATAAAATTTGATTATTATTTAAAAATTAATAAATCCTATAAGTAAAGGTAAATTTATGTTTCAACATGTTGAATTTGTTTTAATAATTTTCTTTAGAAAAAGATTCTGCAATATAATTGTTCAATACTTTTAAATGTATGACCGTTACTTACGAGTTGCATAGATTGTAGCGCCCGGCTAGCTCAGTCGGTAGAGCGTTGGACTCTTAATCCAACGGTCGTGGGTTCGAGCCCCACGTTGGGCGTTGTGTTTTTCCCCACGTTATTTAAAATTGTTGTTGAACAGGACAGCAATAGATGATTCACATGAATATCAATATGTATTTCAAATAAAAGCAGAATTGAATTTTAAAACTAATAAATCCTATAGGTAAAGATTAAGTTATGTTTTGACATGTTGAATTTGTTTTAATAATTTTCTTTAGAAGAAGATTCTGCAATATAATTGTTCAATACTTTTAAAAGTATGACCGTTACTTACGACTTGCAAAGATTGTAGCCCTCGGCTGGCTCAGTCGGTAGAGCGTTGGACTCTTAATCCAACGGTGGTAGGTTCGAGCCCCACGTTGGGCGTTGTGTTTTTCTCCAAATTATTCAAAATTGTTGTTGAACAATGAACATGACAGCAATGGATGACTCAAATGAATATCAATATGTATCTCAAATAAAATTGTTTATTATTTTAAAATTAATAAATCCTATAAGTAAAGGTAAATTTATGTTTCAACATGTTGAATTTGTTTTAATAATTTTCTTTAGAAGAACATTCTGCAATATAATTGTTCAATACTTTTAAAAGTATGATTTACGACTTGTATAGACTGTAGCGCCCGGCTAGTTCAGTCGGTAGAGCGTTGGACTCTTAATCCAACGGTCGTGGGTTCGAGCCCCACGTTGGGCGTTGTGTTTTTCCCCACGTTATTTAAAATTGTTGTTGAACAGGACAGCAATAGATGATTCACATGAATATCAATATGTATTTCAAATAAAATTTGATTATTATTTAAAAATTAATAAATCCTATAAGTAAAGGTAAATTTATGTTTCAACATGTTGAATTTGTTTTAATAATTCTCTTTAGAAGAAGATTCTGCAATATAATTGTTCAATACTTTTAAATGTATGATCGTTACTTACGACTTGCAAAGATTGTAGCCCTCGGCTGGCTCAGTCGGTAGAGCGTTGGACTCTTAATCCAACGGTGGTAGGTTCGAGCCCAACGTTGGGCGTTGTGTTTTTCTCCAAATTATTCAAAATTGTTGTTGAACAATGGACATGACAGCAATGGATGACTCAAATGAATATCAATATGTATCTCAAATAAAATTTGATTATTATTTAAAAATTATTAAATCCTATAAGTAAAGGTAAATTTATGTTTCAACATGTTGAATTTGTTTTAATAATTTTCTTTAGAAGAAGATTCTGCAATATAATTGTTCAATACTTTTAAATATATGACCGTTACTTACGCCTTGCAAAGATTGTAGCCCTCGGCTGGCTCAGTCGGTAGAGCGTTGGACTCTTAATCCAACGGTGGTAGGTTCGAGCCCCACGTTGGGCGTTGTATTTTTCTCCAAATTATTCAAAATTGTTGTTGAACAATGAACATGACAGCAATGGATGACTCAAATGAATATCAATATGTATCTCAAATAAAATTTGATTATTATTTAAAAATTCATAAATCCTATAAGTAAAGCTAAATTTATGTTTCAACATGTTGAATTTGTTTTAATAATTTTCTTTAGAAGAACATTCTGCAATATAATTGTTCAATACTTTTAAAAGTATGATTTACGACTTGTATAGATTGTAGCGCCCGGCTAGCTCAGTCGGTAGAGCGTTGGACTCTTAATCCAACGGTCGTGGGTTCGAGCCCCACGTTGGACGTTGTATTTTTCTCCAAATTATTCAAAATTGTTGTTGAACAATGAACATGACAGCAATGGATGACTCAAATGAATATCAATATGTATCTCAAATAAAATTTGATTATTATTTAAAAATTCATAAATCCTATAAGTAAAGGTAAATTTATGTTTCAACATGTTGAATTTGTTTTAATAATTTTCTTTAGAAGAAGATTCTGCAGTATAATTGTTCAATACTTTTAAAAGTATGACCGTTACTTACGACTTGTATAGATTGTAGCGCCCGGCTAGCTCAGTCGGTAGAGCGTTGGACTCTGAATCCAACGGTCGTGGGTTCGAGCCCCACGTTGGGCGATCTGTTTTTCCCCACATTTTTTAAAATTGTTTTGGAACAGGACAGCAATAGATGATTCACATGAATATCAATATGTATTTCAAATAAAAGCAGAATTGAATTTTTGAAACTAATAAATCATATAGGTAAAGATTAAATTATGTTTTGACATGTTGAATTTGTTTTAATAATTTTCTTTAGAAGAAGATTCGTCAATATAATTGTTCAATACTTTTAAAAGTATGACCGTTACTTACGACTTTTATAGATAGTAGCGCCCGGCTAGCTCAGTCGGTAGAGCGTTGGACTCTTAATCCAACGGTCGTGGGTTCGAGCCCCACGTTGAGCGTTGTGTTTTTCTCCAAATTATTCAAAATAGTTGTTGAACAATGAACATGACAGCAATGGATGACTCAAATGAATATCAATATGTATCTCAAATAAAATTGTTTATTATTTTAAAATTAATAAATCCTATAAGTAAAGGTAAATTTATGTTTCAACATGTTGAATTTGTTTTAATAATTTTCTTTAGAAGAACATTCTGCAATATAATTGTTCAATACTTTTAAAAGTATGATTTACGACTTGTATAGACTGTAGCGCCCGGCTAGTTCAGTCGGTAGAGCGTTGGACTCTTAATCCAACGGTCGTGGGTTCGAGCCCCACGTTGGGCGTTGTGTTTTTCTCCAAATTATTCAAAATTGTTGTAGAACAATGAACATGACAGCAATGGATGACTCAAATGAATATGTATCTCAAATAAAATTTGATTATTATTTAAAAATTAATAAATCCTATAAGTAAAGGTAAATTTATGTTTCAACATGTTGAATTTGTTTTAATAATTTTCTTTAGAAGAAGATTCTGCAATATAATTGTTCAATACTTTTAAATGTATGACCGTTACTTACGACCTGCAAAGATTGTAGCCCTCGGCTGGCTCAGTCGGTAGAGCGTTGGACTCTTCATCCAACTGTGGTAGGTTCGAGCCCCACGTTGGGCGTTGTATTTTTCTCCAAATTATTCAAAATTGTTGTTGAACAATGAACATGACAGCAATGGATGACTCAAATGAATATCAATATGTATCTCAAATAAAATTTGATTATTATTTAAAAATTCATAAATCCTATAAGTAAAGGCAAATTTATGTTTCAACATGTTGAATTTGTTTTAATAATTTGCTTTAGAAGAACATTCTGCAATATAATTGTTCAATACTTTTAAAAGTATGATTTACGACTTGTATAGACTGTAGCGCCCGGCTAGCTCAGTCGGTAGAGCGTTGGACTCTTAATCCAACGGTCGTGGGTTCGAGCCCCACGTTGGGCGTTGTATTTTTCTCCAAATTATTCAAAATTGTTGTTGAACAATGAACATGACAGCAATGGATGACTCAAATGAATATCAATATGTATCTCAAATAAAATTTGATTATTATTTAAAAATTCATAAATCCTATAAGTAAAGGTAAATTTATGTTTCAACATGTTGAATTTGTTTTAATAATTTTCTTTAGAAGAAGATTCTGCAGTATAATTGTTCAATACTTTGAAAAGTATGACCATTACTTACGACTTGTATAGATTGTAGCGCCCGGCTAGCTCAGTCGGTAGAGCGTTGGACTCTTAATCCAACGGTCGTGGGTTCGAGCCCCACGTTGGGCGTTGTGTTTTTCCCCGAGTTATTTAAAATTGTTGTTGAACAGGACAGCAATAGATGATTCACATGAATATCAATATGTATTTCAAATAAAAGCTGAATTGAATTTTAAAATTAATAAATCCTTTAGTTAAAGGTAATTTTATATTTCAACATGTTGAATTTGTTTTAATAATTTTCTTTAGAAGAAGATTCTGCAATATAATTGTTCAATACTTTTAAAAGTATGACCGTTACTTACGACTTTTATAGATAGTAGCGCCCGGCTAGCTCAGTCGGTAGACCGTTGGACTCTTAATCCAACGGTCGTGGGTTCGAGCCCCACGTTGGTCCATCTGTTTTTCCCCACATTTTTTAAAATTGTTTTGGAACAGGACAGCAATAGATGATTAACATGAATATCGATATGTATCTCAAATAAAATTTGATTATTATTTAAAAATTAATAAATCCTATAAGTAAAGGTAAATTTATGTTTCAACATGTTGAATTTGTTTTAATAATTTTCTTTAGAAGAAGATTCGTCAATATAATTGTTCAATACTTTGAAAAGTATGACCATTACTTACGACTTGTATAGATTGTAGCGCCCGGCTAGCTCAGTCGGTAGAGCGTTGGACTCTTAATCCAACGGTCGTGGGTTCGAGCCCCACGTTGGGCGTTGTGTTTTTCCCCGAGTTATTTAAAATTGTTGTTGAACAGGACAGCAATAGATGATTCACATGAATATCAATATGTATTTCAAATAAAAGCTAAATTGAATTTTAAAATTAATAAATCCTTTAGTTAAAGGTAATTTTATATTTCAACATGTTGAATTTGTTTTAATAATTTTCTTTAGAAGAAGATTCTGCAATATAATTGTTCAATACTTTTAAAAGTATGACCGTTACTTACGACTTTCATAGGTAGTAGCGCCCGGCTAGCTCAGTCGGTAGAGCGTTGGACTCTTAATCCAACGGTCGTGGGTTCGAGCCCCACGTTGGTCGATCTGTTTTTCCCCACATTTTTTAAAATTGTTTTGGAACAGGACAGCAATAGATGATTCACATGAATATCAATATGTATCTCAAATAAAATTTGATTATTATTTAAAAATTAATAAATCCTATAAGTAAAGGTAAATTTATGTTTCAACATGTTGAATTTGTTTTAATTATTTTCTTTAGAAGAAGATTCTGCAATATAATTGTTCAATACTTTTAAAAGTATGACCGTTACTTACGACTTGTACAGTCTGTAGCGCCAGGCTAGCTCAGTCGGTAGAGCGTCGGACTCTTAATCCAACGGTCGTGGGTTCGAGCCCCACGTTGGGCGTTGTGTTTTTCCCCACGTTATTTAAAATTGTTGTTGAACAGGACAGCAATAGATGATTCACATGAATATCAATATGTATTTCAAATAAAAGCAGAATTGAATTTTAAAACTAATAAATCCTATAGGTAGAGATTAAATTATGTTTTGACATGTTGAATTTGTTTTAATAATTTTCTTTAGAAGAAGATTCGTCAATATAATTGTTCAATACTTTTAAAAGTATGACCGTTACTTATGTCATTTATAGACCTAGCGCCCGGCTAGCTCAGTCGGTAGAGCGTTGGACTCTTAATCCAACGTTCGTGGGTTCGAGCCCCACGTTGGGCGTTGTGTTTTTCTCCAAATTATTCAAAATTGTTGTTGAACAATGAACATGACAGCAATGGATGACTCAAATGAATATCAATATGTATCTCAAATAAAATTGTTTATTATTTTAAAATTAATAAATCCTATAAGTAAAGGTAAATTTATGTTTCAACATGTTGAATTTGTTTCAATAATTTTCTTTAGAAGAACATTCTGCAATATAATTGTTCAATACTTTTAAAAGTATGATTTACGACTTGTATAGACTGTAGCGCCCGGCTAGTTCAGTCGGTAGAGCGTTGGACTCTTAATCCAACGGTCGTGGGTTCGAGCCCCACGTTGGGCGTTGTGTTTTTCCCCACGTTATTTAAAATTGTTGTTGAACAGGACAGCAATAGATGATTCACATGAATATCAATATGTATTTCAAATAAAATTTGATTATTATTTAAAAATTAATAAATCCTATAAGTAAAGGTAAATTTATGTTTCAACATGTTGAATTTGTTTTAATAATTTTCTTTAGAAGAAGATTCTGCAATATAATTGTTCAATACTTTTAAATGTATGACCGTTACTTACGACTTGCAAAGATTGTAGCCCTCGGCTGGCTCAGTCGGTAGAGCGTTGGACTCTTAATCCAACGGTGGTAGGTTCGAGCCCCACGTTGGGCGTTGTGTTTTTCTCCAAATTATTCAAAATTGTTGTTGAACAATGAACATGACAGCAATGGATGACTCAAATGAATATCGATATGTATCTCAAATAAAATTTGATTATTATTTAAAAATTCATAAATCCTATAAGTAAAGGTAAATTTATGTTTCAACATGTTGAATTTGTTTTAATAATTTTCTTTAGAAGAACATTCTGCAATACAATTGTTCAATACTTTTAAAAGTATGATTTACGACTTGTATAGACTGTAGCGCCCGGCTAGCTCAGTCGGTAGAGCGTTGGACTCTTAATCCAACGGTCGTGGGTTCGAGCCCCACGTTGTGCGTTGTATTTTTCTCCAAATTATTCAAAATTGTTGTTGAACAATGAACATGACAGCAATGGATGACTCAAATGAATATCAATATGTATCTCAATTAAAATTTGATTATTATTTAAAAATTCATAAATCCTATAAGTAAAGGTAAATTTATGTTTCAACATGTTGAATTTGTTTTAATAATTTTCTTTAGAAGAAGATTCTGCAGTATAATTGTTCAATACTTTTAAAAGTATGACCGTTACTTACGACTTGTATAGATTGTAGCGCCCGGTTAGCTCAGTCGGTAGAGCGTTGGACTCTGAATCCAACGGTCGTGGGTTCGAGCCCCACGTTGGGCGTTGTGTTTTTCCCCACGTTATTTAAAATTGTTGTTGAACAGGACAGCAATAGATGATTCACATGAATATCAATATGTATTTCAAATAAAAGCTGAATTGAATTTTAAAATTAATAAATCCTTTAGTTAAAGGTAATTTTATATTTCAACATGTTGAATTTGTTTTAATAATTTTCTTTAGAAGAAGATTCTGCAATATAATTGTTCAATACTTTTAAAAGTATGACCGTTACTTACGACTTTTATAGATAGTAGCGCCCGGCTAGCTCAGTCGGTAGAGCGTTGGACACTTAATCCAACTGTCGTGGGTTCGAGCCCCACGTTGGGCGATCTGTTTTTCCCCTCATTTTTTAAAATTGTTTTGGAACAGGACAGCAATAGATGATTCACATGAATATCAATATGTATTTCAAATAAAAGCAGAATTGAATTTTTGAAACTAATAAATCATATAGGTAAAGATTAAATTATGTTTTGACATGTTGAATTTGTTTTAATAATTTTCTTTAGAAGAAGATTCGTCATTATAATTGTTCAATACTTTTAAAAGTATGCACGTTACTTATGTCATTTATAGACCAAGCGCCCGGCTAGCTCAGTCGGTAGAGCGTTGGACTCTTAATCCAACGGTCGTGGGTTCGAGCCCCACGTTGGGCGTTGTGTTTTTCTCCAAATTATTCAAAATTGTTGTTGAACAATGAACATGACAGCAATGGATGACTCAAATGAATATCAATATGTATCTCAAATAAAATTTGATTATTATTTAAAAATTAATAAATCCTATAAGTAAAGGTAAATTTATGTTTCAACATGTTGAATTTGTTTTAATAATTTTCTTTAGAAGAAGATTCTGCAATATAATTGTTCAATACTTTTAAATGTATGACCGTTACTTACGACTTGCAAAGATTGTAGCCCTCGGCTGGCTCAGTCGGTAGAGCGTTGGACTCTTAATCCAACGCTGGTAGGTTCGAGCCCCAAGTTGGGCGTTGTATTTTTCTCCAAATTATTCAAAATTGTTGTTGAACAATGAACATGACAGCAATGGATGACTCAAATGAATATCAATATGTATCTCAAATAAAATTTGAAGATTATTTAAAAATTCATAAATCCTATAAGTAAAGGTAAATTTATGTTTCAACATGTTGAATTTGTTTTAATAATTTTCTTTAGAAGAGATTCTGCAATATAATTGTTCAATACTTTTAAAAGTATGACCGTTACTTACGACTTGTATAGAATGTAGCGCCCGGCTAGCTCAGTCGGTAGAGCGTTGGACTCTTAATCCAACGGTCGTGGGTTCGAGCCCCACGTTGGGCGTTGTGTTTTTCCCCACGTTATTTAAAATTGTTGTTGAACAGGACAGCAATAGATGATTCACATGAATATCAATATGTATTTCAAATAAAAGCTGAATTGAATTTTAAAATTAATAAATCCTATAGTTAAAGGTAATTTTATATTTCAACATGTTGAATTTGTTTTAATAATTTTCTTTAGAAGAAGATTCGTCAATATAATTGTTCAATACTTTTAAAAGTATGACCGTTACTTATGTCATTTATAGACCTAGCGCCCGGCTAGCTCAGTCGGTAGAGCGTTGGACTCTTAATCCAACGGTCGTGGGTTCGAGCCCCACGTTGGGCGTTGTGTTTTTCTGCAAATTATTCAAAATTGTTGTTGAACAATGATCATGACAGCAATGGTTGACTCAAATGAATATTAATATGTATTTCAGATAAAACTTGAAAACAACTTTAAATTAATAAATCCAAAAGGTAAAGGTTAAATTATGTTTTGACATGTTGAATTTGTTTTACTAATTTTCTTTAGAAGAAGATTCGTCAATATAATTGTTCAATACTTTTAAAAGTATGACCGTTACTTATGTCATTTATAGACCTAGCGCCCGGCTAGCTCAGTCGGTAGAGCGTTGGACTCTTAATCCAACGTTCGTGGGTTCGAGCCCCACGTTGGGCGTTGTGTTTTTCTCCAAATTATTCAAAATTGTTGTTGAACAATGAACATGACAGCAATGGATGACTCAAATGAATATCAATATGTATCTCAAATAAAATTGTTTATTATTTTAAAATTAATAAATCCTATAAGTAAAGGTAAATTTATGTTTCAACATGTTGAATTTGTTTCAATAATTTTCTTTAGAAGAACATTCTGCAATATAATTGTTCAATACTTTTAAAAGTATGATTTACGACTTGTATAGACTGTAGCGCCCGGCTAGTTCAGTCGGTAGAGCGTTGGACTCTTAATCCAACGGTCGTGGGTTCGAGCCCCACGTTGGGCGTTGTGTTTTTCCCCACGTTATTTAAAATTGTTGTTGAACAGGACAGCAATAGATGATTCACATGAATATCAATATGTATTTCAAATAAAATTTGATTATTATTTAAAAATTAATAAATCCTATAAGTAAAGGTAAATTTATGTTTCAACATGTTGAATTTGTTTTAATAATTTTCTTTAGAAGAAGATTCTGCAATATAATTGTTCAATACTTTTAAATGTATGACCGTTACTTACGACTTGCAAAGATTGTAGCCCTCGGCTGGCTCAGTCGGTAGAGCGTTGGACTCTTAATCCAACGGTGGTAGGTTCGAGCCCCACGTTGGGCGTTGTGTTTTTCTCCAAATTATTCAAAATTGTTGTTGAACAATGAACATGACAGCAATGGATGACTCAAATGAATATCGATATGTATCTCAAATAAAATTTGATTATTATTTAAAAATTCATAAATCCTATAAGTAAAGGTAAATTTATGTTTCAACATGTTGAATTTGTTTTAATAATTTTCTTTAGAAGAACATTCTGCAATATAATTGTTCAATACTTTTAAAAGTATGATTTACGACTTGTATAGACTGTAGCGCCCGGCTAGCTCAGTCGGTAGAGCGTTGGACTCTTAATCCAACGGTCGTGGGTTCGAGCCCCACGTTGTGCGTTGTATTTTTCTCCAAATTATTCAAAATTGTTGTTGAACAATGAACATGACAGCAATGGATGACTCAAATGAATATCAATATGTATCTCAATTAAAATTTGATTATTATTTAAAAATTCATAAATCCTATAAGTAAAGGTAAATTTATGTTTCAACATGTTGAATTTGTTTTAATAATTTTCTTTAGAAGAAGATTCTGCAGTATAATTGTTCAATACTTTTAAAAGTATGACCGTTACTTACGACTTGTATAGATTGTAGCGCCCGGTTAGCTCAGTCGGTAGAGCGTTGGACTCTGAATCCAACGGTCGTGGGTTCGAGCCCCACGTTGGGCGTTGTGTTTTTCCCCACGTTATTTAAAATTGTTGTTGAACATGACAGCAATAGATGATTCACATGAATATCAATATGTATTTCAAATAAAAGCTGAATTGAATTTTAAAATTAATAAATCCTTTAGTTAAAGGTAATTTTATATTTCAACATGTTGAATTTGTTTTAATAATTTTCTTTAGAAGAAGATTCTGCAATATAATTGTTCAATACTTTTAAAAGTATGACCGTTACTTACGACTTTTATAGATAGTAGCGCCCGGCTAGCTCAGTCGGTAGAGCGTTGGACACTTAATCCAACTGTCGTGGGTTCGAGCCCCACGTTGGGCGATCTGTTTTTCCCCTCATTTTTTAAAATTGTTTTGGAACAGGACAGCAATAGATGATTCACATGAATATCAATATGTATTTCAAATAAAAGCAGAATTGAATTTTTGAAACTAATAAATCATATAGGTAAAGATTAAATTATGTTTTGACATGTTGAATTTGTTTTAATAATTTTCTTTAGAAGAAGATTCGTCATTATAATTGTTCAATACTTTTAAAAGTATGCACGTTACTTATGTCATTTATAGACCAAGCGCCCGGCTAGCTCAGTCGGTAGAGCGTTGGACTCTTAATCCAACGGTCGTGGGTTCGAGCCCCACGTTGGGCGTTGTGTTTTTCTCCAAATTATTCAAAATTGTTGTTGAACAATGAACATGACAGCAATGGATGACTCAAATGAATATCAATATGTATCTCAAATAAAATTTGATTATTATTTAAAAATTAATAAATCCTATAAGTAAAGGTAAATTTATGTTTCAACATGTTGAATTTGTTTTAATAATTTTCTTTAGAAGAAGATTCTGCAATATAATTGTTCAATACTTTTAAATGTATGACCGTTACTTACGACTTGCAAAGATTGTAGCCCTCGGCTGGCTCAGTCGGTAGAGCGTTGGACTCTTAATCCAACGCTGGTAGGTTCGAGCCCCAAGTTGGGCGTTGTATTTTCTCCAAATTATTCAAAATTGTTGTTGAACAATGAACATGACAGCAATGGATGACTCAAATGAATATCAATATGTATCTCAAATAAAATTTGAAGATTATTTAAAAATTCATAAATCCTATAAGTAAAGGTAAATTTATGTTTCAACATGTTGAATTTGTTTTAATAATTTTCTTTAGAAGAGATTCTGCAATATAATTGTTCAATACTTTTAAAAGTATGACCGTTACTTACGACTTGTATAGAATGTAGCGCCCGGCTAGCTCAGTCGGTAGAGCGTTGGACTCTTAATCCAACGGTCGTGGGTTCGAGCCCCACGTTGGGCGTTGTGTTTTTCCCCACGTTATTTAAAATTGTTGTTGAACAGGACAGCAATAGATGATTCACATGAATATCAATATGTATTTCAAATAAAAGCTGAATTGAATTTTAAAATTAATAAATCCTATAGTTAAAGGTAATTTTATATTTCAACATGTTGAATTTGTTTTAATAATTTTCTTTAGAAGAAGATTCGTCAATATAATTGTTCAATACTTTTAAAAGTATGACCGTTACTTATGTCATTTATAGACCTAGCGCCCGGCTAGCTCAGTCGGTAGAGCGTTGGACTCTTAATCCAACGGTCGTGGGTTCGAGCCCCACGTTGGGCGTTGTGTTTTTCTGCAAATTATTCAAAATTGTTGTTGAACAATGATCATGACAGCAATGGATGACTCAAATGAATATTAATATGTATTTCAGATAAAACTTGAAAACAACTTTAAATTAATAAATCCAAAAGGTAAAGGTTAAATTATGTTTTGACATGTTGAATTTGTTTTACTAATTTTCTTTAGAAGAAGATTCGTCAATATAATTGTTCAATACTTTTAAAAGTATGACCGTTACTTATGTCATTTATAGACCTAGCGCCCGGCTAGCTCAGTCGGTAGAGCGTTGGACTCTTAATCCAACGTTCGTGGGTTCGAGCCCCACGTTGGGCGTTGTGTTTTTCTCCAAATTATTCAAAATTGTTGTTGAACAATGAACATGACAGCAATGGATGACTCAAATGAATATCAATATGTATCTCAAATAAAATTGTTTATTATTTTAAAATTAATAAATCCTATAAGTAAAGGTAAATTTATGTTTCAACATGTTGAATTTGTTTCAATAATTTTCTTTAGAAGAACATTCTGCAATATAATTGTTCAATACTTTTAAAAGTATGATTTACGACTTGTATAGACTGTAGCGCCCGGCTAGTTCAGTCGGTAGAGCGTTGGACTCTTAATCCAACGGTCGTGGGTTCGAGCCCCACGTTGGGCGTTGTGTTTTTCCCCACGTTATTTAAAATTGTTGTTGAACAGGACAGCAATAGATGATTCACATGAATATCAATATGTATTTCAAATAAAATTTGATTATTATTTAAAAATTAATAAATCCTATAAGTAAAGGTAAATTTATGTTTCAACATGTTGAATTTGTTTTAATAATTTTCTTTAGAAGAAGATTCTGCAATATAATTGTTCAATACTTTTAAATGTATGACCGTTACTTACGACTTGCAAAGATTGTAGCCCTCGGCTGGCTCAGTCGGTAGAGCGTTGGACTCTTAATCCAACGGTGGTAGGTTCGAGCCCCACGTTGGGCGTTGTGTTTTTCTCCAAATTATTCAAAATTGTTGTTGAACAATGAACATGACAGCAATGGATGACTCAAATGAATATCGATATGTATCTCAAATAAAATTTGATTATTATTTAAAAATTCATAAATCCTATAAGTAAAGGTAAATTTATGTTTCAACATGTTGAATTTGTTTTAATAATTTTCTTTAGAAGAACATTCTGCAATATAATTGTTCAATACTTTTAAAAGTATGATTTACGACTTGTATAGACTGTAGCGCCCGGCTAGCTCAGTCGGTAGAGCGTTGGACTCTTAATCCAACGGTCGTGGGTTCGAGCCCCACGTTGTGCGTTGTATTTTTCTCCAAATTATTCAAAATTGTTGTTGAACAATGAACATGACAGCAATGGATGACTCAAATGAATATCAATATGTATCTCAATTAAAATTTGATTATTATTTAAAAATTCATAAATCCTATAAGTAAAGGTAAATTTATGTTTCAACATGTTGAATTTGTTTTAATAATTTTCTTTAGAAGAACATTCTGCAATATAATTGTTCAATACTTTTAAAAGTATGATTTACGACTTGTATAGACTGTAGCGCCCGGCTAGCTCAGTCGGTAGAGCCTTGGACTCTTAATCCAACGGTCGTGGGTTCGAGCCCCACGTTGGGCGTTGTGTTTTTCTGCAAATTATTCAAAATTGTTGTTGAACAATGATCATGACAGCAATGGATGACTCAAATGAATATTAATATGTATTTCAGATAAAACTTGAAAACAACTTTAAATTAATAAATCCAAAAGGTAAAGGTTAAATTATGTTTTGACATGTTGAATTTGTTTTACTAATTTTCTTTAGAAGAAGATTCGTCAATATAATTGTTCAATACTTTTAAAAGTATGACCGTTACTTATGTCATTTATAGACCTAGCGCCCGGCTAGCTCAGTCGGTAGAGCGTTGGACTCTTAATCCAACGTTCGTGGGTTCGAGCCCCACGTTGGGCGTTGTGTTTTTCTCCAAATTATTCAAAATTGTTGTTGAACAATGAACATGACAGCAATGGATGACTCAAATGAATATCAATATGTATCTCAAATAAAATTGTTTATTATTTTAAAATTAATAAATCCTATAAGTAAAGGTAAATTTATGTTTCAACATGTTGAATTTGTTTCAATAATTTTCTTTAGAAGAACATTCTGCAATATAATTGTTCAATACTTTTAAAAGTATGATTTACGACTTGTATAGACTGTAGCGCCCGGCTAGTTCAGTCGGTAGAGCGTTGGACTCTTAATCCAACGGTCGTGGGTTCGAGCCCCACGTTGGGCGTTGTGTTTTTCCCCACGTTATTTAAAATTGTTGTTGAACAGGACAGCAATAGATGATTCACATGAATATCAATATGTATTTCAAATAAAATTTGATTATTATTTAAAAATTAATAAATCCTATAAGTAAAGGTAAATTTATGTTTCAACATGTTGAATTTGTTTTAATAATTTTCTTTAGAAGAAGATTCTGCAATATAATTGTTCAATACTTTTAAATGTATGACCGTTACTTACGACTTGCAAAGATTGTAGCCCTCGGCTGGCTCAGTCGGTAGAGCGTTGGACTCTTAATCCAACGGTGGTAGGTTCGAGCCCCACGTTGGGCGTTGTGTTTTTCTCCAAATTATTCAAAATTGTTGTTGAACAATGAACATGACAGCAATGGATGACTCAAATGAATATCGATATGTATCTCAAATAAAATTTGATTATTATTTAAAAATTCATAAATCCTATAAGTAAAGGTAAATTTATGTTTCAACATGTTGAATTTGTTTTAATAATTTTCTTTAGAAGAACATTCTGCAATATAATTGTTCAATACTTTTAAAAGTATGATTTACGACTTGTATAGACTGTAGCGCCCGGCTAGCTCAGTCGGTAGAGCGTTGGACTCTTAATCCAACGGTCGTGGGTTCGAGCCCCACGTTGTGCGTTGTATTTTTCTCCAAATTATTCAAAATTGTTGTTGAACAATGAACATGACAGCAATGGATGACTCAAATGAATATCAATATGTATCTCAATTAAAATTTGATTATTATTTAAAAATTCATAAATCCTATAAGTAAAGGTAAATTTATGTTTCAACATGTTGAATTTGTTTTAATAATTTTCTTTAGAAGAAGATTCTGCAGTATAATTGTTCAATACTTTTAAAAGTATGACCGTTACTTACGACTTGTATAGATTGTAGCGCCCGGTTAGCTCAGTCGGTAGAGCGTTGGACTCTGAATCCAACGGTCGTGGGTTCGAGCCCCACGTTGGGCGTTGTGTTTTTCCCCACGTTATTTAAAATTGTTGTTGAACAGGACAGCAATAGATGATTCACATGAATATCAATATGTATTTCAAATAAAAGCTGAATTGAATTTTAAAATTAATAAATCCTTTAGTTAAAGGTAATTTTATATTTCAACATGTTGAATTTGTTTTAATAATTTTCTTTAGAAGAAGATTCTGCAATATAATTGTTCAATACTTTTAAAAGTATGACCGTTACTTACGACTTTTATAGATAGTAGCGCCCGGCTAGCTCAGTCGGTAGAGCGTTGGACACTTAATCCAACTGTCGTGGGTTCGAGCCCCACGTTGGGCGATCTGTTTTTCCCCTCATTTTTTAAAATTGTTTTGGAACAGGACAGCAATAGATGATTCACATGAATATCAATATGTATTTCAAATAAAAGCAGAATTGAATTTTTGAAACTAATAAATCATATAGGTAAAGATTAAATTATGTTTTGACATGTTGAATTTGTTTTAATAATTTTCTTTAGAAGAAGATTCGTCATTATAATTGTTCAATACTTTTAAAAGTATGCACGTTACTTATGTCATTTATAGACCAAGCGCCCGGCTAGCTCAGTCGGTAGAGCGTTGGACTCTTAATCCAACGGTCGTGGGTTCGAGCCCCACGTTGGGCGTTGTGTTTTTCTCCAAATTATTCAAAATTGTTGTTGAACAATGAACATGACAGCAATGGATGACTCAAATGAATATCAATATGTATCTCAAATAAAATTTGATTATTATTTAAAAATTAATAAATCCTATAAGTAAAGGTAAATTTATGTTTCAACATGTTGAATTTGTTTTAATAATTTTCTTTAGAAGAAGATTCTGCAATATAATTGTTCAATACTTTTAAATGTATGACCGTTACTTACGACTTGCAAAGATTGTAGCCCTCGGCTGGCTCAGTCGGTAGAGCGTTGGACTCTTAATCCAACGCTGGTAGGTTCGAGCCCCAAGTTGGGCGTTGTATTTTTCTCCAAATTATTCAAAATTGTTGTTGAACAATGAACATGACAGCAATGGATGACTCAAATGAATATCAATATGTATCTCAAATAAAATTTGAAGATTATTTAAAAATTCATAAATCCTATAAGTAAAGGTAAATTTATGTTTCAACATGTTGAATTTGTTTTAATAATTTTCTTTAGAAGAGATTCTGCAATATAATTGTTCAATACTTTTAAAAGTATGACCGTTACTTACGACTTGTATAGAATGTAGCGCCCGGCTAGCTCAGTCGGTAGAGCGTTGGACTCTTAATCCAACGGTCGTGGGTTCGAGCCCCACGTTGGGCGTTGTGTTTTTCCCCACGTTATTTAAAATTGTTGTTGAACAGGACAGCAATAGATGATTCACATGAATATCAATATGTATTTCAAATAAAAGCTGAATTGAATTTTAAAATTAATAAATCCTATAGTTAAAGGTAATTTTATATTTCAACATGTTGAATTTGTTTTAATAATTTTCTTTAGAAGAAGATTCGTCAATATAATTGTTCAATACTTTTAAAAGTATGACCGTTACTTATGTCATTTATAGACCTAGCGCCCGGCTAGCTCAGTCGGTAGAGCGTTGGACTCTTAATCCAACGGTCGTGGGTTCGAGCCCCACGTTGGGCGTTGTGTTTTTCTGCAAATTATTCAAAATTGTTGTTGAACAATGATCATGACAGCAATGGATGACTCAAATGAATATTAATATGTATTTCAGATAAAACTTGAAAACAACTTTAAATTAATAAATCCAAAAGGTAAAGGTTAAATTATGTTTTGACATGTTGAATTTGTTTTACTAATTTTCTTTAGAAGAAGATTCGTCAATATAATTGTTCAATAGTTTTAAAAGTATGACGGTTACTTTTGTCCTTTATAGACCTAGCGCCCGGCTAGCTCAGTCGGTAGAGCATTGGACTCTTAATCCAACGGTCGTGGGTTCGAGCCCCACGTTGGGCGCTGTGTTTTTCTGCAAATTATTCAAAATTGTTGTTGAAAATTGAACATGACAGCAATGGATGACTCACATGAATATTAATATGTATTTCAAATGAAACTTGAAAACAAATTTATATTAATAAATCCAATAGGTAAAGGTTAAATTATGTTTCAACATGTTGAATTTGTTTTAATAATTTTCTTTAGAAGAAGATTCTGCAATATAATTGTTCAATACTTTTAAAAGTATGACCGTTACTTACGACTTGCATAGACTGTAGCGCCCGGCTAGCTCAGTCGGTAGAGCGTTTGACACTTAATCCAACGGTCGTGGGTTCGAGCCCCACGTTGGGCGATCTGTTTTTCCCCACATTTTTTAAAATTGTTTTGGAACAGGACAGCAATAGATGATTCACATGAATATCAATAGTATTTCAAATAAAAGCTGAATTGAATTTTAAAATTAATAAATCGTATAAGTAAAGGTAAATTTATGTTTCAACATGTTGAAATTGTTTTAATAATTTTCTTTAGAAGAAGATTCTGCAATATAATTGTTCAATACTTTTAAATGTATGACGGTTACTTACGACTTGTATAGACTGTAGCGCCCGGCTAGCTCAGTCGGTAGAGCGTTGGACTCTTAATCCAACGGTCGTGGGTTCGAGCCCCACGTTGGGCGTTGTGTTTTTCTCCAAATTATTCAAAATTGTTGTTGAACAATGATCATGACAGCAATGGATGACTCAAATGAATATTAATATGTATTTCAGATAAAACTTGAAAACAACTTTAAATTAATAAATCCAAAAGGTAAAGGTTAAATTATGTTTTGACATGTTGAATTTGTTTTACTAATTTTCTTTAGAAGAAGATTCGTCAATATAATTGTTCAATAGTTTTAAAAGTATGACGGTTACTTTTGTCCTTTATAGACCTAGCGCCCGGCTAGCTCAGTCGGTAGAGCATTGGACTCTTAATCCAACGGTCGTGGGTTCGAGCCCCACGTTGGGCGCTGTGTTTTTCTGCAAATTATTCAAAATTGTTGTTGAAAAATGAACATGACAGCAATGGATGACTCACATGAATATTAATATGTATTTCAAATGAAACTTGAAAACAAATTTATATTAATAAATCCAATAGGTAAAGGTTAAATTATGTTTCAACATGTTGAATTTGTTTTAATAATTTTCTTTAGAAGAAGATTCTGCAATATAATTGTTCAATACTTTTAAAAGTATGACCGTTACTTACGACTTGTATAGACTGTAGCGCCCGGCTAGCTCAGTCGGTAGAGCGTTTGACACTTAATCCAACGGTCGTGGGTTCGAGCCCCACGTTGGGCGATCTGTTTTTCCCCACATTTTTTAAAATTGTTTTGGAACAGGACAGCAATAGATGATTCACATGAATATCAATATGTATTTCAAATAAAAGCAGAATTGAATTTTAAAACTAATAAATCCTATAGGTAAAGATTAAATTATGTTTTGACATGTTGAATTTGTTTTAATAATTTTCTTTAAAAGAAGATTCGTCAATATAATTGTTCAATACTTTTAAAAGTATGACCGTTGCTTATATCATTTATAGACCTAGCGCCCGGCTAGCTCAGTCGGAAGAGCCTTGGACTCTTAATCCAATGGTCGTGGGTTCGAGCCCCACGTTGGGCGTTGTGTTTTTCTCCAAATTATTCAAAATTGTTGTTGAACAATGAACATGACAGCAATGGATGACTCAAATGAATATCAATATGTATCTCAAATAAAATTGTTTATTATTTTAAAATTAATAAATCCTATAAGTAAAGGTAAATTTATGTTTCAACATGTTGAATTTGTTTTAATAATTTTCTTTAGAAGAAGATTCTGCAATATAATTGTTCAATACTTTTAAAAGTATGATTTTCGACTTGTATAGACTCTAGCGCCCGGCTAGCTCAGTCGGTAGAGCGTTGGACTCTTAATCCAACGATCGTGGGTTCGAGCCCCACGTTGGGCGTCGGGTTTTTCTCCAAATTATTCAAAATTGTTGTTGAACAATGAACATGACAGCAATGGATGACTCAAATGAATATCAATATGTATCTCAAATAAAATTGTTTATTATTTTAAAATTAATAAATCCTATAAGTAAAGGTAAATTTATGTTTCAACATGTTGAATTTGTTTTAATAATTTTCTTTAGAAGAAGATTCTGCAATATAATTGTTCAATACTTTTAAAAGTATGATTTTCGACTTGTATAGACTGTAGCGCCCGGCTAGCTCAGTCGGTAGAGCGTTGGACTCTTAATCCAACGGTCGTGGGTTCGAGCCCCACGTTGGGCGTTGTGTTTTTCTCCAAATTATTTCAATTTGTTGTTGAACATGACAGCAATAGATGATTCACATGAATATCAATATTTATTTCAAATAAAAGCTGAATTGAATTTTAAAATTAATAAATCGTATAAGTAAAGGTAAATTTATGTTTCAACATGTTGAAATTGTTTTAATAATTTTCTTTAGAAGAAGATTCTGAACTATAATTGTTCAATACTTTTGAATGTATGACGGTTACTTACGACTTGTATAGATTGTAGCGCCCGGCTAGCTCAGTCGGTAGAGCGTTGGACTCTTAATCCAACGGTCGTGGGTTCGAGCCCCACTTTGGGCGTTTTGTTTTTCTCCAAATTATTCAAAATTGTTGTTGAACAATGAACATGACAGCAATGGATGACTCAAATGAATATCAATATGAATCTCAAATAAAATTTGATTATTATTTAAAAATTCATAAATCCTATAAGTAAAGGTAAATTTATGTTTCAACATGTTGAATTTGTTTTAATAGTTTTCTTTAGAAGAAGATTCTGCAATATAATTGTTCAATACTTTTAAAAGTATGACCGTTACTTACGACTTGTATAGATAGTAGCGCCCGGCTAGCTCAGTCGGTAGAGCGTTGGACTCTTAATCCAACGGTCGTGGGTTCGAGCCGCTCGTTGGGCGTTGTGTTTTTCCCCACGTTATTTAAAATTGTTGTTGAACAGGACAGCAATAGATGATTCACATGAATATCAATATGTATTTCAAATAAAAGCTGAATTGAATTTTAAATTAATAAATCCTTTAGTTAAAGGTAATTTTATATTTCAACATGTTGAATTTGTTCTAATAATTTTCTTTAGAAGAAGATTCGTCAATATATTTGTTCAATGGTTTTAAAAGTATGACCGTTGCTTTTGTCCTTTGTAGACCTAGCGCCCGGCTAGCTCAGTCGGTAGAGCGTTGGACTCTTAATCCAACGGTCGTGGGTTCGAGCCCCACGTTGGGCGATCTGTTTTTCCCCACATTATTTAAAATTGTTTTTGAACATGACAGCAATAGATGATTCACATGAATGTCAATATGTATTTCAAACAAAAGCTGAATTGAATTTTAAAATTAATAAATCGTATAAGTAAAGGTAAATTTATATTTCAACATGTTGAAATTGTTTTTATAATTTTCTTTAGAAGAAGATTCTGCAATATAATTGTTCAATACTTTTGAATGTATGACGTTTACTTACGACTTGTCTAGACTGTAGCGCCCGGCTAGCTCAGTCGGTAGAGCGTTGGACTCTTAATCCAACGGTCGTGGGTTCGAGCCCCACGTTGGGCGTTGTGTTTTTCCCCACGTTATTTAAAATTGTTGTTGAACATGACAGCAATAGATGATTCACTTGAATATCAATATGCATTTCAAATAAAAGCTGAATTGAATTTTAAAATTAATAAATCCAATAAGTAAAGGCAAACTTATTTTTTGATATCTTGAATTTGTTTTTATAATTTTTCTTAGAAGAAGATTCTGCAATATAATTGTTCAATACTTTTGTATGTATGACGGTTACTTACGACTTGTATAGACTGTAGCGCCCGGCTAGCTCAGTCGGTAGAGCGTTGGACTCTAAATCCAACGGTCGTGGGTTCGAGCCCCACGATGGACGATCTGTTTTTCCCCACATTATTTAAAATTGTTTTTGAACATGACAGCAATAGATGATTCACATGAATGTCAATATGTATTTCAAATAAAAGCTGAATTGAATTTTAAAATTAATAAATCGTATAGGTAAAGGTTAAATTATGTTTTGACAAGCAAAACCACAAGGGTTGTAAAAGAGATCCAAAAACAACTTTATTCAACAAAAGCAGAATACTATAGTTACGCAAAAAGCATCGTCAGTTCTGCTAATATACTTATTCAAATAGATTCTATTTGAATAAGTATATTAGCAGAACTGACGATGCTTTTTGCGTAACTATAGTATTCTGCTTTTGTTGAATAAAGTTGTTTTTGGATCTCTTTTACAACCCTTGTGGTTTTGCTTGAATCTTACGATATGGAGAAGAGATCAACAACTAGCAATGTTGGAGCAGGCTTAGATCCCAAAATTAACAAAAATAGTAATAATATTATTATTATTTCATCAATTATGTTTTGACACGTTGAATTTATTTTAATAATTTTCTTTAGAAGAAGATTCGTCAATATAATTGTTCAATACTTTTAAAAGTATGACATTTACTTATGTCATTTATAGACCTAACGCCCGGCTAGCTCAGTCGGTAGAGCGTTGGACTATTAATCCAACGTTCGTGGGTTCGAGCCCCACATTGGGCTTTGTGTTTTTCTCCAAATTATTCAAAATTGTTGTTGAACAATGAACATGACAGCAATGGATGACTCAAATGAATATCAATATGTATCTCAAATAAAATTTGATTATTATTTCAAAATTAATAAATCCTATAAGTAAAGGTAAATTTATGTTTCAACATGTTGAATTTGATTTAACAATTTTCTTTAGAAGAAGATTCTGCAATATAATTGTTCAATACTTTTAAAAGTATGACCGTTACTTACGACTTGTATAGACTGTAGCGCCCGGCTAGCTCAGTCGGTAGAGCGTTGCACTCTTAAACCAACGGTCGTGAGTTCGAGCCCCACGTTGGGCGTTGTGTTTTTCCCAACGTTATTTAAAATTGTTGTTGAACAGGACAGCAATAGATGATTCACTTGAATATCAATATGTATTTCAAATAAAAGCTGAATTGAATTTAAAAATTAATAAATCCTATAGTTAAAGGTAATTTTATATTTCAACATGTTGAATTTGTTTTAATAATTTTCTTTAGAAGAAGATTCTGCAATATAATTGTTAAATACTTTTAAATGTATGACCGTTACTTACGACTTGTATAGACTGTAGCGCCCGGCTAGCTCAGTCGGTAGAGCGTTGGACTCTTAACACAACGGTCGTGGGTTCGAGCCCCACGTTGGGCGTTGTGTTTTTCTCCAAATTATTAAAAATTGTTGTTGAACAATGAACATGACAGCAATGGATGACTCAAATGAATATCAATATGTATCTCAAATAAAATTTGATTATTATTTAAAAATTAATAAATCCTATAAGTAAAGATAAATTTATGTTTCAACATGTTGAATTTGTTTTAATAATTTTCTTTAGAAGAAGATTCTGCAATATAATTGTTCAATACTTTTAAAAGTATGACCGTTACTTACGACTTGTATAGACTGTAGCGCCCGGCTAGCTCAGTCGGTAGAGCGTTGGACTCTTAATCCAACGGTCGTGGATTTGAGCCCCACGTTGGGCGTTGTGTTTTTCCCCACGTTATTTAAAATTGTTGTTGAACAGGACAGCAATAGATGATTCACTTGAATATCAATATGTATTTCAAATAAAAGCTGAATTGAAATTAAAAATTAATAAATCCTATAGTTAAAGTTAATTTACCTATTGGATTTATTAATTTAAAGTTGTATTCAAGTTTTATTTGAAATACATATTAATATTCATGTGAGTCATACATTGCTGTCATGTTCATTGTTCAACAACATTTTTGAATAGTTTCGAGAAAAACCCAACGCCCAACGTGGGGCTTTAACCCACGACCGTTGGATTAAGAGTCCAAC